>NC_133117.1:5976182-6678701 GCF_022965805.1 Primulina eburnea
AGCGAGCCTGTAAGTAAGGTGATTATAATAAGCACCTCTTGTATCTGTAAGCCATCTCAACTATCCTCTAAATCGAAGCCACTAGAATATTAGAAAAAATTATCCTTATCCTTATTTTCTACCAGTATAAATTGATGACTTTGTTTTGTAAACTATTCCAATGGCCCTTATTTTCAGTAAGAAGGAACTCCAAATGCTTCAAACGAAACTTGTGTTCACATCTGAGCATTTTTAAATGATATTAGTTTGTTGTTTTTGTAGTTCAAAGGTACGGACTGCTTCAAACCGTAAATAATTAAGCTTGAAAAGCATGAATTAGTTCAAGAATTGTTAATTTAATATAATTGCGTTTTGCTTCAATGCTATAATTATAGATGGTGGATCATGCAACATGTTTTCACAAAATTTTGCTGTCTATATGATATTAACGATTCAAGCGATTTATTCTTAGTTTGAATCACACAGTATATATGATAACCACGGTATGAAGTGATAGGTCTCGAGTGGCTATCTAGTTTTATATTCAGTTTGTTTTCATCTTATTCCTAAAATCAGTGTCCAACTTCGTCAGAGTATGTCCTGAAAAGTTGGAAAGAAGTCCTGGAAGTTTTTGAAAAAGTTAAAGTTCATCTCGAGTCAATAATACTGCCATATGTGTATAAATATATGGTTGATCGAGTTAATAAAATCATTATTCAATTCTCAAATTAAAAATGTAAAAAGAGATAGTGAGGTTCTCTCTCCAACGAGAATTAAATTCCCTTCTTGAAAGTGGGTTGAGAAGTTGCAAGACTCACAAAGGAAGCAGCATCAAATCCCTCAAACAACCGACAAATCGCACCATAAATTGATTCATAACTCTGGACCATATAAGTATGTTAATTTTATATAGTTGCATTTGGTTCTCAATAGTTAGTGTACATTTTTTGTGGGACTTCCATAACTAAATTTCTACATATCATCACTGCATTCTTGGAGATAAATATTGTTATACCACTTTTGACATGATTTCATAACATTTTTTAAATTTAATCATGCTTTTGGATCTTTGCCCGAGAATTGTAGAGCCATGTAAGTCTCAACATGTTATTTATCTCACACATGATGTTGTTCTTGGCTTTTTACTTTCATTACAATATTTGTAGGATGAGAAGTATTGGCCTCTCATGCCCCCATTGCCTTCATATGGATATGGGCGAGAACATGCTGGACCAAGATATGGAAGCTTAATTCATGGCCAAAATCTCAAAGATATTGTAATTACAGGTCAGCATTTAGATGGAATTCTTGTTCAAGTCCAAGTCTAAATAGTTGTAAAATTAGGGGTATAGGTAGATGAGGTCAAACTAGGTTAAAATGGAGCAAAATTCTATTCTAATATACATAAAGTATACCCTTTTTTTCTGAATGCTGGCATGTCGGATTGCAACAGGACATAACGGCACCATTAATGGTCAAGGTCAAATGTGGTGGAAGAAATACCGGCAAAAGCTTCTTAACCACACCAGAGGACCACTTGTACAGATTATGTGGTCTAGCAACATACTGATATCTAACATAACTTTACAGGATTCTCCCTTTTGGACACTTCATCCATACGATTGCAAGAATGTGACCATAAAAAATTTGACCATCCTGGCTCCTATTTCAGGAGCTCCAAATACCGATGGCATAGATCCTGGTAAGTTTCTTCTTGTATATTGTACTGTACCAAATCAATGGATGAGCAATGTTGCTTCTTCTTACTGTTGGAAATAAATAATTTCCCCTACTGTCATGTTTGTTGCCTATATGGTACAACAATCAAAACATGGTATTTTGGCTATTGCACGGTTTACAAAATTTGAATTATACTGTTAATATCAGTTATACTTCTAACATTAGATCATAAAGTGACAACCTTATGTTGGATGACAAATTCAGATTTTATGATAATTGAGGCGTAAATGATGTTTCTACATGACCATTGATGATATGTTATGTGTGTAAGCTTTACCTTTGATGATATATCTTTTGGTTCGTCTGTATGGGATGATCAGATTCATGTGAAGATATGGTGATTGAGGACTGTTACATAAGCGTAGGAGATGATGGCATTGCCATAAAAAGTGGTTGGGATCAATATGGGACTGCATATGGACGCCCTTCGACAAATATACTCATACGAAACCTCATTGTTCGCTCCAATGTCAGGTGAGAAAGTACCATTGCTTACTCCCATTCCAAATATTGCCCATTTGATGGAGGTGTTTTGTAGGAAATGTTATACAAATATCATGTGCAAAAGAAGAATGCATCTACGTTCTTGTTGAAGAAATAGTTTAAATATACCATGTTTGTTATTTATATTTGAAGCTAAATGTTTATGCATCCAAATTTGCCCATAACGAGAGATATATTTGCTCCTAACAGCGCCGGCATATCAATAGGCAGCGAGATGTCTGGTGGTGTATCAAACATCACTATAGAAAACATCCACATATGGAACTCAAGGCGTGGTGTCCGAATCAAGACAGCCCCTGGAAGAGGGGGATATGTTCGAAAAATATCATATCGAAATATTACATTTGATGACCTTCGTGTTGGTATCGTCATCAAGACAGACTATAACGAACATCCAGACATGGGATTTGATCCTAAGGCCGTCCCCATACTAGAAGACATTAGTTACACCTCAATACATGGAGAAGGTGTACGTGTGCCTGTCCGTATACAAGGAAGTGAAGAGATTCCTGTAAGAAATGTTATGTTTCAGGATATGTCAGTAGGGTTAACATACAAAAAGAAACATGTGTTCCAGTGTGCTTTCGTTCAAGGCCGTGTCATCGGGACGGTTTTTCCTTCTCCCTGCGAGAATCTCGATCTGTACGACGAACAAGGACACTTGGTTAAAGAATCGGTATCTCAAAATGTATCAGATATAGATTATAGTTTTTGATATAGCTGCTGGTCTGATTTTTCCCAAATTTAAAAATGTGTCTTGTAAGCCATTTTTAAATGTATTTCATCTGAGTTACGATTTTTGTCAATGAGCTACGATTTTGGTTCCGACTTCATAACATCTGGCATATTTCCGAATTCTCAAGATATTGATCCTTGTTTCTTGCTAGGATGGTCGTATTTTCTGAGGTACGATGTTAGCGCCCTATCGACGGACTGAGTGGGTTGATGTAGAGCTCAAGCAACTATGTCAATCCACCGGAAGGTGGTTCCATCTTCGCTTGGGAATAAAATTGTTGAATTTGGAAACATGCAAGTGCGAAACACAGTTATCTGAATACATGCATGCTGGGGATGAAATATAAAGTGATCCATTGAATGTTTGAATCCACCGGCCATACATACCATAAATTGAAAATGAAAGGACCAAAATAAATAATCTATATATAAATATATAAGAATAAGTGTAATGTATTAAATATTCTCAAATAAATACGTAATTAAATGTGAAGTCCTTTCCATTTCCTTTCTAAAATTCAGATGTGAATCTGATTTCTCTTGAAAACATAAAATACACTTAAATATATGTATTTATATAATTTCATTTAATTACGTTCTGATTTTAGATTTTGTGATATTTTTATATATTTAGTTATACATACTTTCTAAAATATTAAATTTGTATATATTATTACGTAGTGTCATCGTGAATTCTGATATATTGGTTATCCATAAATTGTATTATTATTATTATTATTATTATTATTATTATTATTATTATTTATCTTCATTAGAGCTTTAGTATAAATATTTTTTATTAAATAATAATTAAAAATTTTAAGCAAAATTCATATAATAATTTTGATAATTTTGACCATGGAAAAATATTAATTTATTTTTTAAAGTTTCTATATGCAAAATAATTAGTGATTTTTAAATATTATTTTTATATTTTTAATAGTAACAGTTCTCTTCTATGTCGAGCACGATGATAAAGAAATCAATTAGGTAACAATTTTATTGTTATCTTATAACTCATAATTATTAAATTTAATTTAATAATTAAATATATAAAATAACATCGTCCAATGCACGGAAAATATACTAGTAGACAAAAATAAGTTGAAAGCGACTAAGAACAATTCTACGATTTTTTTTTTGGGTTGTTCAATAGCATCCATCACACATTCCTCGTGCTTTTTTTTTTTGATCTCTGCAAAAAGCACAGTTTGATTGTGTATAAAGACATCATTTGCAGTATTAAATGCGAAGGAGAGAGATATGGGTTCGTCCAAGATCGTGGATTCCGGTAAGATGACGGGCGGCAGGTCCAACTTTTCCAAGACTTGCAGTCTCTTGAGCCAGTACCTGAAAGAGAAGGGCAGTTTCGGAGATCTTACGCTAGGCTTAGCTCAGAAATTTGAATCACCTGGTATGATCTTGTTTTCTTTAGTTTTTTTCCTTTTGGGTTGCCAGATCTGTGAGTTTCTGGATTTGGGTTTTAATTATGTTGGATTTTTTTTTTTTTTTTGTGAATTTAAGGGCCTTCCGCGACGTCTGTAACTGGGACGATGAATTTGTTCCCGATAATGGAGAAATCTGGCGAGACGCAGCTTCCTGCCGGTGAAGAAGAAGCCCAGAAGAAGTCCGATCTTAGGTAAATGATTCTTCTACCTTCTGCACTTTGAAGTCGCGGTGTGATTTTTGTGGGTGATTTGTGTGCAGCGGTGCAAAATCCGGTGCGGAAGCTGCCCAGATGACGATTTTCTACGGCGGACAAGTGCTCGTGTTCGATGATTTCCCGGCGGACAAGGTCAGTGAAATCATGTTGTTAGCTAACAAGCCCAGCGGCACCCAGAACCACCATCACCCTACCGCCTTCGCGGCCCAGAGCCCTTCGGAGTCCACCACCGGCATCCCGAACCTGATACCCAGCTTCGTACCGCCGGAGCGTACCCTCCACGCTCCCATACCGTCGCTTGGCTGCGATCTGCCGATTGCGAGGCGAAACTCACTGGCCCGATTCCTGGAGAAGAGGAAGGACAGGTAATTCGACAGCACATAGAAAGAATCTTGAATTCGACTCTTTCCACTGATCCCACCGTTTCTGTTTTACTGCGTCGCAGAATCAAAGAGAAGGCGCCGTACCAAGAAATCAAGCCGATGGCTGCTCCTCCGCCGGCCGTGGGCGAGGCGCCGCCGGGATTGGCCGTGTAGTTTCAAGATTGTTATCATCATCCTTACCTTATTATGAAGCATGTCTTAACATTACGATGTATTTGACTGCAAATTTGGCTGCTAATATTTGATTTGAGTCAAGTTTTTTCAAGATCAAATGTTTTTATTGTATTTTATTCTGAATCAAACAATCAATTTGATTGCAATTAGTAGAGGTTATGATATGTAGTCACATTTTATTATCATGAATTCAACTCGTTCTTGTTATAAGTATGTAATATGTCTTTTGTGAAACGGTTTTACGAAGTTGATTTTATGGCAACAAAATTTATATGAATTGAATAAGATGGAGCTCCATATCTCAAATGAAAATATGATATAATTACTATTATATTTGTTAATTTGATGATAAATTTATTCCGAATTTATTTGAAATTCATCTTTCCAAACATGGTCTTATATTCGAGCAAATCATAATATTTCGAACCAACAGAAGCTTCAAATTCATGTTGATTTATAGCTTTTAGAAATCATCAGATCTAGTTAGGATAAAGAAGGGATGTATTCATCGTGGGAGAATTGATTATTTTAAAGAGTTTTATGGAGTTCAAAAATTACAGAGATATTCAATTTAGATTTTTTATAAATTTTATGAAAGTTTATAGCTATAAAAAAATATTTTTTTTATAAGTTTAAAAAAGTCTGATGATATTAAATTTGACTTTAAAAACTCTATAAAATTTTCAAATATATAAATTTTCAATGATTTTTTTATGAGTCCATTAAAGTCATTAAAGTATGAATATTATATACAATAACAAAATTTCAAAAAATTATCTTTGATTGAACTAAATTTTTTAATGAACTTCTGATCTATTATTTATTTCTCTTCCCATCAAATCATGTTTCTCTATGTCTTTTTCTTTCACTTTCAAATCACATTTCTATATACAAATTAGTTAATTATTTATTTTCCGCTTCAAAATGTCAATAATATTTTAATTTATATATTATATGTTTTTAGTTATAATGATTTTTGTTTTAGTTTATTTTTTATATACACAATCTATTGAAATATATGAAGTTTATAAATGTATATAAAAATCTACCAAAAAAATTCACAATATCTTCTGAAAATCTTTTAGAACTATGATTAATTATATAAAAGATTTTCAGAACTATGATTAATTATATAAAAGTCAATAAAAATACATTAATCACGTAAGTTTATTATTTAAAAAATCGTTAAATATTTTCGATGAATATGCATATTTTAGTTTAGCTAATTTTTTGAATTATATATACTAGCGGATCGTGGCACACGTTAGTGATATGTTCCATTAAAAAATAAAAAATGTAATATTTTTAAAAAAATAAAATTTTAAAATTAAATGTTAGGACATAAAATAAAATATAGAAGAAAATAATATTATAACATAATAAATAATGCAGTTAATTTGATAAGATAGAAAGTGTTTCGGCAAATCTAAAATTATTCCATAACTCTATGTAAGCTAAAAAATCATTAAATATAGCGTATTGTGATTCAATAAGAGACGAAGATAAATTTTTTTTATATCGTAGAAAAAAAAGGTCGAACATTGCAAGTATTAGAGTGAAGAGTAATTATAAATTGAGAATATATTCATTTATTGGAAGTGCCCGAATAACTTACAAGCTTTCTTGAATCTAATGATTCATTTACTTAAAATTATTATATTTTTGTGAAACTATGATTTTCAATTTAGGCAAGGGATATGTTCTAAATTGAAGTGGGTTGTACAAACCATTGTAAACCAAAATCTTTTAGTGCATTCATTCTTAAGTGGAAGATGAGGAGGGCTAGAAGAATTTAACTTGAACTTTTTTACAAAATACCATGTGTTGCTTTCTTTACCGCACTTATATTTATCCAATTTATCTTATTACAAACTTAGTTTCTTGATTATATCATTATCCAGATCTAGCTGCACCATTTCTGAACCTTTAATCTACTTTAAAGTGGTCCTATCGTATCTGTCCGGTTGCGAAAAGGACTTTTACAGTTAACAATTGTTGAGTCCGGTTTGATAAGCATCTCAAAATTAAATATTTCCAAAAAATAATATCAAGAGTTTATTCATCTATTCTAAACTTTATTTATGATCTTAACAAGTGGTTCAAAGGGAGCTTTTCTTGAACTTTGATGATAAATATTTGTAGTTTCATTTAACAAGATTCCAGTGTTTTCTAAAAGAGAATATGATGATTAGAAAATACGTATGCAAACACATATTTTTGCACGATATGATGGTATAACATCATCAATGCACCTATGAAGATCCTCAAATCTAATAGCGTAATCGCCATAACGGAAAGTTGAGCTTAGATGGTGGAAAAGCCTGGTCTAAGTTGACAAATGAGGATAAGAATAAAACAAACCTCGATAAAATGACCAAATACATATTTTACAAGATGTTAGACAAGAACATGTTTAGAAACATAAAGATGTGCTCGACAACAAAGAAAATTTGGGAAAAGTTGACCTAGTTCAGCGTGACCATGATCAGACTTAATGAGTTTGATTAGTGTTTTGTAGCATTGTTATTGAATTTTTTTCTACCAGCAAAGAATACACTAACCATGAGTTTTCTTTGAAGGTTATGCGAGTACTGCCCAGAGAGTGGGACGTAAATATGATGGCCATGTGTAAATTCAATAACCTTAACAAGATTGAGCCGCATGATCTCTTTGCAGATCTTAAAGTATATGAGTTCAATCTGGGTATCCAAATTGAGAAAGAACCATCTACATCCTAGCCAACAAAGGCTCTAACCGCAGTAGTTGTTCCCATCGATCTAAGTGGAGTCTCATTGCAAGAAATCTGAATAACAAATTATAAATGAGCTGTCTAACTATTTTTCAAGAAGTTTGAAAATTTTATTCTTAGAAATAAATCTAACGTTTACTTTACAAAGAAACTTATCTACTTCTTAATTATTCTTCATATTAGTCTTTTATTAGAGTATTTATTTATTTTATCACAATAATTTGTTTGAATTTTGAAAGTAAAAAAAAGAAGATAAAATAGTGAAAATGTCATTTTTGTTGTGAGTGCGTTGTATTGCTAAATTAGTAACTTAGTTTTGAATCTAGTTTTATCTTTGTATGATCTAAACTATATTTTATATTTGGAAACACTGTATTTTTGTTGTTTTCAAATAAATTATAATGTATATTCTAATATTTTTCATTTAAAAAGCAGTAAACTGACCGCAACTGCCTGACACCGCTCAAAATTTTAAGACTAATTTTACATGTAAAAATGCGATTATTTTTTTAAATACTAACCGACCGCTTATGACAATTTGGTTTGAATTTTAAAAATAACCGCAAAACTGCACCGTTATCACCCCTATATGTGATAATGATTATTCTATTGAATTCTACAAACACATGCATAGTTAAGTCTATCAATGGAGTTATCATGTTAACCAGGCTAAGAGAACAAAAGTTAGTTAGCTAGATGAACATCCTTCTATGCCTACGTATTTTGTTGTCATGCGTGATAATAAGCATTGATTGTGGCTAGGGGTGTTCATCGGTCGGTTCGATCCGGTTTTCGGTTTTTTATTTTGGTTTTTTCGGTTTTCGGTTTTAGAAATATATAATCTGAATCCGAACCATTTTTCTTCGGTTCGGTTCGGTTTTCTACCAAACAGCTCGGTTGTTTCGGTCGGTTATTTCGGTTTTGATATAATTATTTAAATTAATAATATAAATATATTGTAAAATATAATATGTTAACTTTCTATATGTTTTCTTAGTAAAATATTTAAATAGAAGGTCTAAATTAATTAAACAAACAACAATCAACTAAAAATTGTTCAAAATGATTTTTCATTCACTAAATATCATATCAAATATATAATATAAATAAAAATATAAAAAAATTATTAATTTAATGAAATTTCGGTTTTTTCGGTTTTGACATATATAATCCAAAACCCAACCAAATAAACTTTGGTTTCAACATTTATATCCGAATTAGAAAATTCGGCTTTCAGTTCGGTTTTTTCGGTTTGGATTTTCGATTTTTTCGGTTTTATCCGAAGTTTGAACACCCCTAATTGTGGCACAAGCAGATAAATCACTTTAATTTCAAATCTATTATCATTCTGAGCAAGAAGAGCTTGTAACGGGTTTGCTCAAAATTGATTTTTCTAAAACAATATCTGTATTGTATGCCAGTTAGGCAAGGAAGTGAGATCTAATTTTAAAAAAGTGGGTATAACTCATACACCAAATACTTGGACTTACTGCACATGGCCCGATTTGATACTATACAAGTAATGAGCTTGGGGTAATGAGATACACTTTAGTGATATTTAATGATTACTTCAGGTATACTTGGATAATTTTTATACCATTCAAAGACCAAAAAAAATGTATGTTTGGTCAAGATTTTAAAACGGATACAAATGATAAATTTCTTGTGATAGATAGGATAATGAGAGATAGAGACACTGAATTTACAAATAAATCTTTTCATCCTATCTAGATGACCAAGGAATCATAAATGAGTTTTATGCTGCAAAGCAACTTCAACAAAATGGTGTTGCTGAGAGAAGAAACCAGATCATAAAAGTTGTGGCTAGAACTATGATTGCATATTTTGGTGTTCCTCAAAAACTTTGGGCAAAAGTTGTCAACACATCTAGCTACACTCAGAATAGATTGATGATAAATAAAAAAATAATATAAGACTCCTCATGAATCTGAAATGACACAAAATCATATATTTCTTACTTCAAAGTGACTAACTGCAAGTGCTTTACTCACAACAATGATAAAACTCATTTAACCTCTTTTGATGTTAAATTTGATATGGCTTTATCTATCGGTTATTATTTAGTTAGTAAAACTTATAGAGTATTAACAAGTCAAACTGTTGAAGAAGTTGTTCATGATTTTTTTTTATGAAGCTCTGTTTGTCCAGATCAAGAAGATAACAATATTCATGGCTTAAGCAATATATTGGATGTCACTAATCTTGATGATGACAGAGATAATGAGATTGATCTTATAAATAATGGTGAAGCGATCCCCGAATCTGGTCAAGTCTTAAAAAAATATCTATAATGGATCGGATCATCAAAAAAGAGAATCAGTGATTGAAAGTGATCGATAATCGGGAGGAGAATGTTTCTAGTGATCAACCAACTCAAATGCAAGATACAAATCCCTTTGGACCTTGTTACTGGTGTAATAGAGATCATCTACTCGAGCTGATCATTGGTAACTGAACAACTTCTCTTAGAAATGGAATACATATGCTTGATGAATTGTTTCATGTTGCATTCATTTCTCAACTAAAATCGAAGAAAACATATGAGAATTTAACTGATTCTAGTTAGATAGATGTTATGCAATACTAACTTAACCAGTTCGTGTGAAATAAAGTATGTAATTTTAGTTCCCATACTGAATAATGAACGTGTTATTGGAACTAGATGGTTTTTTAGAAACAAAGTGAATGAGAGTTACCAAGTGGTGAGAAATAAGGTCAGATTAGTAGTTCAATTTTATTGAAAATAAGAGGGCATCGACTTTGATGAATCATTTGCTCCTGTTTCTAGACTTATGTCTACTAGAATCTTCTTTTCAGTTGTCGTATTTAATGACTTTAAGGTCTACTAAATGGAAATTAAATTTGTTTTGAATGGTTTATTGCATCAAGAAATTTATATTGAACAACTATCAGGATTTATGAATTATACATGCTCTATCTTTGTGTATAAACTGGACAAAGCACCATACGTCTTGAAACAATCTCCCCGAGCTTATTATGACATCTTGTCCAAATTCTTAATTGATCATTATTTATCATTGGAATTGTAGAGAGTAATGAAGAGAGTGAACCTGAACCAGTGGTCAGCAACATTCCATATAATGCTAGCTGGAATCTCTAACAAAAAAAGTAGGTGGTATTGAAGCCAAACAATATGCTTCTACATCTGCCTTTGATACTTTAAAATAATATAGTCTATCAGCTTTCGCCCTATCCAAGCACGTCTCCTTTGATCTTGATCAGTAACAGTCAGTTAAAGTCCATACCTCGAAGACTGCTAAGGCCTTATCCGGACAATTCACTATGTCAGAACAACATATTGACACCCAGATAGATATTATGCATCCTACCCTTGGCAGTCAAATGCAAGAAATATCCAAGTATGTCTCCTTTGATCTTGATCAGTATCATTCAGTTAAAGTTCATACCTCGAAGACTGCTAAGGCCTTATTCGGACAATTCACTATGTTTGAACAACATATTAAGAGCAACAGAGATGGTGGTCGTGGAAGTGCATGAGGAGCAACAATAGACACTAGGTTTAGTAGGTATAATAAGTATTTGTTTGTAAAATGCTATTTCACTAATTCAATGACATACATTTTTATCATTTCTTGCCACTATTGGACTTTATTTGTCTTCAATCTTCTTTCAAATTCATCATACAGTCCATATGCTCCTTACTCGCTTCATGATAAGACATCGACTCAAATTATGTCAATCATTGTATCCTTCATTAGCTAACTGACCATATCCAGTCATGGTTACTTTCTTCTTGAATAACTTACCGCAAAACAAAAAATCTTGTTGCAAGAATCTGAATATAATCGTCATCTTTTATCACTTTCCTCCCCGTTTTGCAAAATTCTCTTATAATGTGACACTTTGAAATGCTTGTCAGCGCCATCTTTGGGAAACACATTTATGACATATCTATTCGAACCTCTTTCTACTAAAAAGTTTCTAACTGTTTGATCAATGTTGTCCCACTTTACCGGATCATCAGAACAAGTTTCCATACTCAAGTTCTCATATTGAACAAACTCTTCATCTTTCTCATGATCATTGAATACATCCACATCGACAGACTCAAGGACTTTTTTAGTATCAATCTTATTCTCATCCAATTCATTATTTTGTTCTCTTCTAATTGAATTATCAACCGTGTTTTCAACCTCTGCAACTATGTTTTTGTTTGAAACAAAGTACTTGTTGATATCTCCAGCTTGACTTTGAATCATTTCTTCAATCTTTAGCAATATTTTTTCCTTTTTGAGACCCAGACATGTACTTAGGAGGCATGATTAACCTAAGAATTCAAAAAATAATTCAATGAACAATAGGAGCAGGTCTATGTTTAAAGACAGTAGTGAATAGAAGTTTTTTTTAAGCTGCGGTTCAGCTACTTTTCGGGCTTGTGATTCTGAAAACTTTCCTTCTTCAAATAAAACCCAAACATAAACTTTCTTTTAGAATAACACTTTTTTCTAAATAAGCTTCACAGTCCAGACGCACTCCAATCAGGTAAATCTAACAAATATTACAGATAATAATGCAGAAACAGCTCTGTTTCCTTCGAGGTTACATGAAATTTAACTACATTTTCATTTGAAGGGTGTAAAGGACCCTATTCAACCCTCCACCAGCTCTGTATCCTCCTCCGAGGCTACAAAAATTACATAAGATATTTAACCACATTTCATTTTAAGGGTTAAACATTCCTCACTCAGCCCTGCATAACATCACAGTACATAACTAAGCAACATGTATTATATCTCCAACTCCAATTAGGCAATTACTTTTGTCTTCTGAACAAATCTAAAAGCTCGTTAAGGTTTACGTACAACAATGCTGCAAACACAAGTTAGAATGTGGAACATATTGTGAGTCCTAGTACCTCCAAAAAAGACCTTTCTGTAAACATAAGATGTGGTTTATATGTTGCACAATGTCCAAATTGGATCATTTTAAACCAGAAAATTGTATGGGTATACTAGAAATACAAGGAAAAATACATTTTTTCTTTTTTGTCAATCTTGTTCAGAGCACAGAATTCAAAAATAGAAAAGAAACAAAGAAAAAGCCACTCATACCATGGTCCATAAACATCCCAATTTATTTTTCTCTTGTAAATAATTTAAAGAAGAATGACGCGCAATGACCACACACTACACGCGTCAAACAAAACCCAGAAATCAGGCGAAAGAAACCTCAGCTTGTAAAGAAATTTCATTTAAATCATAAAACATCAAACCTAAATCCAATATATCAATAAAAATCAAATTATTCAAGTAGCAAGATTTAGGGGGGAAAGCATTATAATACAAATTATTACCATACATAACATTAATATACTTACAAGGGTGAGCAACTGATGCTAGAGTCGAAGATGGAGAAGACGAAGGATAGAAGAGTGGAGCAATGAAAAGGAGAGCTATATCACATTCGCCATTGTTTCTCTCTTTCTCGCCGAGTTTGGGATAAGCAATTTTACAGGCTTTTATTCAATATTTTATTGCTTCTTTATATTTTATTATTTATAAATTAAAAAAATACAATTTTTCCTTTTACATATAATAAATTTTTAAAAAAATATTGTGGGCTCAAAAAAAAAAGATGGGCTTGAGTCATTGGACTCACTTGACTCTGAATAAGCACGGCCCAAAATATGAGTCAAGAATCAACTACCGACGAGAAGTTAATTTATAATCCACTTGGATCTAAGGATTTCATGGATTTGGTTTTCAAATCTTTGTCACAAATCAACTTAAATTGTTTGGAGAGTTTTCGAATCTGTTGGATTCGAATGTTATATAATTTCAAAATTAAGCCGTTTTCCTAATCAAACCAACGTATTGCAAATTCCTAACCATTTGGAGACAAATCATATGCATTATTTAAAAACCAGATATATGATTAATGTGTGACACACAGAGCTCAGAGTGATATGTGGTCTACAATATGAGTGATTAATACCTGAAAGATGTGAATCTCACAAACATCTTGGCGACGTGGAGCATGAATGAACCGATCTGAGACCAAAATGAGAGTCCTAAAAAGATTTTATATCCATCTATTTTTTCCGGGAGTTATAACTTAAAAACTCCAAAGTTAAGTGTGATTGATTTGTGATAATTCTTGAATGAGTGATCGTTTGTGAAGTATTTGAAGATGAGTGTGAGTGAGGATATAAACATTCAGGAAAAACTCGTGTTGGTACAGTGGAGAAAACCGTCTAATATGGGACATTATAGTTGGTATCAGAGTCTGAACTTTCCTAGTACAGTGTGTTCCAGGGACGAACCAAACGGAAACTAGTAGGAATATGATACCCAGAGCCAAAATTTCAGGGTGATACATGGATCTCAATATGGGCATTTGATACTTGAAAGATTGGAACTCCACTAATTTCTTGGCGATGAGAAGTTAGTTAGCTAGATGAACATCCTTCTATGCCTACGTATTTTGTTGTCATGCGTGATAATAAGCATTGATTGTGGCTAGGGGTGTTCATCGGTCGGTTCGATCCGGTTTTCGGTTTTTTATTTTGGTTTTTTCGGTTTTCGGTTTTAGAAATATATAATCCGAATCCGAACCATTTTTCTTCGGTTCGGTTCGGTTTTCTACCAAACAGCTCTGTTGTTTCGGTCGGTTATTTCGGTTTTGATATAATTATTTAAATTAATAATATAAATATATTGTAAAATATAATATGTTAAATTTCTATATGTTTTCTTAGTAAAATATTTAAATAGAAGGTCTAAATTAATTAAACAAACAACAATCAACTAAAAATTGTTCAAAATGATTTTTCATTCACTAAATATCATATCAAATATATAATATAAATAAAAATATAAAAAAATTATTAATTTAATGAAATTTCGGTTTTTTCGGTTTTGACATATAATCCAAAACCCAACCAAATAAACTTTGGTTTCAACATTTATATCCGAATTAGAAAATTCTGCTTTCAGTTCGGTTTTTTTGGTTTGGATTTTCGATTTTTTCGGTTTTATCCGAAGTTTGAACACCCCTAATTGTGGCACAAGCAGATAAATCACTTTAATTTCAAATCTATTATCATTCTGAGCAAGAAGAGCTTGTAACGGGTTTGCTCAAAATTGATTTTTCTAAAACAATATCTGTATTGTATGCCAGTTAGGCAAGGAAGTGAGATCTAATTTTAAAAAAGTGGGTATAACTCATACACCAAATACTTGGACTTACTACACATGGCCCGATTTGATACTATACAAGTAATGAGCTTGGGGTAATGAGATACACTTTAGTGATATTTAATGATTACTTCAGGTATACTTGGATAATTTTTATACCATTCAAAGACCAAAAAAAATATATGTTTGGTCAAGATTTTAAAACGGATACAAATGATAAATTTCTTGTGATAGATAGGATAATGAGAGATAGAGACACTGAATTTACAAATAAATCTTTTCATCCTATCTAGATGACCAAGGAATCATAAATGAGTTTTATGCTGCAAAGCAACTTCAACAAAATGGTGTTGCTGAGAGAAGAAACCAGATCATAAAAGTTGTGGCTAGAACTATGATTGCATATTTTGGTGTTCCTCAAAAACTTTGGGCAAAAGTTGTCAACACATCTAGCTACACTCAGAATAGATTGATGATAAATAAAAAAATAATATAAGACTCCTCATGAATCTGAAATGACACAAAATCATATATTTCTTACTTCAAAGTGACTAACTGCAAGTGCTTTACTCACAACAATGATAAAACTCATTTAACCTCTTTTGATGTTAAATTTGATATGGCTTTATCTATCGGTTATTATTTAGTTAGTAAAACTTATAGAGTATTAACAAGTCAAACTGTTGAAGAAGTTGTTCATGATTTTTTTTTATGAAGCTCTGTTTGTCCAGATCAAGAAGATAACAATATTCATGGCTTAAGCAATATATTGGATGTCACTAATCTTGATGATGACAGAGATAATGAGATTGATCTTATAAATAATGGTGAAGCGATCCCCGAATCTGGTCAAGTCTTAAAAAAATATCTATAATGGATCGGATCATCAAAAAAGAGAATCAGTGATTGAAAGTGATCGATAATCGGGAGGAGAATGTTTCTAGTGATCAACCAACTCAAATGCAAGATACAAATCCCTTTGGACCTTGTTACTGGTGTAATAGAGATCATCTACTCGAGCTGATCATTGGTAACTGAACAACTTCTCTTAGAAATGGAATACATATGCTTGATGAATTGTTTCATGTTGCATTCATTTCTCAACTAAAATCGAAGAAAACATATGAGAATTTAACTGATTCTAGTTAGATAGATGTTATGCAATACTAACTTAACCAGTTCGTGTGAAATAAAGTATGTAATTTTAGTTCCCATACTGAATAATGAACGTGTTATTGGAACTAGATGGTTTTTTAGAAACAAAGTGAATGAGAGTTACCAAGTGGTGAGAAATAAGGTCAGATTAGTAGTTCAATTTTATTGAAAATAAGAGGGCATCGACTTTGATGAATCATTTGCTCCTGTTTCTAGACTTATGTCTACTAGAATCTTCTTTTCAGTTGTCGTATTTAATGACTTTAAGGTCTACTAAATGGAAATTAAATTTGTTTTGAATGGTTTATTGCATCAAGAAATTTATATTGAACAACTATCAGGATTTATGAATTATACATGCTCTATCTTTGTGTATAAACTGGACAAAGCACCATACGTCTTGAAACAATCTCCCCGAGCTTATTATGACATCTTGTCCAAATTCTTAATTGATCATTATTTATCATTGGAATTGTAGAGAGTAATGAAGAGAGTGAACCTGAACCAGTGGTCAGCAACATTCCATATAATGCTAGCTGGAATCTCTAACAAAAAAAGTAGGTGGTATTGAAGCCAAACAATATGCTTCTACATCTGCCTTTGATACTTTAAAATAATATAGTCTATAAGCTTTCGCCCTATCCAAGCACGTCTCCTTTGATCTTGATCAGTAACAGTCAGTTAAAGTCCATACCTCGAAGACTGCTAAGGCCTTATCCGGACAATTCACTATGTCAGAACAACATATTGACACCCAGATAGATATTATGCATCCTACCCTTGGCAGTCAAATGCAAGAAATATCCAAGTATGTCTCCTTTGATCTTGATCAGTATCATTCAGTTAAAGTTCATACCTCGAAGACTGCTAAGGCCTTATTCGGACAATTCACTATGTTTGAACAACATATTAAGAGCAACAGAGATGGTGGTCGTGGAAGTGCATGAGGAGCAACAATAGACACTAGGTTTAGTAGGTATAATAAGTATTTGTTTGTAAAATGCTATTTCACTAATTCAATGACATACATTTTTATCATTTCTTGCCACTATTGGACTTTATTTGTCTTCAATCTTCTTTCAAATTCATCATACAGTCCATATGCTCCTTACTCGCTTCATGATAAGACATCGACTCAAATTATGTCAATCATTGTATCCTTCATTAGCTAACTGACCATATCCAGTCATGGTTACTTTCTTCTTGAATAACTTACCGCAAAACAAAAAATCTTGTTGCAAGAATCTGAATATAATCGTCATCTTTTATCACTTTCCTCCCCGTTTTGCAAAATTCTCTTATAATGTGACACTTTGAAATGCTTGTCAGCGCCATCTTTGGGAAACACATTTATGACATATCTATTCGAACCTCTTTCTACTAAAAAGTTTCTAACTGTTTGATCAATGTTGTCCCACTTTACCGGATCATCAGAACAAGTTTCCATACTCAAGTTCTCATATTGAACAAACTCTTCATCTTTCTCATGATCATTGAATACATCCACATCGACAGACTCAAGGACTTTTTTAGTATCAATCTTATTCTCATCCAATTCATTATTTTGTTCTCTTCTAATTGAATTATCAACCGTGTTTTCAACCTCTGCAACTATGTTTTTGTTTGAAACAAAGTACTTGTTGATATCTCCAGCTTGACTTTGAATCATTTCTTCAATCTTTAGCAATATTTTTTCCTTTTTGAGACCCAGACATGTACTTAGGAGGCATGATTAACCTAAGAATTCAAAAAATAATTCAATGAACAATAGGAGCAGGTCTATGTTTAAAGACAGTAGTGAATAGAAGTTTTTTTTAAGCTGCGGTTCAGCTACTTTTCGGGCTTGTGATTCTGAAAACTTTCCTTCTTCAAATAAAACCCAAACATAAACTTTCTTTTAGAATAACACTTTTTTATAAATAAGCTTCACAGTCCAGACGCACTCCAATCAGGTAAATCTAACAAATATTACAGATAATAATGCAGAAACAGCTCTGTTTCCTTCGAGGTTACATGAAATTTAACTACATTTTCATTTGAAGGGTGTAAAGGACCCTATTCAACCCTCCACCAGCTCTGTATCCTCCTCCGAGGCTACAAAAATTACATAAGATATTTAACCACATTTCATTTTAAGGGTTAAACATTCCTCACTCAGCCCTGCATAACATCACAGTACATAACTAAGCAACATGTTTATATCTCCAACTCCAATTAGGCAATTACTTTTGTCTTCTGAACAAATCTAAAAGCTCGTTAAGGTTTACGTACAACAATGCTGCAAACACAAGTTAGAATGTGGAACATATTGTGAGTCCTAGTACCTCCAAAAAAGACCTTTCTGTAAACATAAGATGTGGTTTATATGTTGCACAATGTCCAAATTGGATCATTTTAAACCAGAAAATTGTATGGGTATACTAGAAATACAAGGAAAAATACATTTTTTCTTTTTTGTCAATCTTGTTCAGAGCACAGAATTCAAAAATAGAAAAGAAACAAAGAAAAAGCCACTCATACCATGGTCCATAAACATCCCAATTTATTTTTCTCTTGTAAATAATTTAAAGAAGAATGACGCGCAATGACCACACACTACACGCGTCAAACAAAACCCAAAAATCAGGCGAAAGAAAACTCAGCTTGTAAAGAAATTTCATTTAAATCATAAAACATCAAACCTAAATCCAATATATCAATAAAAATCAAATTATTCAAGTAGCAAGATTTAGGGGGGAAAGCATTATAATACAAATTATTATCATACATAACATTAATATACTTACAAGGGTGAGCAACTGATGCTAGAGTCGAAGATGGAGAAGACGAAGGATAGAAGAGTGGAGCAATGAAAAGGAGAGCTATATCACATTCGCCATTGTTTCTCTCTTTCTCGCCGAGTTTGGGATAAGCAATTTTACAGGCTTTTATTCAATATTTTATTGCTTCTTTATATTTTATTATTTATAAATTAAAAAAATACAATTTTTCCTTTTACATATAATAAATTTTTAAAAAAATATTGTGGGCTCAAAAAAAAAAGATAGGCCTGAGTCATTGGACTCACTTGACTCTGAATAAGCACGGCCCAAAATATGAGTCAAGAATCAACTACCGACGAGAAGTTAATTTATAATCCACTTGGATCTAAGGATTTCATGGATTTGGTTTTCAAATCTTTGCCACAAATCAACTTAAATTGTTTGGAGAGTTTTCGAATCTGTTGGATTCGAATGTTATATAATTTCAAAATTAAGCCGTTTTCCTAATCAAACCAACGTATTGCAAATTCCTAACCATTTGGAGACAAATCATATGCATTATTTAAAAACCAGATATATGATTAATGTGTGACACACAGAGCTCAGAGTGATATGTGGTCTACAATATGAGTGATTAATACCTGAAAGATGTGAATCTCACAAACATCTTGGCGACGTGGAGCATGAATGAACCGATCTGAGACCAAAATGAGAGTCCTAAAAAGATTTTATATCCATCTATTTTTTCCGGGAGTTATAACTTAAAAACTCCAAAGTTAAGTGTGATTGATTTTTGATAATTCTTGAATGAGTGATCGTTTGTGAAGTATTTGAAGATGAGTGTGAGTGAGGATATAAACATTCAGGAAAAACTCGTGTTGGTACAGTGGAGAAAACCGTCTAATATGGGACATTATAGTTGGTATCAGAATCTGAACTTTCCTAGTACAGTGTGTTCCAGGGACGAACCAAACGGAAACTAGTAGGAATATGATACCCAGAGCCAAAATTTCAGGGTGATACATGGATCTCAATATGGGCATTTGATACTTGAAAGATTGGAACTCCACTAATTTCGGGAGCTCGTCACATAAGAGATCCAAAGTTAAACATGCTTGACTTGAGACAATTTTTAGATGAGTGACCTTCTGAGAAGTTTTTTAAGGTGTGTATGAGTAATGACATAAACACTTTGGAAAGATATGTGTTGAAATGAGTGAAAAAATATGGGTAAACTTGCAATAACTCCCCATCTCCAAACTTAACTTTTTCCTCACTCCTCATTCTTTCAAATCTTTGTTTGAGTTCCCCAATTTTTTAAAATTTCCAAAAATATCATTAATCTTCATAATTATGGTACATGACATTGTTTTACGTATCGAGCATGTTCTTAAAATTATATAGCCTAAAGACAAGCAGCTACGCAAGGTTTTCAGTCTATATACCATGTTAAGAAGATCGATTTTTATTTAATGGCCCATCATGATTTCGTATAATAAATTGAATAGTTTACCTCTTTGACCAGAGTGCCGTCGAGTTGTATCTATCAGATTTTACAGACTGCTCCTCACAGTCTAATCATGCAGTCGCAATGGATGGTTCCTGATATAGATTTCTTCAACGGCACCTAGCACAATCCCATTTCGTTTCCTATCTCAAGGTGTATAGTAAAATAGTTCAATTTGAAAATAATACATGAGATAGACTATAAGCCTTGGTCTTTTATTCACATACAAAATATTATTATATAGTAACCTCCTATAGAGGAGGAGGAAATTTGCTTAGCTACCTATAGTAACCAGAGTTACAACACACGTAAACTAGTAAGAGAAAATATTACAATATCTTTGAAAGAAAATGAAGAGGTTGAATGATGCTTTCATCTTCCTTCTGCCTTAGTGTTTATAATAATCTCGGTAGATTTGAATTAATTTTTCAGTTGTGACCGACAACATCTTGTGAGTGGTGGTCTTTTCAACCACTAGTTGGTAGCTTTTCTTTAATGAGTGATTGCGTGGTCCATCTTTCCCCAAGGTAGTGGAGTCGTCTTTTAGTGGTGGTCCATCCACCACTAATAGAGTAATTGGATCACATGTCTACTTTTCTTTGTCGGGGAGTATTTTTTTGTATTGTCCCGGAGGACATTGTTTTTTGCGTAGTCCTTCACCACTTGGTCATGTTTCTGCAAGATGCTTTCGGTCCGATCTGGGCCTAAATCATTGCCGTATTCTTGTTCCTTTTGGTTTGGGTATTCTGAGCAGATTTTTGTTGATCATATTCCCACATGAGCCATGTTACATAATTTCGAAGGGTTTCTTTACTCCCCGGCAGCTTATTATTCTACAGAAGATTTATTTTCTTTTCAATAGTTTTCTGCAAAACTTGTTATTTTTCCCGTCATGGTATTTAACAGGAATGATCCAAATTGGAACATTTCATGTTCGTAATCTTGATTTTAATGTTAACAAAACTTGTTATTTTTTCTAATGACTTTACCTAAATGCACAGAAACTGGAACTGATTGTCCAGCTGAAAGAGGCCTTCAGAAGCCCATCCAGCTGATTAAGAGCACAGCTGACCAGTTCAACTAAAGCAGTGAAATCAATTCAGTCAACTGATTTCACCAAACCAGTTCAACTAACCAGTTCAGAACATTAGTTAGGAATCAATCAGCTTATAGAACACGACAAGTTTATTCAATGGAATCTAGCTGTGCGCATTATGGAAAAGCTTTTGTCCAGTCAAAGGAAAATAATGGACATTGTAGCAGAGGGTAAAGCCAAAATGTTCCAGAATGGCTGTCGGAAAGTACAGAGACATTTCGAGGAATGAATTCAAATTGCAATGAGCATATTCGATGAGTCTTGATGTACGGTCGCATTGCCTCTATAAATACCAGACCAAGATCATCAATATAAAGTGGTGGTAAATACACATGCGTACGGAAAAACAAGAAAGAAGAAGAAGTGCACGATCAACTCATATCTGCTTGGAGAAGCAATCAGCCCAGATTTGAGAAAACACTTCAAAGTGTTATCAGCTCAGTTTAGGAGCATTTTTATCTCAGTGTGTGAGAACACTTTCTTGTTGTAATCATATTAGTTCTCACACACACGCACACACAATCACTCACATATACAGAGAATAGAGCTTATTGAATAGTTGAGTGAGTCTTGCACAAAGAGAATAAACTTGTGTATGTAATCTTTGACACATAGACGTTAAACAAGTGTTGGCTGGAAGGTGTTGCCTTCAGTCTAGGCTAGGAGTTCAGTTAGGCAGTAGGGTAAGTCATAAGCTGATTGGGTTTGTACAAGGTGTTGTATCAATCAAAGTCGTCTAGTGGAACCTACCCGATGTGGTAGAAGGGGTGACGTAGGAGCAGTTGAAGTCTCCAAACATTCATAAACATATCTTGTGCACGTAACTAGGGATGTAAACAAACCAAACCGTTCGCGAGCTATTCGGAGCTCGGCTCGATAAAAAGCTTGTTTGAATTCGTTTGTTAATCATATCAAACCAAGATCAAGCTCGATTTTGAGCTCGACAACTTAATCAAACCAAGCTCAAGCCTAAGCGTATTAGGCTCGTGAGCTCGCAAACATGTTTGTTAATAGGCTCGCGAGCTCGAACTCGGCTCGTATAGGTGGCTCGTCAGCTCGAGCTTGACTCATTTGTTGAGTTGACAAATAAAAGTATTAGTACTAATAAAAGTTAAACTTTTATGTCTAATATAAAATTAGTTCATAGATATATTTAATTTTAACAAGCTCGAATAAAGCTCAAATTCGAGCTCAATTGTATGTTTTACGAGCTCGAAAACGAGCCGAGCTCAAGTCAGGCTTGTTAAATATGATAAACGAGCTATTAATAAACCAAGCACGAGCTCGGCTTGATTAACATGATAAACGAGCTTTTAACGAGTCGAACTCGAGCTTTTCACAAGCTTAGTAATTTCAAGACAAGTCGAATTCTTGCCTGATGATAAAAGCTCGAGCTTGAGCTCGAGCTCTATCAATCTTAAACGAGCCAAACTCAAGCAAGATGATAAAAGCTCGAATCAAGCTAGAGCTCGAGCTTGAGCTTAAATTAATCTTAAACGAACCAAGCTCAAGCCTGATACTGTTCGGCTTGGTTTGGATCATTTACATCCCTACACGTAACTATTTAACTATTGTTTTCAAAATGATTTGATCAGTTAGAGCTATTATCATTTCAGTTCTCACCATAATTGAACTGATATATAGAAGAATTGATCTCCCTTATATCAGTTAATCAGTTTACATAAGTTAAAAGCTTTAAACTGATTAGCTTTCTTAACGAATGATTACTCCGAGTATTTTTCGTTTGTTTATAACCAAACTGGATTTAATTCATCGGTGTTTACATTCTTATAACACGAACTATTGCAGCTCATTGAGAATATTGTGTTTGAAGCACCTTCTCAGGTGCCCCCAACCGATCCATCAATCCATTTACATAATTATGATAAAACTTAAATGAGAACTTGACTTTGTCCATCTCGGTTAGACATATCCATAGACCTCATGCTCTTCTAGTAGATATGTCATCTTCAGTTATTGAAGCAATGAGAATTTTTCTTCTGTTGAAGGACCCTTGTTAAATTTTGAACATTTGTGTCCGGCCTCTTTAGCTTGATATAATGAAAGGCTTCATGTGTACCTTTTTCTGTTGGTTATGGTGTTGTACTAAAAATTATAATTCCAGAATGTCTCATCTAGACAAAATTCGTTGTTTGTACATGTTTCATGAACAACTTCCTGGATCCATTTAGGTAAACCTGATATTTCTAGGAAGCTGAGTGATATAATATAAACCGAGGCAAGAGCCCCGAATTTATATCATGCTTTTACCTCATTTGGATATGAATTTGATTTTATCCATACCCTGAGATATTTTTCTGATACATCAACCCTGATTGTAGCCGGGTTTAATGTATATTCTTGTTTTAATTACTCTCAGTTTTGTTGATACAGGTGAAATGGAGAAACTGCATTTTCATTAGTGTCAACCTTATATTAATCCTTGTCTGTATTAATCTAAGGTTTATATTTTCCTATTCAATCTCCGAGGTGAAGGGTTGACTTGAAGACTCGAGATAAAGATCTGGAGTTTCAATTTTTGTTTCAGTCGACTCATTTGGGGATAATCCCGATTTAACACTTGTGTTAAGGGTATTTGAATCTCTTGCTCTGGGTATAGAGTTCTGTACTGGAAAACTCTCCATTTGAGAAACTAGTGGCTTCTCAATGTCTTGGAAGATAGGTCTTTCCCTTAACGACCAGATATGAGTATAATCATGTGAACATCCTGTAAGTCGATCGGAGACTATTCTATTATCATCTTGTTGTAGCCTAACCGCAACTTCTGCATTTAGGGCAAGCTTGTTGAACTCGTTTTGAAGCATTTCAAGGTGTTCCCTCAAATGCCTCTGTATTTTTATTATGAAATCAATATCACCGTTGTCCTTCTCTTGTTAAAAAGTCTTAGGCTTTGATAAGTTCCACTTTGTTCTTTATATCTAACCAAGGTTAGATACATATTTCAAATATTCCAATGTTTTAGAATAAATCATGCAAATAAGTAATCTCGAATCTGAGTTCGGATCCATGTTTTTTGAGAAAATTCTCTTCCTCAAACATTTAATTACACAGTAATAATAAATTTGTATGTTTGAAATAATTTTACATAAAATCTGATATCATCATACGGCCCACTAAAATAAATCTTAAAAATCAACACATATAAAAGTTTTTTTTTGTCATTTTTATTATTTTAAGGAGTTTAAACAAAGTTTTTTTGGTGTAGGGAGTTAGGATAAATTTATGTTTGGATTTAAGGATTTATCTCCAATTTACCCAAGAAATAGTTAGTTTCTAAAATATTTCAAGTTGTTCACTCTAATTATTTCTTTGAAAATATGTATGCACATTTCAACACTAGAATTTAACTTGCAAGTTCTTGTCCAATAAATTTTTTGCTAAATATAATGAAACTAAGTATATACTTTTTTATACAAATTTATTTATTTGTTTTTCAGGAAAAGTGTAAAGAATGAAGAAAGATTTGATTTTAAAATTCAATTTGTGTATATGTCTAAATTGATTCAAAATTATTATTTGATTTGAAATTTAATGAAATGGTCCCAGTTTTAGGATTGGGACTTCGAGACGATCATTTGGGGGCGATGTTGAAAGGATTGGAGTTATATATGCGAGGCCAATATGATCTTTTCATCTAGGGTTGGAGTTTGATTTCCTTGTCTCCATCTCAATCTTTAAAGATAAAAATTTGTATGAAACGGTATTACGGGTCGTATTTTTTGAGACAGATTTCTTATTTGGGTCATACATGAAAATGTATTATTTTTTATTGTGAATATCGGTATGGTTAACCCGTCTCACAGATAAAGATTCGTGAGACTGTCTAAAAAAAAGACTTACTCATCTTTAAATGCTCATCGGTACGTACCTTTGTCAAATAACGTACACCATTCATATTTATCGCCTCTACTCGAAAATCGTGGTCACGTTTTGATCAAGTTTTACAATTTTAACCTGATTTATTTTAAAATTATAAACATTTTTTTTATTATAATTTTAATTTTATCAAGTCAATCAATATATTAAAGAAAGCATAAAGGTGCAAAATTTAAGAACAAATGTATAAATTTTAGAATTTTTTTTACTATCAAGAGTTATTATTATAGAACATTTAGGTCCTTTTCGAATTTTTTTGTCTAAAAATTTTATATTATCAAACATTTAATCTAAAATTTTATTTTTATCCAAGAACAATTTTGTTAAAAAAAAAAAGCTTAAAATTTTATCAAAAAATCTCACGCTTATTATTTATTTTTCATGCTTTTTCGTCCTTAACATAATCAACCTTAGGTCGATTGTTTTTCTCATGTTTTTGCCATGAATGAAAACTTTTTATCAACGTTTTGCATTTAATCACGTTTAATCCGTGTTTTTTCACGATTATTAAACATTTTTTTTGATAACAGACTCCCATTTTTTATTTTTCAATTTTAAATAAATAAGTAGGAATCCGTCAAACCCCCCACGTCTAACTCAGTTCCACCATAGAAAATATTTCATTCGAAGTGGGTGTCTTTTTAACTACTTTTTGTGACAAATTGATAGATATCACATTACTTAAACTAGTCGATATAAATTAAATGGTCCCAGTTGATATGGACGTGACTAATTTTGTGACATATCCGATGCGACCAGGTTACTTTAAATGTTGGTCCGCGGGCACACCACTTATTAAAATTACTCTCACTTTGTATTTTAAAATTAAATTAAATATTTTTTCTCTCTCAAAATTTTGTTTAATTTTTGGAATGTTATACTAATATTTTTTTATATAAAACTGTCTCATACATCAAATTTGTGATACGAATTCTCGCTCGACTGAAAAAAATATATTACTTTTTGTATCAAAGAAATACTTTTGATCTTAAATATTAATCATGTTGATCCATTTTATTGATATAGATTTGTGAGATCGTCTCATAAGATACATGATGCCCCAAGGGAACCCGGGCCCCGGGTACAGACCCTGACCCGAGAGGTTCTCGAACTCGGGCAAGATCAGAACAGAGAGAAAATATCAAAGTGCAATTGCTTTCATTAAACCGGGGTGAAAAACGGGATTCCGGATCTTCAGACGCCCGGCAAGTTGTGCACTCAGTTATCTGAGGAATTCCCAATGAACTACTTGGCGAGCCACCGCCCAGTGAGTAATTAGCCAATACCCGGGTTAAAAACTTCCCGGTCCGAAAAGTACCTCCGAGGCACCCGGGTGGAAAATATCCGGGGAAGAGACATGTTCTGACTACCACGTCTTCCGGACATCGCGGAGCCCATCCTCCCACACTCCATGACCAAGTCCACTCCCAGTACATGGCCCACTACCTTGCAACGTGGCCCATGATCTCAAGTCATGGACCACCACCCGAACTTTGCGGGCAAGTTATCTACCAGCTTCATCTATAAGTACCCTCCGTTGGTATTTCACAGGGGTATCGACTCTTCTCTGAATACTCACAAGCACTCACAAATATTCTTACTTTCGAAGTTTTCCTTTGCGTACATCACTGACTTGAGCGTCGGAGTGGATACGCCGGAACAACTTCCGGCGCTCCCCTAACATTCTGTGGTTTCAGGGTTACTACTCAAATCATCCCGGGCGTTGTCATTCAGGTGACAGGGAGCTCAACCACCCTGGGCCATCAGTAGCTCGTATTAACGTTCGCATATATATCTAAACACTCGACTTGGCAAATCGCCCACCCGGCTACCACCCGATTTGCCCGGTTGACATCATTGGCGCCGTCTGTGGGAAACTGTAGCTGAAGACGTAGATATGGTTACCACTCGTAAAACTACGGGGAACCACTCTGGTCCTCAAAATCCGGAAGGAGGTCAAGAAAATTCGTTGCCCAGTCACCTCCCAGAGGAGTTGGCTCAGTTGATAGCTGCTGCGGTCCAAAAAGCCCTCGCCGAAAGGGGCATACCTGAACCCAGTCATTCAAAGGAAAATGAGGCAATGGGAGAGTCTCCTCTTGAAAAAGAAAGAGACCGAGAAGAGAATTCCCAGGCGTTTTCCAAAGCTCCTACCTTTTCTATGGTCCAGGAGCTAGAAGATTTAAAGAAGAAAGTGAAAGAGTTGGAAGCTAAAGCAGGGTCATCTCAGGTTTCAGCCCCGGATGCTTCCCAGGGATGCCCTTTCTCCCTGGAGATTGTGAGTGAGCCCCTCCCAGCTCATTTCAAAGCTACCAAAATACGGGAGTATGATGGAAACTCAGACCCTGACGAGCATCTCACCCGGTTTGAGAATATGGCCATGTTACATTGCTACTCTGACAAAATCAAGTGCAAGGTGTTCCTCACCACCCTAGTGGACTCTGCCCAGAGGTGGTTTGAAAAGTTGAAACCCCGGAGCATACAATCTTTTGCAGGTTTCCGAGACACTTTCTTGCACCATTTTAGCAGCAGCAAGAGGTATAAGAAGACTGCTTTTAGCTTATTCGAGGTAAAGCAATCAGGTGATGAATCTCTTCGGGCGTACATTCGCCGGTTCAATAAAGCATCCCTGGAGGTGCCGGCTTGTGCTCCTGAAACCAAAACTACAGCGTTCACTCAGGGACTCAAGGAGGGAGATTTTTTCAGGTCTTTGGTGAAAAAGCAGCCCGGGAATTTTGAGGATCTGCTGTCCCGAGCAGAAAAGTACATAAACATGGAGGAAGCGCAACGGCAGAAGAGGGAGTCCACCCGTCGAGAAAGAAATGATCGAGTCGGGAAAGCTGAGGACAACGCCCGGGAAAATAATCTCGGGCGTTTCTCTTGATACGCCCCCATGAAGCCGCGCAGGGATGAAGGAGTCCATCTTTGCAGCGGTGATCAGGGACCCAAATTATATCGGTCACCTCCAACCCTGCCACACGCTCCCAAGATGTGCTCCTATCATGGAGAATGTGCTCACAGCACAAGTGAGTGCCGACGACTGAAACGGGCCCCTTCCCAGTCGGGCCCCGGGGAGCAGACACAGTTAACAAAGAAGCCCCGGGGGCTCCCGTGGGTAAATAAAGAGGCAGGGTACAAACCGGGGGATAAAGGCCAGGTCAGACAAGAAAAAAAAGATAATATCGGTCAAACGTCTCGTGGTCGGGAAAACAGGGACGGAGGAGGGTCGCCCACCCTTGGGGTGATTAAAATGATCTCGGGGGGATCAACGGATGGAGATTCCAACCGGGCCAGGAAAGCACATTCCCGACAAGAGAGTTTTGGAGTGGAGGATGTAGGGAGGGATGAGGGGCCGGTGATCAGTTTTGGTCCCCGGGATCTGCAGAGAGTCAGCCTCCCACACAATGATGCCCTGGTCATCCAAGCGAAGGTGGCAAATTATGACATTCGCCGGATTTTCATCGATTCAGGAAGCTCGGTGAACATTATTTTCCAGGAGGTCTTGGATCAGATGGACTTGGAGGGCTACCAGTTGCAGCCAGTGGAAACGGCATTATTCGGATTTGCTGGCCACACAGTTTACCCCCGGGGGGAAATCACCTTGCCCCTCACAATAGGAGCTGAGGAGCTCAGGAAGACGGTGATGACGGTTTTCACGGTGGTAAGTGCTCCTACCTCTTACGATATCATTTTAGGCAGGCCGGCTATGAACGCTCTCCGAGCTGTAGCCTCGGCTTACCATCAGAAGTTAAAGTTCCCGGTGGGGAACAGAGTTGGAGAAGTAAGGGGAGATCAGCCCTCTTCCCGCAAGTGCTATGCGGAAACCGTCAAAGTTGAAAATAAAAGAGCCCGACGAAGTGGAGAGAGTAGGAGACCAGGGAAGGAGGAGGTGCACTCTATCCAACAGGTATACATGGTGGAAGGGGAGGAGCAGGAGGAAGTAAGCATCTTACCCGGGCAGCCCTTGAAAACAACAAAGATAGCCCGGGATCTTGAGCCAGTGACCCGGGCTCAATTACTACAGTGCCTAGCAAAGAATGCGGATATCTTCGCATGGTCCTCATCAGAATTGATAGGGATCTCCCCCCACGTAGCAGAGCACAAGTTAAATATCATCCCGGGTTCTCGGGCAGTAAAGCAGAGGAAGAGACACTTCGGTCCCGAGAAGGATAAAGTAATTGCCGATCAAGTGGGGGAACTATTGAGGGCCGGGCAGATTAGAGAAATCCAGTTTCCCACCTGGCTATCCAATGTAGTCTTGGTACCCAAATCAGCTGGCAAATGGAGGATGTGTGTTGACTTCAGGGATCTAAACAAAGCCTGCCCAAAAGACTGCTATCCCCTACCCCGGATTGATCAACTGGTGGATTCGACATCGGGGTATGAATTGCTGTGCTTCATGGATGCCTACCAGGGGTACCATCAGATCCCCTTGGCCCGGGAAGATCAGGAGAAGGTTAGCTTCATTACCTCGGGAGGAACCTTTTTGTAAGGACCGTGTATCGTATTATCGTAAATCCTATGTGATTATCGATAATTAATGGAATTGTCATGTGATTATGTATTTGATGTATATCATGACAATGGAATTGAGAAACAAATATTGTACATGAGTTGATGTTGTATGAATTTGATTTGAAAGGCCGGACGCCAATACGTACAAAATCAAACATTCTGTACAGAACATGTGGCGCCCGAGCGGTAGAAAATTACCGCCCGAGCGCCAGGGTATCTGAAATGAGTATTCGGGCAGAACACCCCGCGCCCGAGCGGTAATGTTCGACCGCCCGAGCGCGGCACAAAGAATTCTCGAAGACAGAACATGCGGCGCCCGAGCGGTAACTTTCGACCGCTCGAGCGCGGAACAACTTACGTTCGGGGACAGAATGTCTCGCGCTCGGGCGCGAGAATTCTACCGCCCGAGCGCGGAAGCAGTGGAAGGATAAGAACGTTTTGCTATTCGATTTTTTCATTTCGTACGTAGCAACTTCGAGAGAGACACGAGAGAATTCGATTTCTTTCTTCTGAATCGACTTCTAAACGCTGTCTAAACGCGAAACAAATTATATATTTGTTATCTGCGCGTCGAGGGCTTCTGACTGAGGTAATTTTCTTCGAGTTCCAGCAGTTTTAAATATCATAGTGCTGGAATAGCATGTATTTGAAGTTGAATTTCTGATATGTAGTAGAATAACCGACAATAAACTCGTAATCGAAGTCGGAATTAAATTATGATATGATTATGATTTGATATGAATTTTTGAAGTTTCAAATGATATTTGAAACTCATATTATTGATTTTGGAGTATGTTATTGATTGAAATGAATATGTAATTGATGTAGATAAAGTGTATCTTCAAGCTACATCAATTGGAACGAAGAATTGAGGTATGTTGCGACCGGGTAACATACGACAGGTATCTGTATTATATGATATATGATTGGATTGATTTGATTGGATTGGATTGGAATACGTGTCTATGTGCCTATTTGATGATTTGATGTGGCATACATGACATTGAGATTTGAGTATCGATGTATAAAATAAATGTTTTGTTAACACACATCATTTTATGCATACATCGGTACATGACATACACGTTGAGCTATGATCCTTGGATACCCTGATATGATTTGATTGGATTCCGGGGTTTGTGAACACAATCGCTATGCCGGTATTATATGACCCGTAAAGCATAGACAATTGTGGCCCCATATGATTGGATATGAGATATGGGATTGATGGCGCTTCGTCGACGCTATCATATGTGTATTCCCATATCGGCCGGTGTGCCAGCTCGAGCATTGATTTGATTTAATAGCGATTCGATTGATTCTGACATGTGCTCAGTGGATGGGCATTTGACCCTATACCTCCACGACATACATGCATTGCATACCATATATCATTGTTTAGATATCTGTGGTATATATGATTGGTTGTTCCATACGGAGCTTTGCTCACCCCCAAGGGGGGCTGTTGTTGTCTTTGTGTGTGGACAATGGCAGGTACTCCAGGATATCAGAGGCCAGAGAGGGCACTTCTGGAGGAAGCCACAGCTTGGGCTGAGGTTTTTGTTTATGTCTTGTTCCCAGTATATATGTATATGTATCTATATACCGGGGCATGTCCCGAGGATATGAGTTGTTTGTATATGATTGGTTTTGATTTCGTGTGGGCATGTTTTATGATTTGAATTTAGATACTATTTTTAGTATTTAAATATCAGAAGAGGTATTTTGGGCTCATTGTAAAGAAATTTTAAACCCGTTTTCCGCTGTGATTAATAAAACCCTAATCTGATTGCATTGTAATAACGATTAGGAGTTAAGGGCCCCACACAGAGTGGTATCAGAGCATAGCTGGGAATGCTCTATTGAGTCTTGTGTACACTTGAATAGGCACAAATGAATTGTGCGTATGTGGTTGATTTAATTGTATTACTTGCTCTTACTTGATTTGATTTGAGTAAGTATATGATGAGATTATGAGATTAATATTGATCTGTGATATTCATCATTGATTTGTAGATGGATCACACAGATGAAGTTGCGAGTAGTAATACTGAGCGGATGGTTGGACAATTTGAAGGATTGTCCATGGATGTGGTGATGGCTCGATTCCAGGATTTGAAACCACCGAAGTTCTTTGGCACCGAGAGTGCTGAAAGAGCTGAGGCCTGGCTGAAGGACATCGAGCATTTGTTTAATATTGTTGAGTATTCTAAAGCTCGGAGACTGAAACTTGCTTGTATCAGCTGAAAGACCGAGCTAAATCTTGGTGGGAAGCCGCTGAGATTGGATTGAAAGAGGCCGGGACTGAAGTCACCTGGGATGTCTTCAAGGCCCAATTTCTGGAGCAGTATTCTCCTCCTTCTTATTATACTGCTCAGGAGAATGAATTTAATAATCTGCAGCAGGGAACGATGACTGTTGCAGAGTATGCTTCTAAATTTTCTACTCTGTTGAAGTATGCACCTCACGTAGCTGGAAATGCGAGGGCAAAATATAACAGGTTTGTAAATGGTTTACATCCTGTTTTATATACATATGTTGTTTCTGGATTGCCTACCAGCTACGCAGAGGCAGTTGAACGAGCCAAGGCAGCCGAAGCTGGACTTAGGAGAGGAGGTCCACAGTATACTCCTCCACCTCCGGTGTCAGCTCAGCAGCCTACTTTGAGGCCGAGAGGTAAGAAGTTCAAGAAGACTGGTTCTGTTTCTTCGTCTTCTTCGAGCTCTAGTGGATCTCAGAGAGGGAGTCCTGTGATTGCTCCCTATTGTAGTCATTGTGGAGGCAAACATACCATCGAGCAGTGTCGAGGTATGTCTGGTACTTGTTATCAATGTGGGCAGGAAGGCCATTTCTCTCGAGTATGTCCGAATAGGGGTACGACTTCTGCTCAACCCCAGCCAGGATTTAGAGGTGGCCCTAGTATGATGAGACCTGCTGTTCCTGTTCCATCTTTTCAGCAGTCGAATGTACCAAGAGCTCGAGGACCTGGTGGTCAGACTGCCCAAGGCCCTCAGCAAGTTAGAGTGTATGCCATGACTGAGGATCATGCGAGAGAAGCTCCTGGAAGTGTGATTGCAGGTATTTGCACGCTTTGCGATTATCCTGCACGTGTTTTATTTGATACAGGAGCATCTCATTCATTCATATCCCATGCATTTGTTGCATCTCACGATATTGATTGTACCCCGTTGTATGATACTTTGTCGATAGCCACGCCAGCAGGGAAGATTATATTGTCTGAGAAAGTTGTGCATAATTGTGTATTGATATATGAGGATAATGTGATATTTCTGAATCTGATTGTCCTCCCTATGCACGACTTTGATTGTATTGTTGGCATGGATATCTTGATGACGAATCGAGCTACTGTTGATTGTTGTCATGGAGTAGTTCGATTTCGACCGATTGATGGACCCAAGTGGAATTTTTATGGCAAGGGTTCCCAAGCCAAAATTCCATTGGTATCTTCCTTGGAGATGTCTCGATTGTTGATTAGCGGAGATGAGGGTTATCTTATCTACGCTATTGATATTTCGAAGAAAGAATCTTCCTTGTCTGAAATTCCTGTTGCGAAAGAGTTTCCGGATGTATTTCCCGATGAGATTCCTGATTTTCCTCCTCATCGAGAAGTTGAGTTTAGTATTGATCTTGTGTCGGGGACTGCGCCTATATCTAAAGCTCCCTATCGCATGGCACCACTGGAACTGAAAGAATTGAAAGAACAATTACAGGATCTTCTCGATAAGGGATATATTCGACCGAGTGTATCACCTTGGGGAGCTCCAGTTTTATTTGTTCGAAAGAAAGATGGTACGATGCGAATGTGTATCGACTATAGACAACTGAATCGGGCTACTGTGAAAAACAAGTACCCACTTCCGCGTATTGATGATTTATTTGATCAGCTTCAGGGTACTTCTGTTTACTCGAAGATTGATCTTCGTTCTGGGTATCATCAAGTGCGTGTTCGAGACGAAGATGTACCCAAGACTGCTTTTCGTACGAGGTATGGCCATTATGAATTCTTGGTTATGCCTTTTGGTCTTACGAATGCTCCTGCTATTTTTATGGATTTAATGAATCGGGTCTTTCGAGATTATCTAGACCGATTCGTTATTGTGTTTATTGATGATATTCTTGTGTATTCGAAATCGAAGAAGGAGCATGCTGAACATCTGAGACTGGTACTTCAGACTCTTCGTACTAGTCATTTGTATGCCAAATTGTCCAAATGTGAATTCTGGATGGACAAGGTGGTATTTTTGGGCCATGTCATTTCGAGACATGGTATATCTGTTGATCCTTCGAAGGTCGAAGCTGTATTGAATTGGCCAAGACCTACGAATGTTCCTGAGATCCGAAGCTTCATGGGTTTAGCTGGTTATTATCGTCGTTTTATCGAAGGATTTTCGAAGATAGCTAAACCTATTACTCAACTGACACAGAAGAATCAGCGATTCATTTGGTCAGATGAATGTGAAGCTAGTTTTCTTGAATTGAAGACGAGATTAACCACAGCACCTGTGCTTACTATTCCCTCAGGTACCGGAGGATTTGTGGTTTGTACAGATGCGTCTGGTAAAGGGTTGGGCTGTGTTCTGATGCAACATGGCAAAGTGGTTGCTTATGCATCTCGTCAATTGAAATCTCATGAAACACGTTATCCCGTTCATGATCTCGAATTGGCCGCCATTGTGTTTGCTTTGAAGATTTGGCGCCATTATTTGTACGGAGAAAAGTTTGTTATCTATTCGGACCATAAAAGTCTGAAATATCTCTTTTCTCAATCTGATTTGAATATGAGGCAACGCAGGTGGATGGATCTCCTGAAAGATTTTGATTGTGAGATTCAATATCACCCTGGATCGGTGAATGTTACTGTGGATGCCCTGAGCCGGAAAGTTTATGATTCTGTTCTAGCTTCTATCAATGTCGCCAAAGTACACGAGGATATTTGTACTTCTGGTTGGACTTTTCACTCGAATTGGAATTCTGTCACTGTCTCAACATTGCAAATTGAGCCGAATTTGATATCGAAGATTCGAAAGGCCCAACGAAGCGATGCTCAGATCCAAAAGTCGAAAGAACTGGTATCTGCTGGACATCAGTCTGGATTTCAGATTTCTTCTGATGGTTCTTTACGACTTAACGGTCGGCTGGTAGTTCCTAATGATTCTGATTTGAAATCTGCCCTTCTTCGTGAAGCACATTGTAGCAAATACAGTATTCACCCGGGAGGCCGGAAGATGTATTTGACATTGAGACCTCAATTCTGGTGGAAACGTATGAAGAAGGACATTGCTGAATTTATTTCGAAATGTCTTGTCTGCCAGCAAGTGAAAGCCGAGAGAATGAAACCGGGAGGATTACTCCATAGTCTTGAAATCCCGAAATGGAATTGGGAGCATATTGCTATGGATTTTGTGACTCATTTACCTCGTTCGCCCAAGGGCTGTGATGCTATTTGGGTTATTATTGATCGGCTTTCGAAATCTGCACATTTTATTCCGTATGAGCGGACTTATCCTTATAAAAGAATGGCCCGTTTATACATTGAGAATGTTGTAAGACTGCACGGGGTGCCAGTCTCAATTGTATCTGATCGTGATCCCAGGTTTGCTTCTAAATTCTGGGGTAGTTTTCAGGAAGCGATGGGTACGCGTTTGGCTATGAGTACTGCTTATCATCCTCAAACTGATGGTCAGACTGAGCGTACGATTCAGACTTTAGAAGATATGTTACGTGCGATTGTGATGGATTTCAGAATGGGATGGCAAGATGCCTTACCATTGGTTGAATTTTCATATAATAATAGCTTTCAGACGAGTATCGGTATGGCACCGTTTGAAGCTTTATATGGGAGACGATGTAGATCACCGTTATTCTGGGATGAGATTGGTGAGAGACAATTGACTGGACCTGAAATGATACAGGAAATGAACGATAAGGTTCAGTTAATTCGGCAGCGGATGAAAGCTGCTCAGGATCGTCAAACGAGTTATGCGAATAAACGAAGACGACCCTTGGAATTCCAGAAAGGTGACAGAGTGTTTTTGAAGATATCTCCCTTTAGAGGCATTGTTCGATTCGGCATGCGAGGGAAGTTATCTCCTCGATATGTTGGTCCATACGAGATTCTGGATCGAGTTGGTGATCTTGCGTATCGATTGGCATTGCCACCAGCTCTATCTGCTATTCACGATGTGTTTCATGTTTCTATGTTGAGAAAATATGAACCTGATCCATCGCATGTGCTTGCACCTGATGAGGTTGAACTGGATCCTTCTCTTTCCTATGTTGAACAACCTGTTCGCATTATGGATCGAAAGGAAAAGATATTGCGTAACAAATCGATTCCTTTGATACGAGTACAATGGACACGACATGGGGTTGAAGAATCAACGTGGGAATTGGAGAGCAAGATGCGAGATTCGTATCCGCATTTGTTTGATTCTACTACATCTATTCCATTGTATTCGATGTATGATGATCCTTATTCTGATTTTAGTTTTGATATGTACTATAACTGGTGACATATATATGTTTGCCAATGTTATGTATATAGAGATGTTTGAGATTTCGAGGACGAAATCTTTTAAGTGGGGGAGAAATGTAAGGACCGTGTATCGTATTATCGTAAATCCTATGTGATTATCGATAATTAATGGAATTGTCATGTGATTATGTATTTGATGTATATCATGACAATGGAATTGAGAAACAAATATTGTACATGAGTTGATGTTGTATGAATTTGATTTGAAAGGCCGGACGCCAATACGTACAAAATCAAACATTCTGTACAGAACATGTGGCGCCCGAGCGGTAGAAAATTACCGCCCGAGCGCCAGGGTATCTGAAATGAGTATTCGGGCAGAACACCCCGCGCCCGAGCGGTAATGTTCGACCGCCCGAGCGCGGCACAAAGAATTCTCGAAGACAGAACATGCGGCGCCCGAGCGGTAACTTTCGACCGCTCAAGCGCGGAACAACTTACGTTCGGGGACAGAATGTCTCGCGCTCGGGCGCGAGAATTCTACCGCCCGAGCGCGGAAGCGGTGGAAGGATAAGAACGTTTTGCTATTCGATTTTTTCATTTCGTACGTAGCAACTTCGAGAGAGACACGAGAGAATTCGATTTCTTTCTTCTGAATCGACTTCTAAACGCTGTCTAAACGCGAAACAAATTATATATTTGTTATCTGCGCGTCGAGGGCTTCTGACTGAGGTAATTTTCTTCGAGTTCCAGCAGTTTTAAATATCATAGTGCTGGAATAGCATGTATTTGAAGTTGAATTTCTGATATGTAGTAGAATAACCGACAATAAACTCGTAATCGAAGTCGGAATTAAATTATGATATGATTATGATTTGATATGAATTTTTGAAGTTTCAAATGATATTTGAAACTCATATTATTGATTTTGGAGTATGTTATTGATTGAAATGAATATGTAATTGATGTAGATAAAGTGTATCTTCAAGCTACATCAATTGGAACGAAGAATTGAGGTATGTTGCGACCGGGTAACATACGACAGGTATCTGTATTATATGATATATGATTGGATTGATTTGATTGGATTGGATTGGAATACGTGTCTATGTGCCTATTTGATGATTTGATGTGGCATACATGACATTGAGATTTGAGTATCGATGTATAAAATAAATGTTTTGTTAACACACATCATTTTATGCATACATCGGTACATGACATACACGTTGAGCTATGATCCTTGGATACCCTGATATGATTTGATTGGATTCCGGGGTTTGTGAACACAATCGCTATGCCGGTATTATATGACCCGTAAAGCATAGACAATTGTGGCCCCATATGATTGGATATGAGATATGGGATTGATGGCACTTCGTCGACGCTATCATATGTGTATTCCCATATCGGCCGGTGTGCCAGCTCGAGCATTGATTTGATTTGATAGCGATTCGATTGATTCTGACATGTGCTCAGTGGATGGGCATTTGACCCTATACCTCCACGACATACATGCATTGCATACCATATATCATTGTTTAGATATCTGTGGTATATATGATTGGTTGTTCCATACGGAGCTTTGCTCACCCCCAAGGGGGGCTGTTGTTGTCTTTGTGTGTGGACAATGGCAGGTACTCCAGGATATCAGGAGGCCAGAGAGGGCACTTCTGGAGGAAGCCACAGCTTGGGCTGAGGTTTTTGTTTATGTCTTGTTCCCAGTATATATGTATATGTATCTATATACCGGGGCATGTCCCGAGGATATGAGTTGTTTGTATATGATTGGTTTTGATTTCGTGTGGGCATGTTTTATGATTTGAATTTAGATACTATTTTTAGTATTTAAATATCAGAAGAGGTATTTTGGGCTCATTGTAAAGAAATTTTAAACCCGTTTTCCGCTGTGATTAATAAAACCCTAATCTGATTGCATTGTAATAACGATTAGGAGTTAAGGGCCCCACACTTTTGCTATGTGGTCATGCCCTTTGGGTTAAAAAATGCCGGGGCTACATATCAAAGATTGATGGACAAGATATTCACCAAGCAAGCCGGGCGGAATATCGAGGTTTACGTAGACGATATCTTGGTGAAATCTCGGGCACACAATGAGCTCATCCCAGACCTCGAAGAGACTTTTTCTACTCTCCGAGAGTATGGGGTGAGGTTAAACCCAGCCAAATGCACATTTGGAGTTAAGAGTGGCAAGTTCCTTGGGTTCATGGTCACCGAGAGAGGAATTGAGGTCAATCCGGAGAAAGTCAGGTCTATTACTGAAATGGCATCCCCAAAATCAGTCAAGGATGTACAGAGGCTCACAGGGAGAATCGCCGCCTTATCACGCTTTATTTCTCGATCTGCACACCGGAGTTACCCTTTCTTCCAAGCCCTAAGGAGAGCCAAAGAGTTTGGCTGGGATGAAAAATGTGAGAAGGCTTTCAAAGAATTGAAGAATCACCTAGCCGGGCTCCCTGTCCTTGAGAAGCCTGGACCCAGAGAGAAACTTTGGGTGTACCTTTCGGCTACCGAATATGCTGTCAGCTCTGTACTGATCCGAGAAGAAGGTACTGATCAAAGGCCGGTCTATTATGTGAGTCACACACTCAAAGGGCCCGAGGTTAGATATACCGAAGTAGAGAAGGTGGCTCTGGCCCTGATAATTACAGCACGAAAACTTCGCCCGTACTTCTTGTCTCATCCTATCACGGTGCTGACCAATACCCCTCTCGGGAGAATCATGACTCAGCCAGAGATCTCGGGAAGGCTGGTAAAGTGGACTGTAGAATTGGGAGAGTATGACATCGAGTACCAACCCCGGAAGGCGATTAAAGCTCAGGCCTTGTCAGATTTTATCACTGAGATGATTGTCCCCGATATCGAGGGAATTTGGAGGATATTTGTAGACGGGGCTTCCGGCAAAGATGGCAGCGGGGTGGGAGTACTATTGATATCACCCACCGAGGAAAAAATACAGTTGGCAGTTAAGTTGGACTTCCGGGCCTCCAACAATGAAGCAGAGTATGAGGCCGTTATCATCGGGATAAAAGCAGCCCGGAATGCTGGAGCTACTCGGGTCATTATTTATACAGATTCGCAGTTGGTAGCCCAACAAGTAAAGGGAGCGTATGAGGTCCGGGAGGAGAAGTTTGTAAAATACTTGACTATCATCAGGGAGTTATCAGCATATTTCATAGATTGGAGCGTAGAGCAGATTCCCCGAGAGAAAAATACTGAAGCCGATGCCCTGGCAAAAATGGCGGCTTCACTTACTGACTATCGGGAACCGGATATATCTTACCACACTAGCCTGGTATCCTCAGTGGATACCGAGCCTCCTAAAACCCGGGAAGATGATTGGGCCACCCCCATCCTTGACTACATCTCCCGGTCCCATCTACCCGAGGATGCCAAGGAGGCCAGTCAAATCAAAAAGAGAGCAGCTCGTTTTGTTGTGATCAATGACATCCTATACCGGCGGTCTTTCCAAGGTCCCCTTCTCAAATGTATCTCCGGGGACGAGTCCATTTATGTTCTAAGGGAGATTCATGAGGGCTGCTGCGGAGATCATCTTGGAGCAACCTCCCTGGCTAGGAAGGCTTTGCTCGCTGGATTCTGGTGGCCTACTATGCATCAAGATTCTGCCCGGGTGGTCCGCTCATGTGAGGGATGCCAAAGGCATAGCAACATTAATCACCACCCAACTGCCCTGATGAAGCCTATCCGGGCCTCTTGCCCTTTTGATCAGTGGGGCCTGGATATCGTGGGATCCTTCCCTGTGGCCCGAGCTCAAAAAAAATTTTTGCTCGTAGGGATTGATTACTTCTCTAAATGGGTGGAAGCAGAGCCCCTGGCTAAAATCACGGAGGGAGAGGTTCTTAAATTCCTATGGAAAAATATTGTCTGCAGGTTCGGGATTCCCCGAAAGCTTATATCTGACAACGGCAGGCAATTCCAGGGGAATAAAGTCAGGGCTTGGTGCGAGGAGATGAAGATTACTCAGGATTTTACCTCAGTTGCTTACCCACAAGCCAATGGGCAGACTGAGGTAACCAACCGCACTATTGTCCAGGCACTCAGAGCTCGATTATACGGAGTTGGAAAAGACTGGGTAGAAGAGTTGCCCAGTGTTCTTTGGGCATACCGTACCACACCTCGAACGGCTACTGGGGAAACACCATTCAGCCTGGTGTATGGTTCTGAAGCAGTGCTCCCGGCCGAGATCGGGCAAACCTCAACCCGGGTGCACGCATATCCGGAGGATAATGATAAGGCCCGGGCCAATGAACTCGATCTCATTGAAGAAAGGAGAGAAAGAGCGGCAATCAAAATGGAGGCTTATCGGCGTCGGGTGATGAAAACTTATAACCAAAGGGTCCGACATCGGGAATTCCAGATAGGAGATATGGTCCTGAAAAAAGCAAATCCGGCTGGAGATGTTGGCAAGCTTGAGGCCCGATGGGAAGGTCCTTACAAGGTGGTGCGCAAAGTTAGCTCAAGCACTTATTATCTTGAAGATGGGCAAGGCCGTCCTCTCAAAAGGCCCTGGAATGCTTTCCATCTTAAGAAATATTTTCCTTAGAAGTTTTTGTAAATCCCTTGTAAATACTTGGCAATAAAAAGCAAGCTTCAGGAAAGTTTATTATTAAGGGCCCGGGTGGTACCACGCCCCGGCTTTCCCTTCAGTTTATTATTAAGGGCCCGGGTGGCACCAAGCCCCGGCTTCCCTTCAATTTATTATTAAGGGCCCGGGTGGCACCATGCCCCGGCTTCCCTTCAATTTATTATTAAGGGCCCGGGTGGGACCAAGCCCCGGCTTCCCTTCAATTTATTATTAAGGGCCCGGGTGGTACCATGCCCCGGCTTCCCTTCAATTTATTATTAAGGGCCCGGGTGGGACCAAGCCCCGGCTTCCCTTCAATTTATTATTAAGGGCCCGGGTGGCACCACGCCCCGGCTTTCCCTTCAGTTTATTATTAAGGGCCCGGGTGGTACCACGCCCCGGCTTCCCTTCAATTTATTATTAAGGGCCCGGGTGGGACCAAGCCCCGGCTTCCCTTCAATTTATTATTAAGGGCCCGGGTGGTACCATGCCCCGGCTTCCCTTCAATTTATTATTAAGGGCCCGGGTGGGACCAAGCCCCGGCTTCCCTTCAATTTATTATTAAGGGCCCGGGTGGAACCACGCCCCGGCTTTCCCTTCAGTTTATTATTAAGGGCCCGGGTGGTACCACGCCCCGGCTTTCCCTTCAGTTTATTATTAAAGGCTTTATTTATCACCAGCTGCTGAAATTCTGCAGTAGCAAGGAAAGCAGCCCGCCACTCCTCTTCTAAAATGGCCCGAGCCTTAAGATCCGCTTCCCGGGCTGCAAGAGTAGCCTCCAGCTCAGCCACCCTCTGAGTGGCCAGCACGAAATTATCCAGGGCAGCCCGTGCATCTAAATCTAACTTTTCAACCCTGGCCTCTGCCTTCTCCAATTGAGCCTTCAGCGAGACGATTTCTGCCCGAGCCTCCCCGAGCTGGCCCTGCAAGCAGTCTATTGTGGTGCTCTGGCCAAGGAGGGCATCCGCATGGAGCTCTTGGAGCTGAACTATGCGGGCCTGGGCCTCATCATGGAGAGCTTGGGCGGAGGCTGCCCGGGCCTCAGTGCTTTTTTGATAAGCACCCATCTTCTCAAAGGCCACTCTAGCCATTTGCCCGCTCTGGGAATAAACCAAAAAATGCATAAGGAAGAAAGTATACAGATGAAGCAAAGAAGCAGGAGTGGTGGAAAGAAAACACTTACAGCTAGTAGGAGATTGAAACTCTCCATCATCAGATCCCCGGCCTTCGAAGCCAGAAGCATGGTCTCATCGGCAGGAGTTGCCACTCGCTTCAGCGTGTGGAAGCCTATCGACGAACTTCCGGCCGAGAAAATGGTCTCGGGCACTGCAGGGGAGGGGGAAGTAGTGCCATCTGTAGACATTGGCGGGACAAGCCCGGACCCCTGAACCACCCGGGGCTCAACACGGACAAGCTCTTTTGAAGCTTTCCTTTTCTTAGTGGTTTGGAGGGGCCGGTCTGAGGACTCGTCCTCCCCTTCGATTAGAATAACCCCTCGCTCCTTGGGCTCGGTGGTCTTGGCAGTCTGGACGCTAGGAGAGGTACCAGCCTGCCCGGCCTCAGCAGTAGCCAAGGTCCCTTTTTCGACAGGCATCTGGGATGCCGGCTCCTCCTCGACCCGGTCTTCAGTAGCCGCCTGGGATGAAGACCCCCGCTGCTCTCGTGCCTTCCTTTCAGCAGCAGCGGCCTTCCGGGCAGCTTTCCTAGCCGCTTTTTCCTCAGCCAACTTTTGGGCAAAGGCCTCTTTCATCTCAGCGTCTGCAGGAAATAAAACAGCCCGTTAGATTATGTGATCTACCAAGGGAAAGGCAGCACAATAAGGGTTAGCGAAAGGAACCTACCGGGGCGAAAGGCATCGAACTCTTCGATGATGCGATCGGTAGGCTCCTCCACCCCGGGGCTCAGACCGTAAGTCACCAATAAATTTTCACCAAGGAGGGCAGAGGAGCTATACACCTTACCGCCTACCACCTCCTCACACTGGGTGTAAGAGTCAAGTATGCGGTAGTTCTCAGGAAGACCCGGTTGATCAGGAAGGGTAGAAATAAACCCAACCGGGCATTCAGGGAGGTTAGCAGGACGAATGTAAAAGAACCGACGTTTCCAGTCCTTGACGGAAGAAGGAATATCTCCTAAAAGTTTATGGTGAGACCGGGTCTTGAACGAAAAGGCGTAATCGCCAATGTAGCAGATAAAGAAAAAATTAAAAAGGCAAGGCTCAAGGGGAATGTCGGGGTGCATGGAGAGGAGGGTGAAAAAACAGGTCATCATCCTAATGGCATTAGGGTGAAATTGGTTGAGAAGAATGCCAAGAAGGGAAGATATCCCAATGAAAAAAGGGTGAAGAGGAAACCTGAGGCCATTGATAACCTGGTCTCGGAAAAAGGTAAGATACCCTTCTGGGGGCTTGTCAGCCCGGTCACTAGGGCCCGGGATGACAATAGCATGGTTAATAGGGATGGAGCCAAGGAGGCGGATCTCCTCGGCGGATTTGGCTCGGAGGGAGCTCACCATGGTAGAAAACCATGGCAAGGGGCCAGAATCAGCAGCCCGGGCAGGAGAAGGAACAGCCCGGGCTAAAGATTTCGAAGAAGTTGCCTTCTTCTTTTTCTTCTGGGGACGGGAGGGTCCAGCCCCGTGAGAAGTTTTGAATTTTTTGAGGGGAAGAGGAGGAGGAGTTGGATTCTGAGGACGAAAAGTGGAAACAGGGGAGGCAGAAATCGGTGGACTATCGCGCAGGGCCTCCGACTCGAATTCCGAGGAGCCCTGGTAGATATTACCCGAAGTAGAAGAAGTACGGGAGGAAGACATAATGGAAAAAGGGGGAACTTACGCGGTGTTTGGAAGAGAAGTAGTGGTCTGAACGCCGGGGATTGATCGGAAATATGGCAGAGTTGCAGACGCGGAGGCTTAGTGAAAATTGGCGAAAGTAATGAAGGGTTGGGGAAGGAGATATATATAAGAGTAGAGAAACGATCTGGACCGTAGATCTAGCCATGATCCAAAGGTCCGCATCGGTTCAGAAAAATACGCCCGGATCACGGATCTCCGCCGTTGATCTGGAGGGATATGAACGATCAGATTGGCATCGTAAGTCGCACCAAGCAGGTGAATGGACGTGTAATTATGAAGGTGTCAGACTTATCGGGTCCTCGGGAGACGGAACGCTGCCGACCGTTGGAAAGAAAAAAGGAACACGTGTCATCATGACATCCTACATATACTTCAAAAAAGGATAACGGGCATGTTACCTCAGGCCCGGGAGGTTTGAAGCCCCGGCAAGTTATTTTAAGCCCGGGAGGTTTGAGGCCCCGGCAAATTATTGTTAGTCCGGGAGGTTTGAAGCCCCGGCAAGTTATTTTAAGCCCGGGAGGTTTGAGGCCCCGGCAAATTATTGTTAGTCCGGGAGGTTTGAAGCCCCGGCAAGTTATTTTAAGCCCGGGAGGTTTGAGGCCCCGGCAAATTATTGTTAGTCCGGGAGGTTTTAAATCCCGGTTCTTTACTTTAAAATCCATAAACTTGGAGGAAGAACACAAGCAAAGTGCGCAAAATAAAATTTTATTAATAGAATCGGTGAAATATTGCAGTAGCCAGCCTAGAGCCTACATGATCTTCCCAGTCCGACATCCAGCTATGAAGCTCAGGGAAGGAAAGGTTGGCAAAGGACTCGGTAGCAGCAAGCTTGCGCAGCTGTTTCCACTCCTTCCGCAGCATCGCCTGAAGCAGAACTTGATCAGTGGCTAGCTCGGCCACGTGCGTCACATAAAATATCCGTTTGTATCTCCTGGCCAGTGCTCTCTGTGGCCTGGTGAAAGCCAGACCATCTTGGAATGATTGCACAAGATTGTGAATCTTATGCCAAGTGGACATGACTTTCGCAAGAATAAACTCCTCGATGGTCCTCTTCAACGACTCTAAATGAGCACGCGTAGAGGGTGGCAAGTGACCATACGGGCTGCTGCTGACAGTAGTTTCACTTGAACTCGGCATGATTGAAATGATCGCTCTCACTTCGCCTCCATCTACATATTTATATGCGGAAGGTAGGTAGTCTGGAGGAAGCCGAAAAGTTTCCAACCATGTGAAACGACTCCGCATTTATGGAGGAGAGAGATTAATCACGACCGTTGGCTTAAGACTACGTGTTGGATCAGGAAGCGCCTCGTAAATTGGTTTAAACATAAAAACTTTTTATGGTTGCGACACCGTATCAGGGGTCGAGAAGTTTTAGGTTAGCGGCATTTTGCGAAGCCCGGGAAGCACCAGGCCCCGGGCTATACGCGTAAATTAATGGATTTAAAATTGTCGTATCCGGACAGTGACAGAGAAAGAAACTGAGATAAAGTTGTATTTAACCATATACATTGGCACGTACTACATCGTCATATTTCTCTTCTATTACAATTATTCGTATCTTCAACCAAGCAGACAGCGGGGGAGTGGAGCCTTGCATGAAGATAGGAGAACCGAGAATGTTCTTCAGGAGCCTCAATTCCTTCCGAAGCATTAGTTGATATACACGGCCATCAGTGAAGATGTCCACCCACTCAGCTATGTGTAGTTGTTGGCGCATCTTCCTTAGTTTGGATACCAGGGCCGGGGTGACGGCTCCCCCAGAATCGTAGAGAAGTTTCAGTTCTTGAAGCTCTTCCCAATATCTGAGAACTTCGTTAAGCACTTCGTCTTCTATGAGGGATTTTTGGACTTCCAGGTTGGGCTCCCTAAGGGCTTCAATCATCCCTGGAGTTCTGGAGTTGCTGGCACCGGCCATATTTATTGAAGTAATCGGCAAAGGATAGTGGAAGGGTAGGAGGACACCATATATATATATATAGGGAGGAGGAGTGTATCACGATCGTCAATTCCCGAATATATCAACGGTTGAGATGAGTATTGGAAGTTGCACCGAGCAGGCGAAAAGACAGGCGTAAATATCGAGATATCATAACAGTCTTCGAAACGCGAAACATTGCGGATAAGTTTGAATCTTAGGGCTTACGACAGCATCAGCAATGATATCCACATCTGTAGGATTCTAGAAGACTCCTCTATCACCAGGAGAACTGCTTTGTACCAATCGGGACAGCGAGACAGACTCTAGCCCGACTTTTTTAGGAGGGAGTGGTGATGCCCCAAGGGAACCCGGGCCCCGGGTACAGACCCTGACCCGAGAGGTTCTCGAACTCGGGCAAGATCAGAACAGAGAGAAAATATCAAAGTGCAATTGCTTTCATTAAACCGGGGTGAAAAACGGGATTCCGGATCTTCAGACGCCCGGCAAGTTGTGCACTCAGTTATCTGAGGAATTCCCAATGAACTACTTGGCGAGCCACCGCCCAGTGAGTAATTAGCCAATACCCGGGTTAAAAACTTCCCGGTCCGAAAAGTACCTCCGAGGCACCCGGGTGGAAAATATCCGGGGAAGAGACATGTTCTGACTACCACGTCTTCCGGACATCGCGGAGCCCATCCTCCCACACTCCATGACCAAGTCCACTCCCAGTACATGGCCCACTACCTTGCAACGTGGCCCATGATCTCAAGTCATGGACCACCACCCGAACTTTGCGGGCAAGTTATCTACCAGCTTCATCTATAAGTACCCTCCGTTGGTATTTCACAGGGGTATCGACTCTTCTCTGAATACTCACAAGCACTCACAAATATTCTTACTTTCGAAGTTTTCCTTTGCGTACATCACTGACTTGAGCGTCGGAGTGGATACGCCGGAACAACTTCCGGCGCTCCCCTAACATTCTGTGGTTTCAGGGTTACTACTCAAATCATCCCGGGCGTTGTCATTCAGGTGACAGGGAGCTCAAACACCCTGGGCCATCAGTAGCTCGTATTAACGTTCGCATATATATCTAAACACTCGACTTGGCAAATCGCCCACCCGGCTACCACCCGATTTGCCCGGTTGACATCAATACATATTTTTATTTTTAAGTTCAATAATGGTCGTTGCATCAATTTATTTCAAAAAATATTTCAAGAATACATTAATATTAAACAGTAGTGTATATAAATTTCTTTAAAAAGTTAATTATCAAATAAAAGTATCGGAAAATTTAAATATTGCCAAATTATGTTAAAGGAAAAAGTAGAAGCCTCCAATCGCCAAAAATAATTTTGTATTATAAACTATAAAAGAAAGAAAGATGAGTACAAAGAATTCATTAAAAAAGGGGAATGAGTCAATACTCAATCCACCCTTCTCTTCCAAAAGGCGATTTTAGTAAATAACCAAATATGATATTTGGGTTAAGGGAAGTGCAATTTTCATTAAACACGATCACTCTATTTATAGGAAAAGATTACAACATACAAACATTTAAAGATATTATCTTGTTATATTTATCATGATTACAAATCTTTCAAATCTAACTAAATAAGATAATCATCTACAATAAGAATATATTTATAACACTCCCCCTTAGATGATTATTTGCACAAACAATCAATTCCCCAAATATCCATGTGACAAGATGAGTGATTAGAAACTTCACCGGACTCAATGTTGCCTCGTTACTTTTTTTAGTAAAACTTATTAGGAAAAGTCCGAACGAAAGAAAAAGAGCACGTTAATAGATATTTTTTTGAATGTCTTCATGACGATAGATGTGCATCATAAAACCTTGCTAGGAAAAATCTAGTGAGACAAAATTCTATTAAAGGAAAAAGAGTACGACATCTCTCGCTAATTGTTAATTTCCTCATTAAAAACCTTGTCATGAAAAGCCACAAGGGAAAAATAACAGACGTGGAAAAAAGAGTACAACTTTGACTACTCCCTCTATTGAATGCATTACTTGAAATCATCAACTCTTCGTATTTCGAACTTGTATATTGATTTGCCAAAAATTGATGTATATGATAATTTTGTAAAAAGATCGATCATATTATCTACAGTTGTTGTTAATCTCTTTATGTAAATCAATAGTCTATATGATATTGCAAAGGAAACTAGTCATGTGTCTTTCTGGTTATTACTGTCTTCTGAGAAAAGATATATATCACTATTGTAATTTGTGATATATGATGACGTATAAATTCCTATATATGGTACTTAAGACCAAATATATTTTCCTCATCTTTCAATTTGTCGAAAATTATACGACTATTAGATGGTCAATCAATCACAAATTGATGCAACTTATCAAATATTTTCGTACATTTTCTTTGTATTATAGCTTATGTACATATATTCTTCTAGAAAATCTTCAATCTTTAATCGTACACAGAATTTCGTCTTTTCCATCTTATACACAAAATCATTATCATCGTCAATCAAACGATATTCTAGATTCTTAATACATCCATATCAACATATGATAAAAATATAATTTGGGTAGTCATCATCGACCTCCACAATGTGGGGACCCGAACTCTAATCATTTTCTTAATCATCGTTGGGATTTAATTAATCAGTTCTGATAAACAGGGTCTAAAAATTTTTCTTTTTAACATGCAAATGCGGAAGGTAATGGAATCTAAATAATATACATTTCAGTATATAATACTTTTCAGTATAAAAGTATAATACTGTACAATCTAAGTCTAAGGTTTAGTTACTAAATTCAAGTAATAAAACCTATCTATATCCAAGTCCGGAATCACCACGCTAACTCGTCTTCTCTCGTCGTCTTCTTGACCCCGATCCTATCCCACCTGTTGTCATGCACACATACAAAACAAGACAACAGCCGGATAACTCCGGTGAGAATAAATCCCAGTATAAGACATGGTACGCATGTATATAAACACTAATTCATAAAACATACCATCATGTATAGAAACAATATATTTCATAATCTATGAAATTAAATCAAATAAGCATACAACTCAAATCAGATAAACATGCATAAAACAATCTAAATCATACAAACATGCTATCATGCCTGAAAGTAATAACGATGGGCCCCATGATCTAGGAACCACATCCATGTAAGCATGCAGTCCTAATCAAATCATGTCTAGACTTGACTCGACTAGAACTCTAGGGATCCCGGTGTGAATAAGACGTCACTGGCTGTCACCTACCCTACCAATCGAGGTGCTGTACGTCTTATTCCTAGACTTCGGTCCGAGCTGTATCGACGACTGGCAATAGGAGTAATGCCTACTCCTAATCTGAGATACACCGAACGTCTAGAAGTCTGACAATGACTGTCAAGACTTTCCTATCTTAAATGCAATGAATAACAATCTGTAAACAAAGCATAATCATATTCATAACTGAATATCACAATTATCTTACATGCTTGAATACAAATCTATAAGCAAAGCATAATCAGGTAACAATATAAACAATAATCTAGTATGTGATTTTATTGGGAAACTCAAATTAATCTAATTTGAGTTATGCTTCCCGAATATCACATGAATTATACCTTTATCTTCCCCGTCTGAGGAAGACGAAGTCTCGAAGTCCAATCTGTCCATCTTCACTCTGAAATGACAAGAATAAATACACTGTATCAATGTGTAGTTCAAAACACAATCTGTTCTGATCAATATCTGAATAAACTACAATCTGATTCATATCAACCATATCACCAGATAACAGAAACCAATACTGAATCCGATCAATCTGTACCCACTGATGTTTAGACTGGCATAACAATACAGTCTTGTAACCCTGTCAGTCTTAACATCACAATTATACTACCAGAATTCCTAATAAATCTCAGTACAATCTATAACTTCGGTATCTGTACACTGTAAAATGAATAACAGCATAATTCTGATAGCAATCTCAATCAAATCAACTCTAAAATTCATAACAATTCCATAAACAATCTGTTTCTAAATCTGACTTCGATTCTACAATGTCTACAGTAGTAGAAACACCATATCTGAATTATATGCGATTCTGACAATATCATAAAATCAAATCTTGTCTAAACGTAATAAAACTTACGTCCTTGCATAGCCTGCGTTGATAGGAACACAGTACCGAAGTCGGATTTCAATTCAGATAGACGGTTCGCTCATAAATTAAATTTTAAAATGAAGAACCACGCTTTCCCCCTAATCTCTTGATTTCTGAAGCTGAAATCTGAGGAATTCGATTCTTACATACATATATATATATACATTTCATGCATGCAAGACAAGTGGCGGAGTGCATGTTTTGCACGCTTCGCGCATATGCGCGCACAAAGTCGCGCATATGCGCCAATTCCTTTGAACTAGCAATTTCCTTCTCGCGCATATGCGCCAATCTTTCCGCGCATATGCACCAACCATTCTGTCCCTTCCGCGCATATGCGCCATCATCTTCGCGCATATGCGCCAATGCTTCTGGCCTTGCCGCGCATGTGCGCCATCTTCTTCGCGCATATGCGCCGCTGCTTCTGCCATCTCCGCGCATGTGCGCCAATACATGCTGCGCATGTGCGCGGGACCTTTCTTGCACACATAATTTTAATTCTTTTCGCGACTCTCCCGGTCCGATCCGTTCCGTCTATAATCATCTCGATTTAATTAAATAAATCATTTCAGATTAATCTCAATTTACAGTAATCATATCCAAATCATTTCAGATTACGGTAATTAAATTCTCGGGCATTACACACAAACTTTATATCGGGCTTGATGTATATCTCAATATTTTGTGTCAATTTTATAACTCATATCTCATTTGAGATAATATATTCTTCTTTAATATCAATTGTGTTCATTGTTACTATCACATTCATCATATCTTTATGATGAATTTCTTTATATTCTCAATGTTATATCATAATCAAAAATTCATTGAAATTCTCAATATATTTAATCTTATATCATATCTTAATCATGAATTTTTTTCAATATAAAATCATGTTGTGCTACTTTAGAGTCATCAACATCATGATATTTCATGGACATCAACATATCAATAATTATAATTGTGCTATTTCTAGAGCACTAACAAACATCTCATAAAATTGGGTATTGACAAAACGTTGAGCTATTCCAATAGCATCAATAGAACGGAAAGTATGTTCCCTCTCAGTTGTTTACAACATCGTGCTGATAACTTATTATAAACCATAAAAGAAAGAGAGATGAGTAGAGAGAAGTCATAAAAGAAAAGAGAAAATTGAGTCAATAATCAAGTGCAATTTTCATTTAACACGATCACCTGTGTATATGAGAAGATAATAACGTACAAATCTTTAAAAATATTATCTTGTCATATTTATCTAATTATCTTAATTAAAAATCTTTCAAATCTAAATAAATAAAATAATCATCTACAATAAAAATATATTTATAACATTTTGATAATTTTTATTTTCTACTTTTGTCATTTTTTATATCTTTCATTTTCCACGTGAATCGCAATGGGTGCATTAATTATTCTTGAAAATTCAAATCGGGCTAGCGTTGGACTTTCATCTGCCTAAGGTATTTAATATTTCACCTAGATTTATTTATTTTTCACATAAATTAAAAATTTTATTAAAAAAACAAATTTATACTTTATCATTATCTAATTTATTCAGTTGTTTTTTTTTTTAAAAAAAGTATTCAATAAATGAAATATTTTCAAAACTTAGTGAGTGAAGTATATTAATAAAAAAATTAAAATAAATATGATTAAATATAGAAACTTGACTATCTATAAAACATTATGAGTGAGTCTCATGTGAGACCGTCTCACGGATGTTAATCGGTGAGACGGGTCGACCCTACCTATATTCACAATAAAAAGTAATATTTTTAGCATAAAAAATAATACTATTTCATGAATGACCCAAATAAGATATCCGTCTCACATATACGACCCGTGAGACCGTCTCACACAAGTTTTTGCCAAACATTATTTAAGGCTTCGGAACGAGACCTATCGTCTTCTTCAATGAGCGAGGACTCAACCCCCGCTCACGAAGTTTCTTGGAAAATGGATGTTGATTATCAAATTAATTTTATTCAAATTATAAATGTGTTTTAATCATGAGTTAGTCTCATGTGAGACCGTCTCACAGAGACGGGTCAACCCTACCCATATCACAATAAAAAGTAATACTTTTAGCATAAGTAATATTTTTTCATGAGTGACTCAAATAAGAGATCCGTCCACAAATACGACCCGTGAGACCGTCTCACACAAGTTTTTGCCTTTAATAATTTGATATGTAACGACCCAAAAATTTTATTTCGAAATGATAATTTATGGGTTAGAACTATTTATTTTCCTTATATTCGTATTATCATGATACTAATTACTAAAATATATTAAAAAAATTAAAATAAAACAAAAATAAATATATTTTATATGAATAATAATTATTTTAAAAACATGTTATAAATTGACGCAAGGCAAGTTCCAATGACCAGTATTTTTGTTTACTGAATATGGGCTTATCCAATTATTCAGGCAACCAAAGTTAAAAGCCCATCAAAATTGGACCAATATTAATTAACGATTATAATTCTTTCGAAATAAAAACAATAATAAAAAAATTAAACAAAAAATTAATAATTTAAATATGTGCTTAGTTAATCTATGATTTTGAAGTATAATTGGTTTCAAAAATACATAAGAAAAAAAAAATCTACATTTACCATTATAAGTTGGCCTATAGAGATTAGAGATTTTTGATATTGCAATCGGTTAAAATTGGTTTGATATATTATTGTTTTGTCAAAAATACTTATAAAAAAATCGATTATACAAGTACGCAACATATTCAGAAATATACAAACTTTTATATAAATAAGGACGTATACTTTAATCTTTATATCTTTATGCCTCTGTCTATATATATTTCCATACTCTTGTGTCTTCTAATTTCTTCTGAATATATTGAATTGAAATATATGTGTGTTTCATATTCATCAAAGTTGAGAGTAGATATCTTCTGAGACGATCTCACGAATATTTATCTGTGAGACGTTTCAAATCTATCGATATTCACAATAAAAAGTAATAATCTTAGCATAAAAAGTAGAGTATGTCTCTTATGAAACGATCTCACCAATCTTTATTTGTGAGATGAGTTAACCCTACCGATATTCATAATAAAAAAAATACTATTCTTAGTATTAAAAAGTAATATTTTTTCATAGATGATCCAAATAAAAGATCTGTCTTACAAAATACGACAATGAAATCGTCTCACACAAATTTTTGTACAAAGAGTTTAATAGTTTAGAACACTGTTCAAGAGTTACGTTGTAGAAATACATGAATATAATAAATATTTTGTGATTAATAATAATCGAAACAAATTTTAAAAAATAATTAATAATTGAAAGATATTTTATGCAACGAGTGGCATACGATTCCCTACCAATGATCATACAAATCCACGTCATGATCTCAATTATTGCCCAAAAAAAAGTAAAAGTAAAAGAAAAAAAGAAAAATGGAACTAATCATTTCACTCCAAAAAAATATTTATCCCTTCTCATATATTTTGAAGGGTGATACAATCCCGACTATGTTACATATAATGTTATTAGAAATTATATGATCATATAAGTATATGTGTATATATCGATTGGATCTTTATTTTTCTTGCTTAAAAGTTAAACAAACTCTAGATTGCTAGGATTCCGGGGGTCAAAAAATTTTCATTTGTGAGCGACGAGTTCGATACATCCACCGGCCTCGACGCCTCGGTGCCGCACTTCTCGTGGCGTTCGTCGATCACGATTTGCCTGTATCGACACTCCGTGCTGCAAAACGCCTTCTCCCCCCTACAAATTTAAGCAGATATTAGGAACAATAATCCACGACGAAATCCGCCAAGGTTTAAAGAAGCGTAGGGTAAAAATTTAGCGATTAGAAATGAAGCGTGTAGAAAAATACCTATACATATATATGTCTTTGTCATGGAGTTGCTTCTTGCACATGTCACACGAGCTAAGGAAATCGGACGGCCGGGATTCCGCCGGACGGCCCGAATCTTGCCGGAGAAATATGAAACACGCTAGCCCTTTGGCTATTATTATTGCTTGTTTGTATTCTGAAAGGGGTGGTTCTATAATCACCCCCTCGACCATGTTCAGTTCCATACACCTTAGTGTGGGACTTATTTGGGCCATGAAATGTCACTATTGTGTATTCTTCTGGATTATCATCCATCTCCATATCATCCAATTCTCTCCCTATTCTCGATGAGTTCTTGGGCGAAGTGACCGGAATCGGGTTGGACCGCCTCGAATTCCGTCTACACAAGGCTTTGTTTGAAGTGGTTTCGCCGTGAGCATCGCCTGACTTTTCGAGGGCCGCCACTATGCCTAAACCAACTCCACCGAGATGAAAACTTTTTGGACCTCTTGGTGATGTGTTCTTGGGCTCTAGGTGGCTTCTCGAGCTGGTTGCAACGTCCACCAACCCTGACTTATTACCCGAAACAAAGGTCCCGGCGAGGATTCCGATCGCCGGATTGGATTTCCTCACCAACATGGCTGTAAAAGTCCCACTACTTGGATTGAAAAGAGAGAGAATTGGAAGTCTTGAGAACGTTCTCTACGGGGCTTCAATTTATGCTTGACGGACTTCTTGTTAGACTTATAGCCCATGGTTTCATATAAAAAATTGAAAATAATGTTATTCTGACACGTAATATATAATATAAAGGTAAAAATTTGTGCGAGATGGTCTCACGGGTCGTATTTGTGAGACGAATCTCTTATTTGAGTCATCCATGAAAAAGTATTACTTTTTATGCTAAGAGTATTACTTTTTATTGTGAATATAGGTAGGGCTGACATGTCTCACGGATTAAGATCTGTGAGACGGTCTCACATGAAATTCACTCTAATATAAATCTTTTGAAAATAATACTATAGCAAGTTGTATACTTGAAAAATCAATAAATTTTTTTTAAAAAAAATATACGAGTATAAAATCTTATTATTATAATAATGATGGAATTATTTAATTTATCATCAATAATTCAACCACTTTATTCTACTAATATGAAATTGGGGATTTCTAGTTAATATTGAGACTTGATTTAACTCAACTCCAAAAGCTATTCAAGTGGAAATTGTCCAAATTTATATATACAACTCTCAATGACTTAATCTTGTTGACGTGTGACATTTAACACACAATCTCATGCCCTGAAATTAACAATTAGAGCGCGAAGTTAACAAAACAATACTGCGTTGCTCATAAGGCAGTGCAACATGTAACGGTAGGTCGGAGTTCTAGGCAAAAACTTGTGCGAGACGGTCTCACAGATCGTATTTTGTGAGACATATCTCTTATATGGGTCATCCATGAAAAAACTATTACTTTTTATGCTAATAGTATTACTTTTTAATGTGAATATCGGTAGGGTTGACGCGTCTCACAGATAAAGAATCGTGAGACCGTCTCACAAAAGACCTACTCGAAGTTCTGATATCATTTTATATTTGATATTTGAACCTAACTAAACTCAAAAACTATCTCACAGTTTTTATCCAAATCTACTATTTATAATTCTGAAAAAGTTAATTAAATCGGAGTGAACATTTAACAATTGTAAAGTTAATTTCTTTTAAAAAATTGTCACTTGTCAGTGGACAATATTTTAAGCAAACGTCTACTTCGAAGATGGTGACCCGATCCAATAAATGGGACCCAATCGCCGGTAAATCAGTCCGGGAGAAGATTCCGTCCAAGACTCCCGCCGGCGATTGGGTTGTCCGTATCACACGCAATTATTATAGAGCCCACGTATTTGGAATGTAGGCCCCTTTATTTATTTCATGTTTCTTGGACTATTGTGGACTAAGCCCACTCGTGGTAGGACCCTCGTTGCTTTTGTGACTCAAAATAATTGGAGTAGATTTTTTAATTTAATATATTAATTTTTAGAGTATATTTTTAAAAATTTGTATGACACAATTTTATAAAATATTCTTTAATTTTTGTTTTCACATTTTTTTATATTTAATTCAACTGTTAATCTCTCAAAATAAAAAAATTATTATAATACTAATTTATAACATAACATAATGTTTTGGAATTTAAAAAATATTTTATATGATGTGACACCACCACCAATACGATATCATTTACCAAGTCCATGCCTAAATTATGCGAATAAAATATTTAATTAAATATTTAAATTTCTTATAATTATAGCAAAAGTTAGATATGTAATAATTGACAAAAAAAAAAGAAATAAGAAGAATAGACATGTCCCCGTGTCATGTCCGTCACAAAAATTGTTGTGAGACGATAAAAAAGAGAAATATGAAGAAGAAGAAGAAGAAGAAGACATGTCCCCGTGTCATGTCCGTCACAAAAATTGTTGTGAGACGGTCTCATTGATCAATTTTGTGGGTCGAATTTCTTATTTGGATCATACATGAAAAAGTGTTACTTTTTATGTTAAGGGTATTACTTTTTATTGTGAATATTGGTAGAGTTTATTCGTCTCACAAATAAAGATTCGTGAGACTGTTTAACAAGAGACCTACTTCTTGTCCTTGGGAAAGATCCATGACCATTTCGGCTGGGTTACCACCTAAGTGAATATTCATCATCGAAAATGAGGAAATTTTAGAAGCTGAACCTAATATATATGATAATATATGTCATAAATCGTGGCTGCTCCACGGTAAATTCCGTCTTCATAAAAAATAGTTGGAGAAAAAAAATGCATACGAACGAGCGTTGCGGACACATGAACCATTGTCTCAAGAACCGATAGACTTGGACCTTGCATAAGACTAGGTCGACCCGTCTCGCAACAGAAAGAGCTCATTGAAATCTATTATAGTTAATAATGTATGAATAAATATATGTTTTATGCATTTTTAAGTAAATTTGGAAAATAATATAAATAAAATTTATAAATTTATTTTAAAATGATTATTTATAATTCCGCTAGCCTCGTATGAGAATTAAGATGGTGCCGTTGAATTCTCACACATGGTATTGTGAATTAAGATGTAAAATTAAAAATAATAAAGAACAAAAAATGAAAAAGATGTCGATCAGTGTGAAATTACTTATTTGCCCTTTTGTCAACATCCTACTTTTCACCAAACCTACTACAAAACTCTAATTGTTAAAAATAAAAATTTATATTAAAATAAATTCTCAAACTCAGAAAATAGATTAAAATACACATTTTATAATTTTTTTTCCACTCAATTATATATTTTTTCACAAATTGAGAGACCTGTTTATAGAATCTTTTTAAAAATAATTACATCATTATATACATCATCATATACTAATTTTCAATATTTTCAACACTTCTCCTTGTGATGATGATCATTATACAGTCTTCATTACGTGTTTTTTTTATTTTTCGTTAAAAACATTTACGAAGAAAAACACGATGGGATAAAAATCATAGTAAATGAAAAAAGAATGAAGCCACATAAAATCTCCATCATGTTAACACGAACGATTCTTCACAAATTTCGTAGACTGCATATCCCAATGTTATATATATGCTTTCTGAATATTGACGTAGGAAGTGACTTTGTGAAGAGATCTAATGAGTTTTCATTTGATTGAATGTAACGAATATGAATTTTTTATTTTTCTCAAGCTCTTTGGTGAATGCGAAGAACTTACGGGGAATATGTTTAATCCTATCATTTTTTATGTATTCTTCTTTCGTTTGAGTAACACATGCATCATTATATTCATATAGTGTCACATGCTTCTTGTCGAATGATAATCTTCATGAAATTTGGATATATTGGGTCGTCAATTTTAGCCACACACATTCACGGCTTGCTTCATGTAGTGCAATAATCTCGGTGTGATGTAATGAAGTTGTTACGAGTGTTTGTTTTTTGAAAGCCAAGAAATTGCAGCGTCTCCACGAGTAAATACATATCCAGTTTGGGAACGTGCCTTCTGTGGATAAGATAAATACCCAGAATCAGCATAATCAATTATACTTTGATTGATATCTTTTCAATACAAAAGTCGTATGTCTGTCGTTCTTCGTAGATAACGGAATATATGTTTAATTCCGTTTTAGTGTCTCTTTGTTGGATATGAGCTAAATCTTGTTAATAAATTTACAACAAAAGATATATCAGGTATTGTACAATTTTCAAGATACATAAGGGCACCAATAGTACTTAGATATGATACTTTCATAACCAAGAATAACTTCATCATCTTCACATGTACAGAATGTATCATTTTCTATGTTTAATGATCTAACAACTATTGGAGCACTTAAATGATTTGATTTATCCATATTAAAAATTTTAAGGACATTTTCTGTTTAATTTGACTGGTGAACAAATATTCCACATTCTTTTTTTTGGAACATTTCATGTTCCAAATCTTGATTTTGATGATTCACAAAACTTGTTATTTTATTTCTAATGATTTTACCTAAGTACGCAAAAAATGGAACTGATCAGGATTTGAACTGATCAGTTATCGAGCCAAAACCGAAGCTATCCAGACGCACTGAAAGCGCAAACTGATCCCCAAACTGAACCAGTTCAACTGAATTATTAAAAGACCAGTTCAACTGATTGTCCACCTGATAAGCAGTTCAGCAGAAGACCTTCAGAAGCCCGGCCAGCTAATGAAGACCTCAACTGATAAAGAGCCTAGCTGGCCAGTTCGACTGAAGCAACAAAATAATTTCAGCTGACGAGCCAAATGATTTCACCAAACCAGTTCAAGATCAGTTCAACTTACCAGTTCAGAACATCAGTTAAAAATCAATCAGTTTGCAGAACACAACAAGCTTATTTAATGGAATCTAGCTGTGCGCACTGAGGAAAAGCTTTTATCCAGTCAAAGGACAATAATAGACGTTGCAGCAGTGTTTAAAGCCAAAATGTTCAAGGATGGCTGTCGGAAAGTACAAGACGAATATCGAGGAATGGATTCAAACTGCAACGTCTACAATAATTGAGCCTCACTGTATGATCAAGTTCGCGCCTATAAATAGAACATAAAGACAAGTGAAGACCGATGAACAATAAGAAGTGTGTGAAGATCAAAAGAGAAAAAGGGCATGCCAACTGCCTAGTATAGAAACAAAATTCTCAGTGTGTGAGAACACTTTCGTTTTTTTATTCATAGTTCAGTTCCCACACACGCACACACAATCATTCACATATACAGATAATGAGCGTACTGATAAGCTGAGCGAGTCTTGCACAAAGACGTTAAAATTGTGTATATAATCTTTGACACAAAGACGTTAAACAAGTGTTGGCTAGAAGGTGTTGCCTTCAGTATAGGCTAGGAGTTCAGTTAGGCAGTGGTGTAAATCCTAAGCCGGGTGGATTTGTACAAGGTGTTGTATAAATCAAAGTCTTCGAGTGGAACATACCCGAGGTGGTAGAAGGGGTGACATAGGAGCAGTTGAAGTCTCCGAACATCCATAAACATATCTTGTGTATTTAACTGTATAACTTTCGTTTTAAAACTGATTTGATCAGTTCGAGTTGTTATCAGTTCATTTCTCACCATAATTGAACAGATATATGAAATAATTGATCCCTGTTATTTCAGTTATTCATTTTTCGAATAAAAACTCATTTGTACCCAACATGTTTTACACTTTCAAGTGTAAAGACTATAGGTCCAAAAAATATTACGTTTATTTAGCGAATCCAATTCAACCTGGATGACATCTTTCCATTTTATCTAGCCATGTCGAGTTTTACATTCACTAAAACATTTTGGTTCATGATCTTCATTGTTATTTATGATGTCAAATGCCACATTGTAAGAAAATATCTCATCAAGTGCATAATTTGATGTACATCTTTTTCACATTGCTTAGTTCTTGGATTAAGATATAACAATGATGATACATATCATGTAATTTCTTTTTCGATATGTTTCTTTTCTCCCCTTAACTTTGGGAAGATTTCATCATTATAAAAACGTGCTGTAAACACCTGTCTGAGACTCAAGATATCGAATGATTGATATGCTATCATAACCAATATAAATTTCGATATTTCTTTGAGGTCCCATTTTTGTTCATTGAGGCGGTGCACTAGGCATATATATCATACATTAAAAAAATTTCAGATGAGAAATGTCTGGTTCTTTACCAAATACAAGCTACAATGGGGAGTGTTTATGATATACACTTGGTCTGATGCGAATTACTGCAGCAGCATGTAAAATTGTATGTCCCCATATAGAAATATGGAGTTTTGTTTCATAATCATTGGTCTAGCTAATCTATTTTGTGTATGTATATGAGCAACATGATGCTCAACAATGATTCTCATTGACATACAATAATCATCGAAAGTCTGGGAAGTTGATTCACCAGCATTATCAAGTCTAATTTTCTTGATTGTATAATCAGGAAATTGATTCCGCAATTTTATTATTTGAGCAAGTAATCTTGCAAATGGCATATTCTGAGTTGATAATAAATATACATGTGACCATCTGCTGGAGACATTGATCAATTCCATAAAATATCTAGATGGTCTACATGGTGGATGAATTGGCCCTCAAATATTACCTTGAATACGTTTAAGAAACATGAATGATTCAGTTTGGATTTTAGCTGGTGATGGTCTTATAATAGGTTTTCCAAGAAAACAAGTTTTACATTGAAACTTATTATTTTGAAAGATCTTCTGGTCTTTCAGCGGATGACCACGTGTATTTTCTATAATTATTCGCTTCATTATTGAACAAGAATGTCCTATAGATTATGCCAATTAATTAAATATTGGAGAATTATCAACTATCATGTTTTCAATTGAACTTGTATATGTATAATGCAATCCAGTAGGGAGAACTGATAGTTTTTCAACTACATATTTTTTTCTTGATTTATATGTGGTAAGACACATATATTTCTCATTTCCTTTATTTATTGTTTGCGTATCATACCCATGGGAATATATGTCATTAAAACTCAACAAATTTATTTTCGATTGTGGTGAATACAAAGCATCATTTATCATAAACTTTTTTACCATTAGGCAATAAAAAATGTGTTTTACCATAATCTTTAACCATGTCTACAAGACCTGATATTGTATTCATTATTGTTTTTTGTTGGTTTTAGTTCCAAGAAATATCTTTTATTTCGGAGAATAGTTTGCGTTGTACCACTATTAGGTATGCAAACTTCTATGTGATTAGTTCTTTTTTTAGCTTTGTTCATAGCATTTTCCATATTTGAACTTCAAAAAATATGCAATCAAAAAATTTATTGACAATACATATATAATTTATTGAAAAATATAACATGTATCATAATTATACAATAAAACATTTTCATACGAATATATGAAAAATAAAATATTTTACATTTCTATTCCACCAGTATATTGATCATTTTCAGAGGAATCTTTCAAAAAATCTACAACATCAAAATGAGTTGAATCACTCAAATAGTCACTGGGTTCAATGAAGTTGATATCTTTTTATTTTCCCTTTATTGATTCTTTATAGAGCTTACAAATGTGCTCGAGGGCTCGACTAATACGAGATCAATATCCTGGAGTGCCGCATATAAAACAAGAACTTTCAAATCGTTTTGAGTGATTTTCATTAATTTTCATGTTCTCATAATGCATTTTTAGTAGGTGGTTCGTGACACCCTTTTGAGATGAGTTATAGAAGTAACTATCTCGATTGTTTTCAAAACCACGGCCGCGACCACGTCCACGACCACTTCCACGTCCATGACCATGACCTCGACCAAAACCTTGTCTACGACTTCGATTTTGGTTTTCAGGTTTAAATTTATTTTTTTTATGATATTTACTTCTGGAAATGTTGTTGATCCAGTGGGTCGAGACTGATGATTTTTCATTAGCAGCTCGTTGTTCTTTTCCACCACAAGAAGTCATGCGATAAGTTCAGAATATCTCGCAAATCCACGCATTCTACATAATAAAAATATATAAACAGTGAAATAATTACATCGCGTTATTATAATGAGGTGTTATAGACTCCTTTATATAATAACACGATATTATATATTAAATATATACACAATAAAAATGAACAAACATTAACACTATAAAAATATATAAACAGTGGAATAATATTCACATCACGTTATTATAAAGAGGTGTCATATACTCCTTTTATATAATAACATGATATTATATATCGAATATATATACAATAAAAATAAATAAACAATAACACAATAAAAATATATAAACAATGTAATAATGTAATCACATCACGTTATTATAATAAGGTGTCATCGATTCTTTTATATAATAACATAATAGAGGTGTCATCGATTCCTTTTATATAATAACATAATACTATATATTAAATATATACATAACAAAAATAAATAAACAGTAGATTAATATTCTTACTTTTGAATATTGTTACTTTTTTTGTGTTTTGAAGCTTGGAAAAATATGGAGAACCTTCGAGTTTCGTGCTGATAACGTATTAAAAATAAAAATTTAAAGTAAAGAATAAAATCTCAAACTCACAAAATATATTAAACTACACACTTTATAAAATTTTCTCTGCTTAATTGTATATATTCTTACAAATTGAGAGACCTATTTATAGAATCTCTTTGAAAATAATTATATCAATATATCAATCATCACACACTAATTTTCAATATTTCTAACTCTTATTTTCAACACTAATAAATTTATGAAAGCATCAGTTTGGCTCAAAGTATGATTTTTTTCTCTCTTTTTCTCCTTTCACGTTTATGAAGCTATTTTTTGACGTATTTAATACAGGGATTTGATTCATTGAACGTCCAACACCAAACAGTCCCTCAAATTTTTTGAATTTGTAAAGATGATACTCATAAATGGAAATCAAAATATTTGAACCAGAATCTTAATAGTTAACTAGTGTATCGACGCACGCAATCTTGTATAATATTTTTTACAATTCATTTTATTTATATTTAAATGATGATCAAAATATAATTATAAAAAATAGTGAGGGACTACATTGTAATTTTGATATATAAATAAAAAAATAAAAAAAAAGATCTCAATAGAAATTGAACCAATAACATAAACCCAAGAAACAATGACTTTATCCATTCAAACACATATAACTTACATTAAAATTTTAATATTTTATTAATATATATAATTATTAAAATAGACCATGACACCAAAGTTAGTTACTTTAAGTGTTTCAAATTTAATAAAAAATAGTATAGATTAAAGAATTGATAGAGAGTTTTAAAGTATATTTTAACATTATTTTGAAATATTCCAAAAGTATCAAAATATCACAAAGAAATAAAATAAAAAAGGGAATTTTGTTTATTTATTTTTCTTTCCATTCACGTGAGACAAGAAAGAAAGGAAAGGAAGGAAAAAAAAATAAATTTTGTCTTTTGAGATATTGGTCATTTAAGGTGATAAGAAATAAAAATCAACACACGTGAACGTAGAGAGAAAAGAGAACAAAACATCGCGTGAACAACGACAGAGGACGGAAGAAAACTTTGAAACTTAAGAACTTAGAGGAAGAAGGAATTTAGAGTTTGAGAGAGGAGGAAGATAGCTTTAAACGAGGAATCGTGTCAATCACGTTGAGATTTTCGTATTCATTCCAAGATTTTATTATTATTAATTCAAACATTGTGTTTTTATTTTGTTTTGATTTTATGGAATAAACTTCTTTAGAATAAAACCACGATGAGAGAAAACAATACTTTATTTGATATTTGATTTTATTTTCAATATATTATTTTCTTTAATTTTAATTATTGATTGATGTTAGTTTAATATTTATTGTTAATAGCTTGATCACATATTTACATGTCCATTGATTAATCACGAATCAGAAGATGATTATTTAAGTATAGCAACAAAGACGTCATCAACACATGGCTAAAGACTAGAAATAGTATTCGGTTTCACGGTGCGGTTTTAGGCGAAACTGAAATTCCATAAAAATTTAATCATGTAGATCTAATTAAATTCAATTAAGAATAATTGGACTGCTATATTTAAATATGTTTATTAACTCGAGGAAATCATTTAATAAATAAATTGAGAATTTCACCATGATGGTCAAGAATTTAATAATTAATTGAATTTTAACACTTCTCAATAGAGTAGAATTTGGTACCGTTGTGTATCTTAGTTCTTTATTTGAAGTTGAATCCTCCTTGATCTTTGAATCCATCATTTTTAATTGAAATTATTTTATTTAATAGTTTGTGTTAATAATACATACATCATCCTTTTATTTACTTTGTATAGCTTAAGTAAGTGATAAAAATTCTAAATATTAACCTATGTGAGATTGATATTGAACTAATAATCCATTTATTAAAATTTGACTTAGTCCGTTTGTTAGATTTATTCATAACTGAAATCGTCGGTCAGATGGTCTCATATATCTTTATCAATGATATGAGTCAATCATGCACTTATTTATAATAATAAATAATTTTTTTAATCATAAACAGTAATACTTTTTCATGAATGACCCAAATAATAGTTTTATCTCACAAAATTGACTCGTTAAACCGTCTCACGAAAGTTTTTGTGCAAATTTATATGTCACAAATCTTTTTCATCAGTCTCAAAAATATTGTTCTGTTTCCATATTTAATATTATTTTTAAACAATCTACACTCATCAATTTAGGGATGTAAACGATCCAAACCGAACCAAACAGTATCAGGCTTGAGTTTGACTCGTTTAAGATTGTTTGAGGCTCGAGCTCGATTCGAGCTTTTATTATCAGGCTCGAGCTCGGTTTCTCTTGAAATTACTAAGCTCAAGAAAAGCTCGTTGAACACGTTAATCAATCCGAGCTCCAGCTTGATCATTAATAGCTCGTTTAGCATGTCTAACAAGTATTGTTTGAGTTCGGCTCGTTTTCGAGCTCGTAAAGCATAGAATTAAGCTCGAGTTTGAGCTTGATTCGAGCTTGTTAAAAATTAAATATATTTATAAACTAATTATAAATCAGAAAAATGTAAATTCATTCAAATATGTCTTGTGTTCAATTCGTTCCATTGACATTAGTACAAATATTTTTATTTGTCAACTCAACAAATGAGCCAAGCTCAAGCTTACGAGCCACCTAAACGAGCCAAGCTTGAGAGCCTATTATCGAACATGTTTCCGAGCTCACGAGCCGAATATCCTTGGGTTTCAGCTTGGTTTGATTAAATTTTCGAGCTCAAAATCGAGCTTGAGCTTGGCTTGATATGATTAATAAACGCATTCAAACGAGTTTTGTTATCGAGTCGAGCTTCGAATAACTCGCAAACAGTTTGATTCATTTACATCCCTACTCATCATTAAATACATCGATCACTTTTAATAATTTTTTATCATAGCAAATAAATCATTAAATAAGAGTAAAATCAAAAATTTCTTTCAAAAATTATTTTTGTCAATAACTTTTTAATATGTACGAAAACACACACAAACTTAAATACATGAGACGAAGAATACTTTTGGCTTGTGGCAACTAAATATTTCCACACATTTTAAATGCTTCAACCAACTTGTCATCGACTTTTAGTCACATAGTGGAAATATATAATTAATTGCATGTCTCCCATTATAGAATTGGCTAATCTTTTTAAAGAGATGTTATGATTACACAATTTCTTTTATATTTCACTATTTTCGTATGAAAAACTTTACAATATACTTATGTAATTATGGTCATAAGAATAATATATGCTTACAAATATAGATAAAGAAAAAAACCTTATAAATTGGGAAAAAATTATAACAAAAAATAAACATTTTCAAACATTTAAATAAATATTTTCTCTAAAAAAAATAGCTATGATCAATAGTACACAACCAATTAAATATTTAATTGCTATTTACTCGTTATAAAACTACAACATGCACGTACGTAGATGACTTGAATAGCATGAAAATCCAGTGGGCGACAAGCTAAAGATAGCCGCTGATTTTCGCACATTGTTCTCTCTTTCTGCTCAAGGGTATTAATCAGTGGATTCGAGACCCAAATCAAATGAATTTTTTTCCCTAAAAATCAAAAAAAAAAAAAAATCATAGGTTATTGAAAAATATTATATATCTAATAAATTTATCAGGAATTAAAATAGAAAATTGGAATATGCATTTTTTTTAAAAAAATAAAACAAATAAACGACATCGGACCAATTAAATTGATATTTTTTTTTTATTAAAGTAACAAAAAAATTTATGCAAAAACTGATTTTTTTTTTTTGATATATGTGATCAAATTTCATTATACTCCAACATGACATTAACTTGAAGCTGATATGACTAACGTTCATGTATGTGGTGTTAAATCAAAACTCTCGATAGAAAAAACTGTTGAGATGTAATAATTATCTCTAACGGATAACATCAATTTGAATATTGATGAGGGAGGATACAATTCTTGAAAGAGCTTTTCAAAATGCAGCAAAATATAGGGGGAAAAAAAGAAGAAGGAGGATTTCGAAGGAAGCATCTTCATCTTATGATCTTCCAAACTCCAAAGGAAATTAATGGAAATCAAAGGGGCAAAAACTTGTGTGAGACGGTCTCACGAGTCGTATTTGTGAAACAGATCTCTTATTTGAGTTATCCATGAAAATATATTACTTTTTATACTAATAGTATTACTTTTTATTGTGAATATGGGTAGAGTTGATCTGTCTCACAGATTAAGATCCGTGAGACGGTCTCACATAAGACTCATTCAATCAAAGGTGTGAAACCATTCTATCTCCTTCTTATATGACCTTGACACGACGTCCTTTGATAAAATCGAAACAATGAAAAATGAGAACAATATTTTAAACTCTTATTTTGCTCAAGACTTAAAAATCAAGCTATACTCGGAATAAAAAAGATAAATACTCCAATTTAAAACAAGACATAATGAACTAAAAAACAATCAGAGCCGATCATAACAATTTTTGGGTTTGAGCTCATCTTAAAAAAAAATTACTTCGAAATCTTAATCATGTTCATATTCTTTTAGTTCTATAACAATTTTTTTTTGACTTAAATCAATACATTAAATAAAATATGAAAACGAAGAAAATGACTAGTCTTCGACTATAATACGTAGTTATTATAGTATAAATTTCAAAATTATTTTCAAATTAATAACACGATCACATCGACCATCCAAATTTGCAAATCAAGAACAACCAGTGGCGGAGTGGCTCGGGTGGTCATAAATTTTTTCAAAAAATTATGTGTAATTTTTTGTATAATTTTGGATAAATTTTATATTAGCACGGGTATTAGTTCAATTTAAAATATTAAAGATTTAACAGTTTAAAATTCTAGCCCGGATAGAATCGTATTTCTGGCTCCGCAACTGAGAACAACCCAGGAATCATCAAACGAGGAAGAGCTAGTCGCATCCTATGGAATCAAAATCGACACATTTTTTCCTCGGCTATTACCATAATCTACAAACCCAATAGCGACAAAATAAAGACCCGAAAATCGACAAGAAAACAAGCAAAAACATGGACAGAGAGAGCGAAGAATCAAAGCAACTCACGTGAAAAAAATCATTAAAAAAATAAGTGTTGTTACATCCATACCCATGGCTAATAAATTTAAATAGGGCATTACTAAATAATTTTTCAAAATTTATGTTTTTAAAAAGCGAATATAATATGTACTGTTTGCAAGAGTTTAGTATAAGTGTTTCACGCATTTATATACAATTTTCAGATATTTTATTTGTCAGAAGCCCGGAAGTACTTAAAATAATCTTTTGCATACACTATATAAATATCATTCAATTGATCTGTTTTTCAAATAGTGTGATTGCTTAGAAAATTCTTGTGAATGATTCACAGTCTAAAAGTGGAAATATAGGTATAGTATTTTTCAAGCACCTAAGATAAATATAGTTGGTACAATATTTTTGACAATTTAGGAAAATTCACACTTCACAAAATTTTCGAAAACTTTCGATGTTTATGGATCTCCTAGTACTGAATGCATTATTCGGATCAATTTTGAATAAAACTGATGTGGAGTTCTCCTGAAATATAAGGAACACATAATCTAATGATATTGAAGAAAAGAGTTATTTCGCCGTAGAGCCAAACATGACAACGTAAAATACTGACATGACATTGAAAATTGCTGACTTATCCAATGTTACATTAACGATTGAGCAAAAATAGGCAAAAAATAAAAAAAAATTAGTATACCAAAAATAAATTTTGAAAACTTAATAAAACAAGTTGGACAAGTTAGTAGACAAAAAAATATTATTTTCCTAAAAAAGATAAGTCATATATTTCCCTATTATTCTATAGTTTTTGAAATTTGTAATATCCCTACTCCCTAGCTAAGTAGCTATATATTGAATTTAGTTTATGATCTCTCATTTCTCATCAAATCTATCGATGACAAAAACAAATTAAGAATGGTTTGTATGAATTTTTTTATTTTATTTTATTTTATTTTTTATTTTAATTTGTCATCGTTTTTATTTTTATGAATTTTTATTTTTAAAAGTTGATGAATTTTTTATTTTAAAAGAAATAACTCTCCATTTTTTTATTTTTATTTTTTATTTTATTTTTGTAATAATTTAATAAATTGTAAAAAAAACTACAATATTTTGATAAAGTTTTTTCAAAAATACTATAATTAAAAAAAAAAGTGAATTTTTGCTAGTACCAATGCGATTTACTTGTCTTGTACAGGTTTTCAGTGATTTAACTTTATAAATAATCACATGGGATAATTGAATCATAATTTTTAATTTCAATAATAAATTATAAAATAGATTAGAAGAATTTTTCTTGAGTCTATTAATCTCCAAGGTAGCAGCGTGTCATGCATTTATGTATGCCATTTTTATAACCTGCTCTAAAACTAGTGCAACTAGATGTTGATTTCTTCTACCTGTGCACATATATCTACTAGAGACTTTTGGCACGCAAATACAGTCGTCTTTATAATTAATTTGATTTATATTTAAACGAAAATCATATCACAATTGTAAAATTATGGAAAGACTAAATTAAAAATTTTGAATGAGGCCAATAATATAATTATGAGAAAAATGAGATAAACTGCAATTTTGAAATAATAAATTTTAAAAATAAAAACAGACCAAATCACAACAGATAATCTATATGTCAGAAAATGGGATAATTCGATCCTACCCCTGCAGGCAGTGTCTGCAGGGGTACATCCAAAGGTCAGAATTTTTTATGGCCCAATTTTTTTTTTTAAATTTTTTTTCTCCCATGAAGTAGAATCTCACCACTCATATGGGATGTGGGCACTGTCCCCACACCCAGGATCGAACCTACACAGAAAATGAGTAAAAATTTTGTTTTATTATATTACATGAATTTTAGATGTCTGAAAATGAATTGTCGTATCTGTACCCTGTAGGTCGTGTAGCAAGAAAAATTCAACAAACATTTGAAAATGGACATGCACTCTAATAAACAACACATGGAGAGATTTCCGTGGCTCTCTGTAATTAGTTTTAAAATGATATAATTTTGATAATAAGAGGTAGAATCGATCTTTAATTTTTATTATGAAAGTTATTATTTTTAGTATAAAAATGTTATTTTTTTATGAATAGGTCGTATTGAAAACTCGTCTCATAAAATTGTTGGAAATTTGAATAAAAATTATGTCTCATGAATATGAGAGTGATTTTTGGCTCTCCACATTCTTGAGTTAGTTGAAGAGTTTTGGCTCTTCATATTCTTGAGTTAATGAGAAGATTAATTGAGTTAATTAATCTTGCATTACTTTTGATGTGCATTTTGGAGCTTTTAAATAGTGTGTTCATTTCCTCATTTCATATATATGAAAATCTTATCTCTTTCAAGCATTATCTTGCATTTCATATTGTTAGCTTTCCATTTGGCTTCCGTTAAATTTTGGTGATAAAGCGAAGGTACGTTTTCAGTTCGCCATAGTAGTGTTTCGTGCTAAGTCACTGCTGGTTGTTCCGTTGTATCCTGTGAAACAGACGTCCAAGAAGATCCTCGAAGCACATACATGAGGGGACAAATCTGTTTTAAGGACATTGTACTTCGGACATGCCTCGGTTTGGTTTACTGTATTTTTATTCACCATTTAGTTCACTGGTTTTTACAAAAGTTTACTGTACTTTATCATTCGATATATCATGCAACAAACTTAAAACAAATTCTCATTACGTGGTTTCTTTAATATGGATACTGAAACTAACGTGCTAAGGGAAACTGGTCATGTTGTCCCTACTGTGGTGCCTCAACTCGTCCCTCGTGTTACCCAATGTACTGCTGCTATTGATGTGCCAACTAGCCACGACGAAAAACCAGAGAAGTTCATTGGAGTGGACTTCAAAGGGTGGCAGCAGAAAATGTTATTTTACTTGACAATGCTCAACCTGGCCAGATTCCTATAAGAGGATACTCCTAAACTCAAAGAGGATGAAGGAGATGCTGAATCCATCAGTGCTCTGAGGCATGGAATTATTCTTATTTCCAATGCCGGAATTATGTACTGAATGGATTAGCCGATTTGCTCTACAATGTGTTTTGCGAAATGAAAATAGCTAAAGAGCTATAGGAATCCCTTGACAGAAAGTATAAAACTGATTGTGCCGGGTCCAAGAAATTTCTTGTAGGCCGATTTCTGGATTTTAAAATGTTTGATTCAAAGTCGGTTATTAACCAAATTCAAGAACTCCAAGTGATTCTTCACGAGATTCATGGTGAGTGAATGACTTTGAGCGAATCTTTCCAAGTAGGTGCTATTGTTGATAAGCTATCACCAACTTGAAAGCATTTCGAAACTATTTAAAACAAAAGCGAAAGGATATGAATGTTGAAGAGCTCATTGTTCGACTTCATATTGAGGAAGAAAACATGAGTTCTAAAAGACGATTGTTTTCTCCAATTGCTGTTACGACAAATGTTGTCGAGCATGGCCAAAGCTCGAAAAAGAGAAATTTTTCTCCTTCCAACAAAAAGAAATAGTGAACCACTTGATCTAATTCACAGTGATATATGTGATTTAAGAGGTGTGCAAACATACTTTATTACTTTTGTTGACGATAGCACAAAGTTTTGTTATATGTATCTTCTTTAAAAAAAGATGAAACAATTGAAAATTTTGTCCACTATAAAAGTGAAGTTGAAAATCAACTTAAAAAAAAATTTAAGGTGCTATGAAGTGATCGTGTAGGTGAATATGAATCATCATTTACTGAGTTTTGTGCTCAACATGGTATCAAACACGAAAGAACTACACCTTATTCTCCTCAGCAAAATGGCATTGCAGAGAGAAAGAATCGCACCTTGAAAGAAATTATGAATGCATTGTTATTAAGTTCTGGTTTATCACAGAACATGTGACATGTGAGGAGAAGCTGTTCTAACATCGATTTACCTTCTAAATAAGGTGCCCCGAAAGAAGCAAGATAAAAGTTCATACGAGTTACGGAAAGGTAGAAGACTTTCCTACCAATACTTGCGAGTGTGGGGGTGTCTTGCGAAGGTTGTGGTACCCACTCCAAAGAAAGTAAAGATATGACAAAAAACTGTTGATTGTATTTTCATTAGATATGCTCAAAATAACATCGCTTTTAATTTTCTTGTACACGAATCTCAGATACCTGATATTCACAAAAATATGATAATGGAATCAAGAAATGCTTCATTCTTTGAATACATGTTTCCATGTAAATCTAAGAAATAATCAAGTTCATCCAAAAGATTATATGACGCAACTGAAAGAGAACGAGAGCTTGATCAAGATATTGAACCTAGACGTAGCAAGAGAGCTAGGTGTTGCGCGTTTTCCTACCGCAAGTGTACGGTGTCAAGTTTTAGTACTGGTTAGAGTACAGATATCAATCCCACGAGGAGTGTGTGTAAAATTGTATATCAATTCTTGTAATTAAAATAGTCTCAACTTTATTTAGAGAAATTGAATAAACGGTTGGTTTGGTTGAATGAATTAACTGAAAACAATGAATTAAATAAGTCACCGAATTGAGAGATAATAATGAGAGAAAGTATCTAGAGAAATGATTTCACAAAGTTTCCACGATAATTATTCACAGTTTAATTTATATTCCTGAATTCCAATCAATTAATGGCCAAGAACACTTAGATTGTTTTATCCCCCCTTTCCCAAGTGACGAATAAAGTGTATCTATCAACTTCGATTCAATTATTCCTAATTAGAATCTACGTTTCATAGATAAGTGCAAACAATGTTCTTACTAAGCCTCGCTAAAGTTATACGCCTTCCGAATGCTATAAACATTTAACGATGTGTCTCTAATGATCTATAATCCTAGTCCCTCTCCCGAGTTATAAGATTAATCAAACAACAAACAATTTATGGCCAGTAAATTGCAGTGCAGTAAACGCAGAGAACACAATTAAACGAAAGCGGAATTCAATCAAATAAATAACGGTGTCAAGTCATCGTATCAACAGAGTTACGTCATTCTCTAGAATGAGAATTTAGTTCATCACGAAATCCAAGAGAAAACAAGACATATTTGTAATTCTAGGCATCGATACATAGTAGAATAAAGAAACAAAGGAAAAGATAACAAATCCGAAGTGTCGTCTCTGTTCCCAGATCTGTCGTTCTTCGTATTTGTGGCTGTTCTTCGCCCTCTGAATCTTCGTCTCGTGTATTCACTCCGTTTTTCGCCTCTCTTCCTCCCCAAGATGGTGTATTTTCGTGTGATTTCTCTCCACGGCGGCTCTTCTTTTGCCATGACCTAATTCGCGGCCTTTTATACTTTTCTGAACTCGCGGCGCGCGCTATGGCGCGACAATTGGCGCTGGGGCGCGTTGTGTTCTGCCGAGTAAGATGTGAGTGCGCGCGCGGAGGCGCGAGGTTACGCGCTAGGGCGCGCGACTCTCTGGCTTTGGCTTTGCAACTGCGCGCGCGGTGGCGCGAGATTACGCGCTAGGGCGCGTAACATTCTGCCTTGAGAAATGTTGTTGTGCGCGCGAATGCGCAAGAAGTCGCGCTAGGGCGCGTCGCTCTCGGGGTGATGCCTTGTATGTCAGTGCGCGCAATGGCGCGAGATGTCGCGCTGGGGCGCGCGAGCTACTGTCCGAAGGTTATGGCAATGACTTTGTTTTCTTGATGCACTTGGCTTCGTGTCCGCTGTTTTCACCATTCCTGAAATGACAACAAAAACAAACCAAAAACGCATAATTCTGTTCGAAACAAGCATAATTCAAAATTGATTCTAATATAAATTAAGTGCAAAACTTGCACTTATCACTAGGATTGAGAAATCTTTTGGTCCGGATTTCATCAATTTCATGATGGAAAGTGAACTTCAAAACTTCAAGGAATTAATGAGTTCATCTGAGTGACCTCTATGGAAAGAGGATATCAATTCCGAAATGGATTCCATTTTACAAAACAATACGTGGGAATTAGTAAATCTTCCTCCGAGAAGCAAACCACTAGGCTGTAAATGGGTTTTCAATAGGAAAATGAAATCAGCTGGAACCATAGATAAGTATACAGCCAGATTGGTAATCAAATGTTACCATCAATGTGAAGGGCTTGATTACTTTGACACATATTCTCCTATATCGAGAATAACCTCTATTCGTGTGATACTCACAATTGCTGCATTGCGAAATCTTGAAGTGCATCAAATGGACGTAAAGACAGCTTTTCTAAATGGAGATTTAGAAGAGGAAATTTACATGGAACAACCTGAGGGATTTTCTGCGACTGGGCAAGAAAATAAGGTTTGTAAACTGGTGAAGTCTCTGAATGGCTTAAAACAAGAACCAAAGCAACAACACAAAAATTTGATAAAGCCATGATAGAAAGTGGATTTAAATTCAGTGAATATGACAAATGTGTATACATAAAAACCACTGAAAATGGATATGTCATTTTATGTCTTTACGTAGATTACATACTTATCATTGATAGTAATGATAAGATGATAAAATCCACCAAGAAGTTATTGAACTCAAGTTTTGACAAGAAAAATTTGGGCTTAGCCGATGTAATCAGAAAGGCTACTTCTAAGTCAGTTACATTATGTTGACAAAATACTTGAGAAATTCAATAAGGATGACTCTGCATTTGCTAGAACCCCGATAGATACCAGTCAACATCTATCAAAGAATAAAGGTGAGAGTATGCCTCAATTAGAATACCCTTGATTCATTAGATGTCTGATTTACTTAATGAGTTGTACAAGATCAGACATAGCGTATGCAGTAAGAAAATTGAGTAGATTCACGAGTAATCCAGGAGTTGAACACTGGAAAGCAATTATTAGATTGCTAAGCTACTTAAGGTCCACTCGTGATCATGGGCTGCACTATACCAGATACCCTGTTGTTATTGAAGGATATAATGATGTAAATTGGATATCTGATATGAAAGACTTAAAATCTACAAGGGGATTTGTATTCACTTTAGGAGGTGCAGCCACTTGCATAAAAATCTCTAAACAAACTGTAATAGCCAGATCCACGATGGAATCTGAGTTTATAACTCTTGACAAGTGTGCTGAAGAGGCTGAATGGTTCCGTCACTTCTTAGAAGATGTTCCAGGATGAGAAAAACCTAGTGTCGGCTATATGCATACATTGTGATAGCCAATCTGTGATTGGATTGACACAAAATTAAATGTATAATGGTAAGTCTAAGCATATACTTCGTAGAGATAATACCATTAGAAAACTATTCTCTACTGGAGTTATCATTGTTGACTATGTAAAGTCAAAGGATAATATAGCTGATCCACTAACCAAGGGAATAAACAGAGAGTTAGTTGCTGAAAATGTCAAGGAGAATGAAGCTCAAGCCTATAGAATAAATTTGTGTGAAGGAAAACCCAACCTACACTGACTAGAGATCCCAAGAACTAGGTTCAATGGGACAACCTAATCGCACTAATTTGGTATATCACTGTGGGGGTTATCCCTAGCTCATTCCTTATGAAACAGTGAATGTTGAGGATAAGCTTATGGATTTTAATGATTCTGATGAGAAAAATATAGAATCAACTATGTGAGAGAAAAGTGGGCCGCTTCGAATGAATTGTAAGGCTCAATTCTAGACTCTCTCGCAGAACCAGACGTGTGTTCATAGCCAAACGAACACAATCATGAGAACTGAATAGTATCAGGAAGAATATTGTGTGAAGTATATCTTAATTTACATAAACGACATAACAGTTCAAGGACATCATGTCTACTGGTCAGGTAGTAAGCAAATATATTTCATGAGGGAATGTTCAAAGGGTAAACACATACATATCCTATATAGGGTTCAAATGTAGAACTTTGTCACCAAGATTTATATCAATTTTCATTCATGTGGGGGATTGTTGGAAAGTTGAAGTTTGGATAAAATTATGTCTCATGAATGTGAGATTGTCTTTGGTTCTCCACATTCTTAAGGTAGTTGAAGAGTTTTGGCTTTTCATATTTTTGAATTAATGGAAGATTAATTGAGTTAATTAATCTTGCATTACTCTTGGTGTGCATTTTGGAGCTTTTAAATAGTGTGTTCATCTCTTTATTTCATATATATGAAAATCTTATCTCTTTCAAGCATTCCCTTACATTTCATATTGTTAGCTTTTCATTTGGCATCCGTTAAATTTTGGTGATAAAGCGAATGTACGTTTTCAGTTCGCCATAGTAGTGTCTCGTGCTAAGTCACTGCTGGTTGTTTCCGTTGTATCCTGGGAAACAGGCGTCCAAGACGATCCTCGAAGCACATACATGAGGGGACAAATTTTTTTTAAGGACAATGTACTTAGTACAGGCCTCGGTTTCGTTTACTTTAAGCTTTGCTTTACTGTATTTTTATACACCATTTAGTTCACTGGATTTTACAAAAGTTTACTGTACTTTATCATTCGATATATCATGCAACAAAAATTGACCAATGTGATTATCTCATCGCAATCTTTGTCTCAGTTGTATTATTTCTCCATATCTTAAATAGTAGTCTATGGTTATCTATTCCGATTCAATATATGATGTAACATTCCTAATTGCCAACCGGCCTCAAAAGTTTGGTTGTTCGTTCGAGATCGTGACTTGGCTAAACTGTATAATGTCTAAACGCACATGAAATGTATCTAAGTTATTTCTTAAAAAAATTGTATCAAAGTTTTAGCTTGTAGATGTCCGGCGAGCATGGCACAATGATAAAACACTTGGAAGATTAAAAAAAACTTTGTTAATTCGAACTCACTCGACGTCTTGGAAATCAAGTCATATTTGAAAGACATAATCAATTCTGAAAGACAAAGAGTCGTAGTTGATGTTGCCCTAAATTTCTAGGTACTATGAGTGTATAACTATGGTAATCTCTCAAGACCAGTTTGACGAAACTTGGACTCTTGAGTGTGTGTACCGTTGAGATGACACTTAATTGTTAGATATGAAAAAATATACATCAAATATAAGTCTTTGATGGTGTTCCTGGTGCCCTTATTTGGTCATTCATGTAATTTATATGAATAAATGTGATCCTAATTCGTACGTGTGTACATAACGGTGAATATTTTTAAATACAAGATATTTTACAAGATATAATAAGAAGATTGATAAAGGTCAATTTTTTTTTATAAAAAAAATCATTTTTTTAATCTTCATTAATACATTTTTAAAAGGGAAAATTGATTTTGGTCGATTATGGAAGGTATAAATATCATTCAATTGGTGTGTTCTCTAATGATTTTGATAATATTATTCAATTTCAAGAAGACATTTGGTTTAGATCATGAATTAAAGAATTTTATTTAGATGCTAAAGATGAAAAATTACTCAATCCTAAATATTTATCATTAGATTTTTTTTCAAAAACCTGAAAAATAAAAATAAAATCGATTATAGAGATAATAACGGGAAATGCAAACTTCAACTAGATATTTAATAAATAACAGAAGTTCCACCAAATATCAAACCGAAAACCCTATGAATAAAAATAAAAATAAAGAACCACTAAATTTCCTAGTCTAAAACCCTAAACGAAATTCCAATTCGAAAGAAACAAAAACTGATCTAATTACAAACGGCCTCCACCACGAGCCTCTTGTTCACTCCAGCATCACAACCTGCTGACCCGAGTGTGTCTTCGCTTGCATGAACCGAGCAAGATTCTTTCCCCACACATTCCTACAAAAACCAGTTTGTAACATGATTATTTCTTTGATTAAAAATTATGAACTTCGGAAAAAATTAAGGATGTAATAAAATTATCACTCTTACGAGACAGTCTCACTTATAGTATTTAAAGGATGTAGGAGTTTCTATATGCATTAAAATTATATACCTTTTGGACAATGGAGAGCACGTCATTGGAAGCTTCACAAGAGCCCTTCTCGAACGAGCCACAAGCCCCTCCAACTTCGCCGAAGCTCGCGAACTTGATCTCCGAAATCGCCTTCCCTTGGCACGAAATCTCCATGTGATTGCCCTCGTAGGCGTTGCCGCAGACACTTCCCACACGCACTGTATTGAAGTTGACAAGAGACGGGTCGCCTCCGAATTCTTCGAAGAGCACGAGCTCGTTGTCTCCCTCGGTCATGAAAGAACGGGGCACATGGTACCTAGGAAGTTATATGACTTGTGAACATTCGGATAAAAACATTTCAAATTAATTAAATTTGTGTAACATTTTTTCCTTAATGTGACTAACCATCTTTGTGAAGGTTCCCCGCAGTTTGTGGCACATTTCCAGCTCCAGTATCCGCCTCGGTAGTCGCAAGGATCGTTCGAGCAAGTGTCCTCGGTCATGTAACTAGGCCAATATCGGCCGAGGCTGTTGCCATTAACCCAAGCAAGACCTTTCCCTAGTCCGCGTAAGTCTACTACGACAGAATCGTCACCGATCGGAGGCTTGAAAGTAGTCTAAAATTTCAAAAAATAAATAGTTATATATATATATATTATATCTTCTTCAACTTAAACAAAATAACACGATAAGTATATATTTTACCTTGTACCAAGTGAGCATCCTATTGACAGGGAGATCAGTGGATTGCCATTGGGAATCAGATTTGGGATCAGCCTTAAATAATTTGTCATCCAACCCCTTCAATCCAATCTTGTAACTCCATTTGTGGCTTGACAAGTCTTTGATGATCGTCTCGTCGCCCTTCTTTCCGATGATCTCGATCGGTCCAGGTAGTCCAACTCGTACCGAATCAAATTCACCTCCATAGTTCTGTAAAATGAAAAACGATCAGTAACAATAGTAGTAGCAGCAGACATAATTTTCATATCGACGAGTACCGTTAGTCCAATGGTAGCACTGAGTATAGAGATTTGGTTCTTTCCAGGCTTGAACTTAACATCCTTCTCGAAAACATAGTTAAAAACTCCATAGGTTGCCCATTGGGAGGCTGAAAATTTCAAAATAAATATTTTCCCATTTTTATATTTTTACAAAAAAAATAATTAAATAATTTCAACATAAGTCTAATGTGAGACGGTCTCACGAATCTTTATCTGTGAGACTGAGTCAACCCTACCAATATTTATAATAAAAAGTAATACTCTTGACATAAAAGTAATACTTTTCATGGATCCGTCTCACAAAATACGACTCGTGAGATCGTCTCACACAAGTTTTTGCCATATAAATTAATTACTCACCAAGATACTCCCCATTGACATAAGCATGCATAACATGTCCAGTGGCATTCACACGAAGAGTCATTGTCTCACCAATGATCGGATCGTTCTTGTCAAGATTCACACTGTTCAAAAAAGAAAATTAAAATTAAAACAAATTTTTTAATATAAAATATATAATTTAGAGATTATATAATATACATCGTATAAATATATACCTTGTCAAGTACCACAGATAATCGCTAACATCATTAATAGCCTTTTGGTCGACAAGTTGGCCGGCGGAAAGCTGACCCTTGCCGAGAACAACTGGTTCATCGATGATCTCGGGCCTCCATTTCCAGTTCAGTCCGGTCGGCTCGACTTCTGCTTCATTCGGCTTCTTCACCATCACCGACGTTTGAGTATTCACCTAAATTTTTCGAAAAGTTTAGGATTAAGTCCATAAATATTTTGAATCCACTGCGTTAACATACCTTAGCCGTGTTGTAAGCTTCGGTCTTACAATCGGGTAGGATGCTGACGGACCATGCGGGCACGCGGTAGTCGACCCCGTTGTAGTTTATGGTAGCATCACTCGAGGAGTTGGCGTTGCCAAGGAAACAACTCGAGACACCATTGTATTTGAACTCAGTGATCTGCAAAAATTCGTCTTAATCAAATGTAAAATCATTAAAAACTTTGTAATATAATATAATTAATTATAGAATTTAAAGACATACGTAATTGTAAGATCCCAAGTCGGTATTGTTGTAATCTCCGTAGGTCAAAACTTTCTCCATCGAATGCAACACATCGTGGAGCTTCTTCAGGTGTCCGTATTTTGGCTGATTCAAATCACCTGCAGTATATATTAAATTTTAACATTAAAATAAATTTTTACATTTTCAAGAATTATATAAATATTATGTAACGAATTTAGTTTACCATATTCGTTAAGGGGTGCATTGTAATCGTAAGATGTGGTAATATAAGGGCCACCTGCGGTTCTTCCGAAGTTGGTTCCACCATGGTACTGTAATAATATATAAACAAAAATCAACAAAAAAAATGATGATTAATTTTTTTTTGTGATAATTAAATCACAAACGTAAAAAAAAGATTTATTGGATAAAACCATATAATAATTTTGGAATGTGCCCATATTTTCGAAAAATCGAGCAACAGAAAACGCGAGATCCTCAGGAGTTCTGTATGGATGTTTGCTGCCCCAGTTCTTGAACCTAAATAAATAAACATTTACATCAAATAAATCATAATATTTGTAATAAATATTTCAAATATTTTTTTTTAAATACTAGACTAACCATCCAGTCCAATTTTCTGTCCACATCTTGGGGCTGTTTGGATTATTGGGAGTGAACTGATCACAGTAGAAGCCATTGCATGTGTTGATCTGTCAAATTTCACAATCAAGAAATGTAAATTATATTAAATATTGTAAACCAAGATACATATATAATAATTAAAAAAATATGATATATTTACCACAGAGGGAGGGGCATCATCTTCTTGGCACATGATCCATGGAACCCCAATGTCCAGTGAGTTAGCCATGCTTGCGCACCAATTCATGTACGCTTTTCCAGCATCGCCATATGACGAAATAACGTTTCCATACTCATTTTCAATCTGTAAATAATTTTAAACGTGATTAATTGTTAAACCTATCGAGCATGTTCTTAAAGGCATATAGCCTAAAGACATACAGCTATTTTCAAAAAAACTGATCTCATATATATATATATATATATATATATATATATATATATATATATATAAATACGAACCTGAGCAAGAATGATGGGACCTCCTTGTGATGCAAAGAGGTTCTCTTTCTTTAACATGTCCACTATCAATGTAGTGAAATTTTGCATCTCATTCTGAAAATATATGGAATTTTTTTAAAATAATAATAAATGTATTTATATTTTATTATTAAAAGGGTTTAGCTAATTACCATGTAAACAGAATTGGAAGTTCGAAGCTCAACCCCAGGCAGATTATGCAACCACACGGGGAATCCTCTGAAAATACGCCAAATATAAGCATGTCATTTATATTTAACATTTTAAAATCAATATTAAGCTAAAAAATTATAAGATTTAAAATTTTTATTCACATAATATATATATATATATATATCACTTACCCATAATATATATGTATATATCACTTACCCATAATATATATATATATATATATATATCACTTACCCATAATTCCATTCTGCACAAACGTAAGGTCCAATACGAAGAACAGCGTAGAGACCTTCATTCTGGACTGTTTTAATGAACCTCACAAGATCCAAGTTACCCGAAAAATCATACTGGCGACGAAGAGGCTCGTGCGCGTTCCAGAAGACGTATGTCTCGATGGCATCCAAGCCACCTTCCTTAGATTTCTTGATCAGATCAGGCCACATCTAATCATATGACAATCAAATGAACACGAAGTTAGCGAATCTCGTTGTTTAAGAATTCTTGTTTAGGTACATAATTTTTTAAAATTAGGTAACCATTTACCTCGGCAGTGCTTCGTGGGTAGTGGATCGAGCCCGACAGTATGATTCTACGTTTCCCGTTGATCGTGAGTGCTCTTCCATCGTGCGAAACGATGTTGGCATACGAGGGGATGAAGCAAAGTAGAGCCAAAATGAGGAAGAGGAAATGGGGTTTCGAAGAAATCATGGTGGATTTGTGTTGTGAGAAATGTGAGTGATGATTTACTAGTGGTATGAATTTATAGGCTCGTTGATAAATTTGAAAATTTTGGAGATTTGAATATAGATTAGATATGATAATCGGTTTACAAGATTTTTTTGTTGTTGTTGAGCTAACTTTATTCGGGATTTTATGGTCACTGGACATCTTTTTATCTTGGTAAATCTGTAAATAATTCACTCGACAAGTTTAAAAAATGGGAATAAAAAGTAAGTAATTTAAGTGAAAATTTCCATTTTACAAATGTTTGTGAGAGAAACTTCCTAGGATTATGGAACGGATATAGATAAATTTAAAAGAGATTTTCAGTTATAGAAATCCACACATATCTATCTAGATTTGAATTATGGAACCTAGCTAAAATGGTTATCTACTCTAAAATTCTTTAGACTTGAGAAAAATCACATCGGAACAAACTATCACTTTAACTATTTAGAAATGAGTAGCTTTCTTGTGAGACGATCTCACGAATCACATCCGAACAAACTATCACTTTAACTATTTAGAAATGAGCAGGTCTCCTGTGATACGGTCTCATGAATCTTTATCTGTGAGATAGATCAACCTACCGATATTCACAATAAAAAGTAATATTCTTAGCATAAAAAGTAATATTTTTCATGAATATGACTCAAATAAGATATCTGTCTCACAAACTACACTCGTGAGATCGTCTCACATAAGTTTTTGCCTTTAGAAGAGAAATAGGTTATTTGCATTAACATTCCCCACATTTTATGCATTTGACATTCATCTCTCTTGTCAAGTGTAAAAATCATGACTTACGAAAGGAGATGAGTGTCAAATACATGCATGAATTGTAGGAGAGTCGAATGTAAATTACTAGTTTAGAAACACACTTAAAATTAGATTATATACAATAATTAATTTTTAAAAAACAACCCAATAATTATTTCTTTAAATGATATCTTTTGTAACCGATTGAAATTTTTGAAAATTTCATTGAAAAAATATTAAATAATAATCTTCTTATCCCAAATTTCAGAATCTCCAAGATTCCTATTAGTCTAAAATTTGATTTTTTTTAATATAGAAAAAACTGATTTAAGTTTAAAATTTCAATGTCTAAATAGCTGGTTGGGCTTAACACTAGAGTCAATAATGTAATATCCAAATCCAAATATTTCAATATCGAAGAAGAAGTGGATTCAGAACCCAATCATTTTGTGCCTCAAAATTAATGTGCAAAATTAGGGTGATCCGGGCGGATGAGAACTCTTGGTTTCAGTTAATGAATTTTACATATTAAATTAAATAAATTAGTACATAAACCTATATAACTTATATAAATTTAAACAAATATACGAATTTGTCTCGATTTAAGATATATCATAATTTTTTTTATTATTAGATTATTCATATCAATAGGAGTGGTGAGACCGTCTCACGGATCCTAATCTGTAAGACGGGTCAACCCTACTCATATTCACAATAAAAAGTAGTACTCTTAGCATAAAAATAATACTTTTTCATGGATAACCCAAATAAGAGATCCGTCTCACAACTACGACCCGTGAGACCGTCTCACACAAGATTTTGCCTATCGAAGTACCGCTTGTGGAACCTCAATATCCACGGGCTTATTAGCTAAATGGTAATTGGCGCATACAATATGTCCAGTCGCTTCTCGTGGATTTTCATAACCCTGCTGCGCAAAAATGGGATATGCACTTGAAGTGGATGTTCGAGTCATGATATATATCATGAGCGATGTTATTTGAATTTCAAAAAAAATTTTAATAGCAATCTATTTTGTTTTTTTCCACTATATTCTTTTCTCAAAATTTAGAATAGACTGACATTTCATGGTCTATTAATTTTTTAAAATACCGAGAACATTCATAATATAATAACTATTTTTCTAATGATTACCCACAAATTTTTTAAATTATCCGATAGATTCATGCTAATTTATTATTCCAACTCATTAATTTATAAAACAAATCATATTTAAACAAAATTTTCAAAAAGTCATCATAATTAATTACGAATAATCTTCTAATAACTCATCCCGAAAAATTATTAAATTCAATATAAATTCTTCGGTTAGGTCAAGAGATTGTTATCTTCTCCGGACAATCTGATTCGGAAAAGTGGCTGATCCAATGTCCGAAGAAATGGAGATTTCAGCCGCTGACTCAACCACTAAGCCACGAATCAACAAATCCTCTATTCCATTTCTCCACCAACTGCATTTTCGATTGGGCTTTCCAATTTTTGAAGAAGAATCTCCTTTTTATATATATTTAAATGTCTTATCAAATTCTACAACAATTTTTCAAAAGTTTTGCACGATCAAGTCTACTCGCAAATCAAGGACCTCTCCAAAACGGTCAACAATGTCTAAATCAAGCTATTTGCTCGCTCTCTTGCTTTTTACAATTTTGGAAATATATTATCCGTGATCTTGGGCTCTTTAGAGAAGAGCTGCAAGCTTTTCACCACTAATCTAGATCTTATACGTGAGTCTGAATCTTTGGGTGTGAAGACTCGAAATCTTGCAACGGGAAGACCTGTATATATCATAGGAGATTACAGCTCATTTTGGGACAATAATTTCGAGTTCCATGCATTCATAATTTTGGAAATTTTAATAACCTATTTTCTCCTCATTATTTCTCATTTATCAGTATTTTAATGACTAATTTAAAACACAATAAATTAGTCATTAAACTACCTATATTAAGAGCAAAATAATGATAATTAAGAGGAGGTTAATGACCATAAATATGTGTTTTTAATATGAGGTTAATTACCATGAATATGTGACATTAAGAGGAGGTTAATAACCATGAATAATGACATTTAAGGTAAGATAAATGACAATAAATGGAGTGACTATTCACCTCACCCTTGGAGACCTATAAATAGAGGGTCGTCGTTTTAAGGTCTAAGGATATATTGGGAAAGTTAGGGGCAAAACGATCATTTTACACATGAAAAATGTTATACGTCCTGGCAGTGCCCTGAATGCTGTAATAAATGTTAAAACTTTTATTTTGAACGTTTATGGGATTCTATGATGAAACATTAATATTAAAAGACATGTTGCATGCTTGGTTTAGAAGAAAAATGATTTATACATGTACGAATTTTTATAAAGAGGTGATTAATTGTGACTAATATGATGGTACGATGATTTGTAAGGCCAAAGCTCAGTTGACGGGTGAGAGTGTCACTGATATCCTCGTCGCCCGGTACCGTTGTTATACGTAGATGGATCCATCGACCTACAGCTGATACGAAAATCACAATTAAGGATCTGAATTTAATAAAAATATAAACGTATACGTATATGATGAAAGGGAATATGATATGATGAGAGGAAAAATGTTTAAGTTTATGTTCATGAAAATCTATTCTCTAAAAGTATTTTCACTATTGCTTGTGAATGTATACGTATTACTTGCTATCATGATTAAGGTTTGCTGAGTCAATAGATTCAAGGTGTGATCGATACAGGTGAGCATGATAATGGTGAAGGACTTGATGGTTGAACTAGCTGAACTGAAGGTTTACACAACCCGAGGGCTGTCGGTAGTTTTCCGCAACTACGTTTATGATTTAAGTTTACTTTAAAGATTTTATGACCTAAGATCCTTTGAGTGGTTTTGAGAGGATTTTTTTAAAGAAAATGCTAGTTTTAGGTATGATTGATGATTTACGATTTCATGTTTTGATTGTATTTTTGGGATTTTCAAGTAATAGGTTGGTTGATATTGAAATAGCAAAAAAAATTATATATATGTATAGTGTTTCGGCTGAAAGTATGGATGAAAAAAAATTCTAGTATATTAAAGAAAAATGAGTAGTGAATGTTTCAGTGTGTGTATTTGTTATCAACTATGATCGATCTGCCCTCACTTTGCTGAGTGTTTCCCAAACACTCACCCCTTACTCTACCCTATCCAGATAAGAACAAAGATCAAGTAGATAACGATGAATAAAACATGTTTTGGGGTTGGTAATGAAGTTTCAAGACATGAAGATTACTCGCTTATGGTCTTCATAAGTTTTGATTCAAGTTATATAATGCTTCCTCACATTTTATTTCGTTTTGGGAATTTATTGCTGTAAAACAAGATTATTTTGAGTTAATTATGAAATAGACTGGTTTTGGTTTATAATGAACTATGAGGCTTGTTGTTTGGTGATTATGTGATCGTTGAACAACGGCAGTGTCGACTAACCCCGATCTTGGGGCGTGACATTTAAGTGATATCAGAGTCGCCGTGTTCATAATCCGGCTGGGGATTTTGATAGAAAAAATTTGACGAATTTAGATTTTGGCAAAAATTTAGTCATTCGTATCCACCTCAATCTTAGATTTGGAACTTGTGATTTCCCATAGGAAACTCAAGAATTCGATTCCATTAATTATTATGAACTGCTCTCGACGTGTAATCTTCAAATCATACGTCAATTCTCGAATTTTCCATCTTTGAGAAAATATTTAGAAAAAATCCTTTCTGAATCAAATCTCGAATGTGATAACTCTAAAAATTTACTCTTTGATGTTTATTCACGACCTTATCATTTTATAAGACATCCATTGTTTTTTAGGAAATGACTTCATACACCCCTCGTAACCACGCTCAATTTTTTCCATTTTTGAAAATTCTAATAGAACTTATAACTTCGCGTAAGAATCTCGAAATCCAATTATGCCAAGTGTTCCTTAATCCTCATGAATTATTTTTAATTCATATGAAATTATTCTAACATTTTTTTTTGCATATTTCATTGATTCTGCACCGAAAATTTGTTATCCATATGCATAGGCATGTTCAAAAAAAAATCTCATAGTCTTTGATGAGGAAGTAGGATCTAGTTTGAGAAATAAAAATTTTGGAATTAGTGTTTATGTGAATCAGACGATTGAATTTTCAATTTTTTAGGATATTATTTTTTATATTTAAGTTAGTTTGACAATAATGTGTCATAGTTTGACTTTTAAGAATTTTATATTAGTGCAAGTGTTTGAATACAAAATAATAATGATTGACAGCTAGTGTTTGCATCATATGGTCGAAAAAAATTAAGATATGGTTTTTTGGATTTATATGAAATGGATTTTGAGATTAGTCTTTATATTAAATGGTCAATAGAAAATTTGACATTTTTATTTTTTGGATTTAAGTTAGACTGATTTTAGGATTAGGGTCTAATTAAATCATCGATAGAAAGTTTTAAGTCCTGTTTTTTTGGGTTTAATTTAGATTGACATATAAGTTAGAATGTGATACTCATGAATAATTTTCAATAGAGTTAACAAATTATATTTAGGAATTTTAAGCAAATATATATAGACATATAAATATATGTTCTTAACTTGAAAATATATGTTCATAATTTGAAACGTCATTTTTTGATTTTTTTTCAATGTCAAAATTTTACAAGAATTTAACCATCACATTCACCCATGTAATTTTTGTTTTTATTTTTTGAGATTTTGAATCCTCTTTAGCCCAAATTTAAAAAATTCTATCCTCTAATTGTCATGTGATTAAATCCGAAATTTAGCACTCAACTAACTACTAATTATAACAATTAAAATTGAATTAATGGCTTTAAAAAGGTTCCATATATCTTCTCTAAAGTATCTATATAAATATCTTCTCATAGATGTAGAAAGTCACACCAAAAAAATAAACAGTTCTCTCATATTTTCGAGCCACCCTTCAAAAAAGTATAAAACAAACCTAAAGATTCAATTTTGTGTTCGCATATGACAACACAAGACAAGACCTTAGGAACCTCGAGCTCCAAATAAAGCAGCTCAGGGGACCATTACGAGTTTACTTCGTGACAAATAAGAGTTGAAGGAAGCTAGGGATGATCTTCAAGTAGAAGTTGGACAACTCACTTTTGACAAGAAATTTGCGGCAAATCAACTCAAAGATTACAAAGAAGAGTTGCAAGAGTCACAAAAGTATGGTCAACAAACATTTGCCACCTCCGAGCTTGGTGCAACCACTTTCACGCTAAGAAATGCTTTTGTGACCAACTTCAACAAGAGTTCAACACATATCTTCATGAAATGGGAAACTATGTGCAACTGTAAGGTCCAACATGCGATAATGTAATCCAACTGCATGCAAATTTAGGAAAATGAAAAATGCTTAATTAAATTATTTTAATTGAATTAATTAAACGTGGTAGGCATGTTTACATGATCTGTAAGGCTCGAAGATTTAGTTATCTTAATCAGACGGATTTGTTAATAATTAAGATGATTGTAGATGTATTTTATTGAATTTAAAAAGAAGGCAAAATGTACAAAAGAAATGTAAAAACTCGAAGCATGGGCGCACATGCGCGAAGAAATGCGCGCACATGCGCGAGCAGGCCAGTAGCTTTGGCGCACATGCGCGAGAATGGTGGCGCATATGCGCGGAGCTTCCAGTGAGTTGGCGCACATGCGCGAAGGCATGCGCGCAGCGTAGCGCGAGGCGTCCAGTAGCCTCGGCGCATATGCGCGAGGTACTGCGCGCATATGCGCGGCACCTCCAGTAGCGCTGGCGCATATGCGCGGGGAGAGTTGGCGCATATGCGCGAGGAGTGAAATGGCTAAGCTGCCGAGACCCGTAGGTCTCGCGCATATGCGCGAGTAGTGTCCGCGCATATGCGCGAGACGTGTATTGGAAAGAACAAGCCATGTGTTCAAACCATGCAGCATATATATATAGTTGGCCTCGATTTTCTTCATTTCAGCAACAGGAATCGAGATTTCAGAGGGAGGAAAAGATTCATTCTTTATACCTTTACTTGTGCTTTTGTAAGATTTAGATATCCAAATTCAAATCCGACTGCGGTTTTGAGCTCCTCTCGTTACTAGCTACAAAGTGATGTAAGTTTTATGTAATTTCAACAGGTTTCGAAATTCAGATGTTTGGGAAATTAGAATATGATAGTTATATTGTGTTCTTGACGTATTGAGCATGATATATTTGTAAACGGATCAAAGAAATGATATCATATGCATTTCCTATGAATTTCAGTATGGTTTATGAATTATTGGGGCAGAATTATTGTGTTTTGGATGGATATTTTGTTGGATTATGAATGAGAATGATTGAGAATGAGATAGTGTTGATATCTGTTAAGAATTGGATTGACCGGTATCGAGAATTACGTCGTTATGCCGTCAAATTGTATCGAGATCACGTAGTGACTTGGATATGTGTTGATTTAGATTAGAGATTGATAGATTGTATATCAACATTTCCAATTTCAGATTCAGTTTGGCGACCGTGACAGCGATTGTGCGACGAAAGGTATAGTACATGTTTTGTTTGGGGAATCACGACTCAAATGAGATTACATTTGAGTTTCCCAACCAAAATCACATACTTGTTTTATTGTTTATATCTAGATATGATTATGATTGTTTATAGATTTGTTTATAGAACTTGTATACAAATCTTGCTATGCTTTGTTTACAGATCATGTGGCATTGCATTAGAATGATTATGCTTGTTTACAGATTGTGTATTCATGCATTAAGATAGGACAGTCTGGAGATCAGGCAGACTTATAGATGTTCGGCGATATCTCAGCTTAGGGGAAGATCACCGCCCCTTTGTAGACGTGGATACAGATCAGGCCGAAATCTAGGAATAAGACGTACAGCACCACGATTGGTAGGGTAGGTGACAGCTAGTGACGTCTTATTCACAACGGGGTCCCTAGAGTTCTAGTCGAGTCGCGTCTAGACATGATTAGACTCGCATTGCATGATTATATATGAATGACATTCATATTAGCATGTTTCATGTTTTAGATTATTTTAATGCATGTATACATGTTTATACTGGGATTTGTTCTCACCGGTTTTCCGGCTGTTGTTATGTCTGTATGTGTGCATAACAACAGGTGGGGCAGGATCTGGGTCGAGACAGAGATGATCGTGTTAGCGTGGAGATCACGGGCGTAGCAGATGGACCAGTAGTTGTCTTTTATTATGTACTGTCTTTTAATACTGGTTAGTTGAGGACATACAGAATAAGACATGTATATTATGTTTGTATGTTGTAAATTAAATAAAGATTGATGCTTGTTTAATTACATTTTATAAAATGTAAAAGCGAAAAATTGACCCACGTTTTAGAATAATGATCCATGTAATCCCAAGAAAAGAATTAGAGCCCGGGTCCCCACAACAGGTGGTATCAGAGCGGATAGTTCCTTTAGACTAAGATAGGATAGAATGAGCGGGGTAGATCGAGTCTTCTTCCTTGCTTATGATGTGCTAGCATGATTATTGCTTTCCTTATTACATGTTGTTGTTATTTGATTTCGTTCAGCATGTGATTGACTGAATCAGAACTGATTCTAGATCAGAGGTAACTGACTAGAGGATGGCTGAGACAGTTGTATATTTTGTCTACTAATCCGTTGGTTTATTAGATATGCCTCCTAGAAGAGCAGCCGTACCTCTACGACCAGCAGCGCCAAAACAGGGGAGCACATCCGGAGATCCTATGGATGTTACGGCGACCCCTATGGAGACATTGCTGAAGCGATTCCAATCCTTTCGACCTCCCACATTAAAAGGTACCGAGAATGCCATCGAGTGCGAAAGTTGGCTTGAGGACATTGAAATGTTATTCGACTCTTTGGAGTATAGTGACGAGAAGAGAATAAAGCTAATTGGCCATCAATTGCAAGATATAGCAAAGAATTGGTGGTTGAACATTAGGAGAGCTTTAGAGCAGCGGGGTACCGAGATTACTTGGAAGGTATTCAAGACGGAGTTCTACCAGCGTTTCTTTCCCATCTCCTATCGCAAGGATAAAGGTGCAGAATTTGCCAATCTGAGGCAAGGGCCACTGAACATTGAGGAGTACGTTGCCAAATTCTCTTCTTTGCTTCGTTTTGCACCCCATGTTTCAGGTAGTGACGAGACGGTGGCGGACAAATTCATAAATGGCTTGAACCCGGACATCTTTACCTTGGTAAACACGGGAAGACCTAATAACTTTGCGGATACATTGAATCGAGCCAAGGGTGCAGAAGCAGGATTGTTGAGGCAGCGGAGTGCTCCTTATGTTGCTCTGATACCGAGACCACCAGCACCTACCATTCCACCCCCTCCAAGATTTGATAGTGGCGGTAGTAGCAGTGGCAGAAAGGAACAGCTGAAGGCGAAGGGGAAACAGTTTAAGCGACCTGGGAGCAGTTCGTCCAGCTCCAGCGGATCAAGACAGACTGGTTTTGATCAAAGTTCAAGGACTTCAGGTGTCTACTGCAATTCTTGTGGAGGTAGGCATGCGACTGAACAGTGCCAGGGAGTTACGGGCCGATGTAACATTTGTAGGCAACCGGGGCATTTTGCCAAAGTTTGTCCACAGAGAGGTGTACAGCAATTCCAGAGTGGAAGAGTATCCGGTTCCGTACCTCAGCTTGAGCGGCAGGCATCATCGGTTCACTCTTTTCAGCCTCCCCCAGCACCGACTCCACCCAGAGGCCGAGGTAGTCAGACGGTGAGTCAACCTCCGAGGCAACAGGCCCAAGTGTTTGCATTGACCGAAGAGCAAGCACAAGATGCACCAGATGATGTTATAGCAGGTAATTGTCTCCTTTATGGTTATCCTGCTTATATCTTGATAGATACAGATGCATCGCATACATTCATTTTAGAGCGATTTGCATTGTTGCATTCCTTGCCTGTTGAGTCTTTGCTAGATGTTGTATCTATTAATTCTCCGGTGGGAAGTGGATTGATATCTGTAACTACGGTTAGACATTGCATTCTACAGTTTGAAGGGCATGAGATTGACCTAGATTGTATAGTGTTGGGTCTAGCTGATTTTGACTGTATAGTCGGTATTGATATGCTAACGAAGTACAGAGCTACCGTGGATTGTTTCCACAAGATTGTCAGATTCAGACCCGAGATGACAGACGAGTGGAAATTCTACGGGAAGGGTTCCAGATCTCGGATTCCCTTGATTTCAGCTCTTACTATGAACAGATTGTTACAAAAAGGAGTAGATGGTTTCTTTATTTATGCTGTAGATATGCAGAAGTCGAGCCCGGCGTTGGCGGATTTGCCAGTAGTACGGGAATTTCCAGATATTTTTCCAGATGAAATCCCAGGATTACCTCCGGTTCGAGAGGTAGATTTTAGCATTGAACTTGTGCCAGGTACCGTTCCTATTTCGAGAGCTCCGTATAGAATGTCACCTATTGAACTAAAAGAATTGAAAGCACAATTAGAAGATCTTCTAGTCAAGGGATATATCAGACCTAGTGTATCTCCTTGGGGCGCTCCGGTGCTATTTGTGCGAAAGAAAGATGGTTCGATGCGTTTATGTATTGATTACAGGCAACTGAACAAGGCAACGATCAAGAATAAATATCCTTTGCCTAGGATTGATGATTTATTTGATCAGTTGCAGGGATCCTCCGTGTATTCAAAGATTGATTTGCGTTCTGGGTATTATCAGCTCAGAGTTCGAGATATAGATATACCAAAGACAGCATTTCGAACCAGGTATGGACATTACGAATTTATTGTCATGCCTTTTGGTTTAACCAATGCTCCTGCGGTATTTATGTGCTTGATGAACCAAGTGTTTCAGAAATATTTGGATGAATTTGTTATTGTTTTCATCGATGATATTTTGGTGTATTCGAAGAACAGAAATGAGCATGCGGAGCATCTCAGAATTGTGTTGCAGACGTTGAGAAACGAGCGACTGTATGCTAAATTGTCAAAGTGTGAGTTTTGGTTGAATCGAGTTGTATTCTTGGGGCATATCATTTCTGGAGATGGTATTTCTGTAGATCCAAGTAAAGTGGAAGCTGTGATCAGTTGGTCGAGATCGACTTCTGTACCAGAAATACGCAGTTTCATGGGCTTAGCCGGATACTACAGAAGATTTATCAAAGATTTCTCCAGTATTGCCAAGCCAATAACTCAATTGACGCAAAAGAATGCACCATTTGTTTGGTCAGAGGAGTGCGAGTCTAGCTTTCTAGAGTTGAAGAAAAAGCTGACCAGTGCTCCAGTACTGACGATACCTTCAGGTACGTGTGATTTCGTTGTATATTGTGATGCCTCTCACAGAGGTTTGGGATGTGTTCTTATGCAGCGAGATCATGTGGTCGCATACGCCTCGAGACAATTGAAGCCACACGAGATCCGATACCCCATTCATGATTTGGAATTGGCGGCTATCGTATTTGCATTAAAGATCTGGCGTCACTATCTCTACGGCGAGAAATTTGAGATTTACTCCGATCACAAAAGCCTGAAGTATCTATTTTCTCAATCAGAACTGAACATGAGGCAGCGTAGATGGCTTGATCTATTAAAAGATTTTGATTGTGAAATCAAATATTATCCAGGAAAGTCAAATGCAGCAGCGGACGCCTTGAGTCGAAAGGTTTGTTCCTTATCCTTGTCGACGATAGGTGTTACGAATATGATTGAAGACTGTTGTTTGGCTGGATTAACATTTGATACAGATAGTAAGCCACTACGACTTGCTATGATTCGAGTTGAACCAGAATTGATAATGAGAATTAAAGAAGCACAAAGAACAGATCAAAAGGTGCAGAAATCAATTCAAATGGTTCAAGCAGGGCACATGTCAGAATATCAGGTACGAGATCATGTGTTGTACGTGAATAACCGTCTAGTTGTGCCAGATGTTCCAGATTTGAGACATCAGATTATGTCAGAAGCACATTGTAGTCGGTTCAGCATTCATCCTGGTGGCAGGAAGATGTACAATGACTTGAAGACACAGTTCTGGTGGAAGCAAATGAAGTCAGACATTGCCGAATTTGTGTCTAAATGTTTAAATTGCCAACAGGTGAAAGCTGAAAGAAAGAAACCCGGAGGTTTACTTCAAAGCTTAGCCATTCCAGAATGAAAATGGGATCACATTTCCATGGGATCATCCAGAGACTGCGATGCGATTTGGGTCATTATTGACAGACTGACCAAATCTGCGTGCTTCATTCCGTACAAAATGACGTATAGACAAGATCAGATGGCGGAGATATATATTTGAGAGATAGTCAGGTTGCATGGAGTGCCGAAGTCTATCGTATCAGATCGTGATCCACGATTCACTTCTCACTTTTGGCACAGCTTACAGCAGGCTCTAGGTACGACATTACACCTGAGTACTGCTTATCATCCTCAGACAGACGGACAGTCAGAACAGACTATCCAGACTCTAGAGGATATGTTGAGAGCCGTCGTGCTAGATTTTGGCATTGGTTGGCAAGATTCTCTACCTCTTTGCGAATTCTCTTACAACAATAGCTACCAGACGAGTATTGAGATGGCACCGTTTGAAGCTTTATATGGTAAGAAGTGCAGATCTCCGCTATACTGGGATGACGTTGCAGAGGTACCAGAACTTGGGCCAGATATGATTCGTGACATGACGGAGAAGGTGAAAGTCATTCAGAAGAGAATGAAGATAGCACAAGATCGACAAGTAAAGTACGCCAATATCAGACGTAGACCGTTAGTATTTGAGGCAGGAGATAGAGTATTCTTAAAGATTTCCCCTTTCAGAGGCGTTGTAAGATTTGGCAAACGCGGAAAACTATCTCCTCGATACATTGGCCCTTACGAGATTCTTGAGAAGATTGGCGATCGAGCTTATCGACTTGCACTTCCTCCTTCTCTATCCGGAATACATGACGTGTTTCATGTATCAATGTTACGAAGATATATGCCAGATGTTTCTCATGTCATTCAATCTGACGAAGCTGAACTTGATCAGACCTTGAGCTACGTGGAACAACGGATACAGATCTTTGATCGGAAAGAAAAGAAGCTCAGAACAAAGATTATTCCACTTGTGAAAATTCAGTGGAGTCGTCATGGCATTGAGGAAGCGACTTGGGAGACAGAGACAATCATGAGACAAAGATATCCCGAGTTATTTACATGATGTACGTAGTTATGAAATTTTGCTTGTATTGCATTTTGTATGTACTTGAATTTATCATCTACAATTTCGAGGACGAAATCATTTCTTAGAGGGGGAGAAATGTAAGGCTCGAAGATTTAGTTATCATAATCAGACGGATTTGTTAATAATTAAGATGATTGTAGATGTATTTTATTGAATTTAAAAAGAAGGCAAAATGTACAAAAGAAATGTAAAAACCCGAAGCATGGGCGCACATGCGCGAAGAAATGCGCGCACATGCGCGAGCAGGCCAGTAGCTTTGGCGCACATGCGCGAGAATGGTGGCGCATATGCGCGGAGCTTCCAGTGAGTTGGCGCACATGCGCGAAGGCATGCGCGCAGCGTAGCGCGAGGCGTCCAGTAGCCTCGGCGCATATGCGCGAGGTACTGCGCGCATATGCGCGGCACCTCCAGTAGCGCTGGCGCATATGCGCGGGGAGAGTTGGCGCATATGCGCGAGGAGTGAAATGGCTAAGCTGCCGAGACCCGTAGGTCTCGCGCATATGCGCGAGTAGTGTCCGCGCATATGCGCGAGACGTGTATTGCAAAGAACAAGCCATGTGTTCAAACCATGCAGCATATATATATAGTTGGCCTCGATTTTCTTCATTTCAGCAACAGGAATCGAGATTTCAGAGGGAGGAAAAGCTTCATTCTTTATACCTTTACTTGTGCTTTTGTAAGATTTAGATATCCAAATTCAAATCCGACTGCGGTTTTGAGCTCCTCTCGTTACTAGCTACAAAGTGATGTAAGTTTTATGTAATTTCAACAGGTTTCGAAATTGAGATGTTTGGGAAATTAGAATATGATAGTTATATTGTGTTCTTGACGTATTGAGCATGATATATTTGTAAACGGATCAAAGAAATGATATCATATGCATTTCCTATGAATTTCAGTATGGTTTATGAATTATTGGGGCAGAATTATTGTGTTTTGGATGGATATTTTATTGGATTATGAATGAGAATGATTGAGAATGAGATAGTGTTGATATCTGTTAAGAATTGGATTGACCGGTATCGAGAATTACGTCGTTATGCCGTCAAATTGTATCGAGATCACGTAGTGACTTGGATATGTGTTGATTTAGATTAGAGATTGATAGATTGTATATCAACATTTCCATTTCAGATTCAGTTTGGCGACCGTGACAGCGATTGTGCGACGAAAGGTATAGTACATGTTTTGTTTGGGGAATCACGACTCAAATGAGATTACATTTGAGTTTCCCAACCAAAATCACATACTTGTTTTATTGTTTATATCTAGATATGATTATGATTGTTTATAGATTTGTTTATAGAACTTGTATACAAATCTTGCTATGCTTTGTTTACAGATCATGTGGCATTGCATTAGAATGATTATGATTGTTTACAGATTGTGTATTCATGCATTAAGATAGGACAGTCTGGAGATCAGGCAGACTTCTAGATGTTCGGCGATATCTCAGCTTAGGGGAAGATCACCGCCCCTTTGTAGACGTGGATACAGATCAGGCCGAAATCTAGGAATAAGACGTACAACACCACGATTGGTAGGGTAGGTGACAGCTAGTGACGTCTTATTCACAACGGGATCCCTAGAGTTCTAGTCGAGTCGCGTCTAGACATGATTAGACTCGCATTGCATGATTATATATGAATGACATTCATATTAGCATGTTTCATGTTTTAGATTATTTTAATGCATGTATACATGTTTATACTGGGATTTGTTCTCACCGGTTTTCCGGCTGTTGTTATGTCTGTATGTGTGCATAACAACAGGTGGGGCAGGATCTGGGTCGAGACAGAGATGATCGTGTTAGCGTGGAGATCACGGGCGTAGCAGATGGACCAGTAGTTGTCTTTTATTATGTACTGTCTTTTAATACTGGTTAGTTGAGGACATACAGAATAAGACATGTATATTATGTTTGTATGTTGTAAATTAAATAAAGATTGATGCTTGTTTAATTACATTTGATAAAATGTAAAAGCGAAAAATTGACCCACGTTTTAGAATAATGATCCATGTAATCCCAAGAAAAAGAATTAGAGCCCGGATCCCCACATGATCAAAATACGATTTTCTATTAGAATGCATAAAACTATTTTTTTAAGGTTATTCAAGACCAGATCGAGGAATGGAGACTGGGGACCATAAAAGGGAAAATATTTTTATTAAATGATTATTTTTAATTATTTAATATATTGTATATTTTAAATGGTATTTTCGAAAATGATGCTTTTTGAGATGTTTTTACATGTCGAATCGTATTTTAATACGGTAATCGATTATTGACGAAAATAAGGACTTTTTGGAGGCTCGGTTAATATTTTAGAAAATTTTCCTAAACGAAATAATTTTCCTACGATCTAATAGGTCTATTATACCTAGGTTATTGGTCCTAGCTTACTATACATTTATTTATATCAAAACTTGATTTGCAAAACCCTAACCTACATTACATATAACACACTCACACACCTAGAAAACACTAGGACTCTCCTCTCCCAAGCACACAACCACACATCAGCACCTTCAAATGAGTTTTTCCAAGGAAATTTCAGCAAGCTTCCCCCCACGTCTCTCGCCAACGTTCCTCGCGTCAATGATTACTTTTCATGCGTGAAACATGCAAAGACACGCTTTAATCTTCCTTCACTCATCGTTCATACCATATTATGTGTCTTTATACATGTTTGCATGAAAAATACAATACACCTCTTATATTTTCGTTTTTATGGCTTGTAAAGGATGAAACTTGAGTTTTTATGCTTTCAAATTCATGTTTATGTTGCACAAAGGGGCTGCCATGATAGGGGTATGAAGGGGGACGTTTTTCAGTAGGGTTAGGGACTCCTAGATGCATGTTTAAGGGCTGAAAAGTAAGGAGGGAAGGGCTGCACGATTTGGGATCCATAGGGGCAAGGGTTTGCGTTTTTGTTGGAAAAAAAGAAGGGTCTGCACGTGGTGATTTCCAGGTGAAGTGCTGGGCCCTTGAGGGTCCTAGCCATGAACCATGGTGGTCCAAGGGCGGCTCGGTATGGCAGCAGCCGCAAGGGGAGGGCCGCGCGTCTTGTCCGTGCGCAACTTAGGAGAAACGCACGTCCTCTTGCATGGGCACTAGAATAGGGTCCAGTTGGTTGTTAAGAGCTCGATCATGGTCCTAGGAAGGTTTCATAGGGTCTGGTAGGGTCGGCTAAGAGCTAGGAACGAAGGGTCATAGGGTTTGGTTAAGCTAGGGTTTCGTGTATATAGTGCCGAAAAGTTCAGTAGACCTCTAGGCTTGACCAAAGGTTTTAATTGGCTTGATTTTAGTTGTATATGGTATGTTTAGGTGTTAATAAGCTATGGTTCAAGCTTGGTAAGATTTGGTTAAGTTTCGAGTCGATTCGGGTTAAAACCAAGACGTAGGTTCAAATTTTAAAACGAATTGAGAAATTAGTCGAGGAGCTTAAGTTTACGTCTAAGAAATATTTATGGGTGTATTTTTAGGTATCGTGTTAAGTTTGGATGGATTTGGGTCGTCATTTTAAGGTCTAAGAGTAAATTAGGAAAGTTAGGGTTTTAGGGGTAAAACGGTAATTTTACATATAAAAAATATTAGACGTTCTAGCAGTGCCTTGAACGCTGTAATGAATGTTAAAATGTTCATTTTGAAAGTTATGGGATTTTATGATGAAAAACGATAATACTAAAAGATGTGTTACATATTTGGTTTAAAAGAAAAATGATATATATGCATGAATTTTTATACATGATGAATATAATGAAAGGTTGAAAGAGGTGACTTGATTGTGACTAATACAAAATGATATGATGATATGTAAGGCTAAGGCTCAGTTGACGGGTGAGAGTGTTGCTGATGTCCCCGCCGCCTGGTACCATAGTTATACGTAGATGGATCTAGCGACCAAAAACTGGAATGAGAGTCACAATTAATGATCTGAATTCAATAAAAAAGAAACATATATGTATATGATGAAAGGAAAAATGATATGATGAAAGGAAAATGGATTTAAAGTTATGCATGTTAATGAAAGACTATTTTATTAAAAATATTTTTCACTATTGCTTGTGAATGTATAAATATTAGTTGCTATCATGGTTAAGGTTTGATTAGTCATTAGAGTCACTAGGTGTGATCGATTTTATGCTTTTGAGAGGTTTTGAGATAATTAAGAGTTTTTGATATTTTGAAAAATGCTAATTTTAGGTTTGGTTTGACGGTTTATGATTTTGTGGTTTGCACTCGTTCTTTTGGGATTTTAAATAACAGGTTGGTTGATTTATTTTAAATGATACAAAGTATATATAATATATATATATATGTATGTATGTATGTATGTATATAAATATATATATATATGCATTTTTGGCCGAAGCTTGAAAGTATTTTAAAAAGAAAAAAAATATATAGTATATTTTAAAGTAAAATGTGTAGTAGACTTTTCAGCAACAATTAGAGCGCAACAACCAAAACTTGAGTGCAGAAATCGCCAACCAACAAATTGCACTCGAGCATATGCAATAGATATTAAATGCACAAGGAGAAGAGGCTAACGAGGAGTTAGGAGATGGAAATGTCACCTATTAGACTAAGCTCTCATATGTCTTTTGGAATAAGGACATCCTCGTCGATATTTTTGTTTTTGTTTTTGCATCTCACTACTTTTGTTTCGAAATATACCGTATTCGTATTATAGGATTCAAGTTTAAATTTTCCTTTGAATCAATTGAACTTGAACCATGGATCATTCAGTATGGATTTAAATTTTGAATTTATCAATTATTTCCTATCTACATTGAGTTAACTCAAGTTTCGAGGACGAAACTTCTAACAAGGAGGGAGGGATGTGAAGACCCGAAATCTTGCAACGAGAAGACATGTATATGTCATATGAAATTTCAACTCATTTTGGGACAACATTTTCGAGTTCATACAATCATAATATTGGAATTTGAGTAATCATTTTTCCCTCATTATTGACCATTTATCACCATTTTAGTGATTAATTTAAACCACAATAATCAACAATTAAACTACCTATATTGAAAACAAAATAATGATAATTAAGAGGAGGTTAATGATCATGAATAGATGTTCTTAATATCAGGTTAATGGTAATGAATAGATGTCATTAAGAGGAGGTTAATGACCATGAATAATAATATTTAAGGCAAGATAAATGACAACGAATGGAGTGACCCTTTACCTCACCCTCGGAGGCCTATAAATAGAGGCTTTGGTTTAGTGTAAAACTAGACCAAAAATCTTTCCAAATCACTCATAAGTCTCGACCACTTCAAGCAAAGAGGAGATGATGCATTCAGCATTGTAATGCTGTCCAAATCATGACCGAGGTGTTGCTCAAGTGTTGCCCATGTTTGACCAAAGTTTTACATAAGTATCGGTAAAGTTCGAATCGTACATTTTAAGCAGAGTAAGTGAGCTTTTGCTATATATAATTTTTCCGTAAGTGGGCTTTTGCTATACTTTTATGTACACTTACATTTCATAAGTGTACTATTTGATATATATATTTTGAAATACTTGTTCTTCATAAGTGTGTCCATGTTTGTACAAAAATAAATTATGTATGTTTATTGAAATTCGATGGCATATGTTATGCCTTCGATTTGTTAAATGATCTTTGAAAGCATGTTTGAGAAAAATATTTTTGAAGGCACTGTTAGGATTCACATTTGAAATGGTCGGGAAAATATGACATTTGATTTGGCCCTGATGCAGTGTGATATAATAATTGATACTATGACCTCGCCCCATTAGAGGATATAACTTAGGGAATTGATCAGTTAGCCATATAAAATAAGATGATTTTCAGTGCCAATTTCTTTTATTTAATATGATACAAGAACAAGGATCAAGTACATAAGGATGAATAAGACATGTTTTGGGTTGGTGATGAAATTTCAAGGACACAAAGATTACTTGCTTGTTGGGTCAAATTACCAGATCCCAACAAGTGGTAGAGGCCTGAGTAGATTGTATTCAGACCACTATTGTAGCCAATTGCAAGAAATATTAGAGTATATACAAATAGATGATGCCAAAAAGGGGAAGTAGAAGACTACAAAAAGAGTGAAGAGTAGAAAAGACATGCTGAAATGACTAAATTTGAAGAAGATAAGAGGCGGTCAGAAGAAGAGGTGGCAATGTCGGTGATTCAAGTTGTAGAAGATAAGATTTTGTTTTGAAGGTGTAATAGGTTTTCAAATTTATGCACTGGTTTTCAAATTTATGCACTTGTAACATTGTAATTTCATTATCTCAATGAAATACAATATGTTCTTAGATTTTCTAATATTATATGTTTTTCGTAAGTGATCGTATACTTTTATAGATTGGTTTTGTCATCACCAAAAAGAGAAAATTGTTGGAATATTTTTTTTATTACCCTTAAGTTTTCATGATTGACAAAATAAACAACATCAAACTGTTTCAGGACCGACCCGCTCACTTTATTGTAAAACAGGTTTTTAGACTACTGGATAAAATCTTTCATTTTCAAGCCGTTGAGGAGTTCAAGCTGTCTAGAAATCCAACCACTGTAATTTATTGAACTCTATCTGCAAGAAATCTTATGACAAGTGACCGGTTCAAAGTATTAAATTTAGTGCATGAGTTCAAACCATTGTTTTCCAACCGCACTATAGAAAGGTCAAGAGTGAGGACTCCCAAAAAGATGTTGCATTTCAAGTTGTTCATTTAAAAACTCAATATAAAAAGATTACACAGTATCTACCAACTTTGGAAATGACATAAAACTATTCTATTCGGATATGGTGTGTCAGCTCTATCAAAAGCATGGACTTAAAGTCGAGAGAGTATTTACGAGAATTTATTGATAAGTACGACGAATGCCCATAATAACGAGAATCTGTGCAGAAGATCGTTGGAAAGAAACTTCGACTGTTGAACACTCTAATATAAATATGCATTGCGTTTCAAAGGGAACACTACCGAAACTAATTTAAAATCACTAAAACTTTCAAGAAATCAAGAGCCTGCATATTTCCAAGATTTTTTTAGCACTTAAGAGTCATCATTTCAAACTGCTCAACCAAAGCACCCACTTATTAGAATATATCAGATCTTAAAAGATCAATATGTTCTAACTCAACCAAATCAAACAGTTACAAAGCTGATTGCAATGTCATTGTTATCTGTTATATTGCCTGGTGAACCAAAAGTTCTTAAATATCAAGATCTTGTAAAGTGATTACTAAGAATTTCAGTTTAGGCAGTTTGATAATTTCTAACTAAAGCGGGCCATTACAAGACCTAGTAAAATTAAAGACTTTTAGTGGAACCCTCATAAGTGGAAAAAGTGGTGACATAAGAGTTTTATCTCCGAATATCCATAAAAATCTTGAGTAATTTACTTATGCATTCTACATTCATACATATTAAAGTTTTCAGACTGTTTTTTGTTAAAATTGTCAACCGTATTTATTTATCACTAGCCAAATCAGATAATTTCTGCACTTATTTTATTTTAAAGTGATACAATAAAGCTAGCTATTCAAGAATAATTCTTAACAGTCTACAAATTGTTGAGAACCGTTTAAAGTTAAAGGAATTTTTAAGAATGTTTATTCAACCCTCTTCTAAACATATCCCTGATCCTAACAACTTCTATACATAGACGTCACTTGAAGATAAGAAACAATCTTTGACGGTTCATGATCTGATTGACCCAGATTTGCGGCAGTGGAATTTCACATTGTTTAATGTCATATTTCAGCCTACATATATTGATGAAATCACGTGTATTCATTTGTCATCGGTTTCCTCAGAGGATTATACACGTCTGACACTTAAGCCGAATTGCAAATATAATTTTTTTTTAACCCCCAAAATCACCTATAAATACAAGTTATTTTTTATATTTCACATTTCAATTTTCTCTCAACTTTTCGCTTCTCTACAATCAATATATTTCTTTACCATCATTTCTCTAAATATATTCAATAAATATGTTATAATTTTATCTATAATTGATATTATTTTTATTGTTATTTATTTATTATTTCTCAATTTACTCTTCTAAATAATTCGAAATATTATTTTGATATTATCATTTGGTAATCAATATTATTATTACCAAATGTTGTCAACCTTTTATAATAGCTGAACAAGAAGGTTTTGTTGAATTTACTAGTACTATTCAATCTGGTTTCACAATATTTCTAGGCACACACTTAAGAAATATTGTTTTGATATTTATAAAGAATATAAAGAAACACTAAAATCGCATCTTTCAAATATTTCTTGTAGAGTTATTTTAACAACTGATATTTGGACTAATTTAAAATATGAATCATATCTTGTTGTTACATGTCATTGGATTGACGAAACTTGGACTATGCAAAAAAGAATTTTAGCGCTAGATCATTTAGAATCGTTTCACAAAGCATACACTATAGCTAGATATGTTTTAAATTTTGTTAAGATTTATGGCATACAAAATAAAATAATGTCGATAACGTTAGATAATGCGAGTGCCAATACTCTTGCAATTAAATATCTTAAAGATTTACTAAAACCAAATTTAGAAGGTAATTTGCGTCATGTTAGATGTGCATGTCATATTATCAACTTATATGTTAAATGTGCCTGTGATGAGCAAATATCCACTGTAACAGAAAATTCAAATTATGTGGGAAATTATCACTTGAAAAAAGATATGGACGTGAACACTGGTCGAATCAACTGGAATTAAATTTAAAAAATTTCCTCTTCCTATTGAAACTAGATGGAATGCTTTATATCACTTGCTTCGTACTTTATTATGTTTTCAAGATTTAGTTACTCCATATTATAATAATATTGCGGTACAATCTTTAATGTTAACTGACGATGATTGAAATATTTTGAGTAAATGTGTTTCTTCGTTAGAAATTTTTAAAGAAGCAATCGAAAAATTTGCTGACATTAACTACCCTACTTCAACCATGTTTCTATCTTTGCTTTTCAATATGTTTTATAAATTTATTGAATATCGCGATGATTCTGTTATGCGTGATTTTGTTTCAAATATGGAAAACAAAATTTTAAAATATTGGAAAACTATCTCAATTGTGCATGGCTTAGCAACATTACTTGATCATACTCAAAATCAAGGAGGATTAGACGTGTTTTTTGAATATTATGCTAACTTTCTTTGGAAGAATGTTGACGATCAAAAGAAGTCAATCATGCCTTCTCTTCAAGAATTGTTTGATTTGTATGCTAGTGAACAATGTGATGAACCAAGTGCGCAGCCAGAGGATATGCCGACATATAAAAGCAAGAATGGAGCACCGAACTTCTTTCAAATTTTGAAACGACAAAAGTTCAAAGGAAAATCGGTGACAATAACCAATTACAATGAAATCCAAATTTATCTAAGTCAATATATTGAGACTACGGATAATATCGATGTTCTTGATTGGTGGAAAGTAAATTATAAACTTTATCCAGTGTTAGTTGCAATTGCAAGAGATGTCCTACTCATTCAAAGTTCAGGTATTGCTGCTGAATCAGCATTTTCAGTATGTGGAAGGATCATTGGCGAACAAAGAACTAATTCAAAGCCATAACCATAAACACTTTTCATGCTAACATGCCTACAAAATTGGTTTGTAGCAGAAAAAAGAACAGGACCTCTGTCACAATCGAAGAGTTTCAAAGCTCAAGCTCCGACGAAGATCCAGAATATTCAAAATATATTTTATTAAATCGTGATGAATTTTAGATGTTCAATTGTAAAATAAATGTTTAAGTTATTTTGTTATAATTTTTTAATGTAATCACAATTATTTGTATCAAAATACTAAATAAAAAATTGTCAATTAATATTATTAATTTTAATTATATAGTAAAATATAATAAATTAGAGCTCGGAACCGGTTCGACTTGAACCTGAACCGGTATATTAGAAGTCGAACCGGTCTTAGGTTTGGATTGACTTGGAACCGGAATCGTTCGGAATCGGTTCCTAACCGGTTCAGATCGATTCCAAACTCATCAGACCTAGAATCGGTAAGAACCGGTCAGAAACCGATCTGGTAGAACCGATAAGCATGCCTAAACTGGGTGTAAGAGGGTAGAGAGATTCATTATTGGTGGTGCAAAATAGATGAGTGAGCTACCGAGCAATTCATAAATATACATTTCTAGAAACCTCTACGAAATTGCATTGCACCCCCTCCGTCGAAAACCTTTTATCTCCTAGGGTTTTGTCATCCTCTCTCCAACAAATTGTACATTGTAATTCACGAGCTCACCTCCCAGAAGACTCTCTTCTCTTCACTCTGCAATACTATTTCCTACTCGGTATTATCTGCTTTTTCTCCCAAATTAACTGTTGTTGGAACTTTCTGGGTTCTTGATTTGATGGTTTTTATTTTATTTTCTTCAAAATTTTCGCTTTGAGAGCAGGAAATGGCGACTACCCAGCTGACTTCCGCTGCATCTTCGATTTCAGCAAAAGGGTTTACCTCGTTTGAAGGTCTGAGGGCTTCAAATGCAGTTAAAGTGTCTTCTTTTTCACCTTTGAAGCTGAACGGCAAGGCCCGAAGGTCGTTCCGTGGTCTTGTTGTTAAGGCTGCTACAACAACTGTTGCGCCGAAGGTATACTCTTCGAGTTCGTTTACGTTGTACTTTATAGCCCACTCCTTTTATGCTTTTGGTGCTTTTATTTTGTTGAATTTCTTATCATGTTTTCATTGATTCTAAGTTTACGAAGTTTTTTTTTGTTAATGCAATAGAACGCTGTTTTATAAATTATACTATTGGTCGTAAGATAGCTGGATATTGTATAATCTATGTGGTGTGCAGGACTGAATTGGATGGTTTTGATTAAAAGTCTAGCGAATGGTTTCCTTATTGACTATCTTTTTTGTGGTGTGAAGAATACTTTTCTTGGGGTTGGTTGATTGAGAATTGCCATTGATCTTTCTTGATTCTGTGTTCCATCTCTGTAGTTTCACATACTGTTCATTCACCTTACTGGGTCTTTATTATTAGGTGGTGTAAACTGAACTTGAACGTGAAATTTTCAGAGCTCTAAAATTCGGCAACACACTGATTTTGATATGCACAATAAGTTCTAGGTTGATCTAGCGACACCAAAGTGTATTTGTGTGCTCTTGTTTTTTGTTAATGCAATGCTACTGCTGACTAATCTTTATGTTCCCAACTCTTCAGTATACATCACTCAAACCTTTAGGTGACAGAGTGTTGGTAAAAATTAAGGCAGCTGAGGAAAAAACTTCGGGTGGTATCTTGTTACCAACCACTGCACTATCAAAACCTCAAGGGGGTGAGGTGGTTGCTGTTGGAGAGGGTCGTACAATTGGAAAAAATAAGGTGGAGATTAGTTTGAAGGTATGATCCGACCTTATTAGTCGTTTTTATGTTTAACGGTGTATACTCATGATTGATACCTGTGTTCAGACTGGTACCCAAGTGGTTTACTCGAAGTATGCGGGTACAGAAGTGGAGTTTGATGGTTCAAATCATCTCATTCTGAAGGAGGATGATATTGTTGGTACTCTTGATACTGATGATATAAAGGATTTGAAGCCCTTGAATGACAGAGTTCTCATAAAGGTTGGTTATTCACCCAGCTTCCCCTCCCTATTTCTACTTGTAATCCATTTATAATTTTTATACTAGCATTGTAGGCTGTAACACACACAGTGTGTCTTTATTATCAATTATTCCACCGACACTTCGTGTATTTTAAATTTGAAAAATTTTCTAATTAACAATTTTATCATTTTTGTAAATTCAAATAATGATATTCTAAAAAGATTCAAACTCGAATTTCATGTTACTGATTAAAAATGTTGCTGATTAAAATAGTATAGCCACTTCAGTAAATTTAAGGAATGGTCTATCAAGAGACCAACATGGTCCTTGTATGATATATAATAAGAATAGATAGATGGTCACCTTCATACTGCAAAAACGTCGTTAATTGTTTTCCGTCCTGCTTAAAATTCCTGGATTATTGACATAATCCAAAGCATCCCTAGTACAAATGAAATTACATGTCATTTCACATAACATCGTAATATTCAATCTTGGGTAAAAGCAAGTTCAGCACCTCGATTTTAGTGTGCTGTACTTTTACAATACTAACTGAACATTTATTTATTTCTAGGTGGCTGAGGTTGAAGAGAAAACTGCTGGTGGATTGTTCTTAACCGATGCGAGCAAGGAGAAGCCTTCAATTGGCACAGTGAGTGGCTGTTATTGAACTTATCCTTAATATGAATGCCTCATGACTCAATGTCGGTGAAGTTCCTCGTTCCTTGATGCGCTTCCACTGATTAATAACATCGACAGGAAGTTTAGCATATTGGCACACCAACTTTACTGTTTCTATTCTTAAATTACAGGTTGTAGCAGTTGGGCCTGGCCGACTCGATGACGATGGTGATAGGAAGTCATTGTCAGTTGCCCCAGGAAATACAGTTATGTACTCAAAATATGCAGGCAACGATTTCAAAGGTAGTGATGGTTCCGATTACATAGCACTGCGTGCATCCGATGTAATGGCTATCCTTTCCTGAGTTCCCATCCTGTCTTTCGTTCAGCCCTTTAGTATTCCTGCAAATGATGAAACAAGACACTCTTGTAATTTAGAGCCGAACACGTTTTTTATGGTTCTATGAAATGTAACAGTCCTCAGATTTTGGCATAAATTTTGTTGGTTTACAAAGAGTTGCTCGTTTCTTGCTTCCAGGGTCTTGTCGTGTATCTTGTTTTCAATGTTTCATGATTGAGCTAATAAGATTTGAGCATCCTCGTATTATTTTCTTTGCATATTACGTGTAAAATGATGTTTATTTGGGACACCATTTCTTATTTGTCATTTTAAGAGATTGATGTGAATTATGTAATTACAAAATTAGTTGAAATTTGGCATATTGACGGTCAATTATTGGTATATAAGCAACAACGTTGAAGTAGAAGATTGGACTTGAATCAAGCCAATCCTTTCTGAAGACAAGATCATACGATTTAGACCAAATATGCAACATTATTAGGCCAAACCATTTTAGAACAACACTTAAAATTTGCATATCCATTTACTAACATTTATTCTTCTTTTTTACTTTAAAAATTATCGTTTAAATCACTAATTATTATTTAAATTATTATAATGCTATACGCACATTTTAAACTTACATGAAAATAACTAGTCAAAGATAGATAATCTCAAGAGTTAATCATTTTTTATGAATCTCATATTCTAACTCCATCTATTAATGAATAATATTTTTTAAATATGATGGATCTATATCATAAAATACAAAAATTCATGTGAGATGGTCTCACGGGTCAATTTTGTGAAACATATATTCTATATGGGTCACCCACGAAAAAAAATTATTTTTTACGTCAAATATATTAATTTTTATTATAAATATAGACATGATTGATCCGTGTCACGAAAAAAGATGCGTGAGATGAAATATGAAAGACCTACTCATCGTGAAATCATCGTATGGCAGACGTATTCTTTGATTTTTTATTTGGCAAAAATTTGTGTGAGACGGTCTCACGGATCTCTTATTGATCATCCATTAAAAATTATTACTTTTTATGCTAAGAGTATTACTTTTTATCGTGAATATGGGTAGCCGGTAGGGTTGACCCGTCTCACAGATTATGATTCGTGAGACGGACTCACGTGAGACTCACTCTTTTTATTTTGTGTCATATCAACGTATCAAATCAGTTACTCCTTAAAACCCCACACATTTATATTTTTGTTGGAAAATAATATTTAAAATGTGTATTGAATATTTGAATGTTGAATATTTGAATGTTGAAAATAAGAGTTGTAAATATTGAAAATTAGTGTGTGATGATGTAGGTGATGATGAATTTATTTTTGGATTATTTGTAAAGATTTTCTAAAAATAGATCTCTCATTTGTGAAGAAAATCACAATTGAGTAGAGAGAAAAATATTATAAAGTGTGTAGTTTGGTAAATTTTGAGAGTTTGAAATTTTTACTTTTTACCATAAATTTTTACTTTTTCACAACACGCTATCAGCACGAAGCTCGAAAAGTCCTACATACTTTTCCAAGCTCAAAACAGAAGCAAAAGGTAACAAAAGTAATAATATTTATTTTACTGTTATTTATTTATTGTATATTTATTTACTATATAATATAATGTTATTATTAGAAATAATAAAAATAAATTTTTCAAAAACTTGTTATAAATCCTGGGAGGATGTTAAGACGACATAAATATGATCTCACAAACACATTCAATCACTCCAACTTTCTCTTCTTCTCTAAAAATTATTCTTCATTAAAATTTTCGAAAAAAAAAAGAAGATGGCTTTCTCAAGGTTATTTTTAATTATTTTGGTTATCATACTCACGAGTCTTGTGTCACGCCCCCAGACCGGGGTTAGTCGACATCGGCGTTGTTTTACAACCTGAAAAACAACAAGCCTCGTAGCACAGTATAAACCAAAACCAGTCTATTATTCATAAAATCATCGTCTTTACAACTTAAATAAAAATATGCGGAAGCGATAAACATAAACTAAGCTTTAAAACTTCTGGAATAACTCGAGATCTCATACCATCCCCAATATTTGCTCTTGCTCATCTTCATCCATTTGCTCTTCTTTCTTATCTGGGTGGGAATGAAGTAAGGGGTGAGTATTTTGGGAAATACTCAGCAAGTGGGGGCCGATCGTGCATAACAAATATCGAGGATATACATACGAATAAATTATCGAATCTCAATATTAAGCATGTTGAATCAAATACTAACACAAATACGAATATAGCACTGAAAATCATCTCATTTTCTATGGTTTTTACTGATCAGTCCCCTATATGTTACTCCTCTAAGGGGCGAGGCCAAAGGAACGGTTATTATAACCCACCGCATCAGGGCCTAAACAAAGCATATCAAAGTTCGGAATTTCCTTTACCATTTCAAAATCAAATCATTACAGTGCATTTCAAATAATTCAACATGCTTTCAAATATTATAACTGATATCGAAAAACGAATAATTAAGGGGATTTCATACCAAAAGAAAATGAATATATCATGCCGATCGAATTTTCAAAGTCATATTTAATTTGTTTTCGAAATATATCATGCTCACTTAAAAAGAAAATAAGTGTGCCAAATCTTTTATATAATAATACATATATATTCAAAAGTCCACTTTAAAAATAATTAAACAAGTGAACCGTATTTATCAAAAGAATATAAATATCGAGAGCCACTTAAAATAGACATAAGTGTGCAATTTTATGTAATAATATCAAAAATCCGCTTACGAAGGAATACATATATCAAAAGCCCACTTACAGTATTCTGACTGCTCAAGGAAACGTGAATGGTGAGATTGCGGCAGAGCTTCGCTACTTGAAGATGAAAGCTTCGAAAATACGGTGATGCTAGAGAGGATTTCGAGATTTGGGAGTGCAAGTTCTGAATGAAGAGTCCTCCTATTTATAGGCACGGAAAATCAGCTTACAAGGTAAGCTCTGAAGTCGCTCCACGAATGACGCTGATGGCTAATCAAATGGGTGATTGCACTAATCTCTCTCGGATGAACGTAGACTGCTTTCTTGTACAGGTTCGTGACGTATCTGGACTGTATTGCAAATTTGCTAGCTTCCTTATTGAGAAAACTTCCTTATATACAATATAATATTTCCAATTAGGTGGATATCCAGCATTAATTTACTGTGTATCTTGCACTGGATTTCGATTTCCATGTATTATTTATATTTTCAAATTTATTATAACTCGAAAATAAGTTCTTATACATGTCTATATTTAATTAATTATGTGCCCAAAAATTTGGGTTCTCACATCCCTCCCTTCTTATTAGAAGTTTCGTCCTCGAAACTTTAGTCGGTTTGACTTTCAAAAAGGTAAGGATATTGCTTGCGCATTTTCTTTTCAAACTCCCAAGTAGTTTTCTCGTTCTGTGTGTTTTGACTATTGCACCTTGACGTAGGGAATGATACGTCGTCTTAGTACTTGGTCCTTGGTGTCCACAATATGAATAGAGACATCTTCATATTTCAGCTCTTCCCCCATGTTACCTTTGATCATTAGCGGATCAATTTCCATAACATTGCTTTTGTTCGAGGTGTATTTCCTTAGTTTGGACTTATGAAATATATTGTGGATTCTAGATATATCTGATGGCAATGCTATTCTGTAAGACAATGTGCCAATCTCTCCAGAATTTTGAATAGTCCTGCGTACCGAGGTTTCACTTTTTCAGCTTTACTGAATCTAATGATTCTCTTATATAAGCTTTTTCACCCAATGTGAATTCCATTGGTCTCCTTTTAAGATCAGACTAACTCTTTTGCTGGTCTTATGCAACCTTGTGTCTATCTTTGATGATGACCATTTTTTCATTGTCTCTTGGATTAGTTTAGCCTAGTTATGACTGTCTCCTCTATTTCTTCCATGCACAGTGATGAACGACACTTTACTTGTTGGCATACTTGTCACTTAGATATAAACTCGGTGACATCTCTTTTCATTATGCTTCACTAGAAACTTACTTTCAAATCCCTGTACATCTTTGTACTACCTGGGTGGGTCGGGAATATTGACTTATGTGCCTCTTACATCACTTCTTATCGAAGATTATTGATATCTGGCACACGTAATCGTCCTCTTATTCCTAGGATTCCGTCTGGGTCCACTTGAAAATCTGATGACTTTATTTTCTTGGCTTGTTCTTTGAACTTCTCTAGTGTCGTGTCTCGACTCTGATTTAACTTGACTGCTTCCCGAAGGCATGGTTGCGCGGAGAATGATGTTATGTTATCTTACCCATGTTTGAATCAAAGGATCGGCTACCTTGTTTGCTTTGTTGGCGTGGTAGCTTATTGTCAAGTCACAGTCCTTGAGTAACTCTATCAACCGTCTTTGTCTCATTTTTAATTCTTTTTGAATGAACAAATATTTGGGACTTGGTGGTCAGTGAGTGAATATTTCACACTTGACATCGTAGAGATAGTGTCTCCAAATTTTCAAAGCAAAGATCACTGCTGCCAACTCGATATCATGAGTATGGTAGTTTTGCTCCTGTGGCTTTAGTTGACTAGCCTCTCTTCCATGAGTACGCCTCTGATATCTTCCTTTGATCCTTGTCCTCAGTAGATAATACCAACATTGGTGTAGATGCTAGCTTCTCCTTTAATGTTTGAAAGCTCTTTAACATCTCTCTCTTCAGTTGAATTCATAGTTCTTTTGTGCGAGTCTCGTCAGTGATACGACTACTGAAGAGAAGCCCTCGACGAATTTCTGCTAATAGCCTGGTAATCTAAAGAAGCCTCTAATTTCGGTTCCATTCTTATGTTTCGGCTAATCTAGATTTGCCTCTAATTTCTTAGTTCCACTGATATTCCTGATTTCGATCTCACATGACCTTATTCTGAATGCTGACATTGGGGTGTCTTCTGCTCTGACCTTTAGCTGATGATAGCATGTCCCCAGGTCAAGCTTAGAGAAGATTGTAACTCCTTTACGTTGATCGACAAGACCGTATATTATTGGAAGAAGATACTTATTCCTGATTGCGATCTTATAGAGTTCTCTATAATCTATACACAATCTCATACTTTCATCTTTCTTCCATACAAATAGGACTGCAGCTCCCCAATGAGATGCACTTGACATAATATGCTTTTTGTCTAACAACTCTTAGACTTGTTCTTTTAGCTCCTTGAGTTCATCTAGAGCCATTCGGTACAGTGCATTGGAGATTGGTGCATCATCAAGTACCGAATTTACTCAAAATCTACTTCACCATCCAAGACCATTCCAAGAAGCCTTTCTGGAAAAACGCCCGAAAATTTTCGTATTACTAGAATATCTTCCAACTTCAGCTCATCTACTCTTGCACTTTGTTTACCATTGCTAGGTAAATTTCTTCGCCCAATATTATGGCTTTCCAAGTCTGGGAAACAGAAAAAAATGTATTTCCGTTCCTTGGCGTTGCCATGGTACCTGATTTCTTCTTGGTTCGGGGTTCAGAGTTTGACATTCTTACTCTGGCAATCTACTATTGCATGGCTCTTAGATAATCAGTTCATCCTTAAGATGGCGTCGAAATCTATCGAAGTGAGTTGAATCAAGTCGGCACTCAATACATGCGATTGATGCTTATTTAATCTTATCTTGAAATTATCCCGATTACTATCACAAAAATTAAAACCCATATAGAATATTGAAACTTAACTCAATATCGATCTATAGCTTAAAATCCGAAATTATAATATAGTCGTTACCTCAAATAATTATTCTTTTACTAAATCTTACTTTTATCAAGATCATGAGCCTATCACACTCTAATACAAAGGAGTTCATTAAATGTCATTCCCTTTGAATCATTTAAAGTTAGCGCTTAACATTCTTAATAACCCAAACTTAATACCCTCACAGTTAATTGTTACTACAAAATCAACTTCTCTATTGGAATACCCAAAACTTGTGATATAGTTTTTATATCACCTTTTCTCATATTAGTTACCATAAATAACTTATCATCGCCGAGTCAAATCTTTTATCTTAAATTAGAAATTTCAGTCAACTTATCTCTTATAGGTATATTCCCAAAAATAAATACAAATACTAATTGTTCTCATAATACAATTCCATAAAGTTTCGACAAGTAGTTCAAGAAACACTTTGAACGGGATTTATCGAGAAAGTTTTCAAAAGTAGAAAGTTTGGACTTTGACTAATGGATAGAAAAATACGTCGAGAGGATTCTAGAACAGTCGACGGAATTAAATTCTGAGTTTTCTACGAAAAGTTATGAGTTCTACGAAACTTTCCTAAAATAACAAAAACGCAATTTCGAATATCTAAATAAAGGAATTTCGTGTTTTCAGACTATGCCTCGCAACAAGTTGTGATATTACTCGTTGGTCGTTCCGAATGGGACTGCATTGGCCGATTTTTAAAATTCCACCGATTTTTTTTTTTCCGAATAATTTTCTTCCCCAACCGGATTATGAACCTGGCGGCTCTGATACCACTTAAATGTCACGCCCCCAGACCGGGGTTAGTCGACATCGGCGTTGTTTTACAACCTGAAAAACAACAAGCCTCGTAGCACAGTATAAACCAAAACCAGTCTATTATTCATAAAATCATCGTCTTTACAACTTAAATAAAAATATGCGGAAGCGATAAACATAAACTAAGCTTTAAAACTTTTGGAATAACTCGAGATCTCCTACTATCCCCAATATTTGCTCTTGCTCATCTTCATCCATTTGCTCTTCTTTCTTATCTGGGTGGGAATGAAGTAAGGGGTGAGTATTTTGGGAAATACTCAGCAAGTGGGGGCCGATCGTGCATAACAAATATCGAGGATATACATACGAATAAATTATCGAATCTCAATATTAAGCATGTTGAATCAAATACTAACACAAATACGAATATAGCACTGAAAATCATCTCATTTTCTATGGTTTTTACTGATCAGTCCCCTATATGTTACTCCTCTAAGGGGCGAGGCCAAATGAACGGTTATTATAACCCACCGCATCAGGGCCTAAACAAAGCATATCAAAGTTCGGAATTTCCTTTACCATTTCAAAATCAAATCATTACAGTGCATTTCAAATAATTCAACATGCTTTCAAATATTATAACTGATATCGAAAAACGAATAATTCAGGGGATTTCATACCAAAAAGAAATGAATATATCATGCCGATCGAATTTTCAAAGTCATATTTAATTTGTTTTCGAAATATATCATGCTCACTTAAAAAGAAAATAAGTGTGCCAAATCTTTTATATAATAATACATATATATTCAAAAGTCCACTTTAAAAATAATTAAACAAGTGAACCGTATTTATCAAAAGAATATAAATATCGAGAGCCACTTAAAATAGACATAAGTGTGCAATTTTATATAATAATATCAAAAATCCGCTTACGAAGGAATACATATATCAAAAGCCCACTTACAGTATTATGACTGCTCAAGGAAACGTGAGTGGTGAGATTGCGGCAGAGCTTCGCTACTTGAAGATGAAAGCTTCGAAAATACGGTGATGCTAGAGAGGATTTCGAGATTTGGGAGTGCAAGTTCTGAATGAAGAGTCCTCCTATTTATAGGCACGGAAAATCAGCTTACAAGGTAAGCTCTGAAATCGCTCCACGAATGACGCTGATGGCTAATCAAATGGGTGATTGCACTAATCTCTCTCGGATGAACGTAGACTGCTTTCTTGTACAGGTTCGTGACGTATCTGGACTGTATTGCAAATTTGCTAGCTTCCTTATTGAGAAAACTTCCTTATATACAATATAATATTTCCAATTAGGTGGATATCCAGCATTAATTTACTGTGTATCTTGCACTGGATTTCGATTTCCATGTATTATTTATATTTTCAAATTTATTATAACTCGAAAATAAATTCTTATACATGTCTATATTTAATTAATTATGTGCCCAAAAATTTGGGTTCTCACATCTTGTATTTATCGGAGAATATCATCCTCGTGTGTTTTCTTTATTTTTACAAATGCTTGTACTTGTTATTTATCCATTACTTTGTATTGCAATATTCATTAACTAATAAAATGCATCGTAAATTTTTTAGTACCACCATGTCAAATTTGACAAAGCTCGAATTTGTTGCACTCGACATCACGGGGAAAAATTATATGCCATGGACTCTCGATGTAGAAATGCATTTTGAGTCATTGGGTCTAAGTGAGAACATAAAAGAAAATGGCATGTCGACGTCACAAGAAAAGGCAAAAGCCATTATATTTTTGCGTCGACATCTCGACGTTGGATTGAAATGTGAATATTTAATTGAAAAAGATCCCATGGCTCTGTGGAAATGATTGAAAGAAAGATTTGAACATATAAGGGAAGTTATACTTCCGACCGCCCGTGATGAATGGAATATGTTAAGATTCCAGAATTTTAAGAAAGTCAGTGATTATAATTCAGCGATGTATCGAATAATCTCGCAGCTAAAATTTTGTGGACATGAGGTCACATAATCTGAAATGCTTGAAAAAACATTTTCCACGTTTCATGCATCAAATATTACTCTACAACAACAATATAGAGTACGTGGATTTGTGAGATATTCTGAACTCATCGTCTGTCTTCTTGTGGCGGAAAAGAACAACGAGCTATTAATGAGAAATCATCAGTCCCGACCCACTGGATCAACAGCATTTCCAGAAGTAAATGATGTAAGTAAAAATGAATTTAAATCTCGAAACCAAAATCAAATTCAAAGACAAGATTTTGGTCGAGGTCGAGGTCATGGACGTGGACGTGGAATTGGCCGTGGTTTTGAAAACAATAGAGATAATTATTTTTATAACTCATCTCAAAAGAGCGTCCCAAACCATCCACAGAAAAGGCATCATGAGAATACAAGTGTTAATGAGAATCACTCAAAAAGATACGAAAGTTCTTGTTTCAGATGTGGTACTCCAGGACATTGGTCCAAAATTTGTCGAGCCCCTGAACACCTTTGTAAACTTTATAAAGAATCATTAAAGGGGAAAGAAAAGGAGACCAACTTCACTGAATGCAGTGACCGTTTGAGTGATTCAACTCATTTTGATGCTGGTGATTTTATGAATGATTTCTCTGGAAATGATCAATATGTTGGTGGGATAGAAATGAACAATATTGATGCTGCAGATTTTCTCAATGATTTCTCTGAAAATGAACAATATAGTGGTAGAATATAAATGTACAATATTTATTTTCATGTATCCATATAATGTTTTATTGTATAATTATGATATGTGTTATATTTAAATATATATTGCCAGTAAATTTATTTCATTGCATATTTTTTTGAAGTTCAAATATGGAAAATGCTATGAGCAAAGCTGAAGTTTGCATACCCGATAGTGGTACAACGCACACTATCCTCCGAGATAAAAGATATTTCTTAGAACTAAAACCAACAAAAACAACGGTGAATACAATATCAGATCCTGTAGACTTGATTGAAGGATGTGGTAAAGCACAATTTTTGTTACCTAATGGTACAAAATTTTTGATCAATGATGCTTTATATTCACCATAATCGAAAAGAAATTTGTTGAGTTTTAATGATATATATTCCCATGGGTATGATACTCAAACAATGAATGAAGGGAATGAGAAATATATGTGTCTTATCACATATAAATCAGGAAAGAAATATGTGATTGAAAAACTACCAATGTTCCCTACTGGATTGCATTATACACATATAAGTCCCATTGAATCAAACATGGTAGTTGATAATTCTTCAATATTAACCAATTGGCATGATCGATTAGGACATCCTGGTTCAACAATGATGCGGAGAATTATAGAAAATACACATGGTCATCCGCTGAAAGACCAGAAGATCTTTCAGAATAATAAGTTTCAATGTAAAGCATGTTCTCTTGGAAACTTATTATAAGACCATCAGCAGCCAAAATCCAAACTGAATCACCAATGTTTTTTGAACGTATTCAGGGTGATATTTGTGGACCAATCCATCCACCATGTGGACCATTCAGATACTTTATGGTATTGATTGATGCCTCCAGCAGATGGTCACATGTATGTTTATTGTCAACTCGAAATGTTGCATTTGCAAGATTACTTGCTCAAATAATAAAATTGAGGAATCAATTTCCCGATTATACAATAAAGAAAATTAGACTTGATAATGCTGGTGAATATACTTCCCAAACTTTCAATGATTATTGTATGTCTATGGAAATCATTGTTGAGCATCATGTTGCTCATGTACATACACAAAATGGATTGGCTGAATCATTGATTAAACGTCTGTAAATGATTGCTAGACCAATGATTATGAAAACAAAGCTCCCTATTTCTATATGGGGACATGCAATTTTACATCCTGCTTCATTAATTCGCATCAGACCAAGTGCATATCATAAATACTCCCCATTGCAGCTTGCGTTTGGTAAAGAACCAGACATTTCTCATCTGAGAATTTTTGGATGTATGATGTATGTGCCTATTGCACCACCGCAATGAAAGAAAATGGGACCTCAAAGAAATGTTGGAATTTATATCGGTTATGATATTCCATCAATCATTCGATATCTTGAACCTCAGACAGGCGACGTGTTCACAGCACGTTTTGCTGATTGTCATTTTAATGAGGAAATCTTCCCAATGTTAGGGGGAGAACAGAAACATACCAAAAAGTAAATTACATGGTATGTATCATCATTGTTACATCTGGATCCAAGAACAAAACAATGTGAAAAAGATGTACAACAAATTGTACACTTGCAAAGAATAGCAAATCAAATACCAGATGCATTTGCAGACACAAAAAGGGTAACTAAATCATATATACATGCTACAAATGCCCCTGCTCGAATTGAAATTCCAAAGAAACAAATTGAAGATACTCATGATGTCATTAAACACCTGAAGCGTGGAAGGTCAGTCGGTTCCAAGGATAAAAATCATCGAAAAAGAAAATTCATAGAGAAACACGATGATCACAAAAGAGAAAATGATGTTCTTGAAGAAACATATGATAATCACAAAATAGAGAATGATGTTCATGAAGAAACACATGATTATGAAAATGTTCTGTCAGAACCACAAACTGGCGAGAATCATGAAATCTCTATCAATTATATTAATACTGAAAAAATATGGAACCGAAAAGATATAGAAGAAATTGATGATATATTTTCTTATAATGTGGCAATCGACATCATAAATGATAATGAAGATCATGAACCAAAATCTTTTGGTGAATGTAAAAATCGGCAGGATTGGATAAAATGGAAAGAAGTCATCCAGGTTGAATTGGATTCGCTAAATAAACGTAATGTTTTTGGACTTATAGTCTTTACACCTGAAGGTGTAAAACCTGTTGGATACAAATGGGTTTTTATTCGAAAGCTAAATGAGAAAAATGAAATAGTAAGATATAAAGCTCGACTTGTTGCACAAGGTTTTTCTCAAAGGCCTGGAATTGATTATGAAGAAACGTATTCTCCCGTGATGGATGCAATTACGTTTCGGTATTTGATTAGCTTGGCGGTATCTGAAAATTTATAAATGCGTCTTATGGATGTTGTTACAGCTTACTTATATGGATCACTTGATAGTAATATATATATGAAAATCCCTGAAGGATTTAAGATGCCTGAAGCACAAAGTTCAAAACCCACAGAATGTTATTCTGTGAAATTACAAAGATCATTATATGGGTTAAAGCAATCCGGTCGAATGTGGTATAATCGACTAAGTGATCACTTGATGAAAAAGGGATATGTAAATAATTCAATATACCCTTGTGTTTTCATTAAGAAAACAACATCCGGATGCGTAATTATTGCTGTATATGTTGATGATTTAAACATCATTGAAACGAATAAGGAAATTCAAGAAGTTGTGTCATACTTGAAGGAAGAATTTGAATTGAAGGATCTTGGAAAAACCAAGTATTGTCTGGGTTTACAAATTGAACAAAAAGAATGTGGAATGTTTGTTCACCAGACAAATTATACAGAAAACATCCTTAAACGTTTTAATATAGATAAATCAAATCCTTTAAGTACTCCAATGGTTGTTAGATCATTAAACATAGAAAAGGATCCATTCCGACCATGTGAAGAAGATGAAGATATTCTTGGTCCAGAAGTACAATATCTAAGTGCTATCGGTGCCCTTATGTATCTTACAAATTGTACAAGGCCTGATATATCTTTTGCCGTAAATTTGTTGGCAAGATTTAGCACATATCCAACAAAGAGACACTGGAACGGAATTAAACATATATTCCGTTATCTACGAGGAACGACAGACTTGGGACTTTGTATTCAAAAGATGCTAATCCAAGTATAATTGGTTATGCCGATGCTGGATACTTATCTGATCCTCACAAGGCACGTTCCCAAACTGGATATGTATTTACTCGTGGAGGCACTGCAATTTCTTGGCGTTCACATAAACAAACGCTCGGGAACAACTTCATCAAATCATGCCGAGATTATTGCACTACATGAAGCAAGTCGTGAATGTGTGTGGTTAAAATCAATGACCCAACATATCCAAATCTCATGCGGATTATCATTCGATGAGAAGCCTGTGATATTATATGAAGATAATGCTGCATGTGTTGCTCAAATGAAAGAGGGATACATAAAAAGCGACAGAACTAAACATATTCCTCCTAAGTTCTTCGCATTCACCAAGGAGCTAGAGAAGAATAAATGTATTGATGTTCGTCACATTCAATCAAGTGAAAACTCATCAGATCTTTTCACAAAGGCACTTCCTACGTCAATATTCAGAAAGCACATATATAATATTGGGATGCGCAATCTACGAAATTTGTGAAGAATTGTTCGTGTCAACATGAGGGGGAGTTTACGTGACTGCACTCTTTTTCTCTTACTATGGTTTTTATCCCAATGGGTTTTTCCTAGTAAGGTTTTTAACGAGGCAGTACAAAAACACGTAATGAAGACATCATCGTATCATGATCATCATCACAAGGAGGAGTGTTAGAAAATAATATTTAAAATATGTGTATTGAATATTTGAATGTTGAATATTTAAATGTTGAAAATAAGAGTTGTAAATATTGAAAATTAGTGTGTGATGATGAATTTATTTTTGGATTATTTGTAAAGATTTTCTATAAATAGATCTCTCATTTGTGAAGAAAATCACAATTGAGTAGAGAGAAAAATATTATAAAGTGTGTAGTTTAGTAAATTTTGAGAGTTTGAGATTTTTATTTTTTACCATAAATTTTTATTTTTTTAAAACAATTTTATGATATGTTATCCATACTTTATTTATTATTACATTGATACTCTTTTCATACGGTACCAAATACATATTTACACTACACTACTCCCATTCCGTTCAATTGGCTGCGCAAATCCTCAGATTAATTCACATTCGGGGTAAACTATACAAATTGCCAGCTTTTTTCCCATGGAATCGGGAGATGGGGTGGCTGAAATCGACCGTCTGGAGCGGGGTTTGTTACTGCACGAAGCGGATATCGACATTGATGACCAGGATCCGGTTCTTTACGCGGCGTCTTTTGAAGAATCCGAGGAGAATTTCGTGAATTATCAGACGGCTTACTGGGTTTTGTACTCGTTGCTGTTGGTACTTGCTTGGGGCTTTGGCTTTTTTATGCTCATTTATTTGCCCCTGCGGAGGTACATTTTACGTAGAGATGTCCGCTCCAGGAAACTCTATGTCACTCCCAATGCCATTGTTTATAAAGTAATTCGCTATCATTCTTTGTTCTTTCTGAAGTTTTGAACTTTATTGCGTTGAATGTATGGTAGCTTTATGAATGATGTAATTTTTTATGCTAATTTGTCTCTGAGTTTGGATATACTGAATGATACACTAGAACATGCGTGAGAGCACAAATTTCATTTGCAATCATACATCATTAGGACAATGGTACTCAAGTACTCGTCTGGTTTAAGCAAAGTCGATCTTATTGATGCTGTAGGCCTGGTATCGATGTCAATTTGGCGGTGGAATATGAGGTCGGTTGGATACACTTTGAGGGGAAATCTATCTTTGAAAGTAACTACATTCTCATATTTTCGTTTGAGAAACATCTTGCCACCTTATGTCTCCTGCTACACTATTATGCTTATTTACTTTGGATTGCTTTACTCGTTTCATTTGATTGAAAATTATTCAAGATTCTGACAAGGACCACAAGGCACTCAGCTTTTGGTTGTTTATTGAATGCATGTGTAAAAGAAAATAGGAGGGGATAAGGTTTATCAACCAGCAGCCCTCATAGTTTTACATGATTCATAGCATTGCTTTATTTTTGTGTTTCTATTTTTCATTACGTACTGTGACTCAGGTAAGGAAGCCAGTGGCATTTCCATGTTTCGGGTTTTTGGAGAAAGAGAAGTACGTCCTACTGCCTTCTGTGGCAGATGTTGTAATTGAACAAGGTAAATCTTGCCCGTACATTTATTTCCTTTTTTTGGACAAGTAAACGAGTTTTTCCCATATTTACTGTTTGGGTCTTGAAAATGCATTTAAATTGGTGGATCAAAGATGGTGTGATTCCATTGATTTGGCTTTTTCATCACAACTGGTGAAAATCACAAATTGCCTTTAACCTTTTGATGTGAGTTGATTGAGCGTTACTGTTTTGACTTCATTTCTTGTGAAGCTAATTGAAGTTTGATATAACAGTCTAACACCACTCAATGGTTTTGACACTTGGGTAATGTTTGAATGTGTTTCTGGTGTTCCTGTAAATTTTGGAAATATACGATAAGCGAGACTGCAAAATGTGATGCACTGATATATGTTGGTCATATTTCGTGAAAGAGGTAGTTTATCATGTGTACATTATGTCATGTCAAATTGTCTTGTGTATTTAGTTATTTAATAATATACCAGTTTCTTTTATTTCAATGTAAAGTGGCTTGAGATAGATATAATACAATACAAATTTATTTTTAAAGCGGTGGAAAGTTAGAATTTAAAATAATGATCATGGATGGAATGAAAACGTGGGAGAGGTGTATTTTTCGGAAAGAGTTTTAATAAGGTGGGCGTGATATGTTGGAATATGTTTCCAAAATAATGAATATATTTCTCGGAAACACAAACGTTGCCTTGGTGTCTCTTTGGGATCGTATTTAAAGTTGTAGCCAGAGCAATCCACTCCAGTTGATAGGTGTATCATTCTTGAACCAAACAGTAATTTTGAAAAGCAAATGATATGTAAGTTTACAACTTGGTCCTTTATGAGGTTTTCCCAGCGTTTATGCCGTATTATGAAATGTTTCTAAGGGAGAAATTGCCTTGCGTTTTCCTGAGCCAGCTGGAAAGCCCTTGCTCTCATCATGTGTAAGTTGTTACAAACTCTGTACTTTACCAGGGTACCTTCAGTCCCTGTTTGGCGTATACTCGGTCAGAATAGAGAGCGTTGGAGTGCGGAGGCCTGCAAGTGATGATGTTAAAATCCAAGGTGTTACCAATCCTCTTGCTTTCAGAAAGGTATTAGTTATCGTCGAATCATCCTCACTGAGAATTACTTGCTTGACCTTGTCTAAAGTTAAGCAACTTTTTCTACATCCTTTCTGGCTTTACCTCCTCCAGGTTGTTCTCTCGCAATTATCTAACATGAGAGACGAATTTTTCGCCAGACAAGCTTCCGCCATTGAAGAAGTTTCAACTCCAAGAATCGGTCATTCAACGGTTGCTCTGGTACGCCGAAATCCTTATATAATGAACTTCACTGGCAACTAATTTGAATTTGCATCAGTATCAGCTTTGCAAAATCAGTGAACTCTGATCACTAGACAAGTTCGCTGCATTATCGCTTACATTTCTCTCATCCTGGCAAGCCTTCCTCCATAATCGCATACATCTTTTGTCTAAAATTTACATTGCATTTTGCAGATGTCCCCACCTACAAAATCACCGGGGTTTGATTATTTTTCTCAGCTTGGTGATACGACAATTTTGCAAAAACTGGAGGAAGTTAGCAGTTCAGTAAAGGTTAGTTGGGATTACAAAAGGTGCATGTTTTGTTGGCTTTTTTTTTCTCTCTCTATCACATGCCAATAATTTAGAATTTCTCGCAGAGAGTTCAAGCTTTGATTGAAGAGCAGAACCTTCAAGCACCAGCATCAGCTGATTAAGCGTGGCCCGTGTTTTTCTTTTTCAAATTCTGACTCGTATGTGGGTACTTCTTCTCGAACCCAGCCTCAAAAACCGACTGAATGGGGGTTGGTAGACTCTTGCATGCCCATTCGCATTCAATCGAGCAACATCTCGAAGTTGACTCGAGCTTGGGAGCTTGTTTGAGTTTTAAAAGTATTCAAGAATTGTTATAATGAATATTTCATAATTCACCTGTATATCACAAATTATTGCGTAAATAATTCTGTTTGAATCTAGTTCAAAATATTTTTGCCTCAATTTAAATACCATTGTTTCGAAATCCAAGCAAATAATTATCGTCGGGGCTCAATCGATAACATAAATCATAATGTTAATTGCTGATAATAGAACACAAAATATCTGGCCACGGCAAATTTATTAAAAATTGAATACTTTTTTTTTAAAATTTATGAAGGCTTGTTAATTACTTAAGAGTGGGTATTATGTGAGACCATCTCACGGATCATAATCGGTGAGACGGCTTGTTTTGCTTTCAATTTGTGCTAAATCTGGATTATATTATTAAATATCTCTCTTCTAGACTTTAATTGGTGTAATGCTTATTGAAATAATTGTTATCATGCATATGAATAAATGTAGCAAGTAAAGATTATATTCTTTGCATTTTTGCCTCAGTATTTATCAAGGTTCTAAAAAGCGTGAAGCGCCCCGAAGCGCGGATGTCGAGCTCCAAACTTTTCAAGCTTAAGCGAGATTAGCACATGCTTAAGCGTGAAAAAGCGTTTTTTATATTCAGTGTAATTGTAATTATCTCAAACCAATAAATAGATAAAATAATACATAAATATGATAAATTTTATGTCTGATGCATTAATTCTCATATTTATAAAATCATAAAATATCAAAATTACAATCTTAATTTGTTTTTGCAACTAAAACACATTAAAAATGTTAAATATTTGTCAAATCATTATCAGACATGCTTAATCATAATTAAAATTAAAAAATAAACATCTAAATTATAAACCTAATTTATTATTTTAAAATAAAAAAATATACCTTCAAAATAAAAAAAATTAATAGATGCGATCAATTGTGGTTAAACACGCTTAATTAAACACCTTAATTATGCTTAATTCGGTCAAACTACAGTTTGACCGCTTTTTTCCGCTTTCTCCGAAGCGGGACGTTTTTGCCAAGCTTCAAGCTTAAGCGAGCTTAAGCGGGGCTTAAGCGAGCTTTTTAGAACACTGGTATTTATTGGGAACATTGCAAATTTGGTCAGGACTATTTCTTTATGGTTTTGGGTTGTTTTTTATTTCTTTCAAAATTTCGGTTTTAATTTGTTATACCTATTTTTTTTGTAATTTTAATTTATTTCCACGTGTCGTTTGATTTGACATTGATATGGCGTTGAATTGTTTTTGATACCTGAATATTTTGATAATCTGCTAGTAATTTTTCTTTGGTAAATCAAATGGTAATCTCTCATACTTGGCTAGAAAAGAAATTAGAAACGTGTCAGATGTGTATTGTAAGCACTTCTATAGAAAAATGACGAAAATTGCAAAATAAATTATCAAAACATCTAAAAAAATGAAAGATATATGATTAAAACCCGTTTTTAAAAATATAGAGAATCAAAAATGAAAAAAACAAAGATAAAAAATAAATAAAAATTTCCTTATTCTTATTTTTCTTTCATCTCTTTTTTTAATAATTCAAGATATTTATTATTAATCATGGTAAATATTGTTATTATTACTATTATTTTGTGGATAAATATTAAATGCTATTATTTGCAATATTTTTAACTTCATAATAATGGATTATTTTGAAAATTTAATTTTCTCTCCCGCAAATAAAAAACATCTAGATTTACCCCTCCACGTATCCTATCCACATAGATTGCAAAAAAGCGTAATTAATAAAAGGACAAATTTGCTTTTACTCCCCATTCTCATTATCAACTTTCTCCTCACTCCACATCCCCTTTTTTCTTTGTTTAAAATCCTCATTTTACTAAAAAATTTCAAAGACATCCTTAATTCATTGATTTTGATACGTGACATTGTTATACTTATCGAGCATGTTCTTAAAGATATATAGCCTCAAGATATAGCTGAAGGTTTCCAGCCTATATATCATGTTTAAATAATCGATTTTTTTATTTATAAAAGGCCCATCATGCTTTCGTATAATAAATTAAATCTTTTACCTCTTTGACCGGAATACCACCAGGTTATATCCACTGAGTTTTACAAACTGCTCCTCACAGTCCAACCATATAATCGCAACCGATGGTTTCTGACGCAGATTTCTTCAGCAGCACTTGGCACAACCCTAATTCGTTTCCTACCTTAGGATGTATAGTAAAAGATAAAATTTTGAAAATAATACATGAGAGGGGCTAGAGAAAAAGATTTCTTTATTCAAACACAAACATTTATTATTACATAGTAACCTCCTGTAGAGGAGGAGAAACTTGTTCAGTAGCTGAACTTACAAAACACATAAACTTGAAAAGAAAATATTACAACTTATTTTTGAAACAAATTGAGGAAATGTTCGATGATCTCAACTTCCTTCTTCCTACTTATTTATAGAAGACTCATTCGAATTTGAAACACGGACTTCAATTGTTGATGAACCTTTACAGCTAGCTTGTGGGCCACTTTCTGTAGTGGTTGAGTGGTCCCTCTTCTAGATCATTAATCTAGCAATGGCTTATTCTTCTGCTTTTATCTCTTGGCATAACCAGTGGATATACGTCTGGATTATATCGACTGAAATCTCTTTTCCTAAATATTTTAGATATTTATGTTTATATCTAAGAGGTTCCAGCTTCTTTCTTATTGCTTTAATCATTCGTTTGGAAACTTTGAGATATATTGCATATATTTCTTTGTTTCCAAATTTCGTTTTATTTCTTGTGTGTTTTCTTTTAACCCATTTTTAACTTCTTTTATAGATGATTTTTTGGGTTAAAGTTCCTTGTCTATTTATTGGATTTTCTTTATATTTAAAGATAGGGAATCCAATGTTTTTTGTCATTTACCACCGATTATTGGTGGTCTTTGTATTCCACTTACATAATGGCCCTTTCCTTAGTGGCATGATCACATGTCCCCTTTAGCTTTGTCGGAGAATCTTTGGCTTTCTGTATCCTCGAGGAAATCGTGATTGTTGTCCTTCCCTACTTGTACTAGTGTCGCTAAAGTGTTTCTGATCAAATCTCGGCTTGATTCTTTACCAAACTTTGGTTATTACTGTTTCTGGCATTCTGGACAGATGTTCTCCGACCATCTTCCCACATGTGTCATATTACAGAGTTTCCGGCGGGTGTTCTTACTTGCCGGCAGCTTGCTATTCCACAGAAGATTTCTTTTCTTTTCGAACAGATCTTCTGCAAAGCTCGTTGTTTTTCATGTAATTGTATTCAACAAGAAAGATATATTTACTGAATTTTGATAAAGCTTAAATAGATACTTGACTTTGTCCATCTCTGTCAGACAAACCCAAACTCCCCATGCTCTCCTAGTATATATGCCATCTTCATTAAATGAAGAAACTAGGGGTGTTTCGTTTGTAGGAAGATCATTGATGAATTTCTGGATATTCATGTCTGGCTTCCTTAGCTTGATAAAATGAAAGGCTTCGTATGAGTCTTTACCTGCTGGTTCTGGTGCTGTAATGAAAAAATACAACTCCAGAATATCTCCCCTGGATAAATGATCATTGTTTGTCCAAGTTTCATGCACCGCTTCTTGTATCCACTTTGGTAATGCTGAAATCTCCGAGAAGCTGGGTGAAGTAGTATAAACCGAGGCAAGAGCCCCAAATTCATACAAAGATTTGACTTCCTTTGGATATGAATTTTGTTTCATCCATACCCTAGAATATTTACCTGCAACATCAACTTGAATCATAGCTGGGTTGATGCCAATTCTTGTATTTAATTTTTCCCAAGTCTGTTGGTAAACCTGGAATGGAGAAATTACAACTTCATTAATACCAACCTTAGTTTTGCTCCTGTCAGTATTGGGTCTAAGGTTGATCTCTCTCTCTTCAATCCCTGAGGTGAAGGGTTGACTTGAAGACTCGAGATTGGAATCTGGAGTTTCAAATTTTTTTTGGCTGACTCATCAAAAGATGATCCCAACTTAACACTTGTGCTAGGGGTATTTGAATCTCTTGCTCCAGGTATAGAGTCATGTACTCAAAAACTCTCCATTCGTGAAACCAATGGCTTCTCGATGCCTTGGAGGATAGGCATTTGCGTCACAGACCATAACTGAGTATATGTCTGTAAACATCATGTGATTCGGTCAGAGACAATTCTCTTATCCGTTTGTTGAAGCCTTCCCGCAATTTCTGCGTTCAATGCTAACTTGTTGAACTCGGTTTGAAACATTTCAAGGTGTTCCCTAAAATGCTTCTGCATCTTGATAATAGCATCAATATCAAAGATGTTCATCTCTTGTTAGAAAATCTCCAAGAATATTTTCGCGAGATTTAATGATAATTATATCAAAAATACAATTTTGACATAAAGCTTGCCATCTCAAAAGTCTAGCTTTTTCTGGTTTGGATTCAATCCTGTTTCTCAGAAAAACTTTCACCTGTGTATTATCAACTTTCGAAGTAAATTTCTTTGCAAGTAAAAATAATGACCATTTTTCAAAAGCCCTTTTTACTGCATAAAATTCATCCTCATTGATATGCCATCTTATGGCTTCTGTATCTGAGAATAAACCACTACAATATCTACATGGTTTTTCTCTGTCGGATGTGAGCTTAGTAATCACTGCTGCCCACCAATGATCACTGGCATCTGGATATAATACCATATCATCTTCATCCTGAGTAATAGCCATTTTCGAAAGATTTTTACAAATTTCCTTTAGTTGACTGAGTCCTTGGGTGTTTTCTTTTGTCCATATAAATTTTGCATCTTTTTTCAGTAATGCACTGAAGACTTTCCTGTATTTTGCTAGGTTTTTTATAAACATCCCAGCAAAATTAACAACTCCTAGAATACTTTGAAGTTGTTTCTTTTCTTTCAACTTGTTTGGAAAATTTTGCACATTTTCTACTAAATGATCTTGTAAACTTATTCCTGACTCATCGATTTCTATTCCGAGGAATTCAATCTTTCCTGTGGTAATGACTATTTTCTTTTCTGATAGAATCAGTCCTTCTTTTTTACAAACATCAGAGAAAGTCTCTAGATTCTTAATATGTTCTTCCATATCTTTGGATGCGATTAAAACATCATCAATATAGACAAACATAAACTTAAAATAATCTTTAAATAGATTATCTATTTTTCTTTGAAATATCTGGGGTGAATTAGCCAATCTCATTGGTAATACTTCCCAAATATAGTTTCCTTGCGGAGTGGAGAAAGCTGTGAATTTCTTGCTTTCTTCATGCATCCGAACTTGACAAAATCCGGACTTACAATCAAACTTAGAGAATATCTTGGCATTGCGTATGAAACTAACCAAGTGTTCTCTACTAGGTATAAAATACCCATCAAACTCCAGAATTTTATTAATTCTTGATAATTAATAAACAATATGGGGTTTCATAGTTTTATCTCACCATGATTTCTTACTAGAAAAACTGGACTGCTATATGGTGAAATTATTGCTTTGATCAAACCAAGGTCCAGTTGTTCCTTAATTATAATCTGCATATCCTTTTGATCAATTATATTCATTAGGATAGACTTGCAATGGACAAATTCATATTCTTTGCTTTTCTTAATTTTAAGGCAAGATTTGAGTTGATTTCTATTCCACCATACCGGAGGGATAGATCCAAGACAAGTGCATGACAAGCATTTCAGTAATGCACATTGTTTATTTTGCTAAAGTTATAAATTTTATGATACTAATTATCTTCTATGCAGCAAGGTGTTCGGGCCTGAGCATTCTGGGCGAGTTTGATATTTAGGAGCTAATACATTGTCTAGCCAAGTTTTTCTTGAGCAATATAAGCGTAGCCATTTCCAAGGATATGACGCAACTTCGGATGTTACAGAAAAGTTCAAGGAAATGGAAGAAAAAATAAAGGATATGGAAGCCAAAGAGGTAGCACGAGAAGCACAATGGAAGGAAGAAATAGAGGCAAAAGAAGTAGAGAGAAGCACGACTACAAGCAGAAACGGAAGCACGTGAAGCACAAAGGCAATCTGAGATGAAACAATCGATGGGGCGGATGCAGGAACAATAATTACAAAAATTTACCCATATTATGAAATGTAAGATGGTCGGAACTGCTGGGGGATCTCGAGGGCCCGAAACATTGCCGTGACATGTATTAGCATGTTTGATATTAACGAATTATTTTTTAAAATTACTTGTATAAATTCATGACTTAAAATCCCCTTTCTTTTGCAGTTGGAAGGTGTTATGTCAGAAATCATGCAACAATATATGGGTTTTACTTCAAATGCTCAAGAAAGTATCCGTAGATCTCCTCCATGAGAGAAACCGAATAGTAGCAATTATAATTTTGGAAAAGAATATTTGGATTTTTAGTTGACTGGTATGTTATGTTGGTTGATAATGATTTCGTAAGGATTATATACATTTTTTTATGACAGAATGTCATTGTTTATTTCATCTATTTATTATATTGAGTTATGAAATGATTTATTTTAGAAGGAAATACAATATTTTTTTTAAAAAATCTATTTCCGATCTCGAGTGGATTGGATGAAAAATTAAAATTATTGATTATAAAATTTTTGGAACAGAAAATAATCAATTTGTTGAATTGCAAGCTAATGCAATGGTCGATTGGTTCGGACTCATGATTTCTAGGAGCAGATTTTTAACCATTCCTAAATTACAACATTTAAGTGTGGTCACAAAACTGCTTCGGAATATGACTTTTAAGAACAGTTACGAAACCGCTCCCCATGCACGCATGTAGAAGCGGTGTAGAGAAGCACTCTTGCAGCCCACATTTATGAGTGGTTAATATCCGCTCCGAATACTTGCAAACAGAAGTTGTTTCGTAAACAGCTCCTAGGTTTCACCTTCAGCCTCGGCTTAAAAACTGTTGCCATATCCATGTCTCACGCTCGGTTGGCTACAGATTCAACATCTTCATTTGCAAGATTGGGTCATGCTTGTACCTGATATGAAGAATTCAGATAGGTTTACTTAAACGCTCCAGCTGAGCATATATGATTAGGGTTTCTAACCGGGGCAAAACTAACCTTTTAGTGTAGTGATGATAACATTTACCACCGCTTTGTTCTTTTGTTCTAATTGTCCCTAGCAACGGTGGCAACAAGTACGCTTGGGAAATCGTTGCCGTATTTGTAGGAGCAGTGGAAAACCGCACCTACAGGTCAAATAAACCGCTCTGATAACTTCTTTTTGGTAGTGTAATATTCACAAGAATACAATAATGGAATCAAGAAATGCTTCGTTCTTTGAACACATGTTTCCATGCAAATATAAGGAAAAATCAAGTTCATCCAAAAGATTATATGAGGCAATTAAAAAAAACAAAATCTTGATCAACATATTGAACATAGACGTAGCAAGAAAGCTAGGACTGATAAATCTTTTGGTTCAGATTTCATCACTTTCATGATGGAAAGTGAATCTCAAAGCTTCAAGGAAGCAATGAGTTCATCTGAGGGACCTCTACGGAAAGAGGCTATCAATTCCGAAATGGAATCCATTCTACAAAACCATACATGGGAATAAGTGAATCTTCCTCCGAGAAGCAAACTACATGGCTGTAATAGATTTTCAAAATAAAAATGAAATCAGATGAAACCATAGATAAGTATAAAGCCATATTGATAATCAAATGTTACCATCAACGTGAAGGGCTTGATTACTTTGACACATATTCTCGTGTATCGAGAATAACCTTTATTCATGCGATACTCGTGATTGTCACCTTGTCAAATCTTGAAGTACACCAAACGGACGTAAAGACAATTTTTCTAAATGGAGATTTAGAGGAGGAAATTTAAATGGAATAACCTGGGGGATTTTATGCGACTGGGCAAGAAATAAGGTTTGGAAACTGGTGAAGTCTCTATATGGCTTAAAACAAGCACCAAAGCAATAACATGGAAAATTTGATAAAGCCATGATAGAAAGTGGATTTAAATTCAGTATGTGAAAAATGTGTATACATAAAAAACATTGAAACTGGATATGTCATTTTATGTCTTTACGTAGATGAAATACTTATCATTGGTAGTAATGATAAGATGATCAAATTCATCAAGAAGTTATTGAACTCAAGATTTGGGCTTAGCCGATATAATCCTTGGAATTAAAATTCATAGAACATCAGAAAGGCTAGTTCTAAGTCGGACATAATTACTTGAGAAATTCAATAAGGATGAATCTGCATTGGCTAAAAACCCGATAGATACCAGTCATCATCTATCAAAGAATCAAAGTGAGAGTATGTCTCAATTAGAATACTCTCGATTCCTTTGATTACTTGATGAGTTGTACAAGACTAGACATAGCCTATGCGGTAAGCAAATTGAATATATTCATGAGTAATCCAGGAGTTGAACACTAAAAAGAAATTATCAGATTGCTAAGATACTTAAGGTACTCATGTGATCATGGGCTACACTATACCAGATATAATGTTGTTATTGAAGGAGACAGTGATGCTAATTGAATATCTAATATGAAAGTCTCAAAATCTATAAGTGGATATGTATTCATTTTAAGAGGTGCAAAAAATTGCGTGTAAATCTTCAAAAAAAACTGTAATAGCCAGATCCACGATGAAATCCGAGTTTATAGCTCTCGACAAATGTGCTGAAGAGGGTGAATGGCTCCGTCAATTCTTAGAAGATGTTCTAGGATGGGCAAAACATGTGATGGCTATATGTATACATTGTGATAACCAATCTACGATTGGAAGGACACAAAAAAAATATGTATAATGGTAATTCTAGACATATACGTCGTAGATACAATACCAATAACATCTACTCTCAACTGGAGTTATCTCTCTTGATTACATAAAGTCAAAGGATAATATAGCGGCTCCGCTAACCAAATGATTGAACAAAGAGTTGCGAAGTCGTCAAATGGACTGTGGGTTAAGCCTATAGAATAAATTGGTGCGAAGGAAAACCCAACATACACTGACTGGAGATCCTAAGAACTAGGTTCAATGGGACAACCTAATCACATTAATTTGGAAAATCATTGTAGGGGTTATCCTTAGTCCTTTCCTATTATGAAACAGTGAATGTTGAGGATAAGTTTACGAATTTTAATGATTCTGATGAGAAGCAATATAGAATCATCTATGTGATAGAGAAGTTGGCCTCTTTGAAGGAATTGTAGGGCTCAATTCTAGACCCTCTTGCAGAACCAGGAATGTGTTAATGGTCAAAACGAACACAATCATGATACTAAATAGTATCAAGAAGAGTAATGTGTGAAGTATATCTCAATTCAGACAAACAGTTGTACAGTTCAAAGACATCACATCTACTGTCAACGAGTGAATTAATATGCTTTCACAAGAAAGGTTCAAAGGGTAATACATACATATCCTATGCAAGACTCAAATGTTGAATTTTATCAGAAAATCCTTTCGTATAACTTTCAATTTCCATTCATGTGGGGGATTGTTGGATTAAATGCATTGGGTTGTGAGGTTTATGAGCTTTCTATGTGAGTGAATAGAAATTTGGGAATGTGAGTTTGTCCTACATCGAAAATATAAAGTAGTATAGATGATTTTATATCATGTTAAACTTTATGGAAGTGTAACAATGATTGGTCAAGAGGTTCTCTCTCGCTCGCGTCGGCGCAGGGGTGCAAATCATGAGCCCGATTTGAACTGAAAAAGGCTTGACTTGTGTACAAATATACGAGCGCGACCTGGGTGCGTTGAATATCGGAGTGATCAAGGCAAAAATCGCATATCTATTCTAAGCCACCTTTTGCAAAAAAAGTAAATAAATTCGGAAGAGACCTTTCACATGCTCTTGAGACCTTTCACATGACCTGACTTTTGGTGTTTCGGCTGCCCTATTCATGGAAACCTTTGGTGCTTCGGCTGCCTCTTGATGACAACCTTTGGCCTTTTGTATGGCTGCTATCAGCATGTATAAATAAGAGATGTGCCAAGGCCTGAAGACACACCGAAATTCACTTTCTCCCACATCTATGCTTTCTGCTCCTGCTTGCTTGCTGCTCTTCTGTTCCTGCATTCTCCACTGATAAAATTCAGGTGCTATCTCGTTCGCCTGCGTATTGATTTGTGCAACATTGCTGTGGGTCTGTCCGATGTATCCTGAGAAACAGACGTCCGTTGTAACCTCGAAGCACATACAGGAGGGGTACAAACCTGTTTTAAGGAAACTGTACATGCTACAGGCCTCGGTTTGGATTGGTTTTTCCTTGCGATGCTCATATTGTAAACAGTACACTTGTTTCAGTTACTGCGTTGTCTTCACGAGTTTATTTCTACGCTACTGTTATTAGCATTTTCTCTAACAAATTGTTCAGTCAAAAGTCGTATCAGGTAACAACTACTAAAACGATATGAAGGCGTAAAAAGGATCCTTGTGACTTTAGTAAATAACTTGAACAGACAAATAATGTACTCCATTTTTCAATCTAAAAGTAAAATAAGGGTGGTTTAGTCATCATTCACAATTTTAGTGCTTGATTTCCGAGCTTGGATGACATAATATTCTATGCAGAACTAGTATGATGACGGTTTGATTTGTTTATGTGAATAACAGTTAATGGAGAATGTTCATAGGAAGAAACACGATCTAAAGAGTCTTATATATGGAAGCTAATGATTAAAAAGCTATTTAAAGTCCAATTATTCTTTAATCTCAAGTTTCACCGGTTCCTATGACATGACTTTTGGTCATTCACAGAGTCGTGATGGATTTGTTTTGGGAGAAAGGGATGGTGTATTGCTTCGGGAGGAACTTGAACATGTTAAGGATTTTAAAACTCCATTTGGTTCAAAAGTTCGTAGGTTTGTCAACAAAGCACATGGCTTTCCTGTTTTAGCTACTTTTTTCCCCTTCGAAATAACATTTCATATCATCTGTCCGTGGATTTGCATAATAGAGGTGCAACAATCTATGCTGTGTTCGTTGGTTGAAGCTTTACTTGCGATGCTTATCACATGATAGAGCCTCATCCAAAATGCATTCCTTGTTTTTTGATAGCCTAGAAATTCATGAATGCAGTGCAAGAAGTCGGGAATCTCAATGCACGTGGCCGCTTATGTTTATTTCAAAAGGGTGTGTGATAAAGGGAGTGACATGAAAGCCTCAGTTGCTAATCTTTTTTTTGCCGTTTGGTGTCATTCTATGCATAGAGCAGGCTCTACCTAATTCAGGTGTATCTAAGGAAGATGTGAATTATGTTAATGCAAATGCAACATCCGCTCGATCTGGCGATTTTGAGGAGTATCGAGCCCTTGTTCATTGTTTTGGGAAGAATCGTGAGGTTCCCTGAAAAAATTTCATTTAAAGCGACGCTCATGCATTTCATTACCATTTTTTTCCCTTCATTACGCAACTAATTCGGCTTCTGTGCAGTTGAAAGTGAACTCCACGCAGAGACGGATCTACGCTAGGGCTATACTGGGCTGAAGCCCAGCCCATTTTTTTATTTAGCGACGGTTTTTGATAACCGTCGCTACTTGTGCGACGGTTTTAGTAAACCTGTCGCCGATGTGGATCGGCGACAGTTTTATCAAAAACCGTCGCAATTATTAGCGACGGTTATTGCTAAAACCGTCGCTACATTATTAAAAAATAAAAAAAAGGTGGATCGGCGGTTTTAATTAGCGACGGTTTATTTAATAGAACATCATTACCACTTTGATGTTTATAATGCAGCAATAGATTTCATTTTGATGGAGTTAAATACTCGGTTCAATGAGTCATCGGTGAAACTTCTTTCTCTTAGTATAGCTTTATATCCTAAAAATTCATTTGACTCATTTAACAGTGATGATATTTGCAAGCTTGCGAAGAAGTTTTATCCTGGAAATTTCACAGATCAAGAAATTGTTGTTTTGAAGTATGAATTGATACATTTATAAACTCGATGTGATGCAGAATTTAAAGGTTTCTACACTTGTTGAGTTGTGTCAGCAATTGACCGAGAGTGGACGGTCAAGTGTTTATGTTATGTTGACTAGATTGATTCATCTTGTTTTGACATTATCTGTGTCTACTGCCACTGTTGAACGGGCTTTTTCAGCAATGAAGCATGTGAAGACGGCACTTCGCAATAAAATGGAGGATGACTTTCTTGCCGATTGTTTGACACTCTATATTGAACGAGATTTAGCTAAACATATTGATGTAAATTCTATTATTGATGAATTTTATGTTTCAAAATTCCGTAAAGCACAATTTCGTTGAACGATATAATGTATTTTTTTTAATAATATATAACTTATCATATTGAGTTCAAGCCCACCCCAACTCTTATTCCTGGATCCGTCCCTGACTCCACGTAAATATCTATGATAAGGAAGCTACTTGGAGCATCAGGTGCTGTGGAAGCTGTTACAACTGTGCAGGTACCTTGCATCACATGATCATTTCTACAAGGTGCGAAGCAATTTTAGCGAATTTTTTAATAGCTTACATGAATTTGGAGTGGGAGCGAGGGTCTTGATTCCCTGGTTGTCATTTATTAATGGTGCATGTAAATGTGATTGACTGATTTACTATGTTTGAAGAAATAATTCAATATTACAATATATATAGATCTTTTCGTAGGCGATTCCAAGCGGCTGGGTTCATCCAAATCTCAAATTTGAAAATCCCAGATGAAGGCGTGGTGAGTCCCCAACCACCCCTCAACGAGCAATGAATAACTGTCTTGTATAGCATGTTGTTGTCATCTGAAGATCCTTAACTTGTTTGCTACAAATACTTCTTATCTATCATTACATCATATACAGCAAAAAAAACAAGTGTTTCTGTTAGACCTCCCATACATATAACAACAGAGAAGTTGAGATTCGATTGCATTTATTGATCATTGTGCATGTAAAATCATGCACGAAAATCGGTATCCTATGCTCTAACATTTCTTGCTTTTGAATAGGAGTGAACCATGATCGAAAGCACTTGTTTTGGTCTGTTTGTAGCATGAGCGTACATAGGATTTGTCATTGACCAAGAAAGCACTTACAATAGTGTTTTTCAGTTGAACCATTATGTATTTTGTAAGAAAATAAGGTCGTTTACTGATATAGGATCCAAACATGCTGATCGGAGCAACGAATGATAGACTGAACATCAAAGTGGCGTCGTCTAATTCATTCGGGTTTGCCGGCCACGACTCTTCGATTTTACTTGCTCCGATCCATACCTCTAATGTTTCGGTTCTTGAGTTGAGAAATAACAATGTTGCATGTAAGTTTCTCATACCGGCACCATAGAGTTTGCTTGTACGCTCGGTGTAGCATAGAATTTATCGTAGATTGTACATAACTGTGGAGGGCTGAGGCCATGGGACTACTCCTTTCTTTCATTAAAAGTGGTAAAGAGTCTTGTAGAACATGCATTTGGAATTTTCAATCACTGTTTGCAAATGTTATTAGAGAAAGAAAACATTTGCCTGCTTATATAGATAGCTACATACATGATAATGCACAAGTTGATAATTTGAGTGCACTAATCCAAGATACAATTGAAGCACAGTAAAAATGAATCTTGTCTAGGTAAAAATAACACATTTCAAGGAATGTTCACCCAAATATTACGCGAGAAAGATAAATGGGCTCTAATCGCGCCACGAAATACATTAATTGATCATTTGTGATGCGAATTTGATAGTTCAAAACTTCAAATAATTAAATTTAGTATATATGTCCTGCTATCTATTTAGAAGGAATATTTTTACCTTTGATATCAATTTAGTAACTTATTTATATTATTAAGTTAACTATTTAATCAGAGAGTACTTATTGTAGATTGAGACGGTTTTAAAGTGAAAAATATTATTTTTTTATTAAAATATTATATTTTTTTCGTTATTGAGATCGGATCAAGATCTGTGTCACAAAATCACTTTTGAGATGGTCTTATAACAATTTTGTGTTAATGAAATTAAATAGATGAACTTGATTACATAAATAAATGGAGTCATTTATTAAAATTAATAGGTAAACTTATTATAAAATTATAAGAAAAATTTATAAAATAACTATTAAGAAATATGATACGAAATTTGTACACTAAATTATATATCAAAATATCACGTTGATATTATAAAACCTTATAACAGAAACATTAACACACTAGAGTTCCAGATTCCGTACATAATATAATATATAAACTCTTATCTTCCGACAATATTTTAAAGAGCAGAGAATTTCACCGGCGATTATCGTCTTCCGTCGAGAAGGTTGATGAGATACAGCGCATTACTGGTAACTCTGGCCACGTTCGTCATGCTCCGCCGCACGTCGGAGCGTACATGTCCGCTGATATCCTTGAATCCGTCGAGGCAAGTTTCCTCGTTGCTCAACGCGGCGCTGACCCACGTCTCCGCATTGCTCATCTGCCACCGGAAATCTCCGCCGCGGCGGAGGTTCTTCAGGGCCGAGAGAGTCTTGCTCAGCTCCTCCACGGAGTCCCCCATCTGCTCCACGCAGTCGGTGAGGGCTCCACGCTCTCTTCTCGCGATGCCCTTCAGGTTGGAGAGGAAATCAGAGGCCCTTCGCACGCGGGCGATGCTCACCCTCACCGCCGCCAGAGCGAGGTCGCGGGGGGTGCTGGCGGAGCCGCCGTAGGAGGAGAGGGTCCGCAGGCAGATGTCGGGGTAGCTGGCGTGGACGCAGGAGGAGCGGACTAGGTCGTTTTTGTCTGCTTGGGTTGTCTGAAGTAGCGGTGAGAGGAGGAGGATGAGGAGGAGGAGGATGGAGAATGAGAGATCGAGGGTTGTTGCCATGGTGGGCTGAAGGTTTCAGTAGACAATGCCACTGTCGGCGGACGGCGTTAGCCGCGGCGGTTCGGAGATTCTTATGGTAGTTGAAGAGTTTGGACCTTTGTTTTTTGGTAGGAAGGTTAGGCTTCATTTTATATTTCTAATTCATGACAATAAAATTAAATATTTTTTCAAAAACTAAAATAAAAAATCTCAATTTTTTTATATATTTTAAATTATTTAACAAATGAGAAAATTGTAACTTTGTTCACGTGTATTTTTTTTCATGTTTTCAATTTTTATATAATCAACTTTTAGTCTTAGTTAGTTAGTTTTTTTTAACAATATTTTTTTATATGAAGCTCACGTGACATCAATATGACAGTAATATAAACAATGTTATATAAGAACTGTCGATAAATAATCATTAAAATTCTCAAAAATTAAAAGATAAATTACTAAAACTATAAGATAATGATATAATAATGAAATAAACAACAACAAAAAAATACAATTTCTCCTTTAATAAATTAACTTTTCCTTTTTCCACTTTTTCTTTGAAAGATAAAATAGTATGGACAATCTATCTATGGTCAAAAGTAGCCGATGCATCAAAAACCGTGTTACTTTCACGATAAATATAATAAAGCTGAACCAAAAAATTCAAGATAATATACAAATCTTGATCGGAATCTGATTCAAACAAGAAGTTGTGCGACTTTATTCCATAACCAAATATTGCGGTAAATTTGGACCAAATTAAAGATTGATTAATACTAAGTTTTTATCCAAGATATTTACTTGCAAAGTTTTAATTTAAGGAAATAATAGTTTTGAGAAATTTATTGATAAAAATTGAATAACATTACAGATTTTTTATTTAAAAATATATTAATAATAACAATATAGGTTCCATTACAGTAAATGCAGAGGTGGGCTTGGTTGCAGCAGTACAGTGGTAGTATGCAAGGGTTGGCTTATGCAGTGTCGGCATTTGTCAACAACCATTAACTCCTACCTAATTTTTCTGCCGAAGGACTCATTCATGTATTTCCGCACAAATTAAAGTCGCAGTACCCATTGTTATAGTGGTAAATTTGTTGTAAATATTCACCACAATCTTTTAATTTACATTTAATTTCTGTCCCAAAAATTATGTGTTTGTAATATGTGAGCTCACGTGTCTTTTTTTATATGAAAATCGTTACAAAATAAAAAAATATGGTACATATATGATTAACAGTTGTTTCAGTTATGATATTAATATATTATTTTTTAATACCAAAACATGTATAACAAATATTGATATTAATGACACATTTTTTCTTTTTGGATGGAAATCGATACAAAAAATCGAAAATATGATACTAAGATATTATATATGAGTACCAACCGTTTCAGATTTGACTACCAACCGTTTCAGATTGACAGTAAAATATGATTTTTGAGTACCTAAATATGTTAGGCAAATGTTGATATTCATAAAGTTGTTCTAATTTTATATTCAAAATATTATCATTTGTGCCAAATCTAAAACAATTGATACTCAAATATCATAAAACAATACAAAATATCATTTGTTAAAACATTTTAGTTTTGATTACTGAACAAGGCTGCTGGTACAACAGATAATTACCGAGACTAACTTAATTGAATTCAAGAAGAAAATTGAATATTCATGAGCAAACATTTTCTAAAAAGACCACCCGAGTACCAACCCAAATTGATAGTGTAAGGAAAAGGGAAACTGATAGGAAAACTGATTTAAGGACAACTGATGGAGCCCAAATGATAGCAGTTAACATCAGTCGATCAGTCAACACAAATCCAAACATTCTCTGAAGAATATCAGTATGACACAATGGTTAAGAATCAAAACCCAACTGAAATATCATATAAATTTTTCTGAACTAACAGTCACTGATTCCCAACAGAATGTCAGAATTCATGTGCGCCACCAGAATCTGTTAGAAATGACGATGACGTAGCAACAATGACATCTGTATTTAGAAACATATATATGAGTTATATGATGTTGCAGATGAAGTCTATAAATAGATCAGTATGACAAGTATGATATGAATCTGATCGGGTGTTGCAAACTAAATTTCCGAAGAGATTCGCACATGTGTTGTCTCAATCGTACCAGCTTGATGATGATTAAAGATAAAGAATTAAGCCCATTTGAACGATTGAAGTATTCCAATGAAGCGTTTCACGAAGACGTGTCGATCAAAAAGGAATTCGATTGAAATGATCCCGGAAGGCAGCCAGGACTCGCCCTAGCAGCCAGAAACACGCGCCCCAGCATGCTAGACCGAGGACAGCGTGCAGCGGATATTTTTACCCACCCCAACGCCAAGGGCCGAGACAGGCACGCCCCAGCGGATGAAAATCCACGTCCCAGCGCGTCTTTGTGCGAGGACAACGTACCCCAGTGCCCAGAAATCCCTGCCCCATTGTGCCGCAGTACAAAATTCAATATGAAAACCCTAACTTACGATTTTTCTTGTATTTTATTATCATTTTTATATTTAAACAGGCTGTAAACGTTATTGAACAAATTATTGAATGAAATTGAGGATTTTCTCTCCAAAAGCTTTGGCTTTGTTTTACACCTTTGCGTGTTCCTAAAATCAAACTTAATAAAGTTTAATAACTTTGTGACGTTTGTCGATTGTTTTTCACACGAATTGTCAAATACGAGTTTTTTGAAGATTCGTTTGAATTCGATTGTTTATTTGTGTTATTTGTTACTAAACCGTGTGATTTAGAGGCAAATATATGTTACCTATTATCAAAGATTAAATATCAGTAGTTAAAGAAATAATGTTGTTCATTGAATCGAGGGCGCGACTATGTCTAGTTCGTGTTTAGTTTTCTTGGGTAACCAGATTCACATCACAAGCTTTCCTTCTTGATTAAATTCTGAATTCTCCGATATTTTGTTTCTTCTTGAAAAAGATTTATGCAAGCCAAATTGATAAAAGAAAACACATGCCGATAACTTATTTTCCAACCAATTGAACGAAGAATTCATTTGTGACATATTTGTATTTGAGAGTAAGAAGTCTTACTGATCATTTTGATTAAGATTTTTAGTTTACTACGAGTTTCAGTCAAACAACGTTTAAGTCCTACTGAAGTAGATAATTTCAAATCGCTTGTAATTACCAAAATCTTTTAGTGCAATCCTTTTGTGAGGAAAAAGGGGTGACATAAGAGTATTGAAATCTTCAAAAATCCTGAAACTTACATTTCGGTTTACCTATATTAATCTATCATTTGATAGCCCAGCTGATTTTTTATAAGCCTTTTTTTCAAAAGTTTCACTCAGTCTATTTTCTCACAGTTTTCACTGTTGACTTAATAAGAACCTCAACTGACAAGAATTTCATTTCAATGTTGCTAATCCAACAGAAATATTTGAAAATTGTTGAGAAAATTTGTAAGGCCCGAGAAATATATCTTGTTAATCCGAAATGATTTGATAAGGATTATTATAATTTATTGATGATAATTAATATGATTATAGACGGAACGAAGTGGACCGGAAAGTCAAAAGACGATTCGATATTGTGTGTGCAAAGAAGGAAGGGCGCACATGCGCGTTGAGGTGCGCGAGATATGCGCGAGCAAGACCGAACCCTTCGCGCATATGCGCGACTTGACTGCGCGCATATGCGCGGAGAGTCCAGAACCTTGGGCGCATATGCGCCGAGACAATGCGCGCATATGCGCGACGCATGCAATTTGTAAATCATCCACGTTTCTCTAGCATGCCACTTGTGATGTATATATATGTTATATATATAGTGTATTCTTCAGAATTCCAGCAAAAGGAACGAGAATTCCTTAGAAACCCTCCAAGTTCTATTGTAGTTTAAATTGCGATTTAACAAGATTCATTCGTCTGTTTTAGAATCCGAACACAGTACTGTGTTCCTGTCAGAGCAGGCTTCATCTTGACGTAAGTTTTGTTACGTTTAAACAAGATTTGAATTTATGATATTGTCAGATTTGAATATGATTCAGATATGGTGTTTCTGCTACCGTAGACATTATTGAATTGAAGTCAGATTAAAGAACAGATTGTTTCTGTAATTGTTATGATTTTTGAAAGATATTGACTGAGATTCTATATCAGAATTGTGTTAGTATTCAGAGTATGAATTGTATTGACACAGATTATGAGTTCCAGTATTATATATGTGATGTTCAGACTGACGGGGTTATTCAGATTGTATTGTTATGCCGTCGAAACATCAGTTGATTTATATTGATCAGATTCAGTATTGATTGAGATTGATCAGACTCCGTAATTATTCAGATTATATTGTAATGTCGATGACATGAATTAGATTGTATCTTGTTCAGATATTGATCAGATTGTATACTGATTTGAGTATTGATCAGAACAGATTGTGTATTGAGTTATTCACTGATACAGCGTATTCGATATTGTCTTTTCAGATTGATATGGACAGAGTTGAATACAGATCATCATCTTCGTCAGATCGGGACGACAAAGGTATAATTCATGTGATATACGGGAAGACATAACTCAAATAAGATCCTATTTGAGTTTTCCAATAAAATCACATACTAGATTATTGTTATATTCTGATATGAATATGCTTTTGTTTATGTGTTGATATGCTATGCTTTAATTACAGATTGTTATATGCATTGCATTTAAGATAGGAAAGTTTGACAGATCCGTCAGACTTCTAGACGTTCGGTGTATCGTTACATAGGAGCAGACACCGTCCTATTGTAGATTATTCGATACAGATCAGACCGAAGTCTAGGAATAAGACGTACCGGCACCCCGATTGGAGAGTAGGTGACAGATCGTCTTATTCACAACGGGATCCCTAGAGTTATAGTTGAGTCGAGTCTAGACATGATTTGACTAGAACAACATGCGTTTATAGATGTGGTTTCATATACTATGAAACCCATGTTTATTGCTTTCAGTATGATAGCATGTTTATATGATTTGATTTGAATTGCATGTTTATCTGAATTGAGTTACATGCTTATTTTGAGTAGATTTCATAGATTATGAAATCTATTACTTTTGAATATGTTCATGATAGCATGTTTTATGATTTAGATTATTTACATACATGCTTACCATGTTTTATACTGGGATTTATTCTCACCGGAGTTATCCGGCTGTTGTCTTGTTTTGTATGTGTGCATGACAACAGGTGGGGCTGGATCAGGGTCAAGATAAGAAAGAGGCTGGACTAGATAGCGTGGTGATTCCGGACTTACTGTAGACTTGTTTTATTACTTGAACTTAGTAACTAAACTTTAGACTGGGGTTGTACAGTATTGTACTTTTCTAATGAATTGTAGTTGTTATACAGAGATGTATATTATTTAGATTCCATTACCTTCCGCATTTACATTTGAAAAAGAAAAATTTTTAGACCCTGTTTTATCAGAACTGATAATTAAATCTCAGTGATGATTAAGAAGATAATTAGCGTCCGGGTCCCCACAAAATTGATTCACCCAATCTAAATTTATCTCAAATCGTAACAACTGGCATCAAAGTGAGGTTACTTATTGTCTCTCATTTTTATTCAATCAAATTATCACATTTAGCAAAATTCTGATGTTCTCCGAGGAAGATTTTGATGATCTGAAGATTATAATGCAGACTCATTTAGCTGCTCAAAATGATGACATGTGGTTTTTCATCAGCAATGACCCGATGAAGATTTTAAAGTAAATATTACCATTGCCGTCAGTGATGATGCTCCAAAAATGATAGAAAAGCCAAGACTGGAATAGACTCGTGAAGACGAGAAGAAAGAAAATTTAGACAATGTGTATAAAGACATTATGTACTAGACATTGGATAAAAATATATTCAACAAGATTAATATGTTTCCTACTTCCAAGGACATATGGGATAAACAGATACAATTATGCGTAGAAAATTATCAAACAAAAGAGAATAAGTTGTCAGGTGCAATACAGAAAATCGCCAATATCAAGATGAAGGCAGGTGGTTCTATGTCAGACTTCGATGAGAGAGTCAGCCATATCATAACCGAGCTGGCTGGTCTTTGCAAAGAATATGGAAACGGAGAAATAACCTTAAAAGTAATGAAGGCACTCGCAAGAGAATGGAATATAAAAACAATGGCTATGTGAGAATCGAATGACCTTAACAAGCTTGAACTACACGATCAGTTTTCAGACCTCGAGGCATATGAATTCGAATTGGAAATGAGAAAATATGGTGAGTCTTCAACCAAACTGACAAAGGTTCTGATTGCTGCAACTACTGAACAATTTTCTTAAAAGAGAAGTCAATTTGGTCAATTTTTAGGCAGAACCAAGGCAATTTCCAAAGTTCAAGTAGACGCAATCACCACAGGAAAGAGTCCACTTATGAGTTTAACTCATTTTTCAATTGTCGCAAAATTGGTCACTTCATAGCCAACTGTCCTAAATTGAAGAAGGATGATAAAGACCAAATGACAAAGAAGGTCGATCTCATGATAAAAGAAGAAGTAAAATGATGATAGGAGGTCATTCAAGAAGAGAAGAGACCAGAAGATACTGGTGATTGAATACAACAAAGCCAGGTGGACTGATTCTGAGACTGACTCATCTAAGTCAGAATGTTCCACCAGTTAAAGTGATGAAGATGTGGTACAATGCTTCATGATCGATGCTAAGATGGAATCTACCCACGATGAGTTATATGACTTTAGCTCGACTAGTTTTACACGAGATAATCTCATACTCCTCTTAATGACATGGTAACAAAGTACAAAAGATTTTCTTAATCTTTCGAGGAAGTGAAAGCAAAACAAGTAAGTCTAACTGACAATGATACTTTACTTAACTGAGATCAATCAAGTGAAGTGTTAAGTCTTAAAGAAGTTTCAAAGCTGAAAACTAAAATCGAAAGAGTATTGAATGAGCTGATTAGCATTTGAAACAAGTCTTCATTGATTTTTTAGAAATGCAACAGCTGCAAAGTCACTCAGGAGACAAAATTGGCCTCGACTTTTGTAGTAATGATAGCAACCCCACTTACTGTGTTATTCAATCAAAATGAACATCTGCAAAGGGAAATATATTCACTTTGTGAAGTTCAGTACAATATATGAACATCAGAAGCCTACCGATCAAGTTGAGAAACATGTCGAACTGATAAATAAAGACAAAAAGTTTGGTATTGGATATACACAAAAAAGTAGATATTGTTACTTTCTCTCGGACCATAGTAATATTATTTTATTTGATTGAATTTGAATCATTTATTTATCTTTTTTCTTTTGAAATTTCTTCACTATTCATTTCCTACACACGTCTTTTTTTCAGAGGTCTACAGCTATTATGTGGCATAGGAGTTACATCTCGTACGAAAGTTAATAGTATATCACTTCTACGAATAGCGCGTAATGCTGTGTCTCTTCAGAGACCGGGACCTTTTATCATGACTTCTGCTCGTTGCATACCTTGATCAACTACTGTACGAATAACATTTGTTGCTGCAGTTTGAGCGCCAAAAGGTGTGCCAATTCCTCTGTCAAGCTCAAGTGGTCTGGTCACAAATTCAGTCATGCAAGACACAACTCAATAAAAGATAAGCCCTATTGATACTACAACTGAAAAACTGTTCAGAAGAGATACATGCAGATCAACAATGATAGAAAAGCTAAACAAAATTTTGTTTCCAACACTCACAGAGCATCAAACACACACACCAATCATTGCACACACATAGTTTTTCACAACCTTGGTTGAACGAACGGATTGGTCAGCCAGTCTGACTGATCTATGTATGGGTTCCTAAGAGAGTAATCCCGTTCGGACCCAAATAAGATTGGGTACCAGTTGATTTACTTTTTTGTATGCATAACAATGAACGAGACGAGTTAAAGAATTTAGTTTGGTACTTGGACAGTGGATGTTCGAGGCACATAACTGGTCAAGTCCAACTGCTATCTGACTTAATCAACTGTGAAGGACCCAAGATCACTTTCAGTGACAATTCTAAGGGTAAGACAGTGGGTAATGGTTTAAAGTTCGTTCGAGCTTTTACTGGGAGTATGGTGTGGGTTACTTCAGCGCCATAGCGCCTGGTGCTCGAACCTTTCAATGAGGTAGTGATTTTCTTACTCTCTCAAAATGAAATATATTACAAATATATGTCATGGTTCCTTACTTCAACAGGGTATAAATATCTAAATTTTATATTTTAGATACGTTTTCAGACATGTTTCCGATACTAAGTAGCAGCAACAAATTTGTAACCATTTTTCATGATATTATGCATGGATCAGGTATCTCGTGGGGAATTCTTCAGAGAAAATAGAGTCTTCCACAATGGAATATGATAAATGATATTTCGAGTGATCCAAATGAATCATCCTTTCCAGTGTAGGTAAATCTTTTCGGTCTAAGCAAGAGGATAACAAGTCACAAATTATGTCTCTTAGAAACCTAGTAATTAATGAAGTATTACTTGTTGAAAATCTTATTAATATCATTCAATTATGTAATAATTGTTACGTTGTTGAATTTCGTAAGAATAACTACTTATAATCAAAATTTGTTAATTGGAATTAGAAATGGTAAAAGTTATAAAATTGAATGGAATAGTCATTATCTAGTCTCTCCAACATAATCTGTGTAAATTGAACATATTGATGGTTTGCTTAGCATTGAATTTATTAAGAATCATGTGTGTTCAACGTGTGAGTTAGGTAAACATATTTGATCTAGCTTTAAAAATAAAGGTAACAAACTAACTAATATATGTTTAGAACTATTGTATATGGATTTGTTTAGTCTTATACCTATAATCAGTTTAGGATAGATGAGATATAAACTTGTAATTTTTGATTATTTTTCTAGATTTAATTGGATTATATTTCTTGGTGGTAAAGATTATGTCAAGTACCAAACTGATTAAATTTCTTAAGTGTATTCAAAATGAGAAATCAGTTTCACTAATCAGGATCAGAAGTGATATAGATACTGAGTTCACTATCAAAACTTTGGACGATTATTTATCAGAACATGAAATTCAGCATGACTACTCAGGAGCAAGAACTCGTAGACATAATAAAGTGGCTGAACGAAAAATAGAACATTGAAAGAAGCTGATAAGATAATGCTTGCTGAATCTGATGTTTCCCAAATATTTTGGGAAGAATCAATCAAGACTGCATGTTACACTCAGAACCGATACATGATCAACAAGAGGATTGGTAAAACTCTATTTGAGATATGAAATGAGAGCAAGCCTAACTTATCTTATTTTCATGTTTTTGGCTCTAAATTTTATATTCATAATAATGATAAAATTCATCTTTCTACGTTTGATATCAAATCTAATATTGTCATATTCCTTGGTTATTCAGCAACCAGTTAGGCTTTCCAGTGCATTTAATAAGAAAATTTAAAATGTGGAAGAAATTGTTCATATTTTTTTGATGAAACCGAACTGATTAATGATCAAATTAACCTAGTTGATTTGAGCAATTACATGAAACAAAATTGATTTAGCAGAGGACAACAAATAATAAATCAATGTCAACAAGAGTATTCATCAGTCAACTGAACCAGAGATTTCAGATCAACTAGCCAGACAAACAAATGAAGAATAGAAAAAACCAGACTGATCTAAACCAAGCTGACTTGAACCATACTGATGATATCTAGGCTAATAGGAACCAAGCTGAAGAAAAATAATCTACTCCAAATTATGATGATAGTAATCCACTCGAACCGGGTTACAAATGGATTAAGACTCATCCACCATCACTGGTGATCGGTAAACCTTTAGCACCTCTTAGAACTAAACAACAAATGATTAATGAATTCTTGCGTGCTGCTTTTATTTCTCAATCAGAACCTAAAAATATAGACGAATCTCTCTTAAATAGTAGTTGAATAGATGTTATGCAAGAAGAACTGAATCCCTAAAGTATGATACTTAATTCTCATACCTTCTCATCAGTTAGTCATACGAACCAAATAGGTCTATAGAAACAAAATGAACGAAGATGGAATTGTGATTATGAATAAAGTAAAATTATTTGCAAATGATTTATGAAAGAATAATGCATAGAATGTGATGAAACATTTCCACAAATATCCAGATTAGAGGCAATTAGAATTTTTCTTGCTTTTGCTACTTAAAAAAACTTCAAATTATTTCAGATGGATGTGAAGAATGCCTTTTTAAATGACCTACTTCAAGAAGATATGTGAAACATCCTCCAGGTTTCGTTAATCATACATTACTTAATCATGTATTTAGATTAAATAAAATCTTGTATGGATTAAAACAAGCACCATGAGCCTGGTAGATTTTATCCAATCTACCAGATCATGAATGGATTATACTTTCTCATCAATTTTAGGGAACGGGAAAGAGAAAGTTGTGGAAGTTGAGGAAACAGAGCATGTATCAGCAGTTCAGGCGCTGGTTGATCTGTTGAGGGATGAACTCAATGAATTTGCTGAAGATAAAATCAAATTTTTCTATGAGTTGGTGAAATTCTAAACAGTTACCTTTGCCAAGAAATTGAAAAGGAAGATTGTGCTGGAAAAGTTCATAACACTAGATAAGGCAATGTTGAATCAAGTAAAAACTGTGGTTATTTCTGAAGCTCTTAAACACCGAGCTTATCTGATTGATCTTTTGAAGATTCAGAAGTTGAATATTGTTTGTGCTGAACAAATATCAAACTATGATCCCACTTTCCCGACATCATTCAATGACATTACAATGATTAATCAACTTGACATGTATCTTGTATAACTATGGATTAAATTGAAATTTTGGGAAAATTATCACAAGCTATTTGAGCCAGTGAAGTCAAAGGATAAAAATGCTGCTGGATCTTCATCTCAGTATGCTTGTGAGAACTAGACTGAACCAACTCCCGAGGAATCCAAACTCCCAATTCAGCTAGATATTGCCATTTCACCATCTCTAAGGCAAATCACTATGGACAATGTCGATGAATTAGTGCAACCAATTGTACAACAACAATATGATAATGATGATTATAATGTCATTACTCTGAGTAAACTTATGTCTTCATCTCTAGGAACTCGGAATGCTGATGTAATGATATTTCAAGTAAAAGTCATCCTATCTAAGGATAAACTCATGGTAGAGCCTGATGAAACTGCATTCGTTCAAGACATAGAGCAAGATGTAGTTGAAATTGCTATGGTTGAGCAAGCACTTACAGAAACTGATGCAGAGCCAATCATTCAAGTTGAAGAAGTTCATATTGAAGCATTTGTCAGTTAGACAGACTCAAGTGTACTGATGATTGAACAAGCATGTCCCTCAAGCAGTCAGACTCCTGATTTGAGACTTGTCATATCCAAGGAACTTCGGAGAATAGAGATTTTTTCTCCTGATCTGGATATATCTGATGAAAACACTCTTGATCGGATCCATTCGAGCCTCACTGCTATCTATGCTTCCATCACAGTTCTTGAAATGAGTAATCTAAATACTTACGAAGCTTTGCAGTCATTAAAAGATAAAATGATCACGAAAGTGTCGAACGTATCTAGGGCAATGATTGATATATTCACTCATTTGGAGCAGATTAAAAAGTCTCAGGCGGCTAATGCTACTCATCTTGATGAGCAAATTCAAGCCAATAATTTTCAAATTTGCACAAAGATAGAGGAAGTACCGGCTAATTTCAATGAAAATATTGATAGAGTGACCTCTCAGTTAGCATATGTTCTTATCTACTTGGGCACCATCTGGTGTTGACAAAAAGAGGGAATAAAGAAGTCAATTGAATCTTAAACTCAGGCTCATAAGAAAGAACAACTGAAGCCAACAAATATGCCAAATAAATAAGTTATATGAGAAGTATCAAAAGTATTATCATAGAAGATAGTGTTTAGAGGACATACTTTGTGTAATCAGTAGTACAATTTAGTTTTATATTATATTTCCGATTAATGATTCATTATTCTGACATTAATGGCATAGTTTTGTCAAACTTTGTTAGAACATTTTAGTTTTAGTGATTGAATAAGCCCTAACTTAACTGAATTCAAGAATAAATGAATATTATGAGCAAACGTTTTCTAAAAAGTTCAACGGACTACCGAGTTAAATTGACAGTGTAAGGAAAAAGGGATACTGATAGGCAAACTAATCTAAGGACAACCGATGGAGCTAATGATAGAAGTTTAAGCCAGTCGATCAGTCAGCACAAATCCAAATATTATCTGAATAATATCAATATAACTCAGTGATTAAGAACAAAGCTCAAATGAGTATCAGATAAAGTTTTATGTACTAATAGTCACTGATTCCCCACAAGAAGTTGGAATTCATGTGCATTATCAGAATCTGTCAGAAAGGACGGTGACATAGCAACAACGACATCTGTATTTGGAAAAATATATACGATTTAAAAATATGACGTTGCAGATGAAGTCTACAAATAGATCAGTTTGACAAGCATTCCTACTCTCTTAAATTTTGAATTCTCCGATCTCTTGCATCTTCTTGAAAAAGTTTTCTGCGAGCCAAACTGATATAAAAAAGCACACGCCAATAAGTTATTATATGATCAATTGAGGATCAAATTGTGCTTTGAATTCATTTGTGAAACCTTTGTATTTGAGAGTAAGAAGTCTTACTGCTCATTTTGAATCAAATTGAATTTTACTAAGAGTTTCAGTTAGACAGTGTTTAAGTACTCCTGAAGTAGGTGATTTCAAATTGCTTGTAATTACCAAAGAGTGTAGTATTTCGTGAGTAAGAAGGGATGACGTAAGAGTATTGAAGTCTTAGAACATTCATAAACAAACGTGTGACAACTTACATTTTGGTTTACCACCATTTACCTTTTTTTTATAGCTCAACTGATTTTTCATAAGTCATTTTGTTCAAAAGTTTCAGTTTATTTCTGCAGAGTTTCACTGTTGACTTACTGAGAATCCCAACTGACAAGAATTTCATTTCAGTGTTACTAATCCAACCAAAATATTTGCAAATTGTTGAGAAAATTTGTTCACTCTCTCTTTAAATTTATATCAGATCCTAACATCACATATCAGTACCATAATTTAAAATTATTGTTTGGTTTTGGGGATTTTTGAACAATTTACCTTTGTTAGTTATAATTAATATTTTTTAAAAAATTGTTGTGTAAAATAATTATCTCTGTCTAGATATCGCACTATGAAGTTTGAATTGTTGTACGATTTAAAATATTAAAGTTGTATCGTTACCAACAATTATATTTTTTGTAAATTTACAAACGTTCAGTTCTACAATTTTATCAGAACAATGTTACATACTTGACTTTCATGGATTGCAAAAAGTGGAATTATTAGAAGATTGATTGTTGAAGGGTATAATAATTGTGAATGTTTATTTGAAAAATTGTCAAACTATTACACTTGATTAATGTACGGTTTAAACCATTAGAATTACATTTTTACTGCAACATTAATAATTCATGAATTAGTTTGATTCGTTAATTTATATAATTGATAAATATGATTTGGTTAGAACTTTTATTGATAATAAATGTCTTGATGATGTACTTGAAACCATGCGCAATACCAGCCAAAAGTGTTATTTGTTATGGTGGCATCTTTATTAAATAAATAAATAAATTTATGTGTAGGTCTCACGTGAGATCGTCTCACGGATCCCAACCTGTGAGACGGATCAACCCTACTCATATTCACAATAAAAAGTAATACTCTTAGCATAAAAAGTAATACTTTTTCATTAATTATCTAAATAAAGATCTATCTCACAATACGATCCGTGAGACCGTCTCACACAAATTTTTGCCTAAATTTATATCAAGGAGCAACTCCAACGGGGCGCCATTTTGGCGTCAAATCCAACCGAGAGATTTTTCTTTTCCTGAGACGTGCTGTTTAATTGACTTTTTCCTAAAAAGGAAAGTTTTTTTCCAGTTTTGTATTATACACTTAATTTAATCATTTCCAAACTAACTTAAATATTAATTTAATTTTTTTAAAAAACACCATAGATAACAATTTTGAATAATTAATTATTTAATTAGTATTATATATTCATTATTTAAAGATATTTATGTATTAAATTATTTAAATAAATTAAATTTATTGACCTCTGTTTTTTTAATTAAATAAATAACGTATTGTTAAAAAAAGGAAGGTCCCAACTTTTTTTTGTTTATATATAAAATAATATACAATTATTATCAAGCCCAGGTCCTCACTTTAAATGATAATAATGTACAGCAAGACATGTGGGAGTTGCAGAGGTAGAGGTGTGGTCAAGCCAAGGTCCCCACTTCTTTGACATTATTGGATCCAAATTCAAGATATTTTTCTCTATTTTAGTGTATTTTTCTCTTCTCTTTTTTTTTTTTTTTTTTTTTTTGAAGGAGGGAAATTTGGGATAATGGCATCTGAAATAATTTTGTAGTAATTGCTTTCTGTTTTGAAACTTGTACCAAAAAGTGGTGTATGTCTTTTGTGAGACGGTCTCATGAATTTTTATCTGTGAGACGGGTCAATCCTACCGATATTCACAATAAAAATTAATACTTTTAGCATAAAAAGTAATATTTTTTTTATGGATGACCAAATAAGATATCCGTCTTACAAAATACGACCCGTGAGACCGTCTCACACAAATTTTTGTCCCAAAAAGTGATGGGTAAGCTATTTTCTCCTACATAAGAAAAAGAAAAAAGAAAGCAAGTTAGGCGAAGAAATAATTGTGCCATTTTTCTCATTCCAATTCATGTGAAAATAATGAAGTTTTTAGAGAAAAATTCAAGGCGGGCCAAAATAAATAAATTGTGGGACAATGATCTCGTGAATCAAGCACTGACGGTTTTATTAAAAGATACGATATCACGTGACAACCATATAATTTAAATATTTTAATTCGACAGATAGTTCAAATATTATGTTTGCATTAACAATTTGGTTATTGAAATAATTTTATTCGGAGGGAGAGATTTGATTTGAGGAGATATTCGAAGTATAGAGGATGGATTTCTAATCTATCCTAGTCGTTCTACTTAGTTTCAACCAAGCTTCGTCCTGATCATGGATAGATCACTCAGGCTCAGTTCATAAGTAGTGACAATTGTTTTATGAAGACTCGCTCTTTTTTCTTTTGATATCTCCGGGTTTATTAAACAAATTTTTAAAAATTGGGTAGGAAAAAGAGAGTATTCAAAATTGTAGAGTATACAGAAGAGCAAAAAAGAAAAGAAAAGAAAAAAACGAGGACAACAAAAGAAAGGAGAAAGTATAAATAGAGATAGCCGAGGCCTGAGATGCCATACTATTTACTTATCTATATAATTTAAGGAGAGGTGAATTAGAAATCTATCCAACAAAAAATACATCCAAGCAACCAATTTTTTTATGGTATCAACTATGAATTAGGCAAAAACATGTGTGAGACGGTTTCACGGGTTATATTTGTGAGAAATATCTTTTATTTGGATCATCCATAAAAAAATATTACATTTTATTGTGAATATCGGTAGGGTTGACCCGTATCACAGATTAAAATCTGTGAGACTGTCTCACATGAGATCCACTCTATGAATTAAGCATCAGATTCGGAATGTGCATCCCTTTTAAGCCAACTGAGTGATTCCTGAATTCCTATTGCTTGTGCTGTTTTTGGAGAATGATGCAAAATTTATAGATTATGTGCTATGAAAAACTTGTTTTGAGTTTATTCAAAAATAAAAACTAAGTAATAATGTAAAAGAAGAATGTAAATAAAAAAATTAAGAAACAAGACTATATTAGATGTTCAACGATAACTCATACGTCTTCTCTTCTTGAATATAAGTTATAACTACTTGAATATTGGTCGTGAGGGCTTCAATTTAGCCGTACACTTTTCTTGAAAGCAAAAACTTATGATCGTATTTTATAAGACATATCTCTTATTTAGGTCATTCATGAAAAAATATTACTTTTTATGCTAAGAGTATTACTTTTTATTGGGAATATCTGTATGATTAATCCGTCTCACAGATAAAGATTCGTGAGACCATCTCACAAAAAACCTACTCTTTCTCGAATATCTCTTGGCCTTAAAGGCAAGGAGGATAGCCACAAAAAATCGCACTTACCTTACAAAGATAAATGTTCTTTATAGTTACAAAGATTTACATGTTCACGTAGTATACAAATGAAGAACAAGACTAGCTCACTAGAGTGAATGAAAATGAGTGTCAAACACTCGATACAAACAATTTTATAAGAATATGAAATCTGTATATTTAAATGTATTTTCATTGTTTAAATAATTTATACAAAAGATAAATATCCCTCTATAAAATTTCAAATCCTTGTACAGAAATTCATGTACTTCTTTTGCCAATGTCCAAAACTAAATTCCAGCAACTTCTTGGTTTTGAGCACGTCTGAACGTCTTAGGCCATGAGCATAACATCTTGGACTTTGTTGGCGCGACGCCGTGGACTTCAATTTCGACGTCCGTCCAAGGCCATGGCTTCGTCAAGAAACGTTCGCCCGAAATCAGCTCCTAGCAACATCCAGAACTAGCACTCGGGCGCGCTCGCTTCTTTTACGGAACGTCTTAGACTTCCTAGTTCTAGAAAATTTGCAATAATTTTGAAAATTTTGTTCAATACTTGATGATTTGATCGAAATGTTGCAAACTCGATAAATATATACATTATTACTTTAAATCCAGGTTTTATAATTCTGGGAAATTATTGATAGTTTGATTTATTGAAAGTATGGCAGACCATCCCTTTCTTTATCAATATATAGCTAAATATGACTTAGTACTTTTATTCAGGTCAACAGTATATATATTTACAATAAAAAATTATATTTTTAATATAAAAAGTACTATTTTTTAATGAGTGACCGAAAGAAGATTTGTCTCACAAAATCGACTCACGAAACCGTCTCACACGAGTTTTTGTGTAAAATGAAAGCTCCAATATAAAATTAGGTGATAAAAAATATTTCAACATAACTATAAGAGTGGGTCTCATGTGAGACCGTCTCACGGATCTTAATCTGTGAGACGGGTCAACCCTATCCATATTCAAAATAAAAAGTAATACTCTTAGCATAAAAAGTAATATTCTTTCATGGATGACCCAAATAAAAGATCCGTCTCACAAATACGATCCGTGAGACCGTTTCACACAATTTTTTGCCTAACTTATAATCCACATAAAAAAAATACTAAATAAAAATTAATTTTTATATCAAAATTCAATATACATACATATTAACATAAGTTACCTTTTTGGAATCGGCCCAATTGAGTTCCAGTCCAGTTATCCATTATTTTAGCCCAATTAAAGTAGCTGTGAATGGGTCCAATTATTCCGGTTCGAGTCATTCTCGTTCCTATATAGTCTGATATACAATATATTATTTCAATTTTTATTTGATATTTTTAGATTGAAAATTACTCATTCTTTGAAAATATAGTAGTTCTTTTGTTCATGTCCAAATGATATTTTTTTCAAAAAAAAAAATAGAATTTTATTTCTCTCATATCTTTAAGTTCAACCACTGAAATATTTAACGCGAAATAGTTTTTATTTAAATAATTAAATTACACCTTAATAACAATATTTTCATTTTTATAATTACAAGAATAATAAATAAATAAAACAAATAGATAAAAACACAATATAAATCTTAAATCAATTTACGCACTTATCATTTATTTATCTCATTTGTTTCCAAATATATTCTCTCATTGATGTTATTTTTAAATTCTTCACGAATTTGAAATTATAAAAAGTTGAACACAATTTAATAGTTAAGCATAATAAATAATAATAAATAATTTGTGATTTTATATATAAATTTTTTACTCTAATTTTTATATTTTCAATTGAATTGCAATTATTAAAATATTAATTTTTTTATTCAAACTTGAATAACATGTCAAGGATAAAACGTCAATAACTTTTGTATTATATTATATAACTCATTTGTCTAGACAATTTATTTCAGAACTAAAGTTTTATTTTTTATTGTACTAAATAAATTTTTTATAATTACGATTTTGTTCAGAAACATAATAGTACTTATTATCAACTTTTATATTTTCTAGAAATAATTATTTTTTAAAAAAAATTCACCCTCCTTAATCTAATTTCTAGCTCCACTCAATAACACATTATTTTATCTATATTATGAAACATTATATAGAATAGTTAGATGAACAATTCATATTTTAAAAATTTTAATTTCATTTAATTTTGTGAAGACTTATTTTCATTCATTATGTTAATCGAAGGGCTTAGATTGCTTATGGCTATAATTTGATCATCCAACGGCTGTGACATGTACTCTTGGAAGCCAAGAGATTAAAATATGGATGAGTTGGTTAAGGCCGGTTAACTAGAGAATTGCCTTATTCTTCTTCTTCGTGGATATTCTCTGAAAAACGAGCAAAGTATCATCCATTCTTTTCTTTCTCTTTAAGATCCTTGATTCTGGAATTGGGGAAGCAAGAGAGACAAAGCACTATACAAACTTGGTATACGTGTATAAATTTGTATTGAGAGCCTGGTGGTGTGGCTTTGTGAGAATTGTAATATTGTATAACTCATTTCTTTAGTAGATTCAATCGGTTGTTCCCAGACCCTTGGATGTAGGATTGTTCTCAATCCGAACCAACTAAATCCGTGTCATTGTGTTCTATTATTTTCTGCAATTTCGTTTGAGTTTTCTTGTTAATCTCAACAAACTGGTATCAGAGCCATGTTCATTCATTATTGAAGGATCTTGATTGAGCTGTTCAGAAGCTATTTGATCTTGTGCATGACCGAAGTCTTGAGTTGATTTCTTGTGGATAGTCTACTAGCCACTGGGGCAAATCTTCAATATGTCGACATCAAGATTTGAGGTGGAGAAATTTGATGGCAGAAACGACTTCAGTCCGTGGATGGAGAAAATGATTGCACACGTGGGAAACTTAGGGCTTGATGAGGCTCTAAATGGTGAATCAAAGATGCCCGACACAATACAGAACAAAAGTGAGATTCTTAAGAAAGCTAGAAATACAATTGTCTTGAGTTTAAGCGATCAAATTCTCATAAAAGTGGTGAAAGAGAAATTTGCTTGTGAGATGTGGACTAAATTGGAGCAATTATATATGACGAAGGCACTTCCCAATAGAATTTACTTGAAACAACGCTTCTATGGAATCCAGATGGATGAGAACAATTACATAGATGAAACATTGATGAATTCACCAAGTTACTCTCTGATCTAGAGAACATATAAGTAACAACTGATGAATAAGATCAGGCCATTTTCTTGTTGAATTCCTTGCCGAAGCAGTATGATCAATTAAGCAACACTTTGAAGTATGAGAGAGACACTCTCACCCTTGAAGAAGTCACAAGTGATGCCTACTCAAAGGAATTGATCTTAGGGCTGCAGGAAAACAATATAAACCCGCTGGTGAAGGCTTAAATGTGAGATTTAGATCAGCTGAAAGAAAAAACTATGGTAACAAGCAAAGACCTCGACCCAGATCAAGGTCAAGAACCAAAAGGACCTGCTGGACCTGTAAGAAAGAAGGTCATTTTAGAAGAAATTGCCCTCAAAGAAAGGCTAATCAAAGGACTGATCTTATAAGGCACAAGACTGTGTATTGAAAGTCGCAAAAGGATCCTTGGTGCATGAAAGGAAACTTGAAGCTAGGGTAGTATGTCTTGCAAGGTAGCACCATCACTTCAGAAACAAATGTCATGGTACCTGCTAAGGATAAAACAACTTGTGGCTCAAGAGACTCGGGTATATGAGTCTAAAATGAGTTCATGAGCTGAGCATGCAAGGTCTTCTGGAGTCAAAACAGATTAACAATCTAGAATTTTGTGAGAACTATGTGTTGGGAAAGGCTCATAGACTGAAGTTCAACACAACAACTCACAATACAAAATCAACTCTTGATTACATCCATTCAGATTTATGGGGCTCATCTAAGGTACCTCTTTCACTTTCTAAATCTCAATATTTCATTTCCTTGATTAATGATTACTCCAGAAAATTATAGATTTATTTTCTGAAAACAAAGGATGAAGCATTTAACAAAATTTTTGAATGGAAAACCTTGATTGAAAATCAAATAGGGAATAAAATAAAGAGATTAAGGACGAATAATGGGCTAGAATCCTGTAATCAACGATTTGACAATTTTTGTGCAAAATCTGGAATTGTTAGACATAGAACATGTACATACACACCACAACAAAATGGTGCGGCAGAACGTATGAATAAAACCATTATGGACAAAGTTAGATGCATGTTAAGTGAAAGTGGTTTGACAAATAAATTTTGACAGCTTGTTACTTAATAAATAGGTCTCTATCTTTTTCATAGAGTTTCTTGGTCATGAATTGAAATGGTCTACTGTAAAACCTAATTATGATCACATTAGAATTTTTGGCTGTGTAGTATATGTTCATGTTAGCCAAGGTAAACTCAATCTTAGAGCAAAAAAAATAATATTTCTTGGATATCCTAGTGGAGTTAAAGGTTACAAAGTATGGCTATTAGATGATCTCAAGTGTGTAATAAGTAGAGATATAATTTTTAATGAAAATGAGTTTCATAAAACTAACATGAACATTTTAGAAATTGACAGAGCAGAAATTGCAAAATCAGGTGAACCCTCAAAACTTGGATGAAAACTCTGAAGCAGAAAATGCAGGAAACAAAAATTATGGTGGAGGTACTCATTCTCAGTCTGAAAACACCTATGATATATGTCAAAATCAGGCTCAATCAGATCCTCGCATCAATGATCAAGAAGTCCAGGATGATGAGGAAGTTCATATTGATAATGATAATACTCAACAGCTAGATGGTTATGTTCTGTCAAGAGATCGTATTAGAAGACAGATAAGACCACCACAAAGATTTGCAAATGTAGATTTTATTGCATTTGCTTTGAATGTGGCTGATCCACTTGATCTTGAGGAACCAACTAGCTATAATGAAGAAAAAATGAGCAAGGATTGGCCAAAATTAAGGATGTAATCGAGTGGAGTCGAGCCGAACTCTTGAATGTTTGAACTTGGTTCGTTTATAATCGAGCCGAGCTCGAGCTTTATTTAACAACTATATGCATGGCTCACGAGCTTATTCAAGCCTTTATCGAGCATAAACAAGCTTAATAAATATGAATTATAAATTTAAATTTTCATTAAATTAATTAAAATTAAATTATATATTTTAAAAAAAATATATTATTCTTATTAAAATTTGTAAATTTATTATAATAAATAAATTTAATAGTTTTTTCTATATATTTCATAAATAATATGCAAAATCAATAAATCAAATATCAAAACTATTATTTTTTCATCTAAAAGATTTCTCATGAACTTACCAACGAACATGTTCACGAGCTAACGAGCCGAATACTGTAAAGCTTGAGTTCGGTTTGTTTATCTTAACGAGCTTTATTAAACGAGCTCAAACGAGCTTTTATCGAATCGAGCTTCGAATATCTCACAAACGGTTTGGTTCGTTTACATCCCTAGCCAAAATGGAAGAAAGCCATGAATGAGGAGCTCAAGTCATTGCATAGAAATCACACTTTGACCCTTGTTGATAGACCTAAAGGCCAAAGGGTCATTGGTTGTGAGTGGGTATTCAAAAGGAAACCAGGTATTCCAGGGGTAGAAGCAGCTAGATTTAAGGCCAGATTAGTGGCAAAAGGTTTTTCCCAAGTTGCAGGCATGGACTATCATGAAGTTTTTTCCCTGTAGTAAAGCACACCTCAATCAGAATTTTACTCTCGATCACTTCCACTTTTGACTTTGAATTAGCGCAATTGAACGTCAAGATCGCCTTTTTACATGGCAAGTTAGAAGAGGAGATTCTAATGTCACAACTTAGAGTTGTGTAAAACAAAATATGGCTGGAAAAGTCTGCTTATTACAAAGATCTTTTTATGGACTCAAGCAATTTTCTAGGCAGTGGTATAGGCGGTTTGATGACTTTATGCAAAACAAAAGGTTCCATAGATCAAAATTTGAGAGCAATGCTCTAAACTTCCAGATAAGTCATACATATATCTACGAATCTATGTAGATGACATGCTCATTGCTTGTAAAGATTTGAAGGAAATACAGAGAATAAAGAACCTCCTCAACTCTGAATTTGACATGAAGGATCTTGGGCCAGCTAAGTGCCTCTTAGGTATGGACATTATCAGGTACAGAGCTCTAAGAACCTCGAGCTTATCTCAAGAAGGATATATCAGTAAACTACTGTATATTTTTTGTATGAAAGATGCTAAGAGTGTAAACATTCCTATCGGTACACACTTCAATCTAAAGTGTATCAAGGATGATGATACTGAATTAGAACATGCTCACATGAAAGCTGTACCATATTAAAATGTTGTAGGAAGCATTATGTACTCTATGATACCAACAAGACCAGATACTTCCTATGGATTGGGTTTAATTAGCAGGTTCATAAGCAATCCAAGTAGGGAACATTGGCAGGTTGTGAAGTGGTTGCTAAGATACTTAAAAGAAACCAATAAGCTGAAATTGGTTTACTCTGGATCTCAACAATCAACCAGTGGAATCATAGGATATTGTGACAAAGATTATGCTGTTGATCTTGATTAAAAAAAGGTCATTATCTGGGTATGTTTTTACGGTTGGAGGGAATGTTGTAAGCTGAAAATCAAGTTTACAACATGTGGTAGCCTTTTCAACAACCGAAACTTAATATATCTCTCACGCGGAAGCTGTAAAGGAAGCCTTGTGGATTAAGGGCTTTGTTACTGAATTGGGATATGAACATAAATCTACTACAGTCTTATGTGATTCACAAAGTTCAATTCACCTTTCTAAGAATGTTGAATTTCATGAAAGAACAGAGCACATCGATGTGAGGCTACACTTTGTGAGGGAAATCATCTCAAGGGAACTAGTTAGTGTCAAAAAGATCAACATAAAGGTTAACCCTGCAGATAAGCTAACAAAAATTATTACAGTGAACAAGCTCAAGAATGCTTTGGGCCTACTCAACATGGTGGAGTGATTGCCGGTCTTGAATCGTGGAACTTCTTTTGGAACCACTTAAATGAGCCAAAAATGGGAGAATTGTGAAGACTTATTTTGACTCATTATGTTAATCGAAGGGCTTTAGATTAACTATGGATATAAGTTGATCATCCAACGACTGTGACATCTAATCGTGGAAGCCAACAGATTAAAATAGGGATGAGATGGTTAAGGCCGGTTAACTAAAGAATTACCTTCTTCTTCTTCTTCGTGGATATTCTCTGAAAAACAGATCAAAGTATCATCCATTCTCTTCTTTCTCTTTAAGATCCTGGACTCTGGGATTGGGGAATCGAGGGATACAGAGAACTATATACAAACTTGGCATATGTGTATAGATTTGTTTTGAGATATTGGTGGTGCGGCTTTGTGAGAATTGTAACCTTGTATAACTCATTTGTTTAGTGGATTCAATTGAGTGTTCCCAGATCCTTGGGCGTAAGATCGATTTCAATCCGAACCAACTAAATCTTTGTCTTTGTGTTCTATTATTTTCTGAAATTTTGTTTGATTTTTCTTGTTAATCTCAACAAATTAGATACATAAAACTAGATATTGAAACAATATATTTTGACTATAGAACCTAAATTAAATCTAAAACAAGTTCGCTTCAATGAGTATTTGAGTCATTTTTTGTATCGTTTTGTGATTTGATCTCAGTTTCAATAGCATTTGGGTAATTATCAGAATGCATCATCATTCTCGAATTTCCATGGATGTACATCCTCTCAAGAAGAGATGCAACCACATACATACTCAGACTTCATAGGCATATCTGCTCAACCAAAGAGCACATTTGAGCATAACAGCACGACTTCAACAACTATATCAAATCATCAAGAATCCATGTGCAACTCAAATCTTCATCATGGTTCGACCTAAGAAATGAAAATAACGAATTGTAGAAGCGACCTGATCTACAATCTTGTCGTCTGGTAGATTGGTAGTAGGTCGGTTAGTAATTATCGTCCAAATTGATTGAGAGTATGACTTGAATTGAACGGGTTTGCACAACATAATCATATAAATCAAAAGTCTTCTAGTAGAAGTGTAGAACCATCCAGAAACAAAATAAAAAAAAAGAAAAAGACATCAAGAGATTTGGTCATCGAACTTCCACAAATAAATTAGTGTTTTTTTTTCTTATTATCAGTTCTGACATACATACAATCTTTATTATTTTCATTCTTCGATTTATTCTCATACTTTATTATAAAGTTATTCGACTGATCAGTTTAGATCAAAAATAAATTTATCAATTGTCAATCCACTCATTAAAAATACTTTAAGGAATCACAAACCTATCATAACACTTGAGTTAAATGCCTACTTACGGCATATGTAAATTCAATTAATTCTATTTTAAGAAAAAAAAGAATGAATTTTTTCAAATTTTTTTAATGTGAAATCAGTTTTGTTAAATAAGATAGAGGAAATTACATTTTTGTCATATAACATGTATGTTTTTCATTTTTTGTCATGTATATCGAATTTACAATATAAGTCAACAATCTTGCACTCAATTTTTTCAATTTTAGTAATTATCATCGTAATACTAACGTGAAATTAAACAAGTCAGCAATGTTCGGCGCTACAACATCTTCCAGTGCACATCTTCATTTTCCAACAACACCTCAATATTCCGATATTAAATGTTTAAAATAAAAAGTTCAAATAAGTGGACTAAAAAAGTAAATTGATAAAAATCATGACGAAAAATGGTAAAAATGTAAGTTACATAACCAAAATTTTAATTTCTTCAATTACATAATTTTAATTGCCAAAATTATATAATCCTAATTTTTCATCATCAGTTCACTTAATGAACTATATATATTTTACAACTACGTTCCTCAGTTCAGTATATAGTATCCTACATTGGACCAACCTTCTCTAGTCGAGCTCCCCAAGCTCTTAGCCAAATAACCCGACTCATCCATTTACAACATAAAATCTCCAAGATCTCGAAGTTAAGACGAGACAAGCGTAAGATGTCTAATTCAACTGCTAGAGCTTGCCATTCGCGTAGTTCCTCCTTTGACAAAGTCGGTTAATGAGATCCTACGGTCCTACCTATGTGAGCACTACCCTCACTTCATTTCAATGGGCAAGATCTTGCCACACATACAATTTTAAAAAAAGTGGGTCCTACATATGCATGGACAAATCTTGATCATCAATCCTATCATGGGGACAATACCCATATGGATAAGATGAAATTAACCGACAAGGTCCCAGTTTAAGATAAATTTCAGTTTTCCTATAATTTTTATTCAATAATACTTAGAGTGTCGTAAAGACTTTTCAACCTCATGCGTCCAGACATATACTTACACAGATTGAGATTGAGATGGAGAAAAAGGTCAAAAAATCGTAATTTGTAAACTATGCAAGATTATTTTACAGTTCATAAATTAAGATATTTTCAAAATTTGAATCTGAGACGGATAGAATAATGAAATTTTCTTAAAATGTAGTCGTTTGAGAAGAAATCTGTGGCCATTAATCTAGTCAAACATAGACCTTTAACAAACCAGATTTTTACTATAAATATTTGAATAAAATCTTTTTTGTCAATAACCATTCAAAAGGGCCAAACTGACTCATGCTCTATTGTCCTAATATGTTAATTTGACGATCAAATTTTATGACCAATTTTCCAGAAAAACTCCATTTTCAATTTCAATTCCAACCGTAAATGATCTTTTACTTACAAACATAAAAAGAAATATTTTTTAAATACCTTTAGTTATAAATTAGTCTCCACTGGAAAATTGTTTCTAGATATTAACATAAATATCTATGCGTCGAATACGAACGGGAAAAATAAAAAATCTGTTCCGAGAGATCTGTTTAAACCGATCATATGTAAAAATCTACATTTTGAGTATATTGGGATGAAAAAATAAAGTTATCATGAGAAAAATCCAAAAATAAATTTTGAATTTATTATAGCTAGAGGTAGAAAAATCCAAAAATAAAAAATAAAAGAAAAATAAAAACAATGGGCATTCGGTTTTGACTTACGTTGGACTTCTCTCACGTTAAATGTCCCAAAAAGAAAAGTGGGGTTTTTGACGAGTTGGACCTCTATCACATGTTAAATGTTTTCTTTGGTAATTCTTGCTTCCACATTGTGTGAACTAAAAAAATTTCTAGTCATAAATTATATTTCATATTTTTATTATTAATTAATATTTTTATAATTAATAATTAATACAACGACCAATTGTGAGGGTATTTGTTTATTATTTAGAAATAAGTGTATTTATTGATTAACTTTATTCTTGATTGATGTAACTAGTTAATCTTTTCTCATATTCATATTCTCTTAATGTATTGTAAAGTTAAATTTTAGTCATGGAAATTGACTTGGTTTGAATTTTAATTTTATAACTTGTTAAAGTTTTGTTTTTTATCTGAGTAAAGTTGATTTTTTTTTATGTTTTAGTTTATTTTTTGATTGAAGTCAATAAACACATCAAATATTGTTTATTTTATATTGATTCTCTCTTGCGTGACTTATAGGATGCAAATAAAAACTCAGGTTACACGCGATAAAATCAATCTAAGCAAAAAGTGGAGAAAAAATAAATTAAGAAAGAAACCTAATAATTGTCCCTGCTTGGTAGAGCGATCGAACCGTGGTGCTTGAGCTGCTGTGCGGGTTAAAAGATTTGAGTTGCACCATTACCACTAGCTATAGCTTTTGATAAAGCGGTAAGCACTCGGTCCTACAGATTTTAATATATGTAATATATTTTTTTTTTAATTTTTGTCACATAAGTCATGTAGGGGGTATTGATATCAAATAAGTGTTGGACGAAAACTAAAATTTGACAATTTACTAACTAAAATCTAAAACTACTGGACTAAAATCCAAAACAAAATAAAAATCCTAACTTTCCCATTGTTAATATAATACCTAACGAGATCAATTTTTGGCTTATTAACTTGTGTAATTTTGGGTTTTGATTCATTAAGTTGTCGAATTTTTTGTACACATTTAATTTTTGGTCATTTTTATTTAATTTCTGACTTGGCCTCTAACAACTCGGTAATTTTTCGATTTTACATCAGCATCTCTCCATGCCACATCAACAATTTTTAGTGTCATGTTAGCATTTTTTAGTGATTGTTCAAAACAGTCAAAAATTAAAAAGTAATGTATCAAAATCAAACTTTAAAAACTTAATGGGCCAAACAAAAATTGAACAAGTTACTAAACCAAAAAAAAAAACTATTTTCTCGAGATACCTGACTAGATTCTTGATACGTTTATGATGAGTTAGAGTTGGCTCATATAACAACTTGGATTGATTATTTTCATAGAGAATTGGTCATATATATATAAAATATAATCCAAAATATTTTAGTGGTAAGATCTTATAAGATTGAACAAAAGGTCAATGGTGTGGAGACGATTCTCGTTAATTAAGAATCATAGTGTTAATTAATTAAATTTTAAACATTTTAGTATATATAGATGGTCAAAAAATATTTGCATTTTCTTTTTGTTCTTTTGTTGATTTGTATACTTTTACTTTGAACTTTGAAAGTACTTTATGTGACTAACACGTACCGCAAAATATGTGACAACTAATAATTTTTCCTTTAATACCTATCCTCATGTAAGAAAATTTTATTTGTGTCTTGACTCTTATTTTTCGTATATTTTTCATATTAGATTTTATAGAGAACCAGATTTGTTCTACATCAAAATTAAATTAAACTCGTCTTGACTTGTAAAGCTCGTCTGATATTAAGGTATCAAGTTTATGACTAATTCTCGGATTCGAGACCCGGTTGCAACATATCATCTCGCCAAAATTTCAAAAAAATAAATTTTAATTTGCAAAAATCGATTCTCCTTAATTTCATGTGAACATTGGACCATATAACTAAAACATGTGTTCTTTAGACGACTTGGCATATAATATATATATACATACATATATACATATACATATATATTATATATATATATATATATATATATATATATATATATATATATATATATATATATATATTCTCAATTTAAATAATATTTGTAAATGTTGGTCACAATTTCTCGATTGTATGAATTTTCCAATACACATTAGTATTGCTTCTATGTAAGACTTTACTAATTGACAAGTCAACACCCTCTCAAATTTCTCAAATTACCGTTTTGACTTCGAACCACAAGTCAAAATGTTTATATTACGAAGTAAAGTTCAAATAATATTTAGTAAAATTAAATATGTTAATATTCATTTCGATTGAATTTCTATTTAGCAATTTCATGCGAATTCCCCTGGAAAATAATTGTGTTTGATTAGAATCAGAAGTAAACTAATTTAAAATATGATTAGAAGCTCAAATAAGTTAAAATATTATGTTTAATTGAGACTAATTAGTTTAGCTATATTTTCCATAATAAATAATGACAAGATCATATTGTATAAATATTGCGATACATAAAGGGGTCAAGGTAAAATTGCTAGTATAAATTGGTTTATATAAGATTTTGGTTATGTAATCGACAAAAAATTGCGCTTAATGCAACAACTTGCACTTTTTCCATTCACGTCGATAATATTTGGTGGCATCTGTATGACATATGACAACGCTATTTATATGATACCTCATTTACGATTTATACATATAATAAGATTTTGATAATTTTTTTTATGCAGACAGAGTTTTGTTGAAAAATTATGATTATGAGATTGAATATCATCTTGGTCGAGCCAATCTTAAAGCTGATGTATGAGTCACAAAGTGAGTTGTAATGTTGAGGATGTGAGCCATTTATCAGCTATGATGATGTCTTGTTGTTCTTTGGGATATGATTTTGATATCTTGATGGCTCATATCCATGTATCTACTTTATTAACTGAACCTGATATATAATTGGTTTCTCGTAAACAAGATACTAGTTTTAGAGTGGCTGATGATGGTAGTTTAAGAATGAATGATAGATGGGTAGCTCCTGATACATATGGGTTGCGCATGGGCCTATTGTAATGTGCACTTTGTAGTCAGTATTCTATTCACCTTGGTGGCAAGAAGATGTATAAGGATCCTCTCAGGTTTGGTGGAAGGGAATAAAACATGGTGTGATTGATTTTGTATGTCGATATCTCAATTGTCAACATATCAAAGCTGAGAGGAAAAGGCTAGGAGGTGAGTTGAGGAGTTTAGAAGTGCCGACTTGGAAATGAGAGTACATATCGATGGATTTGTGACTCAATTGCCAAGGAGCACTAGGAGTGTTGATGCTATTTGGTTTATAACCTATATCATAACTAGTACGTACTTGACGATGCACATCGACATGTGCAAGACATGGTACGATTGCATATGATTCCAATGTCTATTATTTCTGATAGAGAACCTCGATTGACTTCTCATTTTTTGGAAATATTGAAGATTGCGATGGGGATAAAGTTGAGATTGAATATGACTTATAATCCCCAGATAGATGGTCAGACTGAGCATACTATTCAATAGCTAGAGAATATGTTGTGTGCATATGTTATGAATTTTAAATCTATTTTGACATCATTTATTCTATTGGTGGAGTTTGCGTATAATAATAGTTATCAGAGTAGTATTCATATGACTCCATTTGAGACATTGTACGGAATATGTTGTAGCTCTCCATTATATTGGGATGATGTTGATTGAGCTGCAGTTACTAGTCTTGAGATGATTCATGAGATGGAATAGAAAGGAAAAGTGATACAACAATGATTGAAAGCAGCTCATGATAGACAGGCCGCATATGCAAATAAAAGACGAAGACCCTTAGAGATTTAGCATGTTGATAGAGTATATTTTAAAGTTTATCATTTTTGTGGGAAAATATGAATCGGTATGAAATGGAAGTTGGCACCGATGTATGTCGGTCCGTATGAGATATTACAGCAGATATGCATTTGAGTTATCGATTGACTCTACCTCCATATTTATATGGTATTCATGATGTATTTCATATGTCGATTTTGTCGAAGTAGCCAAATCCTTCACATGTGTTAGAGATTTCTGAAATTCAGTTAGATCTGATGTATCTTATATTGAGAGAACAATTGTATTTTGGATCGATATGAACGGAAGCTTCGTAATATGCTTATACCAATGGTAAAGGTTCAGTAAGTGCATAGAGGTGTCGAAGAGGCCACTTGGGATATAGAGCAGAATTTGAGGGAGCTCTACCTCATATGAATCTGACCGGCCATCACATACGAATATTTGGAAAGAATTTCAATGAGGCTTTATTGTCCCAAACATAAAAGCTTGATGGTGGTTGAAGATGAAACATCAAGTATATTCAAGCTATTATAGGAGTTCAAGGGAGAGGAGCACTTAGTGAAATAGTATCGAGTGACCAAGAATTTTATTGCAACTTGACCAGGGAGAACAGCAGCTGGTGTGCAACCGCTCAACACAAACATACAGTCGTGCGCCCAGGAGAAAAATTGTGCACAACGTGCACCGACACAAGCACAAGGCACACCCACGTGCGCACAAGGCTGGACAAGGGATGACTGACAGAATCTTCTGCACATCAGTGCGATTTCAATGCGCACCTAGGAGTCGTCACGCTTTTTTTGAGAAGAAAATCCCGACTTACGAGATTTACATGAATTATTACATTTCTTATAAAAAACGAAAGTTGTAAACATTATAAGAACATATTATTAGTGAGTTTATCATATATTTGAGAATATTTTTCTCTCCAAAATTTTTTGGCTTTGTCTACACTTTTTTGTGTTCCTAAAATCATAATTATCAAAGTTTCATATTTTGTGGTGTTTGTCGATTGTTCTTCACGAGAAGTGGACAAGTTCTTTGAACGTTCTCTTAAGATCAATTGTTCTTATTTGTATTAGTAAGCAAGGATCGTACACTAGCATGAAATTTTTTGCGGTGTTAACTAGGCCTAAGAAAGAAAGAAATTTGATTTTCATTATGCTTAATGAAGTTTTATTATTATCATTTGGTGTAATTTTTTATTGTCATATTGCATAATAGATGAAGTTATGGCTAAGGCCACCACACATTTAGATTTCCTAGTATTGATGGAGCAAGAGGATGATGGAGCCTACAAGCTAGAGTTGAAATATAAGCATGTTGATAATATAGTGTTTTTTTTATCACTAACTTGCTTTGTTTTTGTGTCGATAGCAAAAGATTTGATGACAAACCTTTTTGAAGAATGAGAATATGATATGAATCTGACCCGAAAATACGTTCGAATATATAGTTGGAAGGAATTTCAAAAGGCTTTGTTGTCTCGAACAGACAAGCTTGATAGTGATTGAAAATGAAACATCTAATATACTCAGTGATAAAAGGAGTTCAAGGGAGCACTTAGTGAAATTGTATCGAGTGACCAAGCATTCTACTAAAAATTGACCTAGGAGAACATCAGATGTCACGCAATCATGGAACAGAATGCGTAGCAGCACGCTCGGGAGAAGAATTGAGCACTGACGGAATCTACAACGCGATTTCAGCTCGCAGTTGCACGCCCCGAAACGGATTTTAGTAAAGAAGTCTTAACTTGCAAGATTTATATGAATTATTGTCTTTCTTATATATAAAAAAGTAAACATTAGTAGAATAGATTATTATTGAGTTTATCATATATTTGAGAATATTTCTCTCCAAAAAACTTTGGCTTTGCTTATACCTGTGTTTCTAAAATCAAATTTATCAAAGTTTCATATTTTGTGGCGTCTGTCGTTTGTTCTTCACGAGAATTTTCAAATACGAGTTCTTTGAAGGTTCTCTACAAATCAATTGTTGTTATTTTTGTTAATTGTTACTAAACCACATCGTTTAAGGGCGAATATCGCGTTGTTTTTTTCAAAGATAAATATCTAGGGTTATGAGAATTCTTGTTGTTCATTGAATTGAGGATGCGATTAGGTCTAGTTTGTGTTTGCCTTTCATGCATAACCAGGTTTGCATTACCAGGTACCATGAGAAGGGGAATATGATATGAATCTGATAGGGAGTTACGTGCGAATATTTGGAAGGAATTTCAAGAGACATTGTTTTCTTAAACCTACAAGCTTGATGGTGATTGAAGATGAACATCAAGCATATCCAAACGATTAAAGGAGTTCAAGGTAGCACTTAGTGAAATCGTATAGAGTGACCAAGCATTAAAGTGCAAATTGATCCTAGAAAATAGCAGCTGGCGTGCAACTGCTCAACACAAATGCGCATCCACGGGCCCGGGAGAAAAATTGAGCACAACGTGCACCCGCGCGAGCACAACGCCCGGCCACTCACACAATGGTGGACAAGGATGCATTGACAGAATGTTCTACGCACCAGCGTGATTTCATCATGCACATGTGCGCCTCGATGTAGATTTTAAGAAGGAAACCCTAGCTTGCGAGTTTTACATGAATTATTTTCTTTCTTATATATAACAAAAGTTGTAAACGTTATTAGAACATATTATAATTGATTTTATCATATATTTGAGAATATTTTTCTCTCCAAAAAGATTTGTTTTTTTACACCTTTGTATGTTTCTAAAATCAAAATCATAAAATTTTCATACTTTGTGGTATTTTTCGATTTTTCATCACTAGGATTGTCCAAAACGAGTACTTTGAAAGTTCCCTTAAGAGCAACTGTTTTTATTTGTGTTATTTGTCACTAAATAACGTTGCTTAGGAGTAAATATCATGTTGGTTTCAAAGATAACAATCGAAAGTTCTAGAATTTTTGTTGTTTAGTGAAATGAGGCATGACCGGGTCTAGTTCGTGTTTTCCTTTCATGCATAACCAGGTTTGCATCACTACCCCTACTTATTATTATGGTATGACATAACTTTATTTACGCATGTTATTGTTGTTGTTACTTAATGTCAGGGTCGAAATTAATTTAAGGGGATAGAAATGTAATATCATGAAGTAAATATAACAATTTGTTGATTTAGTAATATGAAATTACTAAATGATTAACGATGTTAAAATAATGAGATATGATATATCTTGGTCATATGAAGTCTAAATTATTTGAAATTTGGAGATGACGTGAAAAAGTCAAAGATATATTCAAGTTTCATGTTTTAAGTTTTGGCAAAATTTGATTATTTGACTGGTCCAAACGTATATATCGGTGGAGCGTTGTTTTTCGATTGTTATTAAATAAAACTATATATTTGAAGTCTACAATGTATATGTTATTTTTTGATGTTGAGTTTTCTTAGTTTAACAAATGTTTTGATATAATTTATTATTTGAAATTAATTATTTAGGATGTATTTGATTTTAGTGTTGTGAACTAAATGCACCAGAATATTAATTATTAAACGATGAGAATTATAATAAAGTTTTATATTTTTGTTGAATTATTGTTGTTGGGCTATTTGATGTTATATATTTATTATGATTGTGTTGATATAGTGACAATGATATGATAATTTTTATTGAATTATTTAGATACATCACAAATCTCAAGATCAAAGAAATAGCTAGATTTTTTATATACTCGAGTTTAGCAAATGTTTTTATATAGCTTATTATTTGAAAATAATGAACCAAATGCACCAGAATATTAATTGTTAAACGATGAGAATTATAATGATGTTTTGTATTTTTGTTGAATTAATTTTTGTTGGGCTATTTTATGTTGTATATTGAGATTGTTATGATTGTGTTGATACAGTGACAATGATCTGATATTTTTTGTTGAATTATTTAGATACATCACAAGCCTCGGGATCAAAGAAATAACGAGATTTTATATATACTCGATTATCATGTACGTATTTACGTATGAACATATGTTGTTATTGTTTAGTATCGATAAAGACTATTGAGTTGAACAATGGTAAATCAACGGGACTAGATGATTTGATATTATATTTGTTATTTTTTATTATTGTTGACTGAGCGTTTTTAGTCAGTGATATCGTTATTTATCACAGTAATAGATGAGTGATGTATTGTTGTTTGTCACAGTAGTAGGGGAACGACATGTTGCAATAGTAGGATAGCAACATTTGTTGATATTATTGGTTGTGATACCAATAGTAGTCCAAAAAAAAGCGAAAAGAGTATTCATGTTATGATTTCATTATATCTTGAGTTGTTAATATAAATATTATGTATTAGGATAATATTTGTTGTATATGATCACCCTTCCGTGATAGTTTCTGTTGGACATGTAACATGATTACTGCTGAGATATGATAGAGATGAAGAACTAGATGTGTCTAGTCAAAGAAGTTCTTTAGTTTATATTAGATAGAAACAATATAACTTATTATATTCGAGTTGTGTCGTGTGTAATTATTATACTGTCTCTGATACATTGCTTTAAATAGTGTGTTGACTCACTATTTTATCGTATATGTATTATATTATTATGTAGTAGAAGGAAAATTTTTTATGCATATTACTTCACATAGTGTATGATTACGTGACGATATTTAGAGCCCACGGAAGATTCTCGTTCTTCTTCTGAAATACTTTAAATACAAAATACCCTCGCATAATATATGTCTTGTGGTGAGAAAATAACAAATGCTTGACTAGTTATCATAATTTCATTTTTAATAAATGCTAACCATAAATTACTTGCCGGATATACACTTGGTAAATTAATTATAACTAATAAATAAAACATTGTTTTATTTAATGGCAACTATCAACATCATCTTATATTGTTCAACATACATAAATTTCTTGGAATTTAATTAAATATCTTGAAATTTTTCCATAACATATATAATATGTAAGAGAAAATCTTGACATCAGGGGTAATAATTTTGAGATACACGGTTTGCGTGACACTTGCATTTTCATATTTTTTTTTTTGTTTTTGAGGAAATTGTTAGCAAATTAATAAATTATTATTTTAAAAATATTTGATTTCCTTTGAAAATTCATAATATTTTCTTGGATGCTTCCAATTCAATAAAATCTGAAATGTGCTGCGTGAAAAGCTAAAGTCAAATGAACACGAGGAGGAAAGATTCACGCACATTGCTATTTCTTGAAGATTTGTGTGTGTTTTTGCTTAGTTGGCATAGTATTTTCTTGAATAAAAAATATTAAAATTTACCCTTTTTAGAAATTTTAATATTAAAATTTTCACTATAGTATATCTAAGAATTAAAATCGATTTTATTTTTTACAAATAAAAAAGCAATCAATCGAGGTTATAAATAAATATACACAAATAACAATACTAATTTACGTGTTTTAGGAAAAAAATATCATGCAATCCAATCTTTTCTTTCTAGAAAAAGAATTAATTTGGAATTAGCAAAAATCTAGAAAAACAAAATATTTAAAAAAGGATTAGGTTAGCATATGTTGGGTGCAATAATTGTCCTTACTTGGTAGAGCGATCGAACCATGGTGCTTGTGCTGCTGTGCGGTTTAAAAGATTTGAGTTGCACCATTACCACTAGCTATAGCTTTTGGTAAAGCGGTAAGCACTCGATCCTACAGCATAGTTTAGGTCGGGTGGAGCAAATCACGATCGATTAATTAATACTGATTTTGATCGTTTATATCAAACATCAAAAGAAACGACGATGTCGGATATTATTGACGTGTCTAACATCATGTTACCATTTCAGAGGAAAATCGATTGAAGTGAAGTTAGTTTTAATTAATATATTATCAAAATTATCTAATCTAAGGCAATTTACATAACAGCAACAATTGCTATTTTCCCTTATTTTTATATTCCCCTAATAAATTCAATTCCCAACTTTGCTCAAAGGGCCCATATAAATTAATTAATTAACTGTATTCGAAATTAAATATTATCAATTAATTAAATAAAATGGATAATGATTTATATGACATATATAATAAATAGTAAATGGAGATTCACACCAGTTGAGCAACTTCCAGACAAACGAACTGCAAATAGAACGAAACTTCGACATCATAGTCATATAATTTCCTTTTATATATGTTTCCACTAAATTATTTAATTAAAATAAATGAAAAAATGTGGGATCACAACAGGTAAAAATAACAACTTCTATGTAATTAATTTTTATATATTATTTTCCCCATTATTCATGTTTAACTTATAACATTAATATTTGTAAAAAAAAAGCGTATACGTGCCTTTGATATTAAAAAATCAATAATTATTTTATTTAACATAAAAAGAATTTGATAATCATATTCAATTTTGCCCCAAAATCACACTAAAATTTCCAAGAATTTAGTGGTTTTCTTGTCAAAGATTAACTCATGGTTTTCCAGAACTAAAATAAAACGAAGGTACCATATGTACATGACTTTGACCAGAATTTTCTTGTGTGTGTGTTTATATATATATATATATATATATATATAACGTTCAATTCGTCTATTAAATGTGATAAACTGTATATTAAATAGGAAGATGTCACGTCAATGATACTCACATATGTGCTCACGGTGGGTGTCTAGGAGAGCTCATACGAACACGCACATATATATAAATAAAATTTTTATATTTGATAAATATTGGGCCTATATTATATACCATTATCAAACTAATTAAGCCTTTTTTGAGCTTTCCTTTATTAAAAATTCTAATATATTTTATATAAATAATTTTATTATCTTAAAATACACAAAAAATTATAATTTTCAACAAAATTTATCAAGTACTCCTACCATCTTCCTCCGCATAACCACACACACACACACACACACACCCCCCCCCCCCCCCCCCCCCCCCCCAAGGTGTGCTCACGTGCTATCAAACAAGACCTCCCATCCCATGCAAATCTCACTATAAATACTTGTATCCTCCACCTTCAGAACTCACCATTTTTTAGAATAATAAATACCTTCTTCTTCACAAGCTAAACAAGCATAATAATTTCATGGAAAATCCATCTAAGATCGCCATTATCGGAGGCGGCATCAGCGGCATCGCCGCAGCGAAGCAACTCCGGAAGCACAACCCGGTGGTGTTCGAAGCCACCGACTGCATCGGTGGGGTTTGGAAGCATTGCGCTTTCCGTACCACCAAGCTGCAGACCCCTCGGTGTGACTACGAGTTCTCGGATTTCCCGTGGCCTGAAAGGGATAACTCCAGTTTCCCTTCTAATATAGAGATATTGGAGTATGTGCATCAATATGCAACGCATTTTGATGTGCTGAAGTTCGTGGAATTCAACTCCAAGGTGGTCGAGATTCGGTTCATCGGCGAGCGCCGGAAATCTGATGAATACGGGAGTTTACTGTCCGGTCAGCCTGTTTGGGAAGTCGGAGTCCAAACAAGCGGATCGGAGACAATTCAGGTTGGTGAATTTCTTGGGTTTTTTGTTTCATTGGAATTTCTTGGGTATTATTATGACAATATGTTTAATTGTCTCATTGCGAGTCAAATAATTATCAGATTTTAATTTTAGTTTGAAATCTCATTTTATTAAGTTCCCACAAATTTAATTTAATTTACTTTGCTGCTTAAAACAAATTATTTCAAATTCAAGCTCAACTGTTTGAATGATTTTTTTTCAATATATAGGAACAAAATAATTAAAATAATGATTGGAATTGTAAAATATTTACTCATATTTAGCCCTAAATTCGATCATTTTAATGTAAAATGAATATTTTAAAATTATTTATTTTTCGACGAATTTTGTTAATTGTTTCGAAGTATTAATATCCCTAAAAACTGGAAAATAAATAAATGAATTTATAAAATTAAAATTGCATGCATGTAAAACTTTTACGTCCCCACATTATATATATTTCTATCAACGAGAATTTTAATTTTATTTCATATTTCATTTTAAAATAAATAATATCTAAACCCTTATATTTATTTCGATTCGTAGTGGCGTACGTTCGAGTGTGTGGTGATATGCGCCGGGAAATATGGCGATATCCCAATGATACCGAAATTCCCACAAAACAAAGGACCTGAGGTATTCAAAGGGAAAGTTCTGCACACTCTTGATTACTGCAAGATGAACCAAGAGGAAACAACTCAATTGCTTAAAGGGAAGAAGGTGGTAATATTTGGATACAAGAAATCTGCCATTGATTTGGCATATGAATGTGCTCTAGAGAATCAAGGTATAATTTTATACAATACTATATATGTATATATATACACACGCGCGCTCGCTTGCCATGTGGGCGCGCTTCTTTTAGGATTTATAGCTGATGCTAACGATGCTTCATGAGTGCGATATAGTGAAGCTAGAAGAGACAGCCCGATTAAAATACATTTTTATAGCTCATGCATAAGGTTTTTCAAGAAAATTAATGTGACTTTCAAAAGCAAAATATTTTAAGGGTTTGCCACCTAAAAAAAGTGATATTTCATTTTCACCTTCTTTAACCCCTTGACTATTTCTTATTATCAAATATTAATAATATTTTTCTCCGCTTCTAAAGTTAATTTTCTTGATAGCGTGGTTGACAGATAAGTCAACCTTCCAATATATTTGTTTTATAAGCAATTTATTCAATAAATTATTCAGTCAAGTAATTCAAGAAATATTCCGTCAACTCAAAATTAGTTCAACCTTTGAATAACAATTTCTCCATTCTACATAAATTTCAAGAAATTCCATTACATATAATACGTTTTCTCTCCATCTTTAGACAAGCTTTTTGCATGAAATTTTATGAAATACCCAGGTTGATCTGTTTTGGATTCTAGTCCTCGAAGTAGTCGAAATTCGGTATTCGTCCCGCAAATCTATGGTAAAGTTCACCGATGATTTATGGGACCAAAATCCGAAACAGGACAACTTAGACGATGATTTTAACGATATTTGATATGTTGTCGTGTGTATTAAATATACAGGACCAGAAGGCCAAACTTGCACCATGGTTATAAGGACCCTGCGTTGGACAGTTCCCCATTATTCAGTATGGGGTTTGCCATTTTCCATGTTCTATTCCACAAGGGCTGCACAATTCCTCCATGAAAGACCCAATCAAGGATTCTTTAGGTCCCTTGTTTGCACCGCACTCTCTCCTGTGGTAACATTCTACATATATGTTATTTTTCAAATCTTAGCGTTCTAGTGGAGGGAGAACTTAACATTTTTTTTTTCATGGTTTTCATAGAGAAAAATTATGTCAAAGATTATTGAATCATACTTGACATGGATTCTTCCGTTAGAGAAGTATGGACTGAAGCCCGATCATCCTTTCGAGGAAGATTACGCGTCGTGCCAAATGCCTATCTTGCCTGAAAATTTCTTCGTTGAGGCAGACAAAGGGAAGATCGACTTCAAAAGAACTTCAAAGTGGGGTTTTTGGGAAGGAGGAGTCGAGCTCGACGATGGAAGCAGACTGGAGGCGGACGTCGTGGTTCTTGCAACGGGTTTCGATGGAAAGCAGAAGCTGAACGCCATGATCCCTGATCCATTAATCCGAAGTTTGCTCGAGTTTCCTTCCGGCATGATGCCCTTATACAAGTACTACAAATTCGCTATTTCATTAAAGTACTATGAAACTATTTTTTTTGGTTGACTCGTCTCTCATCAACTCGAACTTTTGTTTCGTTTTTAGAGGAACGATCAATCCGCTTATCCCCAGCATGCCGTTTGTCGGCTACTTCGAGAGCGTCTCAAATCTCCACACGGCCGAGATACGCTGCAAATGGCTGTCGAGGCTCGTGGACAACAAATTCAAACTCCCGAGTGTCGAAAAAATGCTCTTGGACACGATGGAGGAGATAGATATCATGAAGAGGACTACTCGATTCTACAAGAGAAGCTGCATATCAACTTTCAGCATCAATCATACAGATGAGATTTGTGAAGAAATGGGATGGAAAGCATGGAGGAAGAGCAACTGGATTGCTGAGGCTTTTAGCCCTTATAACAGCCAAGACTACGCAGAAAAGGAAGAATGATTAAGAATCTCATTGACTCACACAAATTAATATTTCTTGTTTTATTTATTCCATTTTATTAAGTAATAAAATGTCACTCGATTCTTGTAATAGGTCGATAATCGACAAAATCCCATGGAAAAATAAATAAATTTTTAAATGAAAATTAATAAAATAAATGTTGGTTAGCTCTACAAGCCTTCTTTTTTATTTGAATATACAGTGTTGTGACACATATGATGCGTGTGTTTCATATAATAATTAGATTTTAAAGTAGTTTTTCAGAAAAAAAAAAAAATTAAAATTATTTCTTTTAAAAAAATTGAAATTTGAGAATTATATAAAGACTTCACCACCGTATCAAAATTAGTTATTAAATGGGGTTTAACTTTAATAAATAGTAAATATATATAGTATGTACTATGTAGTGGGCATCGGGCCATAATTGTATATAGTGGGCTGTTTGTGTTAATAATCGGGCCAAGAATCATGGATCGATATCACTCAAAACTTGTATGGTACCTAGTCACTGAGGCCAGGCCAGTATAAAATTTCCAATCACAATGCCAACATCATTGTAGTTGTACATGTCCGTCACTTTTACCAAAATTTATATCTGATGATGATGATATATTTTAATATTTAGAGTTGCGTAAAATTATTGCTCTCTAACAATCCATCTCCTTATCATCGGAAAAGCTTCCAACTTATGAAAATTAGGCATGTGGCTTTCAATATGACATTTTTTGGGAGACTGGGAGGATGTAGCCAAAGTTAGAATGTATGGTAATTGAATAAACCTACTCTTTTGAGTTAACAAGTAGTCCATACATAATGTTTTATTCTCTACGTACATAATCGTGAACGTACATGCTCATGCACGTACAAACATATATGTATTTGTTAGAGTTCACATGTCACGTGCACATACATAGAGATATTTCGTATATTTTTTGTAAAAGTTCTAGAGATATATACATATCAATAAAGATAATTGTGTACACCTAAAAGAGAAGAAGATTATGTCATCAAAATTAAGTAAGTTTAAACCCTCAACTTCCATAATGTAGCATTTCATCTGTATATATATGGACTTCATTGTGATTTAAATGCAAAATGCAAAAAAATGGAAAACAATAATATTAAAAAATTAAACACCAAGGCGGACATCTCATACTAGACAACATGCATGGCAGAATATAGGGCTTAGGCAAATACCCTAGGATATAGGGTAAGCTAATCTATACAATTTTCAAAATAGGAATGATTGTTCCAAACTCGAGTAAAATAGGGATTTGCTACATTTGGTCTCAATTTATTCCCATGACTTTTCAGAGGATTAATACATTGCTTCATCATTCATCAGGTGATAGTTTACAACCATTTTCAAACACAAAGGAATAGCATCCATAAACATAAAATCACTTGCACTGGTGCGATCTCTTTGAAAGTGAATTCTTATTTGTTTTTGGATATCTTTTCTTTTGTTTTCCACTCTATAAGGCAAGTTATATTAGCGCTCTTAAAACGTTAGGGCTCTCTACACTGCACTTGCTATTTATCTCAGTTAACTCTTTGTTTTTTTTGTTGTTTAGCTACCCAAGACCGAAAAATATAACTAAATACGGAGGAACTCCCCTTCGAGATCCTCTCCGATGGTGGACCTAGGCAGAGCCTTGGTCGATGCTAGTTCGAGCAAACTGTTAGAGTAGGTGTCCAACGAACCAACTTGTGTCTTAGACTTTATTAACTCTAATGTAAAAACGATATTTATTTGAATAATATTTAAGGTTTTATCCAATTATGATATCTAATTTATATGTATGTTCATGCAAGTTGCATAGATAAAGTTTTTGGATATATAATAGATATCATGTTAGTTTAGAACGAAATTATGCATTTATGAGTTGGTTTGAATGTCAATACTGGAAGGGATCAAATGGTGTACAGTGCATCAACATCACGCCAAGGTTGACAGAAGGACGTGCGCATCTGCATGTGCTATGGCAGTACCAAGATTTCACAAAAAAGTTCTACAAGCATGTGCGCAATGGCGCCACTTCTCGTGCAGCCGCGCGCATGAGGCATGCATAAATACAACTTCAGTGTACACACGTGTATAAAAGGACGGAAACCCTAGAGTTCGGAAAAAAAAAGGAAAAAAGAAAAAAAAGGCAAGAACAACACATAAAAGAGGGCTGAGAGAGGAGGCGTGAAGCAAAACAAAAGACGGAAGAAACTCGAAGACGAAGACCGCATCATCCAGGATGGAGTCACATATTTAGATTCGAGTGTTCTTTTTTTCTCTCACTACAATCTCTTAGTTATTTTGGCGATGTCGAAAAACATGAATTTTTTTGTCGTTTTCCCGTTATGAACTAATTTTTTTAATCTATAGGATGATGTAGCTTTTTTGAATCTTTATTTATGAATGGTTGATTGTTATATGCGAAAATTTCTTCTTGTGTTATTCATATTTTCGGATTTTATTGCTTTCAATTACTTCATCACTAATTGGATTGTCATATTTATTTGAGATCTATCACTTGGGAGATGACATTTTGAATAGGACCAGAGGAAAAAATATTGTTGGTATTTATAGTGCTCGGGAGGCCTATAACTCCACCAAACCCATTAAAAGAACTGTAGTACTATTGAAATTATTTAATGTTTGCGATTTAATAGGGATATTGAAACCAGTGTTAGATAATTGTTCCTACATATCACTTAGGAAATGGAGCAGGAATATTTGAGAATTCTGGGTAGTAGTAAACGGGTTGAACTTATGAATATAAAAGTTGATGATAATTCAATATATTGAAGATCAAGTGAAATAGCACCTCTAGATTCCTTGTCCCATTGATTTTAAAGCGTTGTGTGTTTGAATTAGTTATGCTTGAATAGAAGTTGACTATTTTAATTATGGTAGTCAACATATTATTAAATTATACTCCCTGTGAGAACTATATATGTTCTTAACCGAGTACTAGAATTTATACCGTAACTTGCGGGTAGAAAATAATGCAACATATCATGAGATATGCTTCTCAATATAAGATCATGAAAATCATTAGGAAAGTGTACCATATATTTTAACTAAGTTCCTAGTCGAATCAGCCGCTTAAAATTAAGATAAAGGTCGCTTGAGCTTGATACTAGAATAAGTGATATAAACATCATATTTCACTGGTAAGGGCATGGAGATGTTCATTCATAAAGATGAATGATTATTTGATGATGCATCAAAAATTATCCATCGGACTGTTCAAGTAGTTATCATTTATCGAGTGGAATAATATGCAATAATGATTGTACACCATTAGACCTTTGCCCTAGACAACGTTGAGGTTCCACGTACTCTCATTTATTTTGATCTTTTTGCCAACTCCATTGAGGGTCATTAGGTAGCGAGGTTAGATGTAGTTTCGATATACGTGGGAACAAATACATTGTAGTCATGGATCATATGTGATCTGATGAGTTAATAATGCAAAGAATCTCTAATCAGAGAAAACACGTGCATTTTGGAAAGGTATTTCCTCAATTGAACATACTATGTCACTATTATTACTCAAAAATACAACATATCATTGTTGAATTCATATGCAACTCTCAATATTCCAATGGTTACAGAATCGATCGAGATATATGAGTTGAAAGGATCATATTGTACTCTAACCATAACTTAAGGTTCTTGCAAGCACTATCAGCGATACCTAGAGGATCATAGGGTGATGCTACTAGAAGTTCTTACCACGATCTGATGGATGCAATCAAAAATGAGTTCAGACATTCTTGATCAAGGTGTTGATGAAAAGAATATGGCGCGGCTAATAAGGATAAGCCCGAATAAGTATAAATATTATTCTGAATCACATGGAGATATGAACTCATAGTTAGTTGTATCCCTGAACCATTACAAGTCACACAAGTATAGAATTTTGTGTTCTCGTTGAGATAGTCAAAGTTCAAAGAGTTGATTTTGGCGACTGTAGTTTGATGTAGATCAAACATAATTATAAATGAGTTTATAAATGGATTTCATATGATGAAATAAATGGAAGTTAACTGGTAATTGAGTAAGAAGAGTGGAAATACCTATTTTGGCAAATGAGTTTACAAAACTAGCAGCTGCCAAAAATGGATCAGTGGAAATTTTGATCTTCGAATTTTTTTATTTTCATTATATGAACAAAATTTGTATCCTTGATACTTCGACGCTGTCAGATCGTTGATCGAGGTATCATGAGTTCACAATTATGTTATAGAGGGGTTTAAAATTAATTAACTAATAAGTTAATTAAAGAAATTAAATAATGATTATTTGATTTTAAATAATATGTCTATGAATATAGTGTATGTGCATGCGTAGATGTGTTAATATATAAATATAAAGATTTATACATGAGCCAAGTTGTTTGCTGATCTTGGGAAATGGAGGAGTTCACCTTTTTATCATTTTCACTTGTGCTATATATGACTTCAAATTGGATACTCTCACTTCGATAAAAGAGAAGACACGAAAGCAAATTGAAACTTCTTCTGCTGGGACAAGTTCTTTCTGATAGGATGAGTTCAATAAACGTAGCATTGAATTAAATCGTTACAAAAGTTACCAGCTTTCAAAATTTTCGTGAGAAGACGAATTGAAGATGGATATTTATTTCGCTGCCGGACTACATAAAATCATCTACACTATTTCTTGCTACATTTTCTGAAACATTTACATAAACACTTCAACTATCCAAAGTTTTAACACCAAATAATGAAAATGGAAGGATAAATATATTACAAATTTGAGGACGAAACTATGGTAGATGGATGGGATGTATCGATCAATAAATCCAAAATAATCCTCTAGTGAATTTAACTATTTGTGCAAAATAACTAAATCATATACACATTCCACAAAATCCATCACGAAAAATAACATTGTCATATAGAATGATCTAGACATGAAATAATTTGTTATCGACATATGATAAGAATTAAAAAAAAATAGATTAGGTCTCTTGTGAAACGAACTCACGAATCTTTATCTGTGAGACGATCTCAAAAATCTTTATCTATGAGACGGGTCAATCTTACCGATATTCACAATAAAAAATAATACATATGTCTCATAAAATACGACCCGTGAGAGCGTCTCACACAAGTTTTTGCCAAAAAAATATGGATATCCCGAAACAGACGGAGAGATCACATGTCATTTGGCATCACACTGTGTTGTGTTCGTTATGTGTCTTCTCTTTCTCTTCATTTGATCAACAGCTTACTTTTTGACTCCATTTTTGTACTCGATTCACAGTCTTTTATTTCTCAGAGAGTGAGAAAAAGAGCCCATAGATTGTGCACTAGGACTATTTCATCACATGTCATGTTTCTTGGTTATGCATTGTTGGAGTTTAATGCATGTATACATTCCATTTCACTTTATTCTATTTCGTTTTTGGTCAGTTTCTTTTTTACTACGTATGTGTCTGACCTAATTATTACCCGAACCCATACGGGGTGTCGACAGTTAAGTAAGTTCGACGTAGGGGAAGTTTTTTTTTTCTTTTTGAGTGACTATGATGAAGGTAGAAAACAAACAGAAAGCCGGGGAACATGTTACTTTGTCTGATATTTTTGTATTTCATCGTTGCGTGTATGTAAAAGTGTTCATGGGTCGGTCCGGTTTTATTTTGTCCAACTTTGGTTCGGTCTTTTAGTTTATGAAATATGTAATAATCCGAAAAGTTTAGTTCAGTTCGGTTTTGTTTTGTATTATGATAGACCGGTTTATAAGGTTCAGTTTGTTTGGTTTGATGAATAATGTATAATATATTGGTTTGATGAATAATGTATAATACAAAATATATATTTCTTTTGTTCAAACTTCAAAGGCTTCTGCTATACAAATAAAGGCACCGAAAGCTACTGGGTTCAAGGAAAAATCAAACGTTAAGCCTAAAATCGGTAATTAAATCTAACAAGTTTAAATCAAAATATAACTAAATTTGATAATTCACGCAACAAACCGATGGTTCTGCTGCAGATTTAATGGTAAAATATATCAAACTGTAAACCCATGAACTAAACTATAATTTAACCGAAATTCCGGTCAGTTCGGTTTTTTGTCACAAAAAAACGAGCCGAAAAATCAAAATTTGCAAAAATATATATCCAAAACCGATCCAAAAGAAACTAAATTTTTATTTCGGCCGGTTTTTTCAATTAGAGTAGATCTCTTGTGAGACGGTCTCACGAATTTTTATCTGTGAGACAGATCAACCCTACCGATATTCACAATAGAAAGTAATAATCTTAGCATAAAAAACAATACTTTTTAATGGATGACCAAAATAAGAGATTCGTCTCACAAAATCCGACTTATAAGACCGTCTCACACAAATTCTTGCCTTCCAATTATATTCGAATAATGAACACCTCATGGGTACAAGTATAACCTGTCCTTAACTTTCATTGCTTGGTCAGGAAATCTTGTATTTTCTTTGTCATTCAAAAAGCTAAAATGTATCCATCCAAATTCGACTACTCATCCTAGGGCCGTCTCCGATCCTTACAAGAAATAGACCTTTGAATTTAAAAAGTACTAATAAGAAGGAAAAAAAAAAAGCCCTTTGGTTTGCGTAATTTTCATTGTATCATACGATAATTTGTGAAATTTGTTCCATACATTTTCATGCTAACTCTACATGATATATACTTTTGTGATCCATTTAATAATATATAATATAATTAAGTACTCGATTAAATTAACCAACAAACTTGCATACATATATTAGTCAATATAATTTTAGAATCTATTTTAATTCGCATATTTTTTTAATAATATTGTAATAATGGTAAGTTTTCTAAGTTAGATTCAATATGTCATTATGAAGAACAATTTCTATCAGCTTGCGTCTCTTGTCATTTCAGTACCCCTACTGACTCAATCTTGTCAATTCAGTTGGTTAGTGGACTACACTAATGTGACTTTTATGTACACAGGGATTGGTGCGGGTGGAAACTATAAGTTTTTTTTTTGTTTTAATGAGAATTTGTGGTCGCTATCGTTGAGATATGTGGTGGATAGATCTTCGAATTAACACATCAATTGTAATGATATGAATGTGTATGTCAAGATTCTTATTCAATAAGTCACTGACTGAATAATCCATATACCAAAATGTTTCGAATCCGCGAGTTTCTATGATGCTTCGAGGACTAATTTATATCTGAGGAGCAGAAAAATTCGGGGAAACTTTGTCAAACTTTTGTGTTTTTGATTCACTTGTGGTGTCTGATTTAGTGCAAAAAAAAAAAAAAAAAAAAAAATTATTAGACAGTGAGCTCAAACTTAACTAATAGCTAACTTCAATTTTTCGCATGAAAAATTGAACTACCACTTCCATGAGGATTTATGAAATTTTTAGTGTCCAGTCTCGATGCAAAATTGTTTAAGAACTCTAGTTTGATCTAAGCAAGGAATTTATTCTTCAATCGTAGACATGATTAGACGATCAAATGGTAGATCTATTTGTAGAGAATTACAAGAAGTGTTATATCTGCTTAAAAATCGGAATATTCAGAGCAGACGTTAAATACACAAAGATAAATAGATCTAATAACCCTATGAATGTTATAAATCATACGATACTAAAAGAACGTTTTAAACGTCGAAAATTAAAAAAAAAATAACTTTTTGATGCGTCTTAGGTGCGAGAAAACGGTACTCTAGAATCGAGAACAAAAGATTATCCGATGAGGAGAAAAATTTTAGGAAACCTTGTCGAACTTTGGTATTTTTTATTCATGTGTGGTGTTTTCTCTATTAAGACCATGTATGCAGATCACACAAGGATTTTTGTTCCTCTGTCATGTGTTATATGTGATCAGGACATAGAACATAATTGGCATACTTTTATAACTTGTAAATATGTGTTGGGGCACATGCTGATATTCTAAACTTGATGATAAATTGTCAAATACTTCAGAAAGTTTCTCAAATTTTGTGTTCAAAGTATTTTCTGTGTCAAATGAAACCATACTTGTAAGATTGCTATAATATTGTGAAATGTATGAAAACAGAGGAATAGTAAATTGTGGAATGCTTCTATTATGCATGTTGCTCAAGCTACTATACGTGGTTATTCATTTATATGTGAGAGGATTGAAGCTAAAGCACGCTCCTAAACTAATGCTCAAAACCAACATGAGACGAAGTTAACTGGAAATTACCACCTCTAATTTTGATTCAGCATTCTTCAAGGATCAGAGATTAGTAGGTTTTGGCATGGTTATTCGCGATGATAAAGAGCAGTTTTTGGCCGCTAGAACTGCATTAACAGAAGGTTTGCCGAGTGTCCGAGAAGGAGAAGCTATGGGGTATTTAGAAGCTATTAAGTGGGTTACAGAGATGAGCTTATAAAGATTCGTCTTCGAAACCAGTGGCTGATGCAGTTAAAGTGTATGTATATGACTAGAGTTTGAGATATAATTGGAAGATGTGGAGAACTGATAAGACAGGAGAGTCATTTTTCTATTTCTTTGCTTCGAAGATAGACAAATGAGTTAGCTCATCTGCTAGCTAGAAAATGTAGTTTACACTTAAATCCATCTATTTGGCATGATCCACCCTCATTTCTAGATGATCGATTATTGTACGATGTTATCTTGAATAATGAAAAACTTATTCTCGTTAAAGGAACTGCCTTCAAGATAGATTCAATGGTCACAATTGGATCAAATGTTTCTTTTTTGGTATACAGTGGAGCGTAGTAGATTCACATATTTGGGTCAATTATAATCATTGGATTTGAAATGACCGATAATTTTTCAGTGTAGTGTCTCATTAACCGTAAATCTTGAAATTGATGGGAAAATTCGACCCTACCCCTGCAGGCACTGCCTGCAGGGGTAGATCCAAGGGCCAGAAAAAATTCTGGCCCATTTTTTTTTATTTTTTATTTTCTCCCCTCCCCATGAAGTGAATTTTGGGCCCTTGATATGGTGTGGGGGCAGTGCCCCCACACCCAGCATCGACTTTACAATTGATGCAATCTGAGTTATCGGACTGGTGTACTGATGATGTTTTTGACTGCAGGAGGAAGTAGGGGTCAGCTTTTTCTGAGGGCCGCATTAATTTTGATTCAGCAATTTGGTCTCTCAGTTCACAATCCACGAGCCCACTGCTGTCCTTCACACCCCTGTGGGCCGGACCCTGTTTCTTTTGTCCTCGTTGGCTAAACATAAAATTTTAATTTGAAATTAAGAAATATATATATATATAAAAAAAAGTGTGAAAAATAAAGAATTTGTATTAAAGAAACTAAAGAAATTCACAAAAAAATTTGAAAAATATACATAATATGACGGGCATAAAAGAGTAAGGCAAAAACTTGTGTGAGACAGACTCACGGGTCGTATTTTGTGAGACGGATCTCTTATTTCGGTCATCCACAAAAAAAGTTTTGTTTTTTTATGCTAAAAGTACTACTTTTTATTGTGAATATCAGTAAGATTAAGTTGTCTCATAAATAAAAATAGGTGAGACCGTCTCACAAAAGATCTACTCAAAGAGTAAAATCATGGTGTTACACCATGACACTGAGACCTATTTTGTATTTATAGTCATTTTTTGTGAACATATTTTTAAAAATTAAATCAATTTTTATACAAAAATTAGATTGAGGGCATACAAAAAATCTATTCTTCAGCTAGTTTACGGGGCGAAGTTAAACTCAAGTCTATTATCTTAATAAGTACATGTATATACGTGTCTAATTCATTTTTTTGAGAAGGATGTAGTATGACTAGTTGGAAATTAAAATTATTTTTCTTGCGGGAGTATGGTTATTTGGAAAATTGATCAAATCAAAGAACAAGTTGTAAATATGATCGAAAGATGATATTATTTAATGATTAGTAAATTGTTGATAAAAATAACAAATAAGAAAACGTAATATACTGTGATAAAATACTATTATATTTGGTATTATTTTTCGTATCAGATAAATTAATTAAGAATTATTTCACTTTATGCCTAAAGGATCCTTTGAATGTGGGGCTTTTTGAGTTATGCAAAAGACAATTTTGGATTAAATCGATTATGTTTTAAATAAAGATTGTTAGCCCAAGAGGTATGTGAGTGTACTTTCTAAAATTTAATGCTACTTGATCATAATATGATGGATAAAATGAATTTGATAAAAAAAAACGAAGAAAACATGGTTATTAGGTTATTATTAGTATTGTCACAGTCCTTCGTGTCGTGTTGATGGCTCGAGAAATTGGTAACGTAGCCATCTATTTTATGTAGCGGCGCAGTCCTAAATTGTTTTGGCGGCTCTAATTACTGTGTAGTTTGAAAGATTCAAGTTGTATTGTTATTATTAACTATATATTTTTTTTAAAAAATCAGTTACCACCAATCATATGCTCAACTGTTGAAAGAGTATACAAAAATAACTTATCATAAATTTAAAGATTTATGCTTAAAAATAAATAGTTAATTTGATTCTACCAACTTTCATTGTCATTTTGCAAGGAGAATTCATTTAATTAAATAACGAGTTAAAGGTAGGGAATCGCATCTCGGAACAAACGCGTTCCAGGTAATCTTTACCAAAATGCGACTACTCGACAAACCTAATTATTATTATAAAAGATTGTTCAAAAAGCGTAATTAAAGGCTCTGTCTAAATAACAAACCAATCCAGTTAATCACCAAAGAATCTTCACCAACCCAATCATTAGTGTCATAAAAACCACATTTTTTTAGAATTTATTTTAATTTGTGTTATAAATTAGTTAATCGCTCAAAAATAAAAAGAAAAATAGAATAAATTTGCATAATTAATTAAATATTTAACTAACCCTCTATTGTCCATTAATTTCACCTAAGGATAATTTACAACAAATGAAAATACTTCATTCTTGTTCTCACATAGCAACGTTATGACTGGTACCAAAGATAATACTACTTGTTCAATGATTTATAAAGGTAATATTATTATTGAGAGATGAATCGAAAGCTGAAGTTTGAAATGTTATATGATTTAAAATATTTGAGTTATATTATTTGCTTGAATGTTTAAGGATTAATGAATATAAATTAAGAAATAAAGATAAAAGAAAACTCAAAAGATTGTTTCATCCACTAGGGAATGCACCAGGAAAGGGTGCCCCATGTGTAGCATGGAACAATCCACGACGCAGAAGAAGCACCTAGGCGTCTCCCATAGGCGCCTAACCACCTCTATATGTACCCTGGAATTTCCAGGGCCGTGAGAGAGACTTCTAGGAGTCTGTTTACGAAAAATTGTGAGTTTTAATGATAATTTGCATCTAAATAGTGTCTTTTGATGGCTTTTATCTGACTATAGATGAATGAACACCTCTTTAATGAAATATTATGTTCCTGTTGATTGATATCTTCAAATATATTATCTTAAACAAACAAAAAAACTTTTTGCATAAGAATTTTTATGATATAATTGTACTCATATTGTTCATTCTCTACTTCTTTCTTTTCAAAGAGATTTTTGTAAGTCATGGTTTTTAATTAAAACTTAAAGCATAGTTTCGGTCGGTTTTCGAGTGATTACGTGGTTTTTTTAAAAAAAATAAAAATAAAAAACAAAAGATAATGAATTCAATCTTCAAACATATAACTAAGCAATATAGATGAATAGTAAATACAACACCTTTTAATTTTATTAAAAAAAATAACATATTTGAGTTTGTTAAAAGATCAATTATGGAATATGATTGTCTTAAAAAATATAGAAGAACACTACGATTATAAATTTATGAAATCAATGATTAATTAGAAAATCATGTTATTATTATATAAATTGAAGGGCAAGTGTAGACTGTCATCCCAATAAAATAAAATGTAGCAATTTAAATACTTATTTTCCAAAAAAAAAAAAAATCAAATCAAATTATGCTACCCAAATTTTTTTAAAAAAATAATAATTATTACTATTATTTATTTTTATAATTTGATGTTCGTACCGTGCAAAATTTTGTCTTTTACCCGACTGAAGAATAAAATAAAAAGTGAATGAATCTTTTAAAATTTTAAATTTAGGCTTAACAGATAGCTCCAAATTATGGCTGGCTTAAGTGAAGTTTAAGAATTGATTAAGAATAAAGTTGCATTGTATTTGCCTACTTAGGAATCTAATCTTCTAACAACTTATGATTTCCTCCGTCACTTAATTAAGTTTAGGAAGTAATTAATTATAAGTTATTGTTTGTTTTACGCTTCCTAAATTTGTCGTTTGTGTAATGCTGCGTGTTGTCTTGTATGAGACTTCAAATTTGTGCTTCATTAATTTCTATATATCACTAATATATTCACACGTTGGAATCAATGTGTCCGTTCATTATTACTTTTTAAGTCATGTATCGATTTCTTTATCTTCGCAAAATATGGAGGTTTGTGGCCGCTGTTGTAAATATATATACGGACAAACCGAAATGTGCACTAAAACCAGCGATGTAATAAGGTGAACAAAATAGTAGGACAATGCTGAAAATAAAGTAAACCGAGGCCTGTATGAAATACAGTGTTCTTAAAATAGATTCGTTCCCTCCGGGATGTGCTTCGAGGATGAACTCGGACGTCTGTTTCCCAGGATACAACGGAACAACCAGTAGTACCCTAGCACGATGTACCACTGCGACGAACTGAAATATACTAATAAAATTATTATATGTTTAAAGTAAATAATTTTTGGTATCATTATATGTTTTAATAAAATTATATATATATATATATATTAATTAATAAAATGTTAATTTAATGCAAGTCACATATAGCTTAGGACAAAAACTTGTGTGAAACGGTCTCACGGGTCGTATTTGTGAGACGGATCTCTTATTTGGGTCATCCATTAAAAAATATTACTTTTTATGCTAAGTGTATTACTTTTTATTGTGAATATGGGTAGGGTTGACCTATCTCACAGATTATGACTCGTGAGACGGTCTCACATGAGACCCACTCATAGCTCAGTGGATAGAACATCAAGTTGTATGTTCAATTTCTACTTTGATATTTTTTCCATCTTTTTTTTCTATGTATTTTTTAAATTTACAGTATAGTTCTTCACTGTTTCTTATAATTACATTTTGATCATCATTTAAATATAAATCAAATGAATTATAAAAAAAAATTACACAAATACATAACACGTGCGTCGATCCACTAATGATAATTAATGCTGAATTGATAGCATGGGGGTTTGGGAGTCTCTTTAAAAATATACAAACCAAAAATGTATTGACAGTTATGAATTTTTATTATTTAAAAGACTCAATCCAAACACAATTTATAAATTATATATCTTTTTCGCCAACCAATTTTGAAACAAATAGTAAAAAAATCAAAAATAAACTAACGCATGCACAGAACATTCAGAGTTTTCTTCGTAGCTGAACTGTGAACTAATATTAGTCTTTTAAAATCAACTTTCTCATAACACAAAAATTCATATAAAATCGTCTTATTTATCATTTTTGTGAGACGAATCTCCTAAAAAAATAAATTTTAATTTACATATCAAAAATTTTATTTTTTTACTCTAAATATAGATCGATCGATCTCAAGTGAGAATTACTATTCTTAGAAATAAGATCATATTAATATAGATTACACATGAATTGGTGTTTAAAACATATTATAATGTTTTCTCATTATATTATGATAGATAATTGATCAATAAGATGTCCATTCGAGTGGGTTCGAATTAGGTTGATGCATGATGATATCAAAAAGTCGTTCGACTTGAATTCGAACCAAACCAATAACTCCCAACCCGAACCCAAAACCGACCCGACTCAACACGATTTTCATTTTTTAAATTTGTTTTAAAAATTATTAAATAAAATCAAATAATATTTAATTTAAACACATATTAACAAATCTCTTATATATTATTAAATTTGAAATTTAAAGTCAAATCATAAAAGATTAAAAATATATTTACTAAATTAAGTAAACAAATATTAAAAAATAGAAAATAAATATTAAATAATAAAAATTTATGATATAAATGTATAATAATTTTTTTCTAAATATACAATATATAAAAATATAAGTAATATTTATTAATTATATTTTATTTTAAAAAAATTACAATTTTCAAGTCAATCTAAATTAACACGATTATTTTTTAGTCGGATATCGAGTTCAACCCAATATAACCCGTCTAACAACTAAAACTTTGATTTTTTCGAGTCGAATGAAATCATGTTGTCGGGTCATGTAAGATTTTGACATCCTAACAATTATAATCCCATCACATCAAGCCTTCCGAATATTTTAGTGGTTACATAACAAACTTTATAGGATTTCATAAACCGAAGCCTTTAAAGATTTGGTAAACATGCTCGCCTTTACAGCTAATCCATTGATTTTAAAATAAGACTGTAAAAAAAGAGTCCTCGACGTGCGAGGATGAGACTAACCGTGACAACCCCCTCCCACCCCCCCAAACACCTGTCTTTTCTTCCCCTTTTTAGTTCAAAATTACTACACTTTTAGATTCCATTTGTGTGCAAATTTTCCAGGTGACTGCCTATTTATATTGTGAGACGATCTCACGAATTTTTATCTGTGAGATTTGTTAATCCTATCGATATTCACAATAAAAAGTAATACTCTTAGCATAAAAAGTAATACTTTTGCATGGAGACCCAAATAAGATATATGTCTCACAAAATACGATCTGTGATATCATTTCACACATGTTTTTGTTTATATATAGATGAACATTAGACAACCTATCGATTTTTAGAACACTGATCAAGTATATCCCGAAATAATGATAATTCGATAGATCAAAGTACGAAGAAACTGTGACAATGATTTTCGAATAACAAATAACAATACGAAGTACAATGTAGATTATTTGAAATACAGAGAGCGCGATTTGGCTATTTTTCTGAATTAATAAGAACATTAGCAGTGTAAAATGGGTTAGCCGGTTAATCCTCGCCGTGAATTAACTCTTTTCCACAGTGTATAATAAATCCACACCGCTAATTTAATCACTCACATTTTAATTAACCAAACGAGGACAAAAATGTAAATTCATACAAAATGTACACCGCCGCGCCGTCAGCAGGCGTAGAACTCCACTAGCTCGCCCAGAGACTCCGCCTGAGGGTCGGCGTTCTCCAGCATCCAGAGTAGGTGCTCGAACAGCACCACCTCACATCCCACGGTGAACGACGCGAGATCGCCATCGGAGCCCCGCCGCTCGACGAGCTCGCGGAAGAGAGGGTTCTCCATGACGTCTGAGGTTATCAGGTAGCGCCTCCGCGACTTCCCGACGTAGACCGCGTGGAGGTCCTTTGGGGTGTCGTCGTCGTCGGAAGAATTGGCGGCGGCGATGGAGCTAGAGTTGGAACGGCCGAGCTTGAAGGACTGCATCTTCTTGAGGACGGACTTGATCTTGGTGAGCTTTCCTCCTTTGGCCATTGGTGGGATATTTGTGGGTTCGTTGAAGAAGAGGGTGATTGGTATATAAAGGGGCCGCGGGCGTTGATTTGGCTGGAGCAGATGGGCTCCACATTTTATTTATTTATTTTTTGTAAATAAATGTAAATAAATAAATAGTGGTCGAAATGAAAAAGGGTTTGTTGTGTGACACTCTTGAAATGTGTGAGACATCTTACGTGTCGTATTTTATGAGACAAATATTTTATTTGGGACATCTAAGAAAAAAAATATCACTTTTTATGCTAAGAATATTACTTTTATTGTAAATATCGATAGAGTTGACTCGTCTCACAGATAAAGATTCGTAAGACTGTCTCACAAGAGATCTACTCTTTTTTTTTAAATAATTCAATCGATCAAATCAGTTTAATCGCACAATCAAATCAAAATATTGTCATATTTTATAAATATTAATGTAATATAATAAATAATATATTTGAAAACATAAAATGTGCATAAATAGACAATTTTTTTTCCAAAGTTTAAAAACTTATATATATAAAATTAAGCCAAATCGTATGACGCATTTTGCTATTTTAATGTTAAAAAAGTGGTCATATATTAAGTTGTATCGTTGGAATTTAAATATGCCTGATCAATGGTATCGAACTGTGAACAGTTTGGCCGCAACGAATTTCGTCTGCTCAAACAAGTAAAAGAAAAATATAGATCTATCGATCCAAACACAACTTAATTTCAGAATAATTTATGACACAGGTTCAAAAACAAAAAATTTAAACATGTATCTATAATTTAACTCATTAATTTTCTATAGCAAATTTTGTATCTTTTCCGATGTAATGTAGACGTGTAATGATGCTCACAGCTCCGACTCAGGGTGTTGGTCTGGTGTGGTTAGGGGGGCAGAAGCCGCAAAAGAAGCTGCGGTTAGGAGGAATTTGGATCGAAGCCTTTTTAATGCAAAATTCTTGGATTGCATTAAATACTAAAGCGATGGTACATCTAACAAATAAATGTTGTATATGAATGTTAGAGCATAACATGTGCGCCAGTCTCACACGGCAGACTCGTCTGAAATTATATATCATTCATGCTCTTGTTGGCTTTAAATTAATAGTACGCAGAAGGTTTTTTTCCCTATCAACCCACACATTTATTGAGGGTATTTTTTTTTTCTTGGGAAATTTTTTTACCAATTTCATGGATCGAGCTCTATCAGAGAGCCTGATTGATAATTTTTCCCCGGAAAAGTAAAAAAAATCTAAAAAAAAAAAAGAATTATAAGAGGAGATTATGATTTATGTAAGGTCTTGGACCAGCCACTTATGGGTCATGCAATCACAGTCCTTGGACCCGGCCTAACTTGCATTTACTCACAGGACTCCTCTCGCTTGGCAGGGAAGTCTGTGCCTCCTCAGGTTTCGATCTCATGACCTTCAGGCTAAGTACATGGATCATCGAAACCTGGTAACAATTGAGTTGTGTCTCCCCAGGTTTTGATCTCATGACCTCCAGACTAAGTACATGGATCATTGAAACCTGATACCAATTGCGCTAGATTGCAGGGCCCATAAGTGGCAGGCCCATGGCCTTACAATAATCATGGTTGTTTGATAATTAAAAATTATCCAGGAGCACGAGCGCTCACATTTTCGGTCATGTAACTTACACGTTTTTCATTTTTGATCATGTTATCGACCAATTCGTAGTCTTGATTAATTAACTTCTACTCTTTTTAAAATTTATCCTTTTTCACAGGAGTGCATACATAGCATCGCACATGTTGGCAATCTCCATCGTTACGTGATAATTTTCCCGTGACAAATCATCATTCTGATGAAAAAGAACTAAAATCGAAAAAAATGCAAATTAGTGTCATGAGACCGTAAATAACATAATCGAATAAAAAACATGTCAGTCACATAACAAAAAATGTAATCTTCTCAATTATAAAGGTGGGGATTAGTGTATGTAAATAAACTATGCAAAAAAAAAAAAAACTATGTTTTTACGCCCATTAAATTAAAAAGGTAAAATTCAATGGAGATGTTTTCTTGTTAATACTGAGGGTGGATTACATCATGCACATAATTTCTGTGCACGTAAATAATTAGAATGCTTTCGGTATTATTTTAAAGGGATTTGATAGTTACACTCAATTTTTTTGTTACTTATATTCTATTTGTGAATAAATTTGACACATATTTCACACACGAAGTAGAGTGTATATAACACAAAATGGAGTGTAAATATCAATTTCTTATTTTAAATCCCTTTTATAAATCCCTCTTGTTTAAATACATTGATGCATAGATATAATACTATCATTATGAATGAAATACTTGAAAGTGGTATTAAAATAATTCAGGTAGGATCCGATTTTGATCAATAGTTTAAGTAGTTTCTGTTCAATAAAAATGAAAAGAAGATGGAACAAAATCTAGGCCATACGTATATAATTTCTGCATATTTAATTTTTCTGAACCAATTTTGATGAATGAGAAACTAAGTCACTTGAATAGACTTGGATGACTTGAAATTAAAGTGATCCAATCACCATTAGTATGGCATGACATGCTACGGGGTTGATTGTTGGCCAGAGGCCACCAAAGGTGTGACTAGATCAAATTAATGACATGCAAGTGTCATGTCGCGGGTCTAGGTCTGCGTGAATTAGAGGTGTCAAAATCAGATACGACCCTTCAACTCGACACGGTTCAACCCGAAAGAAATCAGATTTGAGTTTAAGGTTTTTGAGTTCGGGTCAGATCGGGTTGAACCCTATAGCTGACCCGAAAAAATGATCGGGTTGGGTTCGGGTCAACCGGATTGACCCGAAAATTTTATTTTTTTAAAAAATAATTAATAAATATTTCTTACATTTTTATATATTATATGTTCGAAAAAATATTTATTGTATATTTATATCATAGATTTTCATAACTTAATATTTATCTTGAACATTTTTTATTTTTTAAACAATTGTTTATTTGATTTAGCAAATATATTTTATTTTTCTACAATTAGATTTTCAAATTTAAATCATATATATGTGGGATATTTTGTTATTATATGTTTAAATTAAAATATAATTATTATTTTTAAAAAATTATTTAATGTTCTTTTTAAAAAATTCAAAATCGGGTTGAACGGGTTGATTCGGGTTCTGGTTATGGTTGAGAGTTTTAGGGTTGGCTCGGGTTTGGGTTGAGTAATTTTTGAATAATACTATTGCTCAATCATATTCAACCCACCCAACTCACCCGAATTGACACCCTTAGTGTAAACATTATTGCAGAATAAGTTTTAAAAACAATTAACTCAAATTATTACGAGAGTTATTATAAACTATTTCTAATTTTGCTCAATCAGATTCAACCCACTCAACTCACCCGAATTGACACCCTTAGTGTAAACAATTATTGCAAAATAAGTTTTAAAAACAATTAACTCAAATTATTACGAGAGTTATTATAAACTATTTCTAATTGATTCAAACTTCATTCTCTAATACCAAAAGAGGGTAAGGGTATCAATGTTGTATCAATTTTATTTATATATGTTTATAAGTAAAAAATAATCTGTTATGAGTTGTCTACTAAGTTAAGTCCAAAATTAAAGTAATCGCTTAAAGTTTTGGCTATTGAGCTTTAATATATATAATAGGTTGTGAACCTTCGATGTGTAGAAAAATAAATGTAATTTATGTTTTTATGATGAACTAAAACAGAAATATCAAAGATAATGATAGACATTATCTATATATATGAGTCGTGGTCCTCATATTGCGCGTTATCACGTTCTCTATTATCTCTTTCGTTAAAAATTAGTTCAGAAAAGAAAATTAAAATATTCTCTCAAGGAAAAGAACGCGTAGATATAGAAGATCAAGACACGTTATGAGATTTGTTTAAGGTTTTAGATATTGTTTGATCCAGATCACGCAAAAAAAATTTGTTTGAAAATTGTTTGATATGACTTTTAGATCTCGAAAATATTTTAGTTGGAAACAAATATTTTAAAGTTTCAGTTTTGGTAAAAAGATTTTGATGAAAATTTTAAAAATTCGATATAAAACTTCGACTTTCCATCCATTTTTTTGTTCAAAAAAAATATTTTAGAGGAAATCAAAAATTTGGGTTAAAAATGTTCTCCAAAATCGACCCAGAGCGCACAGATAGACGTAGGCACGCATGGGCACCTTTTTGGGGCTCCTCGCTTGCCCGGGATTGTCTAGGATAGACGCAAGTGCGCAGGGGCATGCTTTTGGAGCGCCAAGACGTTCTGGATAGTAGCATGTGCGATGGGCCGCGATATCAGGGATCCCCATCACATGAATAGTAAAAATAATTTGGTTCAGGTCTACACGGTTTAAACTTAAATATTCAATTATTCAAATAATGATAAGATTATATGTATTTTAAAATAGATTTATTGAAATAAAATGTAGCCAAAGTGACATTTTTATGGAATTTAATTTTATTTTGAAATACAAAAAGATTTTGATATATGTGATTTATAAGAATATTGATCGTTCCAAAAGAAAGTTAATATTTAATATAATTACATATGCACTAATAGTGGTAAACATTTTATAGTTGTTCAGTTTTCATGTGAATAATAAACCGGTCTCAAAGAATGTTGTTATTTGGCATGATAGTTACTAACAATGGTTGACTGTTGCGTAAAAATATCACTTACAAATTAATCTTTCGTCCAAAGATAAAACATTAATGGAGTGCTCGTTATCATGTTTATGAAGTTTACATTGGAGAGTCGAATCGCGTGTATATGATGATTATGAAGAGGTTAATTCCAGAAACATTCAGGAGCACGATGTCTAGTGACATTACTACTGCTAAGGCTTTTCTTCAGGACCTCAAAAAAATGTTTGCTAAGAGTGAAAATTATGAAATTGGTCCACTCTTGGCAAGCCTCATTTCAATGAGGTGCAGAGGTAAGGGCAATATAGGGGAGTACATTATGGAAATGTTTCATATTGCTTCAAAGTTGAAATCACTGAAACTTGACCTTTCTGAGGACTTGCTGATGCATCTGGTTTTAATATATTTCCCTCCTCATTTTAACCAGTTCAATGTGAGCTATAACTATCAGAAATAGATTTGGCCTCTGAATGAGCTCATCTCGCACTGTGTTCAGAAAGAGGAAATGTTGAAGCAAGATAAAACTCAAATTATTTATTATGCATCTACCTTGAAAGATAAAGGAAAGAAAATGAAGGATATGGAAGCTGCAGATACACATCCTCCTAAGAAACAATAGAAGAATTCTAGTGATTATCAAGTTATGGTTATTTCTTATGTGGAAATGATGAACATATAAAGAAGCAATGGACAAATTATGACACTTGGAATGCTAAGAAAGATATGCTTCTTATAGATTTTGGTGCAACAACTCACATCAGTGTGTCTATGTAGGATTTTCTGAATTGACAAAACCAAGTGATGCCAAAGATTCATCGATGTTGGTGACAAAACTAAAATTGAATTTGAGGCAATAGATAAATTTAGATTATTGTTAAAGACTGAATTATATTTGGATCTTTTTGAAACATTTGTTGTACCATATTTTATATGGAATTTGATTTTTATTTATGTATTGGACAAAGCTGGTTATTCTTGTTCATTAGGAAACAGAATATTCAGTTTGTTTCATGATTGAAAATTGGTTGGTTCTGATTCTTTATTAGGATATGATAATATTTATTCTTTGAATGTTACTTTATTTAATGAATCTTTGCAAACAATTAGAGACACTAAAAAAAAATCAGGCAGTGAGAATTCAACAGTGCTATGACACAAGATATTGGGTCATATCTCTGGAAAGAGAATAATAAGACTTGTGTTCGAAGAAATTATCGAGCATTTTGATTACACAGATTTTAATAATTGTGTTAATTGTATCAAGGGAAAAAAAACACATAAAATGAGATTTGAAGCCAATAAGAGTTCAAGCGTCTTAGAACTTATACATACTGAAATTTGTAGATCATTCCCTTCGGCTTCTTGGAATAATCAACAATAAAAGACGATTTTTCAGATAAGACTTCATTTATCTCATTTATGAAAAAGCACAATCATTGGATGTGTTCAAAAATTATAAATTTGAAGTTGAAAATCAACATATCATAAAGATTAAAAGTTTTAGATTGACCGTGATGATGAATACTGTGATAGATATTAGGTTAAAAACATTCATGACATTTTGCTAGATTCATAGAGGAATGCAGTGTATGCCCCACATTACACTATTCCGGGTTCGTCAATTTTGAATTGTGTTGCTGAAAGACCAAACAGAACGCTTAAAGGCCTGGTGAAGAGTATGATTAGTTAATTTTCTTACCAGAATCACTCTAGGGAGAGCCCTTAAAGACCGAAACATTTATACTTAACAGAGTTCCAACTAAAGCAGCAACCAAAACCTTTTATGAATTTTGGGCAGGAAAAAAACGTAGTACTTAAGCATATACAAATTTGAAGACGTGCAGGTAAGGCAAGACCTTATAAACCCAATGAAAAGAAACTGGACTCAAGGGTGGTCAGTTGTTATTTTATTGGATACTCTGAAAGATTCATAGGGTTATTATACCACAAGTAAGTCGATTTTTGAATCAGGTCAGAGGAGATAAAGTAAATGATATTGTCTTTAAGAATATGTAAATATTCTCACATGTGTCTTGGACATTGATCATGATCACATTCCTCACTTTGACCAAGACACAATACATGAAGACATTGGAGATCCTCCCATTTCAGTGAACAAACTCAAGCACCTCCAGAACCTATGTCATTAAGGAGATCCACTAGAGAGCAGACAAATGAAATGTCAGATGATTACATTGTATTTCTTCAAGAATATAAGGCAGACATTGGACTGATATAAGATGATCCTATCAACTTCCGTTAAGCCATAACTTCCGTTAAGCCATAAAAAGTTCTAAGTCTCAAAAGCAGAATGAAGTCATGAATGAGGAGATAAAGTGTATGGAGGACAATGATGTATGAGATCTTGTCACATTGCCTAAAGACATGAAGCTCATTGGTTGCAAATGGATATCTAAAACCAATAGGATTTGAACAGTAATGTCAAAATATATGAGGTTTGTCTTGTCTCTAAAGGTTTTACACAGAAAGGAGACATTGATTATAAAGAGAATTTCTTTTCGATTTCTTCAAAAGACTCTTTAAGGGTTGTCTTTGGTGGCACATTTCGATTTTGAGCTCCATCAGATGAATGTAAAGACTATGTTTTTAAATGGTGACATTGATGAAACGATTTATATGGTTTGAAAATTAAAGAAATTAATTTATGGGTTCAAGTAGGCATCTTGACAATAGTATTTTAAATTTCATCAAGTGATCACTCGTTTGATTTTGAGATGAATTTGTTCAATGATTGTGTATAACATAGGTTTAGTGGGAGTAAGTATTTTTTTCTATTTTTATATGTTATTGACATTATGTTCACCGACAACGATATAAAGTTGTTACATGACACCAAGAGATTTGTAGCTAAGAATTTTGATAGAAAGATCTTGGTGATGCATCTTTTGTATTAGGTATCTAGATATATCTGGATCATTCTCAACATATTCTTGGATTATCACAGAAAAACTATATCGAAAAAGTTCTCAAGCGATATGTGATGCAAAAACGTAAACTAATGGATACCCATGTGACCAAGGGAGACAAATTAGTCCCAAAAAATGCCCCAAGAATGATTTTTATGAAAAGAAAATGCAGAAGATTTCCTATGCATCTGCAGTAAGGAGTCTGATGTATGTTCAGGTTTGTACACGTCCAGATATTGCGCATGTGATATAAATGTTGGGACGATATATAAATAATCTGGAGTAGAACATTGGAAGCAGTCAAAATATTTTTATAGTACATACAAAAACAAAAGATTACATGCTCATATATGGGAGGTTGGATCAGCTTGAGATCATTGGGTATAACTGACTCTGATTTTGCTGGATGCCAGGATATTATGAAATCTACGTCGGGCTACATCTATCTCCTTGTTGGAGGTTCTATTTCCTGGAAGAGTGCTAAACTGCAACGACCCATTACAGGCCCAGTGGACCGCCTATACGGCCCACTGCCCCGATCGACCCAAGGCTATCCCGATCTTGGGCTCCCTCAAAGGGGTCTTTTCCCTCACGGGCTTTCATAGGCGTCGTACTGGTACCAGGATTCTTGATATCAATGTACTTATCATATAGGTCATGGGATCGAGTCTTGGGGAGGCGAAAGAAACCCCTTGGTAGGGAGTGGTAGATCATATGAGTAACTCGTACGACGCCTATGGAAAGCCCGTGAGGGAAAAGGCCCCTTTGAGGGAGCCCAAGATCGGGATAGCCTTGGGTCGATCGGGGCAGTGGGCCGTGTGGGCGGTCCACTGGGCCTGTAATGGGTCGTTATATAAACAGTCTCTTATAACATTTTCCTCCATGACAGATGAGTTTTTAGCTTGTTATGAGGCATCGAATCATATAATATGGCTGCAAAATTTTGTCACAGGATTGCACATCATTGATGGAATTGAAAAGCAATCGAAAATACATTATGACAATAAATTAACAGTTGCATATTACAATAACAATAGGAGCTCGACGAAGTCAACACATATTGGCATCAAGTTCATGGTTGTTAAAGAAAGATTTCAGAGTGGAAAGTTGTCTATTGAGCATCGGTACAAACTCCCTTGTTGCAGATCCGCTTACTAAGGAACTATCACCTAAACATTTTCATGAGCACATTGCTCGTATGTGTGTTATGTCAAGTGATGAAATTTAGTTTTAGTGGGAGTTTGTTATTTTAAATGCTTTTCAGTTGTCGATATTTTCATTATAATTATGTAAGTTTATTTTCCGTAGATATAAATTTCAAGTTAAATCACACTCTAATTATGATTTAAAGTTTGATCTCAATAAGGTTAAGGGAGAACCAATTAGAATAGGCATTTTATGCTCACATTACATGAAATTTTTATGCTACACATCCACTTCATAATCAATGTCATTCAATTGTGTTGACATATGTGACCATTGATGGGTCTTGTTATCGTGAGTGTAGCGAAGACTACTTTGATCCTATTTTGATGTGACTGATGGACCAGATTTGTTATAAATACATTTCGGAATGACAACATTTTTTAGCTCTTAAAGTTATTTTCACAATCATAATTATAAGGTTACAAATATAGCCAAAGTAGGAAATCGTTGGATCGATTTTACTTATATGAGCTTATTTGTGAATAATTATGCGTTGTGGGTTGTCTATTAAGTTAAACTCAAAATTATATTGAGTGACTAAAGTTTTGACTATTGAGCTTTAATATATCTAATATGTTGTAGGCTTTTAATGTGTAGAGACATAAGTCTAATTCTTGTTTTTATGATAGACTAAAACAGAAATATCAGAACATAATGATAAACATTATTTATATATGGGTTATGGTCTCCGGATACATGTTATCAAGTTTCCTATTCTCTCATCCATTAAGAAAATATTTTAGAAGAGAAGTTAAAATATTCTTTTTAGAAAAGAGCGCGTAGATCTGAAAAATCAAGACACGTTCTAAAGAATTCAGAATAATGACTTCACGTACACTTCCGCTTAAGTTTTCAGTCAAATTATTAATGATTTCGCATGACGAATTACATAGTTTTTATCGATTTTCCACCAATACAACAAAATTACCTCTTGTTTAGAATGTGTCATATTCGTTGCGATTTGACTCTACGATTCACCTAGAAGAATCTTGAGTTGACTCTCGTGGATATAATACTTTGTCATGCTTAAAACTTATTACTCGGTGTTTCTATTGGTGATCGTCCCTGAAACAATTTTGCCATTCCTTAGGCCTAGTCCAATGCAAATGTGCTGGCACAATGTGTTTCTATAGTATGTATTTCGCATCTATCCTTGATTTACGAAAGTTGTTAAACCAAATTACTATAAGAGTCCATTATAATATATCATTAACCAATTCATTATCTTCCTTTAATCCATGTGAGATAGAGACATTACACAAGGCATATGACATAATCAAAACCATTGGATTATGTTCAAATGGATCATAGGACTTATGTAAATTGGTAATGTGGATAACAATTTCATGTATCAAGCTCAATCATATTCAAAAATTGAATCTATGGACAATTTTGCATCACAATTCTTGAAAAACTATGTATTTACATATAATCATTCAATTGCATCAAACTAGATTGATAGAAATTCAAAGTTTCATTGAAGAGAGATCGCGAACACCTAAAATCCACAGATATTATTGTTTATAGTACTACTATGTAAAAAGCAAGTTATTGTATAGTCGAAAACAGTCGTCATATTTCATAAGCACCATGTAGTAAAAAAAAAAGTCAGCCGTGAATGACTATATATAAATTTCCCATTCCGCAACTTATAGTTAAGCTTCATAACTTTGTGGTCAACATTGTTATGTCCTTCCACTAAAGCATATCTTATAATTATATCCAACAATGTTTTCGATTCTTGTTGATGCATCACAATCCATTTAGGTACTTATTGTTAACGAAATATACAGATATGAAGTGGGTGCATAACAAAAAGGACAGGACATGCCAGAGTGCAGAGGAAGATGAACTTGGCATGAAAAAACAAAAGAGACCTTGGCAAGTTGAAATCACAGCTCTGATCATATTTCTCCATTTTACGACCCACGATCCTAATTATATTCGTATTTTGAGAAGCAAAAGTCCTTGTACAAATAGTATGAGAAAATTGCATTTTTTTGTCATTTATATTTGTCTCTTTGCGTTCACTATGTGAAAAATGACATTTTACTTCGCCAGGCGTTACTTCGGCAAAAATAAATTACGAAGTAATATATTACCAATAACTTCATTAATAACACAAGCGAAGTAAAATAATATATTTTACTTCGGATGTTTAAAAACACGGGCTTCACTGTATTTTTTTATATATTTTACTTCGGCATATCAATTTTGATGAAGTAAAAAATAATGAAAATACGGCTAAAAAGATTAAACATGCGACGGATTTTTTAAACCGTCGCCAAATTTTAAATCGGCGACGGTTTAATTTAAACCGTCGCTAATTTTAGCGACGGTCAAATAAAAACCGTCGCATATTTAAAACTAGCGACTGTTTTTTAAAAACTGTCGCTATATTTAGCGACGGTTGTTATTTGACCGTCGCTAAAGTAGCGACAGGTTAAAGTCAACCGTCGCCGATTATAAATTTGGCGACGGTTAAAAGAACACCGTCGTCATTTTCAAAAAATTCCACCCGGATATATTTCCCTCCTTTTTAACCGTCGCCGATTTAAAATGTTGCGACGGTTTTTACTAAAACCGTCGCCATTTTCAAAAAAATTCAATCCCGCCTATTTTTCCCTCTATTTTCTTCCACCACTCTCTATAAATACATACAAATTCTCTCCAATTTATTCCACTTCATTTCACAACAATTAAAATTTTTTCTCACTTACACAATTTTACAACTTCACAACACTTAAAATTTTTATCACTTACACGATTTTACAATTTCACAACACTTAAAATTTTTATTTCTTACATAATTTTACCATTTTAACATACTTAAAATTTTTATCTTTTACACGATTGCACCAATTCATAACACAGATTTATTAAATTTTTTATATTTTACCGCACCAATTCATAACACAGATTTATTAATTTTTTTTAATTTACCTAACATATTAGCGACGGAACTCATATGAACCCCGTCGCTAAGTAGCGACGGTTTTTTTATAAATTCTGTCGCACATGAGCGACGGTATTTAACTTTACTTCTGTCGCAAAATAGCGACGGTTTGAACATGAATTCCGTCGCAAAATAGCGACGGTTTTGAACATGAATTCCGTCGCTAAATAATAATTAAGAGGAAGTTATATGATATACTACTTCATTATTCACTATAATCGATGAAGTAAAACACATTTATTACTCGACACGGGTCCAATTCTGGACCGGTTTTTCTCCCAAAACCGACCAAAAGACTTCGGTATTTTCAATACTACAACTTCGGGTATTATGCGAAGTAAAAGGTACATCTATTACTTCACGTCCATATACTTCGGCACTTAAGTACCCTATTACTTCAGATATTATCTGAAGTAAAAAGTGATTTTTGGCATAGTAGTTTTTTGTTATTCATATGGTCAAATGTCGATCTCAGTATGTTATCTTTGTTCTCTGTTGTTGAAATTTTTATTCAATTTTTTTGACATGACGCTAGCTGGTGTAGAACTAATGTGGCACTAATATGCAGTGTTAAATCGATATTCTCGATAGAAAAAAAAATACTAAATTTGCCAAAAATTATAAATCACATAACTATATTTGAAACTTTACAACGTAGATATACCAAAACCCGCGAAAAAAAAAACTAAAATCGCAATTTTTGCAAATAGTTTTGCATCTTGAGTCGGATAATGACACGTGTCGTGTCGTGTCATGTCAACATTTCTAATGAAAATAAATAGAATTTCCAAAAATAGAAAGATAAATGCTTAAAATTGAAATTTGATAACATAGATAACCAAAATAAAAATAAACACACACACATAACAAAAAATGCAAATTTTCCACTTATTTATTTCAAATTTTACTCTAGGAATGTTTTTATAAAAATGTTGCTTACAATTTTGTTCATAATAATAATTTGATTCCAAAAAATATTTATTTAAAATTCATTAACATATTTGCAAATATACGTTTAAATAAATAAATAACTAATTAAAATTACTTAAAGAAAAGCTGTATCAGGCTTCTATTTTATGGAGCCCTCCAAGCGTATTTTAAGTATTTCTCAGTTTCTATGTACAATATAAATATTTCATGGACTAAAAATTTAAAAACATTTAAAATAAACTCTCGCAAACACTATCGTAATCTCCTAACGCGTGTCGTCTGGTTTGATCGGTATGGGCAGACTTTGCAGTATCAAGTACTTGACCCAGATTGATCTATGATAAGCATCAACTAAACGTACATAACTAGCTACAACTTACACCAAAAATTGGACATTTTTGGACTCGGGATAATTACATATTTTGTTTGTATAGTCTGGGGCCAAAATCGTTCTGAACCAAAAAAATTATAAAGTTTATTTTATTTTATTTTTTTTTGAAAGGAAATTATAAAGTTTATAAATCAAAGGATCTATCGATATGTCTATCATAAACCAGAGGGATCAAAATTGCAATTTTGACCCAAATAATGGAGACTTGATGTGATTATACCATTTCATGTTCATTTCATTGAAGCGACGTTTTTATAAAATTAATTTTTATAAAAATTTTTGTAACGTTATATATTACTATTTTTAAATTAATTTTTATTTTAAGATATTGTATCATTGTTTAAATTAAATATCATCATTGTGATCATCCTCATTTTTGAGTGAAAAATAATTATCGTGAAGTTTTTTCATTCTAAATCGCTGATAATGATGAAGTTTGGTGTAATATTGTCACGCCCCGAGAAAGGGGGTTGGTTGACACTAGAGGTGTAAACGAATCGAACACGTTCACGAACTTTTCGAGCCGGTTCGAATAATATTTGGTTCGAATTCGAAATTATCGAATTCGAGCCGAACTCGAACATGTTCGAATTTTTTTCGAATCGAATTCGAGCTAAAATTATATTGTCCGATTATTCGCGAACTTTTCGCGAACTTTAGCATTATATTTAAAAAATAAATAAAATATTATTATATATATATATATTATTACGTATATATATATATATATATAGAATATTATATATAATATTATATTACGTATATATATATAATATATATAATATTTTATAATATATATAATATTATTCGAGTTCGAATCGAATTCAAACTCGAGCCTCAGTTCGAATCGAGTTCGAATCGAAAATAATAAAATTCGAGTTTTGAATCGAGCTTCGAATATGTTTATTCGAATTCGAGCTCGAACTCGAATATTGAAAATTTCATAAAATTCGATTAGATTCGATTCGTTTACAGCCCTAGTTGACACCGGTGTTGCTCTCAAATTTACATTCGAAAACAACAAGCCTCAAAAGTACAGAATTTCATAAACCAGTCTTTTATTCATACTAATCATTGTCTGTTACAACTCAATGACAAATGTTTTACAGCAAAAATGTAAAACAATAAAATTACAACGTCTGAACAGATGCAGCGGAATATAAAACATAAATCAGAACTAAGAACAACGATCTTCATCACCAGCCCCAAAACTGACGTTGCTCCTCTTCTTCTATCAACTCTTCGTTCTTATCTGAGATGAGTTTGGTGGGTGAGTGATATGATTGTCACTCAGTATGCGAGGGCGGGAATAACTCCCAGTTTTCGAAATCGTTTTCAACAGAAACAGTAATACGATAATATACAGAGAACTCGTAATTTCAGAACAGTAATCAGAATTCAGAAGTTGCAGAACATAAATCAGAATTAGTAAGCACAGAACACGTTAGTGAATTTAATGGCTAAGCTGATATCAGTCCCCTATATGTTCTCTCCTCTAAGGGGTGAGGCCAGAATCAGAATCAGAATTCAGAAATGTTTAGAATATATATTCCTACCATTAGTTCACTAGAGAGTTTCAGTGCTTCAAAATCAGAAATCAAACATACAGAAACTGAACTTTAAAACAGAATTATCAAACGGATTTAAAGATATTTATATATAAGCCCACTTACCGTAATTTGCAATAAGGTTTCGGTAGAAGTCTGGAATATGCTCGTTCTTGCTATTGGCTTCTACTGCTCGAAAATAAGCACCCTCCCTTAGCTCGAAAAATTCAAGTGATAATCTCAGATTTGTGTAACACCAATTCAGAGATATGAGAGTGTTATTTATAGGCAAGATTCTGACTATTAGCCTCCCACTTAATGGCCATTATGTGCCATTACCGCCTTAATTCCATGATAAATGCTTCAGTTACAAGTCCTAAGCATAATCAGTAACTGTCTGCTGGAATCTCGTTCTTCTGCTGCTGGAATTCGCTCTTCTGCTGCTGCTGCTGCTTTCTCGCTATTCTGCTGCTGGATTCTGTCTGCTGGAAAATACATGTCTGCTGGAAAAATATATGGCTTCTGAAAAAATACCAACTTCTGAAATATGAGTTGCTGCTGAAATTTTGGTAGCTACTGAAACATTTTTAGCTGCTGGAAATTTAAGTTCTCACAAATATGACAAATATAATCGACAAAATATATTTCTTGTTAGAATTTGGTTTAGGACTTATAAAAAGTATCTTTAATTTTTTAAATTGGACTTGTAATTTAAATTAAAAGATTTTTTTTTTTAAAAATAACCAAAATAAAAAACCTCAAAAAAAAAAAACTTAAAGGCTCTACCCGCATAGATGGGTAGACTAGCATTTATTTGAGTAGGTCTCTTGTGAAACGGTCTCACAAATCTTTATCTGTGAGACAGGTCAACATTACCGATATTCACAATAAAAAGTAATACTCTTAACATAAAAAGTAATATTTTTTCATTGATGACTCAAATAAGATATTCGTCTCACAAAATACGACCTGTGAGACCTTATCACACAAGTTTTTGTCCATTTATTTTTGGCGGCTTAACGCCTTGGCAGCCTCCTAAGCCGATTTCTAGAACATTAGAGAAAAATACGGACTACGCATGTTTCGAACATTCATATATGCCAAGATAATTAATGCGAAATTGAACTCATACTTGTTCCATGTTCGATGTGAATCCCCTTATATATTGAGAAAAACGATCCATCAAATATATATTATATATAAATTCAGGAGCAGATCCAGTTATTCCTAATAATAATAAATAAATAAATGTTTAAATAAATTTTATAATTTATTTTTCTAAATATATCTAAGTCAATCGTCGATAAAATAATATTAAGTCGCCAATGATCAACTTGATTTACTGCATCGCTAAATGTCGAGAAATGAGCATCATTTGAGAGGAAAAAACTATCTAATTTTACTCTCGGTGTAATGATCGATCGATCATCTCATACAAATAAAAATCGAGAGTAGATCTCTTGGTGCAGTATAGACCCAACTCGTTCTATAAATCGGCTTAAATATAGTTTAGGTCATTTGATTAGTTAAAATTTGTTTTCTATGCGAAAAAATACAAGTTTTTTCCTTGCACATTTTGTGTGACTTTCAACGGAATGCGGGGGTGGCGTTAGGCATTGTTGACATATTAAAATCGAACTACATATTAATTAATAATAAAAAAAAAAAGTTATTGCTACTAAAATTCTACATAGGTTAATATACACTCGAAGTTTGAGTTGGAAAAATTATATTTTTCGTTATTTATGTTTGTCTCTTTATAAATTTAGTTAGACTAAACTACTATCATTTATTTTGGTAATTTTAAATATTTTTCTGCATTGCACCAACATGTCCAATACCACACGTAAACACTCTCAATGAGAAACGACTTAAATTACAAAAAAAAAAGAAGATACCAAAGTGATTAATAAATGAAAGATACACGATTAAAATTTAATTTTATAACATAATAGACCAAAATCGTACAGATTTACATGGAGGACAAAAAACAATTCTCTTTTCTAGAATTTGATGGTTTGTGTGAAAGTGGAGAAGTTGGAAACATAACATGGTACTAGAAACTGGTTGGTTTCATTAAATAAATTTAAATTATTATATGAATTTTTTTAAAATTTTGTTTAGCAATCAACAAAATTATTATATTTTAAAATTTTGGTGTATTTTATTGCCAAAAAATTAATTAAAAATAAAAAAATATATGGTTGTGCAGCCAAGACTATGATTGCTCCATGTTATTCCTATAGTAGTAGTGACATGTGTGGCAACATATTTCATGGGGTGACTGACTGATTTATGAGATAAGATTTGTAGCCTATACTATTAAAGTATATACCCTATAAAATATTGAAATTTGTATAGCATAATTTTGCTCCCATGTGAGAATAATACAATGAATAACTAAGTTTATATGCAACCCTTTTTCAATCATATCACTCCGTATTTAATATTAAAAAAATGTTTATAATTGATTTTTAAGTGCTTATTTGTAAAATTGGGATATTTAATTAATATTTTTCTTCCTGATTATTTACGTCTAAAATTATTTTGATCGATCTTATATGTTGAGAATAAAACCAAATATATTATGAATATCACGAGTTAATAAGATATAAAAGTATCTTATACATTATTATGAGGTCTTTCGAGTAAAGTCTGAAAACAAAATTATGAAGCCTTATACTCAAAATGGACAATAACATACCATTATGCAGATATTTGAATTATACTGGGCAACAATATATATGCACACTATATATGTGTGTACAATATATATATAGGTGTGTACGAGTTAATAAGATATAAAAGTATTTACATATATATATATATATATATATATATATATATATATATATATATATATATATATATATATATAGTTTTGATATATTACACACCTACCGTGCACACTATGTGAGCACCGATGAGGTGTCACTCACCCATTGGATGTGATGAAATATAAAAAAATTGCGCATCCAAGGAGTGAATGACACCTCATCGGTACTCACATAGGTGTGTACGGTAGGTGTGCATGATATCAAAACTATATATATGTGTGTGTATATATATTATGTTGATATGTGTCAATTTACTGTAGTTAGTGAAAATGTTACTAAATTTTAATTAGATTATATATTTGACATGAATACAAAGAAATTAGCTAGGTTCATGTACCAAAATCAGATGGCATGTGGGTGACATATAAATTAACTGCAGACTAAGGATTTGCTTGTCCCCGTATGGTAGGCAAAGGGGCTTCTTTGATTTGGTTAACACTAGCATCGAATTTGGTCCAAAAGATATAATTTATTAAAATTTGTAGACTCGCGATGCATGTGTTAATGTAATATAAAAGCTTAGCATATCGTAAATTGAAATAAGATAATTTGTAATGTGATAAAAATTATCTGATTCTTTTTCTCTGTCGATTCACATAAGATATAACAAAAAATAACCCAATAATGAATGCAATAATAAAAAAATATTTTAATAAATAACAAATGCAATATATTTGTTACTAAATAGTACTGATTTCCTCTATTGCACTTTTTTTTTAAGACAGTGATTGACAAAAGGAAAAGTAATGATTACCAAGTTTATTTTGTAAAAGACGCTTCTTAAAACTATTTTAACAAATATTTGTTTTGAAACCTCAATTAAATCATATCCTTCTATTCAAACAATTCGTTTTCCAATATTAAAAAAAAAAAATCAGTCACATTTTATTACCATTGCTCGACCAATATAAATGGTATGGACATTGTATAAGAAAAAAGGGAAAATGTGTATATATATATATATATATTATATATACACACATGTATATATATTGATATTCTGCTCATTTATGTGTCCATCGTTGAGATGACACTCATATAATGAATATACAATTTTGATATTTTGTCCACCAACTGTATTTACTTTTGTATACATCATTTAGGTGACAATCATCTAATGAAAGTGACAAATATATATATATATATATATATATATATATATATATATATATATATATATACTATACTATTATATTAAGTGTGAGGGTCTTTAGAATAACTACCTTTGAGGACACAAATACTTAATTCCATAATTACCCTTCTTACTCTACTAAAAACCTTTTCAAGTCACTCCATATTTTAAATATAAAAAATCAAAACAAAACTTCCTTTTTAAATCGAACAATTTTTCTAAATCGAAAATAATTTCGTGTTAATCATTTAGTATTATTTAATCAAATTAAAAATAATAATAATTGCATGTGCATCTTTTACTAGTATATAACCAAACAGCCTACAAGGCCGTGGGCTTTCCTAAAAAACTAATTGGGCTAAACCAAAATAGATTTGGGTTGACGTTTACAATAAAGCCCAGTAGGTCCACATTTCAAATTACTCTTCAGGTGAAACGGCAACATTTAATCCCACTAAAAACTAGCCGTTTTCGATTCATCTTCCCAAATTTCAAAAAGAAGAAAAAGGAAAGAAATACAGAAACCCCTCTCATTTCAGGAGCTCTTTCGATGGAATTCTCCTGAAAATCAACAAATTCTCGTGCTTGTTTAAAATTTGAAAGGAATGTAAAGTACACAGAAACTGATTTTATCGAACATTGTTCCAGAATCTTGGCAAACAGCGGTCAATCTTGCAGGTGATTTTCAAGAAGTTCGGGTTTTTTTTAAGGTAAGTGCATGATTAATTTCTGAAAAATTACATGTATATTCAAAAAATTTCACCTATTTTATTTCTTTGAAGTTTAGAGATTGTTGTTCTGCTTCGTGTATTTATCTGCTTCAGAAGAACCATTTGGTATGTTGTGAGTGTTATATTTTTTTTTCTGTTAATTTGATCTTCTGGCTTAGAGACAGTTCGGTTATTGTTATTTTCCTGATGATTATCTTCTATTGAAAAAATTGTAATCTCATTTTGGCGCACTTCTTTGAATTTTAACTCTTTGCGCCCCAGGATTTATTATTTACGATCACGGATATGAGGTATCTGCTATGTAGTGAATCTTAACCAATTGGTTAATTTTGTATTTGTTGTCTATCAGTAAAAAGACGAATTTCCTGGCCCACGAAAATATACGCTTCAAGTGAATTTTGCGATAAGTACCTGGCTATTTTATAATCATTTTTATTTTTCTTTAGAGATTAATTTTGGTAGGAGAGCTTCGGTTTGATGAAGATGACATTAGGATCATCAGTGACACCGTCATCAAAGATCAGGAGGATGCCACTATGCACCCCTGGCAGTACAAAAGTGAGGGTGGAGAATATTTTAGTGACAGTTCGAATGCGGCCATTGAGTTCAAAAGAACAAGCCTCTTATGACCTCATTGCATGGGACATTACTGATGAAAATACCATTGCTTCAAAGAATCTATACCACGAGCGGCATGCTGGATCTTACACATTTGGTAGATGAACTATTTTTTACATAATTTTTTAAGAAACGCTTGCTACATTTGTTCTAATCATAAACTTGTGGCTGAACTGCTAATTCTTATCACTTCTTAACAACTGAAAGTAAATCTTCCTATTTTGCAGATAAAGTTTTTGATCCTGCTTGCCCTACCTGGAAAGTTTATGAAGAAGGTGCTAAGGATGTTGCTTTGTCTGCTGTTAGTGGAATTAATGGTAAAAGACTAATGGTGAATTGTGACTGTATGTCTGAAAATTTTGTTGCCTTTTCCATTAGTTATTTTACAATGTTTGTGCAGCGACAATCTTTGCATACGGGCAGACTTGTAGTGGAAAGACTTTCACCATGAGGGGTGTGATGGAACATGCTGTCAAAGACATTTATGAACACATCAAATTTGTAAGATGTATTGGTTTGAAAATTTATTATTTATTTATATAATTTGAGAATCTTGTTTTAATCAATCTATGTGGTATATTACCCTTTATTGCCTTTGACAGACTCCAGAGAGGGATTTTGTGCTCAAGTTTTCTGCTTTAGAAATATATAATGAAACTGTGGTAGATCTTTTGAACAGAGAGTCTGGATCACTTCGCCTGTTGGATGATCCTGAGGTGAAAACACCAATATTATGTTATTCATTTGATCTTTCTTATTTTGTGTCTTAAATGTTTCTTATATGTGCAGAGAGGAACCATTGTTGATAAGTTGATTGAGGAGGTGGTGAAAGATGCTCAACATTTGAGGTATCTAATAAGCATTTGTGAAGGTAATACATAAAGAGGAGAATTTAAATTTCGAAGTGCATATTTTGTTACCCCAAACAATTTTATTCCACAATTTTTTGCGTCTTCGAGAAATTGTAATGTTTTACCCAAGATAAATCATCTGACAGTCGCTTGTTCTCGCAGCTCAAAGGCAGGTTGGTGAAACTGCTCTAAATGATAAAAGCTCGAGGTCACATCAGATAATTAGGATGGTAAGCTTCAGCTACTTCAATCACATGATTCTGAGTAAATGACTCTGAGCCATAGGCATGTAATTCTTTCCTTAATGAAATATGCTTAATCTTCATCTCACATACCCACTGCACATTTTGAACTCCCAGGACGTGCTTTCCATAATTGTGCATCCATGTTTTCAGTCACTTATAGTTCCCAATGTCCTTTTTGTTTTCTCTTTATACATCCCATATGTTCATCTGACCGTTAGCACATCCACTGCGTAAAGTCCTTTCAAAATCTTTGTTTTAATGATTAACTACTGCTGTATCGAAACATTGCTTCTCTAGTTCTGTTATTTAATTTTTTTTTCTACTTTTATGTACTTAGTTTAGCAAAGAACCTCTTTCAAATATCTGTAGCATATTTTGACACATGAATGCCTTTTTTTCCACCTTCATTTTCCAGACCATCGAGAGTAGTCTCAGAGAAGACTCAGAGAGTGTGAAATCTTTTTCTGCCAGTTTGGTTAGTGTTGTTTTATCCCACTTGAGATCTTTGTTCCATAGATAATTGCTCGTTCAGTATTAAATTCAATAACAATTACAGAATCTTGTGGATCTAGCTGGTAGTGAGCGTGCTGCTCAAACAAACACAGATGGTGCAAGGCTGAAAGAAGGAAGTCATATCAACAGAAGCCTGTTGACATTGACAACTGTCATCAGAAAGCTAAGGTTTGGATATTATATGACAACAGCAAATATGATGTCTGATACTGAAGTTCAAACATGTTCAGTAAAAACACTTGCCAACTAAGTACCTTATATTGTTAAACCTGAAGTTATGATCGTCAATGGGACAACAATTTTGTTACTCCACTATGTATATTTTATAAATACACAACAATGCAGTGGGGAATTCAAACTAGTCACGTCTTCATTAAGGGGAGAATCCGTTCAAGAATGAGACAGAGGCTCTTGGCACTCTGCTGCTTACTTATTAACTCTCATTAGTTTTGTGCTCAAAAAGCTTCACAATTCATTTGTAGAGGTTCAATTAAAATACAAACTAACCTGATGATATTCCTATTTTGTATGTTTATTTGCAGTGGTGGAAAGAAAAGTAACCACATTCCTTACCGAGATTCTAAACTCACGAGGATATTGCAGACTTCACTAGGTGGAAACGCCCGAACAGCAATAATTTGCACAATGAGCCCAGCTTTGAGCCATGTAGAGCAATCAAGAAACACACTTTTATTTGCTACAAGTGCAAAGGAAGTAACAAATACTGCCCGAGTAAACATGGTAAGAAGAAATTCTCATCTCATAAAACATATTTTTTCTATGTATCTCATGCGAAGTTCATTATCTTTCCACATTCAATTTTTTGTTTCTGGTGAGGTTAATATTGGAACCCATAGTTAAGCAGAACAATGTTTATCAACTCTCTCTCTCTTTAATTTTTGAACCCTTTTTCAAGTGAAAAGATGAATTAGATCTTTACATTAGAATGTTGTGTGATAACTTAAAACATACTGTCAGCAGTGTTCCTTAACTTATATATAAGAGAATCTAAAACTTATTAAATATGCATAGCGTCACCATTGCAAAAAACAGTTGGAGGATGCATAAATTGAAGTACTGATTTGCATGTACAATTTAACAATATCATCTTTTTTATTTTTAACGAAAATAAGGTTTACTGATTTCCTATTCGAAAGTTTAGTGTTATCACCAACTTAACATATTGCTTATCAGATGGTGTCTTCAGTACTACAGCAATAACAACTGAAATGTGCACTTACGTGTATTGAGTTTTGGAGCTGAGAGTTATTTTATTCATCTAGGTTGTTGAAAAGAAGCAACTAGTAAAGCATTTGCAAGAAGAAGTTGCCAGACTTGAAGCAGAGTTTCTAAACCCTGAATTGTCTGATTCTTCATCCTTAAGGTCTTTGTTGAGGGAAAAGGAAAAGAAAATACAGCAGGTGGGGTACCCTGAAACTTTCTTTAAATAAGCTGAACTATTTCACCAGTTAAATTTCCCTGGTAATGTGCCTAGTTTTATGTGAAAGTTTTTGTGTTTCAAGGTCACAAAAAAACTAAAATGTCCATCCACACCATCAACTCTACTTCCTTGGCATTCTGCCATCAGATCTTTTAGTCTTTGTTTCTTCCATCAAATCATTTTAGTCTTTGGTACAGACATCAGCATTCCTTCCATTTAAAAAATATTAGCTGGTTTGTTTGGGAGGTCGAATGGCCTTTCATTTGGAGAGAAAGCAAATTGAGAAGACATTAACGGAGGGAGTTCACTGTATTTCAATAGTGGATGATACTTTATCTTTCTACATATTTGGATGACAATTTTACATATACAGATGGAGAGAGAGATTCATGAGCTGAAGCGTCTGAGAGACCAGGTTCAATCTCAGCTTGAGTTAGAAAGAAGTTCACACAAAGAGCGAAAGGTATATTTATGTGTATTGCTATGCTTTCTTTCCCTCATTCTAACATCAGATCTTTTTATTCCAAAATAATGTTTCATTTCATGATGTTATATACATAGATGCAAGTGTGTATTAAATAGTTTAACTTATATCTTTTTAACCAAAAATAATTTCATTTCATGATGTTATATGCATGGATGACAAGTGTGTATTAAATAGTTTAACTTTGTCTCAAGGTGACGTATAATTTGTTTACAGACATCATGGCTGTTTCCGCTCATTTGCCTAGACATCCACAGCCCATCTCTATTTTGTTTTCGTCTCTAACAGGGAACACATTTCTTTGAGTAATCTTTGTTCATTTCAGGCATCAGAGCATCAAGGGCCTTCTTGTCATGTGGTTAAACGTCTTTCTTATAACGACAATGACTCGCTTTCCAGCAAAAGCAATTCAAAAGCCAAGATTAGGAAGAAAGCAAGAAAAATACAGACTTCTACAGGAGTTCTGGTTAACGAAATCAGAAATCTGGAGACGAGGCAAAGACAACTTGGCGAAGAGGCAAATCGTGCACTTGAACTACTTCACAAGGAGGTTGTTTCTCAAAAGCTTGGAGGTCAGGATACTACTGAATCAATAGCAAAGATGCTATCAGAAATAAAGGTTATGCATGCAGCAAGTTGCACATCAGAGGTGCAGACAAAAGATAAGGTTACATTGAGAGAAGAAATCGCTCGATTGAACTCCGAAGAAAGTGACATTTCAGTTTTAGAAAAGAAGCTTGAAAAAGTTCAGAAATTTATAGAAGAACTAGTTACACATCTTCCAAATGGTGAGGAGACTCCAGACTCAAAGACTTCTGCAAAAAAGAGAAAAGGGCTCCCTTTTACTTTGAGTAATACAGCCAACATGCCTAATATAATACGATCTCCTTGCTCAGCGAGATCTTCGACTTGCAAATCAATGGAACATGAAACTGAAAACAGAGCCCCTGAGAGGAATAGTGTCCATGATGCAATCCCCAGGCAAAAGTGCATCACCCCTACTAGTGAAGAAACTTGCAGCATCTCATCAAGAGGGAAATGTTCTGCACAAAAGCATTCAAGCTCAATCAATGTGAAGAAAATGCAGAGAATGTTTAAAAAAGCAACTGAGGATAACATTCAAAGCATTAAATCTTATGTTACTGAGCTGAAAGAACGGGTAGCAAAGCTACAGTATCAGAAGCAGCTTCTTGTTTGCCAGGTGATTATTACGCCAAGATATATTCAGCTTGATTTTACCTTCAATGTTTGTGATAAAGTTTTATGATGCAAAATATGTGAATCACAGTCACTAGAAATTCGTGGTCTACGGGTCGATTACCTTCAGGGATGCATGGTTGTATAGTTTGCGATGTTACTTTTAACAAAAGTTATTGACTGATGGTTCAGAATATGGTCGACGCTAATCTAGTAAAGTATTTTTATTTGTTACATACCGAGTAAGAGATGAAAGTTGCTTCAAGTGCAGCTTTAGCTCATTAATTTTCTTTAAGACCTTCACTTTTGATATATTTATTTGTAACCCGTTTCACTGAAAGTCGTATCAATAATTTAGGTGTTGGAGTTAGAAGAGGCTAACGAGGCTTCAAGTGATGACACAGAAACATTAGTTGGACAATCATCCATTCCATGGAACGTGGTGTTTGAGGATCAAAAGAAAGAGATTATAATGTTGTGGCATGTCTGTCATGTTTCGATCATACACCGCACACAATTTTATTTGTTATTTAGAGGAGATCCTTCTGATCAGATATATATGGAAGTCGAACTTAGACGGTTGAAATGGTTGGAGCAACATCTAGATGACCTCGGTAATGCCAGCCCCGCACTCTTAGGCGATGACCCTGCTGGCTCAGTATCATCAAGGTACTTTCCAAAACTTTTTAATAAACTCTGTCTACATCATGCAACAATAATCACGGTGTATTCATTCACAAATGAAACTTAACCATATTTTAGTATTATGTGCATATCATCTCTCACGTTTCTAGTAGTATGCATATTAGCTTGTGATATTAAAATTATTTCTCGTCGCAGCATCAAGGCTCTTAAACAAGAAAGAGAATATCTAGCAAAGAGAGTGAGTTCAAAATTAACCGTGGAAGAAAGAGAGATCTTGTACATGAAATGGGATATTCCACCGGAAGGCAAACAGAGGAGGCGACTGCAGCTTGTTAATAAACTGTGGACCGATCCTCTCGATATGCAACATGTGAAGGAAAGTGCAGAAGTAGTGGCCAAGATTGTTGGTTTCTGCGAATCGGGCCAACCCATTTTGAGGGAAATGTTTGAGCTCAACTTTGTTCCCCTTAGTGACAAGAAGACATGGATGGGTTGGAATTTGATATCAAATCTTTTGCATCTGTGAAAGCACATGATGATTCATGATAATGTGTTGAACTTTGAACTTCATTGTCTTGTAACAGAAAATTATCGAGATCGGTATGTCAAAGAAGTTTACACTGTGAGTTTACACTTGCCACCCGATATAGCATTAATATCTTGAGTTAACTACAACAATATGGATCTCGACCGTATACACACAAACCTATATATATTAAATTTGAAATATAAACTTGAATATGCGAAACGCTTTCAAATTATTGACTTACGATGATTAATACAATTAATATTAAACAAATCATGTTCGTCTAGTATAGATTTTTCCTAATTATTTGAGTCAAATTTTATAAAATGTACCTATATGAATTCATGATCTTTGAGACCATGAAAGACACAACAAGTTTTTGATATTTCTATGGTTATGCAATCTTTTCCAATATTTCAGTGGGATATTATATCTTCATGCAGCTTTTATCCTCTTGGTTCCCTTGATATCAATTTCGTGGTTCAGGGAATGATCTTCCGAGTCAGAGCGAAACACAGCTGGTTCGACATGTTGTGGCAAAACATCCAAATTGTTATCCAAAAGGTTCACTCCTTTTAAACGTCTTCCACTCCGCTGTTGAGCTCATATATTTTACGACCCACCTGAATGCTTAGATTGTCGACAATTAGGTGGATTGATGAGACAAATTAGATGGAAATATTGAATGCATTAATTAAGTACATTTAATTTGTAACATTTAATTATTGTCACGGAGGCTGCAATATTAGACTTTTGACATGGGATTTCACACTAGGGAAACTAATATAAATAGGGATCTCTTTTCATCAGTTTTTGCATCCCAAGTTACCATTCAGCTCTTCTCTCGATCATTTCTTCTTCTTTGATTGTGTAGTTTTACAATATTTGTGAGGTGTTTGTTCTCTTGTAGTAAGAGAGTGTGTGATCTATTTAAAAATATAGTGAATAGTTGTACATCATAAAATATTATTTTGGGGTTTTAAACATAAATCTCGATATCCAATTTTATTCTTTATTTTCATATTTACATATGAAGATACCATACCTGAGCCAACAAGTAGTATCAGAGCCTTGATTTAAAATTTCTTAAAATTCTGAGTATGGTCTATGGTTGTAACCCACATCAGAAAAGATTTTTTTGATTTTTTTTTTATTAAAGCGTGATTATTTTGTCCAGTCTATTAATTTTTTGTAGGCATAATAGCGGGCAGATAGCAAAGTTCAATGTGAGCAAATTTATACTATTGAAAATAAAGCTACAAGTAGTTTTAAGAAAGAAGAATTGCTTAGCGTCTATTGAAGATAGATCGAGGGAAATGACAGATGATGAAAAGTGAAATGAGATAAATGATAATGTTGTTGTCAATTTACACTTGATCATAACAGACAAAGTACTGTAAAGTAATTATTAGATGACTTATTTGAGATACTCTGACAAATATGTATGGAGTCAAGTCAATACACAATAAAACTTTCTTAAAGAGAAAGTTTTATATTCTTCGGATGATGGAATCCTCATCAATGAACGATCATATCAACACCCTAAATACTCTATTTGTATAACTCATCTCTATGAGAAATAAAATAGAGGAAAAAGAACGTAGGGCTTTTACTTCAAAGTCTACAACATTCATATGATCAACTTATCATCAATTTAACCAACAACATCCTCACAGACTTTTTAAACAGCGACGATGTCTTAACTGCAGTTCTCAAAGAAAAAAGTCGACGCAAGAATAAGGAAGATATGTTGATAGCTTTGAAGCAGGCAGATGATTTACCGATTATAAGAGGAAGATTTATGAACCGTGACTCCAGTGGAGTCAAAGCGACAGTAGATCAAAATCGAGAAGTAAGAAAAAAAATATTTATTGTTTTAAATGTGACTGATAAATGACACTTCAAGAAAGAGTGTACGGGTATCGAGAAGAGTTCTCAAGGAAATGTGGCCAGTATTTCAGGGGTGGTGAAAAATTATTCAGCGAAACATCAACATTTGTAGAAGGCATACACAAATTTTGTGACACGTGGATTATGAATTCAGGAGCGACATGACGCATGAAGTCTCGGAGATAATGGTTCGATCAGTATGAATCAATCTTAGGAGGATCTATATTCATGACAATGATCATGCATTGGAAAGCTCGAGTATATGTCAGAACGATGGTTGAAAATTCTCTCAGAACGAAAGCTATTCCCAGGGCTTACAAAAGTGACTCTCTCATTTTTTGAAATACAGATTAAAGTTTGACACTTCACTGTCAAAAGTAAAAGCATATTGAAGCTGATTCTTTATGATGTTTGGCAAGCATCGTTTTTATCCCTAGGAGGAGCGAGATACTTTTCCTTGTTCATTGATGATTTATCTACAAGATGTTAGGTGTATCCAACTGAGAAAAAATCAGATGTTTTCCAAGTTTTCAATGATTTTAAAGTGCGAATTGAACTTGATTCTGGAAAAAAAATCAAGTGTTTGAGAACTGAAAATTGAGGAGAATATAATAGTAACGAATTTGATATATTTTGTCAACATGAGGGCATCAAAGAGAGTTCACGACGACTTACACAACTGAACAGAATTGAGTGACAGAGTAGATGAATAGAACCTTGACATTATCTAGAACATCTAGATGTAAAAACAGTTGGCTAGATAATTTGATATGAAGGACTTGGGACCAGCAGATAAGATTCTGGGGATGTAAGTTAACCAAGACAGAGTAACGGAAAGATTTAGTTTTTCCAGAAAAATTATTTGAAAAAAGTCTTGTAACAGTTCAACATACAAGATAATAAGTCAACCTCGGCCCCTTTTCCTGTTAGCTTCAAGTTATCCTCGAAGATGTGTCCTAGAAGTGAAGGAGAGATGATAGAGATATCTCAGTGCCATATAGTGTCTGCAGTGAGAAGTTTGATGTTCACCATAATATATACAAGACCGGATATTGCTCAAGTACTGGGAGTTGTTAGTCGGTACATGGCGAATCTTAGACGAGAGCATTAGAACATTGTTAAGATGATCCTTAGATACATTAAGGATACCTCAAATGCTGCATAATGTCATGGAGGATTGAATTTTACACTCAGAAGCTATGTCGATTCAGATTATGCAGGTGATATTGATAAGAAGAAATATACTATTGGTTATATGTTTACAATGGCAAGAATAACAGTAATATTTATTCCAAAATAGTAAACAGTTCTAGCGTTATCTACAATGGATGCATAATATATGACAGCTAATCAAGCTTGTAAGAATGTAATATGGATTAAAATGTTATTGGAGGAGATCAAACACAAACAAGAAAAGATTTCTTTGTTTTAGACAGTCAGAGTGTCTTGCACATCGCAGAATCCAGCTTTTCATTCCAGGACTAAACATATTAAAGTTCAATTTCAATTTGCGCGAGAAGTAGTAGAGAAAAGAAGTGTGGATATGCATAAAATATATACAAATGATAACATAGCTCATGTTTTGACTAAGTTGTGTGAATATTGATAAGTTTTAGTGGTGTAGATTCCAAGTGGCCTAAAATAAATTTAAGCAACAATGAATGACAAGATATAAATTATGTGTGGAGATGTGTTTGATTCTCAATCAAATCTTCAATTGGGAGAAATGTCGACAATTAGATGGATTGATGAGGCAAATTAGGTGGGAATATGAAACATTTAATTATTGTCATGGATGCATCAACATTGTACTTTTGACATTGGATTTTACACGAGGAGAACTCATATAAATAGGGTTCTCATTTCATCAGTTTTTGTATCCCAAGTTCTCATTCAACTCTTCTCTCGAGCATCTCTTCTTCTTTGAATGTGTAGTTCTATAATATTTGTGAGGTGCTTGTTCTCCAGTAGTAGGAGAATGTGTGTTATATTTAGAAAAACAGTAAGTGGTTGTATACTGTAAAATACTATAGTGTATTCTTTTCATCTTTCTCGTGGTTTTTACCCTAATAATTTTTAGAGGATTTTCACGTAAATGTCGGTCTTCAATTTTATTCTTTATTCTCATATTTATATCTCAAAATGTCGCACTAGGACCAACATAAATTCCATGTTGAAGTTCTTCCATCAGGGTCGTAAACTGTGATGGGGATCCCCTAGACCTCATCCTCTCTCGGGCGATCCAACATATATCGGTGGATAACATTTCTAAACGAAACACTTTTTAAGCAAAAATCGGCATTGGTCGTCGTCCACGTTGCTCGCGGTCATTTGTTTCTCGACTGGCATGCTGAAGCCTAATTGTGATACGAATCTGATCGAAAACCGAACCCCCATGAACTCCATCACCATAAACTCATACTGCCCATAACGCATCATGAAAGTCGTCTTATGCATATCAGACTTTCTCACCTTCAGGTGGTGGTAACCTGAAGGTGATGTATCAGAGCATAAACGGGTAGTCTCATACGATTAATGTTGTATACTGACATCGGAAGCTAATGCTTGCTTGGGGTATTTGGCATTCTTGAGTGACGGTTAGAATAGGTGCACAGTGAGCCAACTTGTGACTTAGACTTTATTGACTTTTATGCAAAACAATATTTATTTTAATTATATTTTACGATTTTATCTAATTATGACATTTACTTTATCTGTATCTTCATACAAGTTGCATAAATAAAGTTCTTGAATATACAATAGGTACCATGAGGTCTGTCTCACAACGTAAGATCATGAAACTCATTAAGAAGCGTACATATATTCTAAATAGGTTCATAGTTGATTCAGCCGTCAAAAATAAGGATAAAGGTCTCTCGACTCTAGCAAGTGTGATGTGAATGTCATGTTTCATGAGTAAGAGCATGGAGATGTCCATTCATATAGATGAATGATCATTTGATGAACTGAACAATCTTTCTTCGGGCTTTCCAATTGGTTATCACTTATCGAGTAGAATAGTTTGCGGTTATGGTTGTATACCATTAGTCTTTTGACTCGGGACAACGCGGAGGCTCTACATACTAGCATGTAATTTGGTCCATTTATCAACTCCATTGAGGGTCATCAGGTGGCGAGGTTGAGTGTAATTTCGAAATATGCAAGAGCCAATGATTTGTCACTGTTCACCTATGGGTGTGGATATTCTATGTGATCTGATGAGTTAATAATGTAAAGCATCTCTGGCCAGAGTAAGATATGTGCATTCTGGAAATATGTTTCCTCGGTTGCATATATAATGTCACTGTTATTATTCAAAAAATATATCACATCGTTATCAGAATCATTTGCAACTCTTGATATAACAATGGTTGCGGATTCGATCGGGATATATGAGTTGAAGGGACCGTAATGTACCCTAACCATAACTTAATGTTTTTGCAGACATATCAATGATACCAAAGGGATCATGGGACGATGCTACTAGAAGCCCTTATCATGATCTGATGGGTGCAATCAGACTTGAGTTCTGACGTTCTTGATCAAGGGTTGATGAAAATAATGAGACTAATTACGGTAAATCCGAATAAGAACAACTGTTGTTCTGAATCACATGAAGTTATGAACTCACGACTAGCTGTATCCATGAACTATTGAAGGTCACATAAGTATTAGATTTGGTGTTCCCGTTAGGATAGTCAAATTCAATATGTTAAATTTGGCGAATGTAATTTGATCGAGATCAAACATATTGCTTATAAAATAGTTTATATGTAATGCCTTAGATTTGACGAATTTCGTCATTGTACCAAGACGAGTTTTTTCAGCGTACTTATGTTCTCACTCACACGCACTCTAAGAAACTTCTCAGGGGGTCACCTATCCCAAAATCGCCCTAAGTCAAGCACGCTTAACCTTGTAGTTTTTATGTGTTGAGCTCCCAAAAAGAAGATGCACTTCAATAATATGAGTAATACATATCAAATCTTTTAAGTCCATCTGAACTACACAGTTGAAATCTCTCTTATTCTGGTGTGAGATCGGTTCATTCACGTTCCCTTCGCCTAGAAACCTGCCAGGAGCCGCTCCTTGTCCGTGCAACCTCATGGTACCTGCGATCACCCTCTGCCCTCTTTGGCCCCGAGCCTCACATTATAAGTTAATCCATGTAAGGGAATGTGAAAGTTTGCTTAACAGCTAATTGAGTGAGGAGAGTGGAAGGAACCACATGTTTTAGTTGAGGAGTTCACAAAAGTGGTAGCTACAAAAAATGAATCAGTGAAAATTTGTCCTTTGAAATTTTCATTATATGAACGAGATTTGTATATTTGATACATCGGCACTATCTGATCATCGATCGAGGTTATAATTATCAAAATTATTTACTGAGTAAGTTTATAATCTACTAATTACATAATAATATTAGTAGTGGTTAGTGCTAAGTGAAAAATTCTCGTGAAACATTTTAAAAGAGTCTAGAATATATTAGTGGTTGAATAATATTAGAATATTATGTCAAATCTTATATACCACTTACGTAGCGAGGATTAAGCTTTGTTTTTAAAAAGCTTTTAAAGATTGTTTTAATCTTCTTAGGTTTGGTATAACAAACCAACTTTTAAATATTGGACGAACGTCTGGATTTTTGAGTTGTTTTCAGCAAAGTAAATATGATCCTTTGTAGATTTAATTTTCTTTTTAAATTTTTTCAAATAATTTACTTTTTGAGGCATGATAGAATCAATGGGTGGATTGAAGATATAATCAAATTCATTACTCATAAAATACTTACATGATTATAATTCTTGAAGACTGAGTAAAGCAAACAACCTCAAAGAGAGAGACAAGTTTTGAAGGAGAATATATAACCTTTATTGCGTAAAATGTTTCGTGCCGAATACAAGAGAATAAGTCCCTTTAAATAGCACTAGACCTTACACTATTAGACTTGACACAATATTCTTATACTATTCAACCACTATATGAGGTGACCTAAAGTTAAATCATTTACAAACCAAGACAAAACAAATACATAACAATATTACATAATAATGTACATGATAACGACTTGGTGGATACATTCCACTTATATTACTCACATAAATTATTTTTATGACTCTATTCTACTGCCACCTCATATTATGTCATGATAATAGAGAAACTATGTTGATAAGCAAAACTTGGCCAGGAATTTATTAAAACAAACAGATCTTCATCTTCGTAAAGATCTTGAACATCTTCAGTTTGATCATCCATACGAGTGTTTTCAATGATTTTATCTTTTCCTTTGGAAGAAGAGGTTTGAGAAGAATGTTGAGATATATCTCCAAATACTTATGTCCACATGTCAGAAATTGTTCTTTTATCCATATGTTGGAACAATTCTTTTAGGAGTGAAGCATGTGTAGGAGTCTCTGAATTTAAATTTTCATGACCTCTTTTGCAGGTCCTACTGCAATTATTCCACGACGATCATAGGTTTTTCCTTCGACAAAGAAATCTTCTTTTCCCCACCATTTGATTAGAATTTTTCAAACAAGATTTTTATCTTACTTGGTCTTGTAGACCGTATTCCCATTAAATGATCCAGGGAACATTATAATTAATGGCAAATTGTAATATAGCGGGAAGTGCTTCAAACTGAGTATTTTCTTGTTGGAATTTTTTCCAAATAATTTTAACATTTTGGGGTAATATAGTAGGCATTAATCCCCATAGAAAGAAAAATGTTTTGAACCAGATTGGTAAGAATTGATTATTATCATCCAGCTGGATATTATAAAGATATTATCTTTGAAAATTTTCATATATAAGGATATTATCTCCTGCCTTAATATAATCATGATAGTTATACATATTAGACAAAGCTTGAAAAGTATTTAACTGTCGAGTTTGTTCTAGAGGCAAACTCCAATTAGCATCATTTTAGAAAATGCATAGTCTCTAGCTCGATCCATATGTTGAATTTCAATAGATCCGGTTTCAACTAGAATTGTTTCAAAATAATCTCGTGTTTCTCTTCCACAAATTGGAAGTAAATCTTTATTTAAATAGCTTTAAGCTATATGAATAGGTGACAGACCTTTTAGATCATTATCAGCAGGAAAACAATTTATGTATACTGAAAGTATATACGGATATTTAAGTTATTCTTTAGAACCCTTTAATGCAAATATTGCATTATGATAATACTGAATATCATAGGCAGTATTATCGTCTGCAAATTCTGTAATATGATCAAATTTAACATCCGTTAAATGAATATTATCCTTTTTGTATTAATTTTTTATTAGTCATATGTTTATTAAGAGGCTTTTTCCTCATTGATTGTCTTTTTAGGACTGTTATTCAAGTTGGATCCCTATAAAAATTCTCTGGTTAGAAAATCAGGTAAAGAATTAGATTTTTAAGATATATGTATAATATCGAAATCAAAGAATGCTAATATAGTTTTTCATCTAGCAAAAATCTGTTTAGATGCTATAATTTTTACATCTTTTAAAAGAATATCTTTTGATGATTTGCAATCAAATCGTAATAGGAAATTTTTAATTTAAAATATCACTTTCAAATTTAGTGATACATTTAATATATAAAGAAATTTTTTTTTTTTAATTGTGGAATAATTCTTTTGATTATTATTTCATATTCCTGATGTATATCTAACAAGAATCTCTTTAGATTTATTATTTATTTTATGTTTTAAAATTCCTCCATATCCAATTTCAGAGACGTCTGTTTCAACTATTTTAAATGCTTCAAGATTAGCAATAGCTAAACAAAGAAATTCTTTAACTCTTTCTTTTATTTTTTGTATTGCTAGAGTATGACTATTAGTCCATGATTGATGATTTTTCTTCCACCTTTGAAATATTAATTTACAGTCTTGAGCGAGATCTTTATAAAAATCTCCTACATAATTAAGACTATCAAGAAATATTTGTATTGATTTTATCAGGAAATTTATCAGCAAACACAATTGCTCTCTCTATAGGAATCATTATTCCATTTTCAATATAATGGTTTAAGAATTTATCTTAGTTTGAAAAAAAATTTACTTTTTATGACTGAATATTAAACCTGCTCTTTTAGTAGCTTGAATAAATATATTAAGATGTTTAAAATATTGAACTATATTCACAGAATAAATAAGAACATTGTTGGGTGCAATAATTGTCCTTGCTTGGTAGAGCGGTCGAACCATGGTGCTTGAGCTGTTGTGCGGTTTAAAAGATTTGAGTTGCACAATTACCACTAGCTATAGCTTTTGGTAAAGCGGCAAGCGCTCGGTCCTACAATTGGTATCAGAACCAAGGTCATGGGTTCAATTCCCATTGATTGCAAGGAGTGCAATTATTGGGAGACAAATTGTTGGGTGCAATAATTGTCCTTGCTTGGTAGAGCGGTCGAACCATAGTGCTTGAGCTGTTGTGCGGTTTAAAAGATTTGAGTTGCACCATTACCACCAGCTATAGCTTTTGGTAAAGCGGCAAGCGCTCGGTCCTACAAACATATTATATATAAATTATGATAATATATATATATATATATATGGATTATAGATTTCATTCATAATATTTTAAACTCCATTGGAGCATTTTTTAATTCAAATAGCATAATATTTCATTCATAATGTCCAAATGGAACTGTGAAAGCTGTTTTATATTTTATTTCTTCTTTTAGAAGAATTTGATATAACCCTGATTTTAAATCAAATGATGAAAATACCTTTCCTTTAAATAATTTTTTTAAGAAATCTTTTTATTGGTAATTGATGCTTTATCCATTTTAATGCTTTATTAATCGGTTTATTATAATTAATAACAAGTCTAGGAGCCCCTCTTTCTAACTCAGCTGTATTTTCTACATAAAATGATGGGCAACTCCAAGGATTATTATTTGGTCTAATTAATTCTTTTTTAAGAAGTCTATCTATTTTTTTTTTTACAATATTTCAAAAGTCTAGGCCCCATAACAATTGGCCTTGCTTTAGTAGGAATCTTATCCTCATTAAAGTCATCTGTATATGGTAGGCTTACTTGATGCTTTTTCCTATTCTAAAAATCATTAGGATTCTTTGCACCTATCTCTTTAGATATGTTTCCTGAAATAATTTTTATTTTTTCTTGAATTTTTTCATAATTAATTTTTTCTTTAATGTTTTTAAAAATAATTTCATCTTTTAATAAAGTAAAATTTTCTTTGTTAGTTACTATTTTTTTGTAAAATATTGATAGATTTGGACATAGATATAGTTGCAAATGAAAAAAAAAATTATTTCTTTTAATATTAGTATATATACCTTTTTCATTAATTTATTAATAGGTGAAAATATTTGGAAAAAATGTGTTTCGAATATAACAGGGGTAGAAATATTTTTAATAAGAATAATAGTTGTATTTAAACAAACTCCTGAATTACATATTGCCACATCAGAAAATTTATAATTAACTATAAATGGTCGCTTATTAGCAGCTGTTATGAATTGAGTAGTTTTTTTTTATATAATATTTAGAATGAACAATTCTTTCGCGGATACAATTTACATCAGCTCATGTATCAAATAGTGCTTCGATCGTAATTATAAATTCTTTATTAATAATACGCTGTTACTATTGAGTACCACTTTTGAGAAATAATTTGTAACGACCCATTACAGGCCCAGTGGACCGCCCATACGGTCCACTGCCCCGATCGACCCAAGGCTATCCCGATCTTGGGCTCCCTCTATGGGGCCTTTTCCCTCACGGGCTTTCCATAGGCATCGTACGGGTTACTCATAGAACTCCTCCAGCCCATGAACTGGAGTCTGTGTCTTCCCATGATCGAAACAATTGGTACCAGGATTGTGATAAGTACCTATATATCCATGTGGTCTTAGGTTCGATCATGGGAAGGCACAGACTCCAGTTCATGGGCTGGAGGAGTTCTATGAGTAACCCGTACGACGCCTATGGAAAGCCCATGAGGGAAAAGGCCCCATAGAGGGAGCCCAAGATTGGGATAGCCTTGAGTCGATCGGGGCAGTGGGTCGTATGGGCGGTCCACTGGGCCTGTAACGGGTCGTTACATAATTTGATCAATTTTATTGACACATATCATTTGATTATTTCATTTTCTTCTTTAGATACTATCCTTTCATTTCTTCTTCTTCTTCCTCAGAAGTAGAATTTTTTTCCCAAATATTATTATTATTATTGATACAAAGAGTATTTACTCCTTCTTTTAAAAATTGTATTTCAGATTATATTTGATCTATCTCTCCTTTTAATTCAGACATATAGGTTTTCTTTCCTTTTATTTTTTGCTTTTTCTAATATTTTTTATTATAAGAATATAATTCATGTTCTTGTATTGTATTTTGTACAAGTTTAGTTGGCTTTTGATTTGTCATATTTAAATAATGTTCTATAGCATTTCTTTTTTCTATAGGATCTTTTATTTGATATATAATATCTAAAATGAAAGTTTTTTCATTTGATATAATATTTATTTTTTATTCCATAAAATTTATGGGGCATGAATTGTAACCACAATCTGGATTACAAACTTTAACTTCTGAAATTTCAGAATTGCTATGAGAATCACTAATAGATTTTTCAAATATTTCATCATCATTAATATTGATATAAAATTATTTTTGTTTAAATTGTCTTCTTTGGTAAGAAGGATATTTATTAACGATTCTTTTAAATCAGTATCTATATTAAGATTATTAATATTTTTCTTGACATAACACTTATTAGCCTTAGGTCCTATTTTTCCACATTTCCAGCATATTGAAACTTTATTTAGATTATTATTTTTTATAATATGTTTAGACTTTTTATTGAAATATTTTTAAAATTTATTATTATCTTTAGAATAATAAATTTTCCCTTTAAAAGAAAACATTTTTCTTTTCTTATCTCTTTTAGGATATTGTATTGATTGAAAACTTATTTGTTCACAAAAATCACCTATAATATTTTGATTTTATTCTTTTGCATATCAAGTTGTCTTTTTAACTTGATATCATTACAAAAACTTATTCCTTCTACATTTATTTGTGAAAATAAATCACCATAAGTGAGTGAACAATAATATATAGAGTTTGTTGGAGATTTAGATTTTAGTATATTTTTAACTCTTTCAGCAAAAAGAACAGGAAGACCTGAAATAAATTTTTCTTTCCAGAAATTTGTATTGCAATCATTTCTGATTAACACTTTTGTCATAAAAACAACTTTATATAATCTGAATTCAGATAATGTTGGGCATCTTAAATTCATTAATTGTTCTTTAGATCGATCTAATTGAAGCTCATTACTCCAATAAAATTAGATAATATAATGAAAATAAGTGTAATTACAAGCATCGGATTCTTTTCTACCATTAAGATCAATTATGGCAGACTTAATAATTTTATTCTTTACTTCTTTTAAAAGATAAAATCTCATCAATCTTGAAGTTGGCCAGTAAAACCAATAATAATGGCTTGAGCAATTTGCCTATTATTATTGCCTATTATAGTGGCACAAGAATAATTAACATTTGTTTAATAACAGTTTTTATCTTATATTCATATTTTCCATCTATATTCCATTCAGTAATGACTTTTCCATTAAATTGAATATATTCTTTCTTTTCTTCAATTTTAAGATCAATTGGTGATGTCTTTTTATAAAAAAAGTTTTACAATTGTCATCTTATGCATTATTTTAATTTGCATTTCTTCATCAGATGAACTAGAAGATTTATCAAATTGTTCATTTTTAGTTATTATTGAAACAGAACCTTTTTTAACTTGTAAAGTAGTAAAAGGTGGATGAACCTCAAGGGATTCTTCTAATGTTTCATGACATTCTCCAAAAACCGTCAGTATCTTCACCTGGTGCACCTAAAGATGACTCTACAATGGTAACTTTCGTGCCAATAATCTCTGTTATTTCTGAGGATCCATCGACCAGTCTTGCAGCACAAGAAGTCCTCCACGAAGCAATTCCTATTTCTTATGTTGCTTATGACAAGGCGGTTGATGATTTAGCTTCCGAAATAGATGCACCACAGCCTTCCAAGTCAACCGAAAAGGCATCTTCTTCTCAACTGGCCTCCATCAAGGCTAGAATACTTTCTTCATTAGACCTCTTCGAACCCGAGGAAGAATTTGTGGAAAAAGACAGCCAGAAGGAGATTTTGGACCGTATGAAGAACATGGATAACTCAATTCTTGCTCTCAACCAGAAGCAATTTGATCTCAAAGAAGCTTTCCAGTCTATGAAAGCTGACCTTTCCAAAGAATTTCTTGTCTTGAATACAAGTATTTCTGTGAGACCCCGAAAATAAAATAGTATTGATGGTATTTTTGTAAATAAGTTGAAAAATATTCAATTTATTTTGATGATATTTTGGTAAATAAGTTGAAACATAATGAATTAATTTTAAGGACAAAATGGTAATTATGTTATGGTTTTTAACATAATTGTCTGAGTATTAGTCCAAATGATTTGAGATTTGGATATAATATAGAAAACTCAAAGATATAGAAGTTTCATGTTTTGAGTTTTGGAAAATTTGATCGTTTGACTGGTTCAAAGGGATATACCGATATTAAAATGTTAAATAGTATATATTATATTATATTATATTATTTATTTTATTAATATAATATAATATAATATTAAAATTAAAAAGAAAAAGAAAAAAAAATATATTTGAAACTCACGTGAAAGTGAGTTTCAGAAGACGTAACAGAGAAGAATCGAGAAAGAATATAGAGAAGAGAGAATAAGGTTTTCGATTTTTCTTTTCGATCGTGCGACTTATCGGTTTATCCAATCGACGAATCGACTTCAGTTCTGGGATCGTTGACACGAGGTCTTCGATTTAAGGTACAAATTTTATGTTTTTGGTGATGTTTGAAATTCGTCGATTTTTGGAATAAATCCGATAAATTGTTAAATCATACTAGAATTAAAGATCGTTGAATAATGTATGATTTCAACGAAGAAGAGATGATTATGATGATGTTATTTTGAATTATTCTCAATTTATTATCATTAGGAAATTTTAATCGTAGGGTTGAGATTGAATAATTATCTGTCAGTTATTATTAATTCTGATAAATATATGCGATAGAATAACCGACAAGAAACTAAGTTTTGAAGTCGAAATTGAATTATGTTATGATTTTGATTTGATATGAATTTTCAAAGTTTCAAAAGATATTTGAAACTTATATTGTTGAATTTGAATGATGTTATTGATTGAAATGGATATGTTATTGATGTAGATAGATTATTATATTAGTATCTTCAAGCTACATCAACTGGAACGAAGAATTGAGGTATGTTGCGACCGAGTAACATACGATATGTATCTGTATCATATGATATAAGTTTGATTGATTTGATTGAGAATATGTGTCTATATGCCTTATGTGATGATTTGATGTGGCATACATGACATTGTGATGAGAATATCGATGTATAAAATAAATATTTTGTTAACACACATCGTTTGATGCATACATCGATACATGACATGTACGTTGAGCTATGAGCCTTGGATACCTTGATATGATTTGATTTGATTCTGGGGTTTGTGAACATGATGCTATGTTTGGTATTACATGACCCTTAAAGCATAGTCATTGTGGCCTCGATGATTGATTGAGTTTTGGGATTTGATGGCGCTTTGTCGACGCTATCATACGAGTATCCCTGATTGAGGACGGTGTGCCAGCTCGAGCATTGATTTGATAGTGATTCGTTTGATTCTGACATGTGCTCAGTGGATGGGCATTTGACCTGATACCTCCACGACATACATGCATTCCATATCATATATCATTGTTTAGATATCTGTGGTATATATGATGGTTGTTCCATACGGAGCTTTGCTCACCCCAAGGAGGGCTGTTATTGTCTTTGTGTGTGGACAATGACATGTACTCCAGGATATCAGGAGGCCAGATAGGATACTTCTGGAGGGAGTCACTGTATGCGATGAGGTTTTCTGTTTTTCCCAGTATATATATGTATCTATATACCGGGGCATGTCCCGAGGATATGAGTTGTTTGTATATAGTTGTTTTAGATTACATGTGGACTTGGTTTATATTGTGACGTGTTGAGACGAGAATATATTATACACTATTTTTAGTATTATAATTACAGTTGACACGTTTTGGGCTCATTGTAAAGAAAATTTTAACTCGTTTTCCGCTGTAATTAATTAACCCTAATCAGATTGTATTGTAATAACGATTAGGAGTTAAGGGCCCCACAATTTCCTTCCAACAAGAACATCACCATTCCTCGCATATCAACATGTGCGCCGAGCTTTCAGGAAAAATTTCTAGACTTCAAGCATGTGTTGATCAACGCATGGATGTTCAAGGAGCTCAAATGACCGAAATCATGCAATTATTTATGCATGGTAAAGTCAAAAAGGGGGAAAGAAAGAGGCAAAAAGAGGCAGAACGAAGATCAGAAAGCTGAAGAAGCTATAAAGAAAAGGGTTGCAGAGCGTGCCAAAGCAGATAAAGCCTTGATACAAAACAACTTGAAGAATAGAAAAAGAGGTAAGCAGAAAAGAAAGGTTAAAACACTGGGTTAATAGGTTAATGAAGTTGCTTGTACTTTGTGAAGCTTGTAATTTCATTTACTCAATGAAATACAATCTTGTCTTATTACGATTTCTTAAGTATCTGTAAATTGTTGTATCGTTCTGCAGCTGGGTTTTATCAACACCAAAAAGGGGAAAATTGTTAAGAAATTATTATTACCATAAAATTTTGGTGATTTACAAAATCAAAACATCATCTAACTGTTTCAGGATATAGCCGCTATTTATCTTGTATAACAAAAACAATTCAACCGCTTCAGCAGAAGAGTTTCAACCGTTAGAAGCTTTCCAACTTGTTGTTCAAAGACTTCAACTGCTTCATTAAAGAGCTATTTTTTGTTCACTTAATGAAATACATTCTCCGACCGGCTCAGGACATTCAATGTTTTTGCACCGCTACAAATCAACCATGTCCTGCACCAATCTCGATAAATATATTCATTTATATCACTATCCCAAAATAGAAAGTTTTCTTAAATATCCTACAAGTTCTGATGGAGTTAACAGTTACTACAAAAGGATGTTCAGCAGCAACTCTTCAAAGGAACGAGATTCAAATCTGCACAAAGCAAAGAGAACATTAAATGTTTGCTAAGAACATTTAATATTATTGTAGCTGATAGTGACACATCATTCCAACACTACACGTTTATGTTGCACATCTTTTTCGATGTTGGAATGATAGACTATAAAAGAAGAGTTGATGTAACGTACCGTATTTTTAAACTATTTTAAAACTTGCAGAAAAATAAAACTTTCCTTAAACAAATAATAAACTTTCAATTTGAGATAAAAATAAACTACTCGTCTAACAATATTCGAAGTAGAAACAATTACAACCAAAGTTTGCAAAAAGGTAAACGTTTAAACAACATAAACAATCTCATGAAAATCAGAGTATTTGAATCAACATTCATAAATTCTTAAAACATTGGCGGTTCTCGGGTTTAGCCTCCTGCGCGGTCCAAGCCGGCTCATTGGTCCCCACCCCTTATCTCCTCATACTCGTCCTCACCTACATCGATCAAGTTTAGTGAGTCTAAAGACTCGACATGTATAAACTGGAAATAACAAATAATATATAATAAAACCACATGCATTTTAAAGTGAAGCGTACATACTGAAACTTGAACGTATTAACGTAAACATAGACGTGACAACATATCGTAAAACTTTTCGTAAACTTGCTTGCACCATACATAATTGAACATGCATAAAATTCTTCATTTTGCGTAGAGATATATTTCAAAGCAAGTGACTCATACATAAATGTGCCTGATCAGACTAAACCACAGTAATGGGCTGGCAGGGAAAAATCCACTACCACGTACATGATATCTCCAGTCATTCTTTACCGGGTGGATTGATCCCTGGTCATGCTTTACCTCTTTCCAATCCTGATCTAAACCCGATCATGCTTTACTGAGGTGGAGAGGTCCCCGGCCACATTCACCGGCTACAAAACCCATTCATAATTGGTCACAAGACATTTATCATACCTCAAAAACATAAAATATTTTATTTTGCACGTCGAACATACTTACACGGCGTTGAGGGATTCTCTAGATCTCGCTTGGGGCCACTGCTGCACATACTAACACAATTACATGCACTTAATTTTCATAACTTAAACGTAATATTCATGCTCGTCACCCGAAATAACAGTTTACTTATTCCATTCTAAATCACTCGGGATTGACCTCGTTTAATCGTCGTATTAAACCATGACATCGAACCCCAAAACAATCTCTACATGAAGTGTGAACTTTTCCAAATATGGAAGACGTGGACCTAAAAATAGTAGTGTAAAAAGTCATGGACAAGCGCCTAGGAGCTGGATAGCGCTGCGTTGCGCTGCGGCACACGGCGCCAAGCACTAGAGCCACGGCGCCATCAATGCAAGGTCGGCACCATGGCATAGACTTGCGTAGAACGGGTGCCATGGTGTTCCCTGGTGAGCGCTGCGGCGCTAACCCTGTGCACAACCAACCCAAAAAAACATATTTTGATGCAATTTTAAAACTCACGCTCAAACGACTCGAATCGATGCAACGAGAATCATCCTAGGACACTATGGCAATGATTCAAACTCACATGACGCCTCAAAACAATGAAAATCATACAACGTAACACAACCGTGAACATAAAACTTGGACACTAAAATGCTTCCTAGGACTTCTAATGCAACCAAGTGCTTATCGACATGAAAAGAAGCACCAAAATCGAACCAACCTCATACTTAATATACTCAAAAAGTAGTAGCGATCACACAACGTTCCCCAACGAAGCCTGCAACAAATAAACTTCAAGAACACGTCAAGAACGCATTTTCATAAAATCACAGTTTGATCAGTCCCGCAAAAATCATCATAACTCACTCATTTCTTGTCCAAAAATAACGAATTTACTGTCTAATCTAAGATATCGAAAAGTGCTACGTTTTATATGCTGAAAATTTTTCCAGAAAATTGACCGAATTTTTGCAGTAATCAAAATGACAGCAGACACATTTTTAGATCTAAAAATGTGGATCTAAATATCATTTCAAACGTTTTTGCTCAAACCTTTTCACAACATACATGGATTTTCACGCATAATAAACATCACAACACATAATATGACGAGATCGATGCAGAAAAAATAGAATATACATGCATGAAGCGGAACGAATGCGAGGGTTGATCCAGAACGATTTGTGGTACGATTTTCTTGAAGAAAAATGGACGATGGATGGCTGGAAAATTGCAGAGGAAGAGGCGGCTGCTACTAATGCTAAGAACCCTAACTTTCTCTCAAAAAATTGAAATGAAAATGCAATGAAATGTGTGTGTCTAACGTGTGTGTGTGTGCGCGCGCGCGCATGTGTTTAGATTTAACTAAGGGTATAAAATTTCTTAATTAATAATTAACAAGCTAATTAAAATACTAACCCCTTGCTAATTTTTCTAAAATCTCCTAATTTAAAATAAAATGAACAAGTGACAAATCTTTAAAAGTCTAAAATCAGGCTTTTAAAATGCTAAAAACTAAATAAATCATTAAAATGCCACAATTCTAACTTAAAATAAAATACCACATTTTAAAATCGCCTAAATCGTCGTCGGTTTCTTTTCCTCGATCCCGCATCGAATAATTGTCTGAAACATGAAACTCAAGAAAATATTTTAACGTGCATCACATAACATAAATAATTTAAAATAATGCAAATTCATAAATCATATATCGTTAAAAATCATTATAAATTTAAATAAATAATTTAACAATTTAAATAAATGCATGATTTTACATATACTGAATTTGAACTCTACAGTTGAAGAATACAGAAACAACATCAATCAATTAAGATAATACAAGCTTTTCAACTGCGATTGACACATTTCTAAGCTTGCATACTTCAAGATTTTGAGCGCACCTAAAGTTCATATACTTCATCACTCATCAAGCACACATTCAGCAGAAAGATATCTGATCATTCAAAGATCAATTTCGTGCTAATCAAAACATACTATTTCTTTACATCAGTAACATTTGGTTATTTGATTTACTAAATTATCTGGTGAACCGAGGGTTCTTAAATATCCAGAAGTGTAAAGTGATACTAAGAGTTCCAAAACAGGCAGTGTGATAAGTCCTGATTGAACTGGGCTGTTGCAACAGTTTGTAAAGCCAAAGTCTTTTAGTGGAATCCTTCTTAAAGAGGAAGAAGGGGTGACATAGTAGTTTTATCTCCGAACATCCATAAAAATCTTTTGTCTTTACTTTCTGCAAGCACTTACATTTTAAATGGTTTCTTGTTAACAAGCCAACCAACCGGTTGCAGCTATCATTAGAAATTTTGAACCGTTCTCCGCACTTTTCAATTGGTTCATATTTCTAACTGTTCGGCTAAACTTTCAACGCATAAAAACATTTAAAAAAATTTTAAAAACAACTATTTTGAAAGAGTTTATTTACCTCCCATCTACACACTTTCCTGATCCTAACAAACAGATTATTTAAAGGAAAAGTATTTTCATCCTTCGATTTAAAATCAGAGTTTTATCAAATTCTTCTAAAAATAGAAGATAAATATAAAACGGCTTTTACAATTCTATTTGGACATTGTGAATGGAATGTTATGTCATTTGAATTAAAAAAAATACTCCAATGGAGTTTCAAGAATGTAGATCAACATTTTAAACATCTTAATATATTTATTCAAGCTACTAAAAGATCATGTTTAATATTCAGTCATAAAAAAGTAAAAAAATTTCAGACCAAGATAAAATTCTTGGGCCATTATATTGAAAATGGAATAATGATTCCTATAGAGAAAAATTGTGTCTGCTGGTAAATTTTATGATAAAATCACTGATCTAAATCAACTACAAAGATTCATTGGTAGTCTTAATTATGTAGGAGATTTTTATAAAGATCTGGCTCAAGACTGTAAATTATTATTTCAAAGGTTGAAGAAAAATCCTCAACCATGGACTAATAGTCATACTCTAGCAATACAAAAAATAAAAGAAATAGGCCCGTATGGGCTTAGCTCAGTTGGTCAGCAGCAGTGAATCTTGGAGCAATGACCAGGGATCGAGTCTCGCAAGTGGCAGTGTGAGAGTTAAATTCCCTCCAATGAGAGGGAGCTCATTGTGCGCGGCGTAGCATAAGATCTAGCTGCTGCTGGTTGGCTAAGTCACCGTGATTTACCTCCTCTCACATTCCTGTCGGGCCGGGGGTGAGGGGCGCCTAAGGTGAGCGATTTCACCTTTTGGAGCAAATAATAAAAGAAAAAGTTAAAGAATTTCCTTGTTTAGCTATTGTTAATCTTGAAACATTTAAAATAGTTGAAACAGACGCAACTGAAATACTCAAAGAATTATTCCATAATACAAAAAGGAATTCTTTCTATTGTTAAATGTATCATTAAATTTGAAAGTGGTCTTTTACATAAAAAAATTCCTATTACGAATTGATTGAAAATAGGCAAAAGATATTCTTTTAAAAGATGTAAAAATTATAGCATCTAAATAGATTTTTGCTAAATGACAAGCTATATTAGCATGCTTTGATTTCGATATTATACATATATCTGAAAAATCTAATTCTTTACTAGATTTTCTAACCAAAGAATTTTTTATAGAGATCCAACTTGGAAGACAGTCTTAAAGAGACAATCAATGGGGAAAAAACCTCTTAGTAAACCTATGGCTAATAAAAAAGTTAATACAGAAAAGTATAATATTTCTTTAACAGAAGATAAATTTGATCTTATTACAGAATTTGCAGGCGATAATACTGCCTATGATATTCAATACTATCATAATGCAACATTTGCATTAAAGGGTTTTAAAAAAGAATTTAAATATCCGTATATACTTTCAGTATACATAAATTATTTTCTTGTTGATAATGATCTAAAAGGTCTGTCACCTATTCATATAGCTCAAAGTTATTTAAATAAATATTTATTTCCAATTTATGGAAGAAAAACACGAGATTATTTTGAAACAAATCTAGTTGTAACCAGCTCTTTTGAAATTCAACATATGGATCGAGCTAGAGACTATGCATTTTTTAAATGATTATTAAAAAGGTAATATTGGCTGCTAATTGGGGTTTGCTTTTAGGACAAGCTCGACAGTTAAATAATTTTCAAGCTATGCCTAATATGTATAATTATCACGATTATATTAAGACATAGGATAATATCCTTATATACGAAAATTCTCAAAGAAACATTCTAACTAGATGATAATAATCAATTCTTATTAATCTGGTTTAAAACATTTTTCTTCCTATGGGGATTAATGCCTATTATATTACACTGAAATGTTAAAATTATTTGGAAAAAATTCCAATAAGAAAATACTCAGCTTGAAAAACTTCCCACAATATTACAATTTGTCATTAATTAAAATGTTTCCTGGATCATTAAAAGGGAATACAATCTACAAGACCAAGTAAGAGAAAAATGTGAATTAAACTCACTCCTATCAAAAGTTGATAATAATTTAATTATGCGTGGTCTTTTCAAGAGTAAAAAATACATGCATAAGATATTTTGATTAATATAATTACAATAAAATTTATAAATATTTTATTAAGGATTATATGAAATAACATAACTTTTACACACAAATTTTTGTCCACAAAAATTCATCTCCCTCTCTCCCTAAAATTTCAGCCAACCCATATTTTTTAGAGTAAAATTTTGCATACCACTCTTCCACCGCGCTGCCACCCTAACAGGGCCGTAATGTCGCCATGTTTCTAAAATTCCAGACTTCCAATCTCAACGCAAATTTCGTTTAGATCTCTAGTGCGATCTATACGGGGAATCCAGTCTCTGGTCGTGAACTTAATTAGACGATAGAAGAAATGAGATGATCCGTTCGTATGAATTTACAATAAGAATTATATACGCTAGCTTAAAACTCGCAATAGTTGGAGTCGTCGTTATATATGCAAAGGTAAATTGAATTAAACACTCTGTGAACGTTTATTTAAATCATATGATGCTCAAGAATGTTTTGAACGTCAAAACAAAAAATTCTAAACTTCCGCTGTATCTTTGATGCGAGAAAACAGTATATCAACAGTGATACCACAACCCAAGCCAAATCGCAAGGGCCGAAATCACTCTCCTCCGGCTCTTCTCGATTGTTTTCCATAGGATTGAATGAACCTTTAGAATCAGAATACGCTCGAATTCTTAGTTTTCTTGAAGGGCAACATGTGCTTTCTTTTATACTTGGAAATGGAGAGGGATTGGAGATATCATATCTGAAAGTAACCTTATATTAACATAATATTTCTGTAATATGGTGGACAGCTGTATCATAAATCCATGCATGCAAATTGATTTTTTAAAATATAAGATAAAATTTCCATATGGGATCTATAAAGATCATGTGTGAAGCTATTCTCACATTCCTATTTGGACACGTTGAGGTGGTGATTTCCTTGTCCTGATGAAAAATATGTCTGCTTGATAACAAAATTTCGGCCCCATAGTTTTCGAAACGGAAAGTCTTAATATATATAGTTTCCTGGTTTTTAGGATGACAAATTGGAAATATAAAAAACTGGATAGACAAAAAAGGCATTAGACACAAAAAAAAAATCATAATAATGGACTAAAGAATTAAATTTTGTTGAAATTAATATAACCAGGGTATCGTAAAGATTAACACGTAGAAAAGCTACGGATTACTAGAATAATAAATAAACAAGAACAAAGAAGAAATATACCCAAATTAATATTTACGTACGCACGAATCTTGGTTGTATGTTCCTCCAAACGAGAAAATTCAGGGGGAAAATAAATTCAATGAATTATGTTCGAAACTCAATTATAATAATCATCACTAAAAAATGGATTACGTGATTGCAAAAAAGGGAAAAAAAAGGATTATGAGGATATCGAAAATCGAGCATAACGCCTCAAAGACAACTAGGATTGCAAATGCTCATTGAGATCCCAAAGCTTTTCATGATTAACCATAAAATTATCCCGAAGGGTAACCATGAATCTTTAAAGTATTTTATTCAACTATTTCTCACAAACTTAAAGCTGCAAAATTCAATGGCCTACTACTACAAGTCTCTACAAGAGTCGAGCTCCGATCGTCGTCCATACATATTTACATAATAGAAACTCAGAGACTCCGATAAGCAGGCGACAGTTGAATACAAAGACAAGGCTAAGAAAAGTGGCCGGAGCCAATCTTATACTGTTGACTATTTACTCGTTAGTGGTACAAGGGCAGGAAATATCCAGGATAGTTACAAACCATACCGCAGAACAGAGGGTGGCTCTAACTTGGAGATTTTTAATCGGAAGAATACCGAGCAGAAACATTTTGTTTCTCCCCATCGCCTTGATTTCCCCAGAATCCTAGCAACACCTCTCAATAAATTGGCCAAGAGCCTATTGCTTCTAAAGTATGGTGGCAGAATTGAGCTCCTCAATGATACAGTGTTTCACCATTCATTACCCAATGCACAAAAATATCTGAAAACCCCTCGACAACTTCAGTTTTCCGTGCTTCACTGTAGCGCAAGTCAGACCCAGTGTGCACCCTTCCCTACATATACAGAGCATGGTATCAAGAATTGGCACGGAGTGGTTATCAAAAAATATTCCATACTAAGAACTGAACCACCAAAACAAATTCTAAAATATGTGTGGGACTATAATAAAAATAAAAAGGCACGAGGGAAGGACAATATCTTGTATATTTCGGAATGCATTGGTATCTCACTTGGTTCTTTCGAGGACTAAAAGATGGATAGAAACATATACTGACCCAATTGCTAGATCCACATTCAATGGCGGACGAAGTTGTTTCTCTAGCCATTTCATTGATAACATTGTCTGAAGACAGTACAGCACTTGGAGAGGCTGACAGCATTGACCTAGGCATAAAAAGTAGACAAACTTAGCCACAGCAAACAAAAGCATTAAAATCTTCCCCAAGGAAACCCAAGTCATACAAAAAATTTATTGTCGTTCATTCAGTGTCGTTGCGTGTGTGCAAGGGTGAAGTCTATGATGCTCTGAATACAAGTAAAAACATATTAATTCAAAGAATCCTTGTGATTACATAGAGTTCAGTTCATTAGTAACCAGTGTGTCGCACTAAACATCTGAAGAAAAAAATCTGGAGACTGTTTCTGTCGAGAACAAGGAAACCCTGATGCTCAACTCTTGAAAGGTAACTGAGTTCTGTAATCCCCCCTCTAAAATAATAGTGTAAACAGAATTCAACTGTCAGTAAAAACATTACCTATCCAACAACTCTTCGCATGAAGTTTGTAGATGATGAGAGCCAATCCAAGTCAACAAAGTTTGACCAATCAATTGCTTCCCCATTTTCATGTTCTATGTATTTACTTCTCTGCATTGCAGCATACATCACTCTTGTAGGAATTGAAGTATCTCTGCAAACACGAATATTGAGAATGATAAGGGTAAGGAATTACTCTCCAAATAAAAGCTTCCTAAGCCAAGTCATGCAACTCACTCAGATGATATAACAAATTGCCAAACAAATTAACAGGTAAGAGATAAATAACTTAATACATAAAGTATAGATAAGCAGTCAAATGTTAAAAAGATAGAAAACCAGTACTTGATATTAGAGTAACCAGTGTCTGCAAGCAAGCAATATAAATATCTCTCAAGGAATTGACTGAATCATAACCTTTGTCCACAAGGTTGGAGTTCATCCAATAGGAACAAAATAGTCAAGGGGGCTCGTGCTTCTTAACCAAATATCCAAGGGTCTATTATTCATCCTCCAGAATCCAGTCCAGGAATCAGGATGCGTGTCACAAGTTGACCTACTCTAAGCCATTGACCACTCACAAGCATCTCTAATCGGGAATCAAGTCAAACCATTGAAAATGCTTCCTGAGCAAAAATGACATTTTCCTACATCTGTAGCCTACTGCCCTCATCAAATCCGTATTAAATCAAAATGCTCTATCGTACAATATGCATGCCCCAACACATCAAATAAAAAAATATTATATGAAGGAACCTGCTTGCTTCAATCTACGATGTAGGCAGCACAATACGGCTAATACGACAATATAATATATAAATATTATATATATTTACAGTCACAGGAATTTTATCCAACCGATGTGAGACAACTAACACACCCCACGTCCAGGAATGAATATCTAGAGCGTGAAATTTACAAATGACCCAAATATTGGCAAACGGATGACCCAAATATGGGCAGTCCAACACATATGCAAAAAAATTATGGTACATTGTAAAAGTCACAAAAATCAACCTTAACAGCTTTGATCTAACTCTTGATTTTTTCACAACTAAATAAACTGAACCCGGAGAAACAAGTGTAATTTGAATAGAAAAAGACTGATGATATGAATTCACATCCAATTGAGAAAACTAGGGAGTCGTTGGGCCCGGGATTATCAAATCATGAGAGTACAAGTGAAAGTGGACATGGGAAGCCCAACATTGTTAATGTGGATGTTAGGAGATAAAAAAAAATATACACGTGAAGTGGGTGAGGGTATATAATAGAGAGGAATTGTATAGGAGAGTATTCAGTTAGAGCTTTACGTGGAAAGAGTGACTAGCACTTATCTGGGGAGAAAACCATAGTACAGGGTGATTCACTCCGGGTCGTTTTCATTTTTGCAGTACGATTATTTCATACCCCTTCGTGTTCTTCATCTTTTTGTTCGTTTATTTGGAGAGCACAATAGTTGTCCGACCTGCCGGATCGAGGAGCGACGATTCATGATGGCCAGCACATGAGCAGAAGCGAAATTTGAAGCCATGGAGAGGTCGGTGTGTGGGTTGCAGGAAAATATGCTACAGGTGCAGGGCAGATTGGAGAAAATCGATAGAGATCTCAAAGGGTTTGGGAATTTGAGAGCCTTAATGGAGCAGATGATCAAAGGACAGGGTGGGGAGACTGTCAATAACATACAAATTGAGGATATGCAGGAGAAGGGAGAGAGTGCGGCGGGTATTAGTGGTGGTGGTAAGGATGGGGCTGTTGAAGAGATGAAGGATGCATTGAAGAAGATTGAGTTGCCGGCATTTGAGGGTGATGACCCGATGGATTGGTTGGGAAAGATGCAACAATATTTGAGGTTCATGATAAACCAGGGGAGTGTAAGCTCAAATTGAATTACATCCGTATGCACATTTCCACGATGCACTGGTACCGATGGATGAAAGCAAGGGCCCCGAATATGAATTGAGATAGATTGGCTGAAGAGCTCATTAAATGTTATGGAGGGTATGATGTGAAGCCGTTTGAGATTATGCCTTCGCTGCAGCAGGGGCAGTTGTCAATTGATGCTTACATCGAGAAGTTCGAGATGCTGGTGGCCCGGGCAAAGTCTTGGGTACTTCATGAGTGGGTTGAGAGGGAAGATATGGCGGCGGATGATAGTCCATAATCCCCGTACTATGGATCGCGCCATGATATTGGCGGGAGGCTAGAGATGGGATTGTTTGGGGCGGTGATGGATAGGGGAAGACACAGAAGTTGTTTGGGTCTGAGCCAAGAGCAAAAGACATCTTCGGGATTGGGTTGGGCTTCTCAGGCCCAATTCAGTGACACAGACCTGTAATAAAACTTACCCACCGTCGCCTGGGAGTGCTGAAACGATGAATCTGAGAGAACCAGCCACGCATAAACCTCTCATCCCAACACCGGTTGGTGGAGGTGGCGGGCTACCTACGGCGGGAATGATGGCGCAGACCAGCTCTTAAGGCTCGCGATGGCAGAATCGTTTTTCTCCAAGAGTTTCTTCACAGATGTAAGCGGGCCTTACCATCCGATGCATATCTGTGCAAATAGAAGTCTGTGAGTCACTATTCTGGCCAAAGAAGAAGGGGAAGGAGATGGATGAGAACCAGAGCCAGGGGAGGAGGAGAGTGAGCAGCCGACGGGGAAGGTGAGGTTGGGGCGGGGACTCCTACTGTTGAATTTAATACATTGGAATTGCTCTTATATTTGATCAATAGGCATTAACCAATCTCAGACCTTGAAAATGAAGGCGAGATTGGCGGGGCGTGAGGTGGTCGCTATGGTGGATAGTGGCGCAAGCCATAATTTTGTTTCGAAGGGGTTGATTAGGGAGTTAGGCCCGGTGGCTGATGAGGAGGTGCGATTCACGGTGTGCCTTGGTGACAGGGGTAGCATTTCCTGTCAGGGAGTGTGCAAGAACTTGAGCATTGATTTGGGTCAGTGCCCAATGAAGATTGAGGGTTATATGTTTGATTTAGGAGGGATCGACTTGATTTTAGGAGTCGATTGGTTACGCATCTTGGGAGATGTCTTATTGAATTAGGAGAAAATGCAGATGAAGTTTAGCCGGGAGGGGCGTACTGGTGATATTGCATGGGGATCCATCACTCAATCGATAGGTGGTATCCATCAAATCAATTGTCAAGATGACTGATTTTGAATTCTGTGGGGCGTTGTTGTTGAAATGGAAGGGAGATGAGGAGGGGCAGCCTTCAGCTGATGCACCAGCCCCTAATAAGGTCCTGAATCGAATTCTTGATACCTATGCAGGGGTATTCCGTGAACCCCGAGGACTACCTCCGAATCGCAGCCAGGATCATGCAAATAGTTATCCGAGATGGTTGTGGGCCAGTATCGGTTTGCCCCTATCGATACGCTCACAGGCAGAAGGATGAGATTGAGCGCATGGTAGGGCATACGCTGAAGTCAGGTGTGATACAGCCCAGCAATAGCCTTATTCGAGCCCAGTTATTTTAGTCAAAGAGAAGGATGGGAGTTGGCGATTCTGTCTGGATCACAGAGCATTGAATGAGATTACAGTAGCGGATGAATATCCAATTCCCGTGTTTATGAGTTTCTTTTGGTCGAAACTTTTTTGTCCTATAAGATACACAACTTAAAATGAGTACAACGGACCACCCTGAAACCGACGGCCAAAGTGAAGCATTGAATAAGTACGTTGACGTATTTGAGGTGTTTTTGTTCGGAGCAACCGACGAATTGGGCACAGTGGTTGCTTTGGGCAGAATTCTGGTATAAAACTTCTTACCAGACTTCTGCGGGTTTATGTCCTTTCCAGGTGGTCTACGGGCGCAAACCACAAGCTATAATCCGTTTTCTCCCTGGGAAAACTATGGTAGCTGCTGTTTCACAAGCGCTGTAGGGACAGAGATCAGCATTTGAAGTAGCTAAAATTCAATCTTCAGCGGGCTCAACAACATATGTCGAAGTATGCTAATTGGCGTAGAAGGGAGGTTCATTTTCAGGTGGGGGATATGGTTTATTTATAGTTGTGACTGCATCGACAAACATCAGTTTGTACACGAGTCTTTCAGAAGTTGGCAGCCAAGTTTTATGATCCTTTTAAGGTGATCGAAAAGGTGGGAAAAGTGGCCTATCGACTACAGTTACCTGAGGGGTTTAAGATACATCTGTTTTTTCATGTTTCATGTTTGAAAAGAACCGTGGGTAAGGATTTTGGGGAGGCAAGACTGCCACAGGAGCTGGATTCTGACATGTTTGTGACGTTTGAACCAGATTACGTGGTAGCAGAGTGAATTAAATGGATCAAGGGGGAGCCTGCTAAGCAACTATTGGTCAATTGGAAAGGGAGATCGAGAGATGTTATGAATTCAGATCAATTGAGAAAAACAGGGAGTCATTAGGCCCAGGGATATCAAGTCCTGAGAGCCCAAGTGGAAGTGGACATGGGAAGGCCAAGATTGTTAATGTGCATGTTAGGAGATCGCAAAAGAAATACACGCAAGTGGGTGGGGGTATATAATAGAAAGGAATTGTATAGGTGAGCATTCAGTTAGAGATTTAGTTGGAAAGAGTGACTAGCACTTAGTTAGGGAGAAAACCACTGTACAGGGTGATTCACTCTGGGTTGTTTTCATTTTCGCAATACAATTATTTCAGTTCCCTTTGTGTTGTTCTTCTTTATGTTCGTTTATTTGGAGAGCACAGCGGCTTATAGCACTCAGTAAATAAAACTCACTCTAAAGGTCACCACCGAGCATGTTCCAGTTGGTGAGCAAGGAACAGAAACAAACAATGGTAAACAAAAGAAAATATTATAACTGTCAGATCAGATAAAGGCAGAAGCCTGTAGACTGACTAGGTAGTCCAGACGACCTTGCATCTGAGATTCAAGTCCTGACCCAGTTAAATCACTGTATTAGTCAACTGTTCAGGAACCAGAACCCAATTCAGACCCACAAATTCATATGATGGGTTTGGATCACATATATGGCTATATCCAACCTATAAATATAAGTCTCATTAAAATACTTAAAGAAATATCAGATCCACATCCCACAATTCATGCATCCTAGAAGCCCAAACCCTTGCAACAGATGATCACTACAGCAAATTACCTCTTCATGCTTCTCACTGCCAGTCCCTATCATCCAAAGACTCTTGTTTATTTCCCACGCTCACCTCTCTGTTTCCTCGCTCTCTTGCATGTTATTTACTAATACATGTTTATTTCCATACGCCTACTAAGATACCTCTTCATGCTTCTCACTGCCAGTCCCTATCATCCAAAGACTCTTGTTTATTTCCCACGCTCACCTCTCTGTTTCCTCGCTCTCTTGCATGTTATTTACTAATACATGTTTATTTCCACACGCCTACTAAGATTGCAATATACACAAACACAAACAAATGCATAAGCTAGTGAATATTCTATGAATAGAGCATGTAGTTTGGAATTCGAAGAATAATTAAGGATGGGATGCGGAAACTGAAAGAAAAGAAAGAATGATATGAATCACCTGAATTCGGTATAGTTCAAATCTTACAAGTGGGGTTTTGCTATGTCCTTGGATCTTCAGAATTTAAGTGGGTTTCAGTAGTGTGTACATTTGGGATCAGTATTTTCATTAATCTAAACAATAGAGACGCTTCACAATATTTGTGGAAATAAGTTGAGAATAAAACTTTTCATCTGTTATTAGAATTCCCTTGTATTCTTATCTTTCAATATTCTATAAGTATGTAGGCAACAGCTGTATATACAAGTAAATCAGTATCGCCTGCTAAAATAACTAGTTTCCATCCCGGTTTGGTCGTTATACTGATTTTATAAGTAGTGTAGTATTGTTGATACTCGCCTAGAGCACACTTTATTGCTAGAAATTGTGTATTTCGACAGATGGCCAGTACGAGGAGATAATAGGAGGAAACCCACACGGATGGATTTGTTATTTGTTATAAATCCAACCTCATATACAATCATCTGTCAACTTAACCTCACAATTCCATCTTCTCCGCAAACAAGGGACAGATGGAAAAGAGAGTCCCTTAACGGAGTGTTCTATCGCTCTTTGTTAGGAATCTTAGGATCCCCCAATTAAATGTAGCTACACAAATCTAATACATCCAATTAGTTAAGAAATCAAAAGTATTCAGGCCATCATAAACTCAATTGCCCTAAAATAATGTATTTACAATTAGGAAAGGAAGCACCTTGGACACACTAGCTCGCTTTCGGAAGTTGATATTTCTGGTGTTGACTCAGAAAGCATTATGGTTCCTCTGTTTAACTCCTTGGAGAAGTGACCAGTTAGAAAAACCTTTATTGATGTTTGATGTAGATGTGGGTGAGGAGCTATCATGAAGAATATTCCCGTCTGACACCGATCTTTTGAAACGTGACCTGAACATGCAAAAATATTTACACGAGGTTACCAGCATGCAGTACACAAGGTTTATCAATCCATCCATATCATCGCAAGAAGGTTAAGTTAAGCACATCAACAACAACTGACATGCGGTTCAAACCCAATCACCAATCCCTTATAGGTTCAAACTAACTTCTTACCTCCATGCCTTGCATACGAAAGAAATCTTATGCCACTTTTCAACATCATAAATCACAATGCAGAACTTATATTAGCAATCTATAAATAGAAATTCTTTCAAGTAACTAACCATGTTATAACTAATGCTTCTATGGCCATTTGTCATTATCATATTTGGAAGAAATCTAATTAATCACAAGAACAAGTATATAACACATTATACGCACAAGTCTTAACATATTTTGGCAGAGATTATATTGGCAATCCATAGAATACTCTATAAACATATTATTCGTGTGAAAATGGAGGATTGAGTTCATTTTCATTTAAGGAAAAAGAAAAACGAACTTGTTCACAGGGCACTACTCCCATGGCTTCACCCAGATATGAAAGTAGTATACCAATTTTTAAGCCAAAGATGAGGGGACAACAGTAAAATTTTCATTGAATCTTTTCCCAAAATAATTACCTTTGAATCTTTTCTCAAAATAATTACTTAAATCGAAAACACTTTTTTGCTGAAAAATATGGCCATTTTAGGAAAGAGAACATTTTCCCAACATTCATCAAGTGACATAACGGTCTTCATTCGGCAGCGCAAACGTGTGGAACAGAAATAATTGACATACAAGTTGTGCCAACAACAAAGGAATAACAGTGGCGTCAAATAAAGGATCATGCACCATGGGCACATTCATAGTTGTCGATAGCGAGCATAGCGACGCGAAGCAAAGCCCCGTGGCTAAACGGGGCGCTGCGCGCACTGCACTTTCGAAGTAGCGAGCGCTATCATCACTATCATCGTGATAGAGTTTGAGGCAAAAGCAAAACTACATAACATTTTTTTAAAGTAACGCATATTTCGTAGGCCTATTTTGCACAATTTTTATGTCCAATTCTATTTCAATTCAACGTTGTCAATTAGAATATCTACTACACTTAATCTTGTAGATGAAAGAGGAAGGAATTCGACTTTGATGAGAAAGTGAAGAAGAAAAAGATGTCAAGTGTTACTCAATTTTAAATGAAGAAGATGATCTCGATCTTGATGAAGAAGATGAATTTTAGATTATGTTTTTCTAGTTTTAGAATTGAAGTTATATGCTTTAAACTTATATTTTGTGAACTTATATGTTTGTTATTTAAGCATGAACTTATTGAAATGATGTTTCTACATGGCATATATTATATATTTATATAATTATGGTGATTTACTTTCAAATAACCCTCGTTACGCTATTCGCTATAGCCACGGGACAACCTTTGCGCTACAAGGCGCTACGCGCGATTGACAACTATGGACACGTTAATTTCTATGTTGGTGAATGATAGGGAAAATCATAATATCAACTCGGAAATTGAACACATACAAGAGTGAAACAAAAGACAAGCTCAACTAAATGGATAAAAGTTCTTAGAAGCTGTTGACGGTAAATTTCCTATATGGTAATAATTCGCAAGGCAAAACAAAGATCAATTTCCCCTCAAGTGGGTCATCCACACTCATTTATCCTATTATCTCTGGGGACTATTTTCTTGGATAAAATAATCATGAGGTAGAGAAGTCAAAATTAAAGTATGACCCGCTCTCCAACTATATCTCAGCCCAAATATGAAGTCTAGTGCCAGATATGTGTATCTCCAGTTGTAAACATTCATCTGCAGGTAGGAATTCTACAGCCGAGTAAAAGCTGAAAGATAAGAGGGGAAGAGTGGTATCATATTGTTGAACTGCAGAACCTAGCGCGCCCCACCTCCGTGCAATTCCACCAACATCAACACCCCAACGGGTTCATGTTACCTCTAGCCTCCCCGACATGCACAGCTTCTGTGATCAAAAAGTCTAATTCGTTATTTCCCCGTCATCTTTATCCTCTCCTGATCTCTCACATGGAATGGCTAATGTTCAATCATGTTGATGTTACATATGCAATCAAAATGCCATCAATAATGACAGTCAGGGTCCTTTTGAGGAAGTCTGGCAAAACAATCATCATAGCTGCTGCAAAAGCTCTTCGGGAAAATAGCAGCGGCAAAAAGTCCAGAAGTATTGTCAAGGGCGTGTGATCATGATGTGGAAAATGGTGGATGCACAAACCAGTAAGAAGAGAGGGTGAAGAATGGAAAGAAATGAAGTCATATTCCTAAGTTTCATAATTATCTTTCTCAGATTTATTTTCACAGATAGTTGCTTTCATGGTAACCACATCTGTGATTCTTTAGTAGTTTTAGGATTGTATCCCATTCTTACTGCATATATACCACACTGAAGACATCAATGACAAGCCTTTGATTTACTAATGTTTGCACTTTTCTATATAAGAAACGAATGTGAGCCTATATAAAAGGAGTTAATTTGTCAATTATTCCAATCAATGTCATCCTGGTCAGACGAATTCATTGTCATGGGCTCATAAGCCCAAAACCAAGTTGTTGTAAACCTAGACCCAACCAAATCAAAGGAGATAACTTGCAAATGATATACTCGTGGCAAAATTTATATGAAATAGGATTTAAGCTTATTGATATCTATCATTCTAGTTAAGTTCGAATAAATGGCATAATTCCCATAGTTAGGACCTCTCTGATATATATGAAGATTAAATCAATAAAATAATATGAAAAAACTATTCATAAACTATTTCTTACAAGATCTGAGTTTCTCTCCTAACGAGCCTGACAACTAGGAGACCGAGCGGTTCTCTCTAACAAGCCTCAAATTAAAAATATCAAGAATCCTCACAATTAGCCCATAAATCACCTCATAACCCGATTCCATAAATGAGACCATAACAAGCATCTAAAGATCCAAGATATATTTCATCAATTGAGTTAATTCCAGTAGAATTTCAACCAAAACATTCTGTGAGCATTTAGGTGGAGTTCCCCATAAGGCGTTCAGTATACCAGTAATAATTAAGCAATGGTTATTCCGTACCTCCCATTTTCATATAAAGTTGATTGCCCATTCCTTCTCACGTTGAAATGCTGGTCAGAATCAAGCTCCCAAACATCAGGTTTACCAGGTTGAGGTTGAAAGTGTCCAAGAAATCTGTACAAAATAGCATCATACAAACTGTCAAGTAAAACTTATTTGATCGGAGTTCGAGTCATACAATGAGAAATATGAATCAAGTTAACAATTCCAAGAAGGATGAGAACCCTTCTTAATTCATGATGAAACACGCAAAAGATAAAATCAGTTTCTAAGGTCTACCATGCACAGAATGATCCTGAATCCCCAACAATCTTCATTGTCTATTTAATCTCACAGGAAATACATATATTTCAAAATGCATATTCAAAAGTCGTGAGTATGAACTTACACATTAATGGCATTTTGTTTCTCCGCATCCATGTATGCATTGTTGTAATATCTTTGTAGTGTTCGAAGAAATTCCTGGGACTCCGTAGCAGCTTTCCATTGACCTCTTCTCTCAGAGAATATCTATGAAATAGAATTATATCAATATATACATAGCCAATGTTTGGCAGAAAAATAAAACAGATACTGAAAGAATCTGCAAGAAAATAAATAAATCTCGTTTGGAATTGCATTATTTTACTTTACAACATAGAACATTAGTTTGATTTGTTTCAATGGATTTAATTATATCAATATATAGAAAGACTCGCGTCACTTATAATTGTATACCAAGAATGCATCAATAATTCAACATTCGATTTTTTTTCGGTGTAGTCCCTTTGAACGACTTCAGAATCAATTACACTTGGAGAACAATCAGGTTGAAGATGGCAAACTTTTGTAATACTAAGATTAAGTTTGATGAGCTCAAACAGGATTAAACAATTTCCATTAGGTTAAGGAAAACTTATTTAACTTGTGTGTGCCTAATCACTAGGTTGTTTCAATGAATAATAATGTTTCAACTGGTCGAGGCCCTGGCATTTCATAATACTTCTGAAAAAGGATTGAAGATGTCATGAACAAACAAATGCAAAACGATATATGCTCTTCACAGAACTAAAATTTCAAAGAGAACTATGTGTAATTACCTTGTTGTGAGCAGCCGATCCGCCATATTGATGGGCAAGAGTATCTCCCATTCTCTCATAAAAACTCATCAATTCTTCAGCCAAAGGGTCATCAAGGTCTATCTTTGTCGAGGTTGTCACTCCCAAAGCATGCAGCTGATTCCCTAAGGCGGCCAAGCCATAAGCATATTGTGCCACATTAGTGCGGTCCAAACAATCAATGCAATTAGTCCGGAGCACTCCCTTTTGCACCATCGGTGGACTGACAAATTGATTGCCATTAGAAATATTATTTCCTCCACAAGTTTTTCTGTCTGGATTGCCAGAGCCCTCGTTTTCATTGTCGTTATGCTTCATATTGTTGATTTGAGAGTGTCTAGGGTTGAACATGTCAACAGCAACACCATTTCTGTGTCAGACAAGTGTTAAAAACTCCAATTTCAGTATGAGCTCATTCACATCAATCCAATTAAGTGAGATTCACATTTCTCCGTGATTAATGACAAACATAATGAAATACTGCAACCTATTCATCCATAATGTTTAAGGCTCCAATTTTTAGGTGCATAAAAAATTGCGAGAGTGACTAGTGAGCACTGAGCAGTCAGGAAAATAAGGAGAAACCATTCCAAAGAGGAAGAGAAGATTTGAATGAAATCAAATTTCAGTACAACAACCATATCAGACAGGAGAAAAAAGTTTTGCCAAAGTATTCGATTAATTCCCCATTGTCTACTTGCCACTCTTTATTTGGGCAATTTAAATAAGATTATACGATGGAGCGACTAGACTTACTCAAAACAAGGCCAGGTAAGATGTTTATCTGATGTTAATATTGGTGTCACTTGACAATAGAAGAAACCTGTCAACGTCAACGCATACACAGCTACCTTTCCTAGAAGTAGCAAAACATTTGTAGTTTTGCTGATAGAAGATCGAGACAAGAGAATAAGTCAGACAATTAACCACAAAAATAAGCCGTGCCAGAAAGGATACAATTAAGTACCTCCGAGAATGTTTATTCAAATCCCAGTGGAGAAATTTAAGCCGATTCTCTTCCGACAGATCTTCATTGATGGATTCAATGGCATTCGCGAACTCAGTGCGAAGTATGGATTCTCGAGGCTTCTTTTCAATGGTCTGAAAACAAAAAATTTTGAACAGGAAAAAACATAATGGATTTTTCCAGGACTTGAAATCTTGTATACTTATGTAAGCAGATAATATATTTGATTGCAGCCACAAAATATGGCTCACGTCATTATACCTATAAACGCCAAATTACAGCATTCTCCTACCTTAATCAAATTCAGAATGATGATGGGATTCCCATATCTCTTAACAAGATTTTGAAAATGAAGTCTAGTGGCCTCGTATGTTTGGTCCCTCTTTGACACTGGAGAACAAAACAATTATACAAAGATATGCAAAAATAGTAAAGAAACACAAATGATAACCATACTCTGCTTCAAGAAAGAAAAATATAAAATACACGGAACAATTAATTGCTCGAGCATACATATGATATCAGGCTTAAGGTTAAGACGTGAAGTTTCTTGTGACCAATATAGTGGGATCGAGCCACGATTTTGGACCACGGAACTAATTTGCACTGGAAATCCTTCGGAAACATCATCAAGCACCATCTGCTCAGTTTCAACATCATTTGCCACCCTGCCCTTCTCATTGACACCTCGTTTTAGATATCTACATTCAATCAGAAAGATGTTGAAGTAGGACAAAGAGAATGCTTACCAGAATCTCTCAACCCACCAACTTCAAATAAATTCACAAAATAAATAATGGTGATATGAGAGTCTTGGCAGGGGAAATGGGAATTACTCTCTCTATAGGAGCCAGAGTAGAAAGCACTAAAATATATAATCAAGGTATAGAAAACCAAAAATAAAAGTACAAGGTATGTACAAAGGTACATGGATAAGACCATTGCACGATAGAAAGATGTGTCATGCATATGACAAGGATATATAAATGATGCAACACCTCAGAAAGAGTTTCACTTGGAATCAAATAAGTAATAGGTAACTCAAATTTATTCATGTATATAACTGAAATCTTACCGAGTACCAGCATAATGCCTTGAACGTCTGGCAATTAATGTTAGCTTGAGGTTCCGTCCTGATATAGATAGTGTAGCCTGGAATCATCAAAATAAAGCAATTAATATCACATCCAATTCTAACGCTTGCATATAATGTCCTGCCAGATTCATATACCAGAGGACAATTTGAATTTGGAGGATTCATTATTCTGATTCAGATGGATGCAACTCAAATCTTCTAGTTATATTAAGATTGCGATGGATTTATTTCCTCGCATGTTTCAGCAAATCAACTAAACAAAGAGTTACGTTTTTATCAAGATATATCAACAATACACACTTCTGTGAAATTATTTCCAACCTACATGGAACCAGAGGCTTGAAAGCTTAGAAATGTCTCAAAAAAATCAGATTAATCAATTAGTTTGTGAGATTATGAATCATCTAGCACCACCACAGCTCCCATTTCTCAATATCCCCACCTCACCATTACACTTTCAAATTCTCCAACACCTTAGCTTTCGAGACGAGAATCAAATGTCTGCCCACATAGTGACTTTTTTACCAGACCATGAGGTATGATGCTTCTGTTAGTAGCTAAGAGTGATATTTTCATAAACAAGTAGCATAAAACATATTCGATCTTTTTAAGACTGATTCCAAAACAACCATTGATTGGTGCATGTTTATTATATTTTTATAGTCAAAAGTGAAGTAGTTTCCGGAGCAACCATTCAAGGCAGGTGCTCATGGGGAATATGAAAGAACGACTGCAAAGTCATTCCATCTTGTTAGAACCAATATCATCCAAGTTTATGAATTCTGTCGTATACTCGTATTTAAATTTTAAACTTAAAACATATGATAGTTTATACTTCAGTTTTCAAGGGAATGTTGGAAATATGTCATTCAAATTTTAAATTATAATTTTTTTAGAGATGCACCTAGGATTCTCATATTTTAATTTGAACTATTCACTTGTGGATTTAGCACTGATATCTTTTATCATGAATTGATGAAATTGTATCACGAGTGACAACACTATACACAACTGAAAATTTCTTGATTGTAAAGGTGAACTGTAGACATCCATAATATGAATGCATACGATAAGAATAAATGTTGAAAAAGTAATTCCTAGTGGCCAAGGTCAAGTAAACCACACCTGCTTAAAAAACCCATAGACGAGTGCAACAGTCCATATAGTGTTTTGAAGAATATTTCGTATTCCACGAGTTAGAAACTCATTCCACACAAACATGGTTTCATACAAAACTTTCCCAGTCCCGTCGTCACATACATTCTTCTGGAGACTCCTCATCACATGATAGGAGTAACTGAAGAAGAAATCTTTTGTAAGATCCACTGTTGACAAGAGCTTCTTGTACCTATGCAATCAACAAAGTGTTAACACTAAGTAAACAAAACAAAATCAAGTCAAGTGGCACGGCAGATTATTGAAAAAAAGTACTAGGTCCAAGATTTACATGCTTATCACTATCTCTGGTTAGTAAACGATGTTCTAGTTGAAGGAAGCTGAAAATTAGTACAAAGAATAAACTTAAAATGCATGAAGCTTTCTTTACATGATTTGATACGGCAATGAACGGTTAACACAGTCATTCAGTAAAATCAAGTTAAGCAGCTGCAAAAGAATCTACCAAGTGAAAACTATGTTTGGTCCATAACACCAAGTTTGGCACAAAGCATGTGGAATTTGTAACTTAAAACGCATCGGGTACAATCACAAAATCTGAATATTGTATATTCATCATTTGATCATAAGAATTAGGAAATTTAATAAGAAAAGCGCAGACTGAAAAGAATAGTCGAATTGAAAAAAGATAGTTCATAAGGAAATTATCATCAAGATTGCATGAAGTGAATCTACCAAGAAGAGGATTGTTGAATTCTTCTCGGCAGAAACCACGTTTTCGCTCAAGAAAATCATGTGACGAAATTGATATTTCCACATAAACAATTAAACATTTTTATTAATTTATGCAGGAAAAATGAACTATAAATTAGAAGAAAGCAGACCAGCTGCCACTTAATTAAGAGATATGAACAAGTACATGCAGAAAGGCTTTAACCTATTTTCGTTCTTATAGTTAACTGTGCTGGATCGAGCTGCAGAATTTGGTATGAGAACTATCTGACTCTTGGAGATAGCATAAACGTTGTGCCCACAGATTGCACCAATCTGCCTCCTTTTTGTAATGAGTAGCATATAATAAGGGCCCAGAAATTTAATGAATCCTGATAAAGAATAATAAAAGAAAAAGTATCAAGACTGCTAGACTTTCTATGCACAAGACAGGGCTACATGCAAAGATCCACATACCAACAATGCCATAACAAGTAGTGACAAACGTAAGTCCTCCTGCGGCTGTGTTCCCCTCGTGTATTCTTTTTAACAGGTCAGAGCATTCCCTTTCTGTGTATGTGGTGGGATCTTCTTGTATGTGGAGCTCTGAGGGTTCCAACCTGCCAATTTTCATAACTTTCCAATATGTTCTGCTTTTGTCCCTGCCTACCATATAAAAATTCTGCAATTAAAATAACAAATAATTAAGTGAGTAAAAGTCTATGGATAAAAAATAAGGTGCATTGACATAAAACTTCAGGTACAAATCCATGTAGTCAATCCCAAGTATTTTCTACTCTTATAGTTATTCTGGGAGGAGTAAATGTCAAAAATAAATAACATACATGCTATGTGGCTATGTGCACACTCGAACTCGTGCGGCATAAAATATAACACAATTTACCCATTTTGCTACAAAATAGTTACATATACTAAACGTGTTTGCATGTGCAATGATTTTTACCCAGCAAAAGACATCAGTCCGAAGTAGAAGCTAACGGAATAGAAGACACTGAATTGTGATCATAAAGTAGATATGTGGATAGTTTTGGTCATCCGACATGCTAACAATCAAACAATCAATAAAGGTAAACAGAAACAGAGAACAGTACTTCCTCCAACATATTTATTCATCAAATTAAGCTTCAAGAAGGTTTTTGAGCAAGAAGTAGCACTAATAAGCATTTGTTAACTTTTCAGTCGATGGTAATAAATTAGATTCAAAGCTGTCAAGTGCACGAACCCGAGTTGTTAAGCCAAGGAAAAACAAAATCATTTACTGCATCTTGGCAAGTATTTAAAGAAGGCAATCACAAGAATTCAAGAATAACAATCGCAAGCATTAACTAATACAGTAGCTCTTAATCTACCCAAACCTCGGTAACGTGGCTGAGTCTAAGAATTATTCCATCAAAGGAAGAAATCCATACCGATCGTGTTTCATAGAGTCTGAATTTCTGCATAAACGCCTCGGGAGGGGGCAGATTACGAGGAGAATCAAGCCGTATTTCCTGCCGCTGCTGCTGCACTTCTTGTAACACATCCGCCATAGATTATTTCCCCTTCTTGACGATCCCCGGGACTCGGCCTCGGGGAATCACTCACTCTACCATTCAAAATTAACACACAGCACTTGCATCCACAGCTACCAACTTCTAAACCCAATAGCCACACCCTCAGGTTGCTTCAGGTACAGCATTCCCCAAAAACAACACAATCAAAATTATGAAACCCCGATAACACTTTGACCTTTTCAATCGCCAAAACTAACAGCTCCAACAACCATTGAAGCACTAATCGCAAAATTACAGCAACTGATCCCTGATCAGTAATCAAAGACAGAAAATTCTCCAACTTTCAACAAAACTGACTCTTATTCTTACATAACATCACAAAAAATGCTTAAAAAAACAGCTAAATCACACACAACTGGGAAAAAATGGGGAAAATTCGCAGGAAATTTTAAAAAAAAATCGGGCAAAAAATAAAACAACGTACATAAGAAATGATTGTTGGTTATGATAATGATGAGAATTAATAACGATGGATCGTAGAGATTGAGAGAGAGTGGTACACAGAATTTGCTCGGATTTGTTAAATTCTTAGAGAGAGAAGAATGGGAGGGAGATAGAGAGCTCGTCCCTGGAAAGGCAAATGGAAAGCCACAAGTTATATGGCAAGGGCATATGCCTAAATTTAATAATTCATTTTCCTGTTTAATAAAAAAAATATCATTTTTCAGGCCAATTTATCATAATAAGATCGGGTAGTGTCGATGCTACTTATGGAGATAGTGCCTCACAAGATCTGGGCTGTTGATTTTAAAGAATTTAGTAGACCTCACGTATGAATTGGTGGACCCCGCATATGTGTGGTTAAAACTTAGGCTTTGATCTTGCAGTGTCTCATGAAATATGGTGAAATATTCCATAAGATCGTAAGGCTTGTTCCATTTTCACAAAGCCGAATCCATAGCCTCGTACCTAATGGTTAGATCTGAATTTTGCAGTGGAGCTAATAATTCAATTAATTCCAAGAGCCCTTAGCTTAGAGGAATCCGGTTGGATAGATAGAGAAGACTTGGGCACTAATGGGTTTCAAAAAATTTTAAAATATAAGAAAGTCGTTGATTGTGGTAATTAATATTATCTTGTCGTATAAAGAAGAACAAAGTGTGATTCATAACTTTGTATCATAACGACTCGAAGTATCTGAGTCATAAGATCTTTTAAAATATAAGAAAGTCGTTGATCGCGGTAACCGATCTTGTCTTGTCGTATAAAGAAACCAACATGCGATTCATAGTTTCGTATCGTAACGACTAGAAGTATATGAGTCATAAGTTCACTCAAAGATTGTATAAAAATATTTAATATATTAACTAATTCATGTTTTTATCGAAAAAATTTAGTTGTGGTTGGTATTTCAAAATGTATATGCCTCACATTTGACAGGTGAGCAGGATAATATTTGTTAGAACTTTGTTTAATATTTGGTGGATTGGAAATAAATGACTTTAATGAATAATGTCTAATTTTGTGATGACTCATCAATTGCATAAGCGGCGGAGAGGAAGATAAACTATAATAACTCATTTCAATGTAATTTAATATATTTTATAATATGAAAATCTATAATGTATTATTGTTTATTATGGTGGTTGGTTAGCTACCTCGTTATCATGGTACATGATATATAGTGGTTGGTTTTGTTGGGAGAATGATTGAATTATGACGTTTGTGTTACCGTATTATTTTAAAATTTTGAGTTGTACTGTTACAATCAACTATAGTTTTAATAAACAACAAACACTTGATTATACAATTGATATGCAATTATTGAGAAGAAGAAGAATATTGTTATATATAGTAACAGTTTTTGTTAGAAAAATGATCGATCGTGATGCTTGAAATGTTGCACAGTTTTAAATATTTAAGTCGCACAATTACTTGAAAATAACAAAAAGAATTATCTCAGATACATATTGATCATAAAAAAATCTTATAAAAATCATCTTTAAAATTATTACTTTTTAATATAATCTATAAATTTTAAAAATATGATGTTGCGTCTCCCTTAAATCGAGTTCTGACAAAGTCTTAATTCCCATCCCTCGTAGATTAGAAAATTAATTATTTGAAAAGAATTTTATAATGAGCAAATCAGCCATTGAAAATTGTAATATTTTAATACTTAAATTAATACACTTGTGCTAGTGCAGGAAAACATAATATTGTCTCTGTTTAAATATGTAACCTATATTAAGTAATTAATAATATATATTATTTTAATGGAATAAATGGGCAGAATTAATATTAATTTGTGGATATATATGATATTCTTCAAATATATAGCTTTAATTATAAATAAATATGTGTGTGTGTGTGTGAATTTATATACACCTAAATCAATGGAGACAAATTTACATTGAATTTACATGTATAATGTGATACACTTTTGTATAATTTAATTCGTGAGACGAGTTGATCTGACCGAAAGTAAAAATAATATTTTTGACGTAAAAATTAATATTTTTTTCATAGGCAAAAATCATTCTTTTTCATGGGTCGGTTGTATCGAAGATATATCTCACAAAATTGACATATGAGACTATCTCATGAGATTATTTGTGATTTACGTTTACATGTCTATATGCAGATATAGTTCTATATTTTAATTTGATATTAAAATATTTATAAATTTATTTATATACGTGAAATAAATAAATAAATATAAATTAATTAAAGTATATAATAGTATAATTGACCAGGTAAACCGATTAAGTAATAGATTAAAGATCAAATTAAAATATTTATAAATTTATTTATATACGTGAAATAAATAAATAAATATAAATTAATTAAAGTATATAATAGTATAATTGACCAGGTAAACCGATTAAGTAATAGATTAAAGATCGGCCATTACGTATGATTTAGGTCTCCTAAACTAATAGTAAAACTCAAAACATTATAAGATTTGTTATAAGAATGTATTATTTTAAAGGATTGAACAAGAATTTTATTGTTGACGACTTATGATTGACGATAATTATAAGACTTTCATCATCTAAATATTTAACACACGAAAGTAATATAATAAAATCTATATAAATTAATAATATTGAGACCACGAAATTTTATTAATTTAGAGATGTATTAATTAATCGACAAAAAGCATAAATTGAATTACATAAAAATTCATCATATTATTTGAATTGATATAAATAAAATTTCATTGTACATTATATACTTAAAAAATAAGTGTGTTACATCATTTAATTTTGACGATAACAAACAATAACTTATTGTATTAGATTTAACTATCATTTGATATGTATTACGAGTACTCGATCACAGAAGAATCCATTTAATCGGTCATGTAATGCTAAACTTGTAACGATCATAGGCCATTAGACTGAACCAACATGAGCCTCGGCTCATACCCACACACCACTATTGGTCATGGGTCGTTAGGATGGTCCAATATGAATTGTAGCTCATGTCCATGCACCGTTACTCATAGAATATCACAATCCTGGAAAATGGTTTCTTTCGCCTCCCCCAACATTTGAACCCAGGACTTTCAAGCTTAAGTACCTAGATTCCTAAAGTCTTGGTACACAACTACCATGCTCATGTACCGTCACTCATAGAATATCTCACCTCTAGAAAATGATTTCTTTCGCCTCCCCAATACTTGAACTCAGAACTTCCGGGTATAAATACCTAGATTCTTAAAGTGTTGATAACAGTTGAGCTGTAAGGTTTGTAACCTGACTGCATGCAATCTAGAGTTTTTCTAAAATATATCAATTATTTTTAATGCATTAGATGCATGATCATGACATGAATAGGTGTTTTATTTTATGGTTCGTTAAGATTTCATTTATTAGGGCTTTTAGCAGTAGTTCACGCTCGAACGAGGAACGGAGACCAGGGACACTTAAAGAAAAATGTTTTTATTAAATAATTATTTTTAATTATTTAATATATCATGAATATATGTCTGTTTTTCGAAAATGAACTTTTGTAGGATATTTTTATTAATCGAGTCATATTTTAACCGGTACGCGAATTTTAGCAAGTCGGAAGACTTTTTTTAGATTCAGACAATATTTTAAAAAACGTATCTAAACGAAATATTTTTCGAGAATGTGTTTGGGCGTAATGGGATTACTTTATTGTATAATGGGCCTGAAATCCTACTAAACTTCATTATTTTTAATTAAGAGCCCATTAACATTAAATATTATAAATTAACCCTACCCTCCCAAACCCTAAACCCTACCTCCATACATTCGGCCGCTCCCTCCCCAACCTTTAGCATCTTATTTTCGAATTTCCAACAGCCACACTCTTTGGTTTTTCTCAAAGTTTCTCAAGGGAACTCTCCCACATCCCTCTGGTGCTCGTTCTATGCGTTTGTGTCAATGTTTTCGACCATAAATACGCAAAGGCACGCCCTATACCTCGTTTTTCTCATCATTCATATCATTATATGTTTAATTGTGTGTATATGCATGAAAAATATCAGCCCTAATGTTTTATGTGCATTTGGCCCGAAAATTTCATGAAAATCCTCCACTTTTCTTCATGTAATCTCACGATTTTATTATGGTCGAAGGGCTGCCGGGTCTTTGACGTTTAAGTATCATGTTACACCAATTTTCGAAGAACACTAGAGGGTATATCAGTTTTGGATCGAGTAAGGTAGGGCCAAATGGGTGTGCTTGGTTCTAGGGTCGAGTGATCGGCTTGATCGGAAAAAAGGAAGGGCGTCGACGCATGGGACATTCAAGGGACGTGTAGTAGGCTTTGATGGGTCTGAGAGACGGCCTGGAGCAGCTCGTGCATGGCTGGTCTCGGGTGGAGAGGAGATCGAATAAGCTAGTCGCGATCTAGGGTCGAGTGGATATATTTTTGGGCTTGCGTCATGTGGTTCTTGTTGGAACTTTTCAAGTTCGCAATCTTGATTTTGATGTTAACAAAACTTGTTATTGTATTTCTAACATATTTACTCAAGTGTGAAGTTGCAAACACAAGAAGCAAGCTGAAACTGAATTCTGCACAAACTGAATTTCTGGCAAGCTTCGGTGTTTTGATGATATCTCTCAGCTGGATGATCCAAATGACAATCCGTCAAATGGAATGATTAGAAAACTCAATTTGGAACAAATCGTATTTCATGGCAGTTGGGCAAAATCGGATGTTATCATGGTCTAACTGATCGATCAATTACCAAACTGATCGCACGAAAACAGCAATCAGTTTTGTTTGAGCAGCTGCCGTATTTTGGTCATATCTCTCAGCTCGGTTATCGAAACGAAGCGATTCAGTATGCGTTGGAGAGATAAGACAAAGATCTACAAATAATTCTTATAAGTCAAAGTCTGAATCGAAGCTTACGATGCTGATAAATGACGATGAAGCTACTGGTTCTGCACAAGTTGAAATCAGCTAGACTGATTTCAGCACACCTGCTGAAACTGAACCAACTGCTGACCAGCTGACCAACCAACTGAACTGAACCAGCTGCTGACCAACTGAAACTGAACCAGTCCAACTGAACGACCAGTTGAGTTGACCAGAGTTGACCAGTTGACCGGTCGGGAAAATGCCCAGCAAGCTGAATTTGACCGTTGCAATCTCGGAAACAGTACAGAAACTTTTTAAACGGTCATATTCTTGTGTCTAACGTATATATCAGTGTTGGAGCCTATAAATACAACATATTGAAGATCAACCAAGAGCTTTTTGAAGATGATTCAAAGCATGAGCAGTTAGCATGAAGAAATCAGCTAGTTGAGAGCACAAGCCCTTGTGTGAGGATACATTTGAGATGTACACTGTAACTGATAAATTCCTCACACACGATCACTTACACATATACAAGATAGTTGAAGTTCAATGAATTAGTTGAGTGAGTCTTTCACAAAGACAATAAACTTGTGTATGTAGTCTTTGAATATGAGACATTAAACAATATGCTGATTGTGAGGTACTGCCTACAATCTTGAGTGCTAGGAGTTCAGTTTAGGCAATGGGTAAGTCCTAGCTGAATGGGTTTGTTCAAAGTGTTGTATAAATCAAAGTCTTCTAGTGAATCCTTCCCAAGGGGAAGAAGGGGTGACGTAGGAGTATTTAAATCTCCGAACATCCATAAACAAATTCTTGTCTATTTGTTTATTGCATTTACTTATCATTTTCGTAGTTTTTAAAGGATGCATTGTTGAAGCATTTTATGTGTTTTTCAAATACCAAAATATTGCATACCAAGTGTTTGATAAAATGCTTCAACTAAAATATTTTTACTCATTCAACTTGCATATATTTTAAATGGTTTACAAAATATTTATTCGGTTTCTACGAAGGATTATTTCGAGTGTTTTCCGCTTGATTTCATATCAAACTTGATTTAATTCATCGGTGTTCAATATTTCAAGAACCGAGCTATTGTAGCTCAACGATGCTCCCCCCCCCAATCGATCCCAACAGTTCTCTACGCTGCGTTCATGGAGCTGAGTGCTGGGGCTAGGTCGGTCCAGAGGTAGACTAGGAAGGTCTGGTTCGGGGCTGGTCCAAGCTGGTTAAGCATAGAGTTGAAGAATTGGCTCAATGTGCAACTAGGGTTCGAACGGATTGATCTAGAAATCTCCAACTGGGTGCAGCCGAGTTTTGGGGGTTCTAAATGACTGAAATTTTGTTTTTTAGGGGCTGGTAAAGTGTGGTTAATTCATTATTAAAATTTGGGAAAAATTTGTTGAGTTTCGGACAGATTCGGGTTAAAACCAGGACCCCAGTCCAAGTTTTAAAACGAATCGTAAAAGTTATTGAATGTGCTCGAGTTTAAGTCTAATAAATGCTTATAGATATGTTTTGAGGTGTTTTAATAGGTTTGGTTGGCTTCGGGTCATAATTTTGAGGTCCAGGGGTAAAATGGTCAATTAGGGTTTTCAGGGGCATAATGGTCATTTTGCACCTGAGTCGAGTTAGTGGTTCTGACAGCTCCCTGACCACCAAAATCGCATGTTTAAAATGTATATGCTAAGATGAACATGAACTTTTATGAAAATACGGAAAAATACGTTGCATGCTTGGTTTTAAGAAAATATACGTATATGGATGATTTTTATAAGTGATGAATGTGATGACATGTTTTGAATGAGAAGAGTTCGTTGTGACTAATACGAATACGAATACAAACACGAACATGTAAGGCCAAGGCTCAGTGATTGGGTAATACTGTCGTGATGTCCCCGCCACCACGTGTCGCGGTTATACATAGATGGATATATCGAATTTGAGCTTGTACGAAAGTCACAACTAATGATTTGAATCCAATACAAGAAAATGAACACGTATATGTTTATATGACGAGATATGTTATGGATATGTTTATGCTTTGACATGTTATGTTTAAGTTCATGTTTTTAAGATCATGATATGTATTTTAATTACAGTAATTTTCACTGTTGCATGTTATGTAGTTGAGTTTTTAGACTCACTAGGTGTGAATGATGCAGCTTAGTATGTTGATGTGGAGATTGGAGGTGCAGAAGACTTATTAGGCGGAGTTAAGACTGCGCACGCTAATCCGAGGACCTTACGTTTTCCGTATTATATATTTATGAGTCAGGAGTAAAATATTGTTATTTTTATATATTTTCATCTTTTATTATGTTGATGATTTAGCAGATTTTGGATGTTGCATTTGAGTTCCTTTAAAACCATAGTTTATGTCTATGTCGAGATTAAAATTATTCAACTGCAGTATTTTCATTTAGTAGTAAATTATCTTTTTAAAATGCATGTGTTGATTGTAATTTTCGAAAACAACTTTCAAAAAAAAATAAAATAAAATTTTCTAGTAGTATTTTTAGTGGTAGACTTTACAGTTGGTTTTAAGTTTAGTTTTACGGTTGTGTTTGTTATAGTCAGGGGCGTGGCTAGAAATTTTTAATTTGGTGGGTGAAATTTTTTTCAATTTTTGTGGTTATCTCAATATATTTTGTAAAATTTTCTCTAAATATAATAAATAATTTACGCAAAATAATTGTCCAATTTGATTACAAATACTCAGATAGAAACAAATAAATCAAATAACCTCAATATTCATTTTATTTTCATTCATATTGTTCTAACACATGTAAGAACATTCTTACAAAATGTTCAACTCAATATTAAAAAAAAATTGAGCAAAAATTAATTAATAATTCCAATGATTTTTTATCAAACAAAATCATTTATCAAATATTTAATACAAACAAAAAATTTCATATTTGTTAAGAAAATAAATAGCTTCATTAATTCCCTCAATAGTAGGTTAATGTTATTTATACTCGAACTATTTAAAAATTATTGGATTAGCTATTACAAAATTTTGGCCCAAAAGAGGCAAAAGCTCAGCTTTGCCCACACATTAGATCCGACCTTGGCTATAGTATAATTTCGTTAATCATGAGGTATTAGTTGAGTACCATTTCCCAGTATGATCTTATTCGGTATAATACATTGTATTGTACATATTGTTTGTCTTAATCCTGATTTAGTCTATAATGTTTATTTTACACCAAAAATATCCCCAATCTTTCAAATTTTACCTAATTTTGTTCGTCAACCCCAAATATTATAAATTATTCACAAAATAACCCTGATTGAAAGTATGCATAAAGCGTTGTGAAAATAGCATCAAAGCCTATAAGAGAATGTAGCCTCTATCATGTTATCTGATATGTAGCACGATTCTCCATAAGAGACAACCTAGGCTCTGATAAAGAGTTCTAGGTTAGTAAATTGATATGTACCTTCATATGTGTAGTCCTATTATTGATCATTTTGATTTCTCATCCCATCATAGAAAAAATTTGGACTATGAGTTGAGGACATGAGTGAAACATTTTATAAAAGAATATTTTTTTTTTCAAACATACACAATTATTATTATTATTAGAAAAATTATCTTGTTGAGGATGAGATTTTTCTTCAATTATGGATCCAAACATATATTTGAGATTATTTTCAGAATTTATTCCAATATTTTTTAATACTAAAAAAAAGAAAGAAATCTAATCAAGGTTAGACATCGAGGATCAACTAGGAAAGAATCGCATTACAAAGGTAAATTATGATTCAAAATACTAAATTTCTAGAAATAGTCTCGAATTTCTCTAAACTTTCGAGAAATTTTAGATAAATTTAAAATAATGTACACAATTATGACAGCCAGTTATATTATGTATCACGAAAAATTGAAGAAATTCTTGAAAACAAGAATAATTCTTGGAGCATTGAAGGATATTGGAACAAGAATCTAAACCCTAGAACAACAACATAGTTATAGTAATAGGATCGCGGGAGGAAAGTTATCACTGTCCTTTGACGCCAAATCCTTATTACATCATAGAGAAAATTCCAAAGTAGTGCAAAAATTTTAACTGACGATGATAAGAAAATTATCAATCTTATCAAAATTATATCATGAATTAAAATAATCGGATGAAAATTATATAAAAAATTGGTTTTGACGATCTTCATGACCTTGTAGAGTCTTTTGAAAATCTCAATGACATAGATCTAAAAATGAACATAACTAAGGATGAACAATCCCTAGTTAATAGTATACTTTCTCAAGAACTACCGAGAAAAAGTATGAGATTCTATTATACAAACATGGTAAGACCCCAAGGTTATTTCCAGGTTGGTGGAGAAGCACATTCAGCGAGACAATGTCAAGAAAGAATCAAATTTTGTTGCATCAAAGACCTTATAGGAAATGTTATGTTTAACTTTGATATATTGGACTTAAAAGACAGAGAAGATCTCATAAATTATTGGACATCAGCTATGATAATCGCAGTAGGAACATTCGATCTCAATAGAGAATAATTTATTAAATTTTTAGAAATGAGTCTTATAGAATAAGTCAAAATCGTCTGGGACATGACTTCGGCATATACCAAAGATTCAAACCTAATTAGAGAATCTCTTAACGATAGAGCCTGAAGGATGACTACGTTATTTAAAGCTCAAGTTATAGGGGTAGATTATTTCAGTAGTCAAGATACCGAGAAGAAAAAGAAATATACTCAAGCTATGTATAGCTTGAATTACGTGACATCTATTTATTGGATAAATATATTACTTTTTACTAAATATAGATAGAATTTATGGATCAAAGAAAACGGAACAATGCAACTTTACTTTTTCAAAAGTCCAAGTCCCTTGAAATGCTAATAAGAGAATACATCCACAACAATCCAAATACTCAGGCCCGAAGAGTCTTTTCTTAAAAAAATTGACAGAATAATATCATTTGGCAACATGGCCGAACCTGAGGAGAGGCCTAAGAGGCCTTCGCGTCAGGCCCACTCGTGCAAGGGCCCAATTTTTTTTCCCCGCATAGGTAATGTTAGAGCCCAAATTAATTTATGTTGCTAGTTTATGTGTGGATTTTTTTAAAAAAATGTATGATATTTTTTGTGTAGACCGCCAACACAGAAGAGTGACAACAATGCAGAGAATGAGAGAACGCATAATAAGAAAAATAATTCAAGAACGTGGAGAAAAAGATATAATAACAAAAAGCAAAGAAGAAAGAGACTACATTAACACTCCAAAACAGAGTAATTTTCAAACTATCGAATACAAATTTATATGCCTCCATTACACATAAGAAGCTTGGAAAAATGAGAATAATATATATGCAAATTTAATTGATCAAATGTGTTGTTAATTTTTGTGCTAGAATAGAATGTTAGAACAAGTTTGATTTATTTGGTCGTGAATTGTGTGTGATTTTATCAGGAATAATTAGTAAACAATGGCTCATATAGTCTGCTTTTGTCTAATTTTATGATTTTTTGGAAAACTTTCTTGCATTTTTGTTTAATAAAATAAATGATAAAATTGGACCTTATAAAATATTTCATAAAATCATGAATAACTCATTGTTTTAAGCTCTTGATATTTTCTGAAACAACCTTATATTCAGATACCAAGTCAAGAAACTATGTCATAAAGTCAAGCCTTTAAAATGCGAAAATCAGTGTCAAGGGCGGTCTCGAGAAAAATGAGATACTAGACGAAGCTAAAAATATAGGTCATCTTGTATTAACTTGAGAAGTCAAATATATATTTAAAAAATAATTTAATATCATTGTCGGCAAAATTAATTAAATGAATGTCAGGAAATTGAATTGAATGAATGATTGGTGCCAGGGACAATGGGTTGAGTTTTGTGAAAATAAGAATACACGTTTTTAACGTGTTTTCACACGGACGAAAATTCCTATAAATAGAGCTCCCTCATTTCATTCTGAAATCATTCCCCCTTCGAGTTTTCTCTCATCTTATAGCATTTAAGTGCTTAGTTCTATAATATTTGTGAGGTTTTTTTTCTCCTGTATTAAGAGAGTGTTTGTGTTCTCTTTGGAAACACAGTGAGTGGTTGTACATCGTAAAATATTATTGTGGAATTGTTTTCATCTTGTCTGTGGTTTTTACCATATTAATTTTTAGAAGTTTTCCACGTAAATCTCGTTTTCCAGTTTATTATTTATTTTCATATTTATTATCTCAAATTACAACACGTAAAATCAACAAGTGGTATCAGAGCATTGGTTTAAAATTTCTTAAAATTCTAAGTATGCTCTGTGGTTGCAGCCTAGACTAATCTTCCACATCAGAAAATTTTTTTTGAGATTTTTTTACTAAAGCGAGATTGTTTTGTCCAATATAAAATTGTTGTAGACATAATAGATGGCATGTATGAGATAACAAAGTTCAAAGGAAGCAATTTTATGATGTGAAAAATAAAGATAAAAGAAATTTAAGAAAAGAGAATTGTTTGGTGGCTATTGGAGATAGATCGGTGGAAATTACGGACAATGGAAAGTAGAATATGATGAATGATAATGTTGTTGCCAATTTACACTTAGCTATAGCAGATGAAGTATTGTCAAGTATCTCTGCGATAAAAACAGCAAAAGTTATATGAGATACTCTGACAAAGATGTAAGAAGTAAAGTCGCTGCACAACATGATTTTGCTAAAGAGAAGGCTTTATACTCTTCAGATGACGAAATCATCATTGATGACCGACCATATCAACACACTAAATACTCTATTTGCACAACTTACTTCTATGGGGAATAAAATAGAGGAAAATGGACGTGCAGAACTTTTACTTCAAAGTCTACCAGATTCATATAATCAACAATATTCTTATGGGCTTTCTAAAATTCGACGATGTCTTAACTGCGGTTCTTGGAGAAGAAATTTTATCAGAACGTTCAAAACTCGATAGCGGTGGTATCAGAGTAGTAGGTTCCAGAACTATAGGTTCCTTAGACTGAGATAGAAGCTAGTGAGCGGGGTAGATTGAGTTTTTTTTCCAGCTTCTACATGCTAGCATTGCATTATATTTTACTGCTTTGAAATACATGTTACTTGATTTATCTGATTTGATTGGTAATATGTATTGTTTGAGAACGAATCAGAACTGATTCTTGATCAGCAGTAAGATGATTGGAGGGGGGACTGAACTGAAACATATTTGTTGTATTGGGTTACTAATCCTTTTGATAATCAGATATGCCTCCTCGACGAATTCCAGAATAGGGCAGTACCTCGGCTAATCCGATGGATGTGACAACAACCCCAATGGAAACATTACTGAAGAGGTTTCAGTCGTTCAGACCGCCAACCCTGAAAGGAACGGGGACTTCTGTTGACTGTGAGTGTTGGTTAGATGATATTGAGATGTTGTTTGATTCCTTGGATTACACAGATGAGCACCGAGTCAGACTGATTGGGCACCAATTGCATGATGTTGCAAAGAACTGGTGGATCACGACAAAGAGGGCCTTGGAGCATCGAGATACGAATATCACTTGGAATGTTTTTAAGAATGAATTCTATCAGAGATTTTTCCCAGTGTCGTACAGAAAGGGCAAGGGTGTAGAGTTTGTAAATTTGAGACATGACCAGTTGAACATTGAAGAATATGTGGCCAAGTTCTCTACATTGTTGCGATTTGCTCCACATGTTGCTGAGAATGACGAAGCATGTTGCTGATCAGTTCATCAATGGACTGAATCCCGAGAATTTTACATTGGTAAACACCGGGCGACCGAATAACTTTGCTGATGATTTGAATAGAGCAAAGGGAGCCGAAACTGGTCTGATGAGGCAGAAAGGAGCTTCGTATGTTCCTCCAGCACCAAGACCACAACAATCACCTCCCAGATTTGAGAGTGGCAGCAGCAGTGGTGGGAAGAAAGATTTTCTGAAAGCTCGAGGGAAACAATTTAACAAGTCTGGCAGCAGTTCTTCAAGCTCCAGTGGTTCTCGACAGAGCCAAAGTTATACCGGGGCTTATTGCAGAACTTGTGGAGGGAGACATCCGACCGAGCAATGCCAGGGAGTGATTGGTAGTTGCCTGTTATTGCAGACAGCAGGGACATTTTGCTAGAGTATGTCCACAGAAAGGTTCCCAGGGATCCCAGGAAACAGAATCAGTTGGATTAGTGGCTCAGACTGATAGACGATCATCAGCTGTTCATTCTTTCTAGCCCCCACCGACTACTACTCCGTCACAACAGAGGCAAGGAGGAAGCCAGACAGTTAGCCAGCCTCCTAGACAGCAGGCCAGAGTATTTGCTTTGACAGAAGAACATGCTTAGGAAGCACCAGACAATGTTGTTGTAGGTAACTGTTCCTTATGTGGTTATCCTGCTTACGTATTGATAGATACGGGTACTTCACATACATTTATTTTTGAGCGATTTGCTTTGATGCATGATTTGCCTGTTGAGTCTTTATCTGCTGTAGTCTCTGTCTCTTCTCCTTTGGGGACATGTTTGATATCCGTGAATTCGGTTAAACATTTTATGCTACAGTACGACAGGCATGAGATTGAGTTAGATTATATCGTACTTGGGTTGTCTGATTTTGATTGTATTATCGGTATTGATATGCTGACCAAGTACAGAGCTACCGTTGATTGTTTCCATAAGATTGTGCGATTCAGACCTGAGATGTCTGATGAATGGAAATTCTTGTAATGCCCGAGATTTAGTCACTGTAATCAGACATGGATTAATTAACAGAATTGAAGTTGTTGGAGCTCGAGTGGAGAAGTCGGGAGCCGATAAAATACAAGATCAATATTTTGTACAGAACGTTTGGCGCCAGAACGGTAGAAGATGACCGCCCGAGCGCCAATACACCACAAGTTTTGTAATTGTCCAGAACGTATGGCGCCCGAGCGGTAGAGAATGACCGCCCGAGCGCCAGTGTTCAACAATAATATGTCTCGGACAGAACGTTCCGCGCCTGAGCGGTAAATTGTAACCGCCCGAGCGCCGACTGAGATGCAAGAAGAATGAGCCACGTAGATTTGACATGCAATGGATATATATATATATATATATATATATATATGTGTGTGTGTGTGTGTGTGTGTGTGTGTGTGTGTGTGTGTGTGTGTAATTCCTTCAGAAGTCATTAGCCAAGAACCGAGAATTCTCTTTGAAAATCTTTACGCCTTTATATATTTTAGATTTGTGATTGTGCAAGATCCGCCCGTCTGATTTTCTATCCGACTTCAGTATTGTGTTCCTATCGACAAAGACTTCAACTGGACGTAAGTTTTCTTATGTTTTGATATGATTTGAAATTATGATAGTGAAGGAATCAAATATGATTCATATATGGTGTTCTTGTGATATTAGACATTGTATAATCGAAACCGGATTGAAGAACAGATACTGTATGAAATTGTTATGCTTTTCAGAAGGGATTTGATGGAGATTTGATATCAGATTTGTATTGTTATTGATTATGAGTTATTGGTATATACTGATCTGTATTACCGGTACTTTGGAATTATACTGTTGTGCCGTCAGAATTTGATAAGACTGAGATGTCTTGATTTGAATGGTATATTGATATAGTATATTCGATTGTCATTGCCATATTAATATTGACAGGCTTTGAATCCGAGACTTTGACAGAGTCAAATTGACAGAAAGAAAAGTATAAATCAATGTTAACCGGGAGATCGACTTGAGTCAGATTGGACTTGAGTTTCCCAAAAACCACATACTTTACTTTATTGCATTGATGTTTGCAATTCATGAGATTGATATGCTTAGTCTATTGATTTATAGCAAAGCATGTATTGAGTCATGGGCGGAGATGCCCAGTCATTGGCGGATATGCCAAGTCTGTGGCGGATAATCCAAGACACTGGATGATTGAATTATATCGATGTTGCTTAGGAGTAGATCGACTCCTATCGCTGAGATTCGATATATGTGCCAATTTCAAGAAACCAGGATCCCTAGATTAGAGATGTGTCGAGTCTGAGATGACGAGTCACTAGTTGATTTACAGATTTATATCGATTCATGTCTTTCAGATTTTGATACATGTTATTGATATCTGTTTCACGCTTTTATATATGTTATATGATTGCATGTATACATTGTTTATACTGAGATTATATTCTCACCGGAGTTATCCGGCTGTTGTCATATTTGTATGTGCGCATGACAACAGGTGGGACATGATTAGGGTCAAGAAGAGGATGAGAGGACAGTTAGCGTGGAGATCCGGATCAGAAGTAGAAAGGCTTCAGCACTTGATAATTAGTAGTTGAACCCTAGTTTGATTTTAATTTATTGAGTACAAGACATGTACTTTACTTTTGATATGTATATCAGAGTGATTCCATTACGTTCCGTATTTGTATATAAAAAAAATTAGACACTGTTTATCTTAATTGATTGAATTATTCCCAAAAACGATTAAGAAATGAATTAGCGTCCGGGTCCCCACAGCAGATATGTTGGTAACTTCAAAGAATGCAGAGTCTTTGCCGATAAGAGGAAGATTTATAGACCGTGATTCCAGTGAGAGCCAAAGACGAGGTAAATCAAAGTCAAGAAGTAAGAAGAAAAATATTTACTGCTTTTGATGGATCGGTTTTAGGCACCTGTGAGGATGTTTCAAACACAATATTCTCAATGAGCTGCAATAGCTAGTGCTCTAAGAATGTAAACACCAATGAATTAAATCGAGTTTGGTATTAAAGCAAGCGAAAAATACTCGAAGTAATCTTTCGTTAGAAAGCTAATTAGTTTAAAGCTTTTATCTTGTGTAAACTGAATAACTAATATAAGGGGGGATCGGTTCTTGCGTATATTAGTTTAGTTATGGTGAGAACTGAACTGATAACAGCTCGAACTGATCAAATCAGTTTTAAAACGAAAGTTGAATGGTTAAGTACACAAGATATGTTTATAGATGTTTGGAGACTTCAAATGATCCTACACAAGATTTCTATCACCTCGGGTATGATCCACTAGAAGACTTTGATCCACTCAGCTTAGGACTTACATTACTGCCTAACTGAACTCCTAGCCTAGATTGAAAGCATCACCTTTCAGCCAACACTTGTTTAACATCTATGTGTTAAAGACTACGTACACAAATTTATCGTCTTTGTGCAAAACTCACTCAACTATTCAATAAGCTTAACTCTCTGTATATGTGGATGATTGTGTGAGAACTGATCTATGAATAAAACACGAAAGTGTTCTCATAGAGAATTTTGCTTCTAGACTAAACAATTGGCATGCCTTATTTTTCTCTTCTTTTATGATCTTCACACACAGTTGGAAACTGAATTACGGTATTTGACAAAAAGATAAACCAACTGAACTAAGCAACTGAATTCAACTAACTGATCGACGCAATTGAATTATAACTGAACAGCTAGCTGCTCTTTCAGCCGAACATCTCTTCAGTCATTCTCGTCAACTGACTCTTACCAGCTGATCTCTCAGCTGTACACGTCATCAGTTGAAAGCGACAACCGACAAATAGTACAACTACCTGCAACTGGTAGGGAACGCCGCATTTCAGAATGAGCAGTGTATGACTGTCAGAGTATATCGACGTGGCAATCAACGGTTAGAATATTCAAATATTTTTTAATGTTACCGTTGAGAGAGAAGCCTATAAATAATCGAAGATAGCAGCCGAAGACACAACGACTGATTTCAGCTATTACATTCTACTTGCTGTTACGCTGCAAAAATATCTACTCACATTCAGAAGTTAAAAGCTCAAGTTTACTGGTTGTATCAGTAGCATTCAAGGCTACATTCTCGAGCTTAAATAGCACTGTTTAATCTTTGATAAGTTTTTCTAAGTTGTGCTAAGATCAGTTACCATCTGTAAAAGTGTTATATACTAAGAGTTTCAGTTGTGGCAAAGTGATAAGTCCAAACTGAAGTGGGTCAGTGCAGTATCTTGTATTTGATCAAAGTTTTTTAGTGGATATCCTATCTTTGTGATAGAAGGGGTGACGTAGGAGTTATTCCAGTCTCCGAACATCCAGAAACAAATTGTGTTATCTTTACTTCAGTCGTTACTTTTCAGTTAGATACTCTATATTTCAGTCAGTTTATTTTCCGCAACTGTTTCATTCAGTTTAACTGATTGTCATTGACCGACGTATACCTAGTATCAGTTTGTAACAAAACTGAACTCAAATTGTCGAAGTATTTTTAAATTTTGAGGAGTGTTTATTCAACCCCCCTTCTAAACACTCTTTATTCGTTTAACCGATCCTTTCAAGTGGTATCAGAGCTGTCGTATCTCGTCTCAGAATATCTATACTCAAATTTTTCATTATGTCAATAAGATTCCTATGTTCTCTAGAGAAGACTTCGATGATTGGAAGATCAGGATGCAGGCTCACCTAGCTGCACAAGATGATGATATTTGGTACGTTATAACTGATTGATCTATGAAGATTTTGAAAGCCAACACAGCTGTTGCCATTACTGATGGGGCACCTCATCGTATAGAAAAGCCCAGAGAAGAATGGACCACAGAGGATAAAAGAAAAGCCAGCTTGGATAATGTGGCAAAGGACATACTATATAAGATGTTGGATAAAGTAACTTTCAGCAAAATCAAAATGTGCAAGACAACCAAAGAGATTTGGGAGAAGCTGATCCAGCTTTGCGAAGGGAACGAACAAACCAAAGAAAACAAACTTTTTGTTGCTGTTCAGAAGTTTGACAATATCAAAATGAGAGTTGGTGAAACGATGCATGATTATGATGAAAGAACCAGCTGCATCATCAATGAATTAAATGCACTTGGAAAAGTATACACAAACAAAGAAGTTGCATTGAAGATAATCAGAGGTCTTCCCAAGGAGTGGGACGTGAAGACCATGGCAATTAGGGAATCCAAGGATCTGAACAAAGTTGAGCTTCATGATCTATTTGCTGATTTGAAAGCCTACGAGTTTGAGCTGCAAACTCGAGAAGGAGAATCTTCTAATCCAGCACCCACGACTGCCTTAGCTGCTGTTAGAACAGAACCAACTGGTTCAGTTGAAAAAGCTGCTGATCAACTAAGCAATGATGCCATTTCATTGTTCATCAAAAAGTTTGGAAGATTTATGAGGAAAAATCAAGGAAACTTTCAAAATAAATATCAAAGAAGCAATTCCAAGGAAGAATCAAACACTTGCTACAACTGTAGCAAACTAGGTCACTTCATTGCTGACTGTACCAAACAAAAGAAAGACAGTCAAGGCTCAACTGAAAGAAGAAAGAAACCATATGAGCACAAAAAGAGATCCAAAGATGATAAGAAGTTCTCCAGGAAGAAGCATGAAGTGCTCTTGGCTGAAGAGAGCAAATCAAAGTGGGCAGACACTGACAGCGAGGGGTCAGAATCAGAAACTTCATGCAGTTCTAGTGACAATGAAGAGGAAGTGAAATGTCTGATGGCTGGTGACACAGAACTGGAGTCCGGCAGTCAACATGTATTTGACTTTAGCTCAACTGATTTTACAAGAGAAGAACTTATTTCAACATTGCATGACATGGTCAGTGAGTATCATAAGCTTGCCTTATTATTTGAAAAGGCCAGAGCAAAGCAAAATGATTCTATTGACAATAAGACTAAACTTGATGAATCAGTTGACATGTTGAGTCTGAAGAAGGAGATTGCTGAACTCAATACTGAAAGAAGCAAGGATCAGTTAATGATTCAAAAATTAATGCTTGAAAATTCAAAGCAAACTGAGCTTATTCAGGCTTGGAACAAATCATCTGTTGCATTGACTGATATACAGAACTCACAGAAATCAGTTACTGATAAAACTGGTTTAGGGTTCAGTAACCAAGATGAAATGTCTCCCAAAGATACTCGACCAAAACTGAATATGGATAAAGGGAAATACATTCACTTTTTCAAATCAGTTATGGAACAAGAACAATCTGAGCCAAGTAAACTGATTGAACAGCCAACTGTAAGTATGAACAAGGGCAAAAGATGTGGTATTGGTTATAGCCCAAAAGTTGTGACTGACTCACGAAGTCAGCCACCAAAAATTTTCAGCAAAAATTACTCAAATGGCTGTTCAAATTACTATAATAGAAAGCCAGTTCAGAAAAGATACTGGCTGAACAATCAGTTGAAAAAAGGCAAATCACATGTTGTTTCTTCTGCACACCATACACCAAACACACACAGATCGGGAAAAACCATCTAGAATACAGCAACTGTACCGTTAGTTAGACTGATCCAAGTCTGGATTCCTAAAAGACTAATCAACTTTGGACCCAAGTAGAAAAGGGTACCAGAATCTTATCTTGTGTGTGATTGCAGGTAACAGGTACAAGCATTGAATCTATATGGTACTTGGATAGTGGATGTTCACGCCACATGACAGGAGATTCAGATTTATTATCTTAACTGATTAAGTACACTGGACCAAACATTAGTTTTGGAGATAATTCTAAAGGTAAAACTGTGGGTAAGGGTAAGCTTATCCATGGTAACTTCATCATTAATGAAGTCTTATTAGTTGAGAATCTCAAGTATAATCTGATCAGCATCAGTCAATTATGCGATAATGGATTCTCAGTTCAGTTCGACAAACATTCTTGTTCAGTCAAAAACTAAACTGAAGAGATCATTCTAACTGGAAAAAGGTGTGGAAACACTTACAAAGTCAGTTGGAATGATCAACCTTATGCACTAGTATGTTTTATTGCTTCAAATTCTTCTAAAAACTGGTTGTGGCATAAGAGATTGAACCACCTGAATTTCAAGTCTATTGCATATTTGAGTAACCACGATCTTGTTACTGGATTGCCCAAAATAGATTTACCAAAAATAAAATTTGCTCGGCATGCCAGTTTGGTAAACAAATCAAATCTTCTTTTAAGAACACAGGTCGTAAATATTCTTCCCGATGCTTAGAGATGTTACATATGGATCTATTTGGTCCAATAACATTCATGAGCTTAGGGGGAATGAAATACACCTTGGTGGTTGTAGATGACTTTTCAAGATTCACTTGGGTTATATTTCTCAAGTCCAAAGACCAAACTGCTGCTCAACTGATTAAGCTTTTCAAAAGATTATTAAATGAAAAATCAGTTGGAATTGATAGGATCAGATCCGATCGAGGAACTGAATTTATCAATCAAATTCTTTCAAATTATTTAGAGAATTCCGGAATCAAGCATGAGCTCTCAGCAACTAGAACTCCTCAGCAAAATGGTGTAGCTGAAAGGAGAAATCGGATTCTCAAAAAGGCTGCTAGAACAATGCTTGCTGATTCTAGTATCTCTCAAAAGTTTTGGGCAGAGGCAGTGAACACTGCGTGTGACACTCAAAACAGATCAATGATTAATAAAAATCATATGAAAACACCTTATGAGATCTGACATGGAAGAAAAAGTGTGGTTTCATATTTTAAAATATTCGGCTGCAAATGTTTTATACTTGTCAATGATAAAACTCATTTAAAAGCTTTTGATGCTAAATCTGCAGAAGAAATATTTCTTGGTTATTCTTCAGTGAGCAAAGCTTATAGAGTCTTCAACAAAAATACTTTAAATGTTGAGGAATCTATCCATGTTGTTTTTGATGAAACTGTACTAACTGACAAGCCAACTGATCAAGTTGAGCTAGCTGATAGATTTACAGATATAAGCTTGGATGATGATGATGATGATGAAGAAGACATCCATATTAATCAAAGCAACCTCCAAACACCTGAACCAGAAGTGTTAGATCAACCAGCTGAACCAGAAGTTGTTCCTAACGATCAATTGATAGAGCAAACAAATGACATTCAGTTACCAACTGAAACTGCTCCAACTGAAGCTGAAATCATTCAGTTGCCCACAGAAGCAGTTGCTGATTTAGAAACAATAAATGCTGAACTCAGATGGAAGAAATCACATCCATCCAGAGGTTCCTGTCTCTTTAGAAGCACCAGTTCAGCAAGATCTATCTGTTGAACAAGCTATTCCAACTGTTGTGCCAACTGATTCCCAAGAGCACCCTCTAAAAGCACCAGTTTTGAATTCATCAGATTCTATTATTCTTCTAGGCAGCTCATCTGCTGATCAGAATCCACCTTCTCCACCTCCAGTTCCAGAAGAAGTTGCTGCAATCACTTCAGTTCAGAATGTTGCTGAAACAGTAGCCACTGATCAAGAGTTGATTATATTTGATCAAACTACAAGAGGACCGGAAACCTCTCATCAGTCTCCTCCTCAATCCTCATCAGATTTTGATCTTGTTCTCGAAGAAATTCAGAATATGCAGGATTGTATGAATCAGATGCTCTCAGCCATCTCAAAGATTCAGAATACGCAACTGTCTCACACATTAAAAATGGAAGACCCAGTTCAACTCCGAAAAGCTGAAGGCTATCCAAACTGCTGTTACCTCTCTCTCATTTGCATTTGAAGAAATCCAGAAGAACAAAGGGATAGCCTTGAGTCTCACTGCAACTCAAAATTCTATTAACAAACGAGTTGACAGTGTTGAGACACTCGTCTCCAGAAATATAGATTTGCTACAAGTCACAATGACCTCTGCTATTGAAAACATTTCCACCTCTGTCCGGCTTCTATCTACTGACGTTCGGAAATTATCTGTCAAGATGGAGCTGTTTGACAAAAAGTGGGAAGAGCTCAAAGAGATTTTAGATCAGCAGAAGAAATCTCAATAAGCAGCCGTCTTTCTTGTATTTGTGAAGAATACGAGTTCAGTTGTTCTACCTCTTATTTTTATCTACTCTGAGTTCAGTTATTCGATTTTCTTTTACTCTAGTTTTGTCAAAATACCATAAAGGGGGAAATTGTTGGAAACTGAATTCCGGTATTTGACAAAAAGATAAACCAACTGAACTAAGCAACTGAATTCAGCTAACTGATCGACGCAACTGAATTATAACTGAACAGCTATCTGCTCTTTCAGCAGAACATCTCTTCAGTCATTCTCGTCAACTGACTCTTTATCAGCTGATCTCTCAGCTGTACACGTCATCAGTTGAAAGCGACAACCGACAAATAGTACAACTACCTGCAACTGGTAGTGGAACGCCGCATTTCAGAATGAGTAGTGTACGACTGTCAGAGTATATCGACGTGGCAATCAACGGTTAAAATATTTCAAATATCCTTTAATGTTACCGTTGAGAGAGAAGCCTATAAATAATCGAAGGTAGCATCCGAAGACACAACGACTGATTTCAGCTATTACATTCTACTTGCTGTTACGCTGCAAAAATATCTACTCACATTCAGAAGTTAAAAGCTCACGTTTACTGGTTGTATCAGTAGCATTCAAGGCTATATTCTCGATCTTAAATAGCACTGTATAATCTTAGATAAGTTTTTCTAAGTTGTGCTAAGATCAGTTACCATCTGTAAAAGTGTTATATACTAAGAGTTTCAGTTGTGGCAAAGTGATAAGTCCAAACTGAAGTGGGTCAGTGCAGTATCTTGTATTTGATCAAAGTCTTTTAGTGGATATCCTATCTTCGTGATAGAAGGGGTGACGTAGGAGTTATTCAAGTCTCCGAACATCCAGAAACAAATTATGTTATCTTTACTTCAGTCGTTACTTTTCAGTTAGATACTCTATCTTTCAGTCAGTTTATTTTCCGCAACTATTTCATTCAGTTTAACTGATTGTCATTGACCGACGTGATACCTAGTATCAGTTTGTAACAAAAATGAACTCAAATTGTCAAAGTATTTTTAAATTTTGAGGAGTGTTTATTCAACCCTCCTTCTAAACACTCTTTATTCGTTTAACCGATCCTTTCACACACACTTGTATATTTTTCTACATTTGTATATTGATGATCTTGATCTGGTATTTATAGATGCAATGTGACCGTACACCAAGACTCGTCAAATATGTTCGTTAAAGTTTGAGTTCGTTCTTGGCTTTAAACTCTACTGCAACGTTCACTATTGTATTTTGATCGTACAATTGTTTTTATATTGTTGTGCACAGGTGGATTTCACTTAGATAAGCTTGTCGTGTTCTGCAAACTAATTGATTCCTAACTGATGTTCTGAACTGGTCAGTTGAACTGGTGTGGTGAAATCAGTTGGCTCGTCAGCTGAACTGATTTTACTGATTCAGTTGAACTGGTCAGTTGTGCTCTTCATCAGCTGGCCGAGCTTCTGAAGGTCTTCTGCTGAACTAACTATCAACTGGACAATCAGTTGAACTGATATTTGATATATCAGTTGAACTGATCCAGTTTGGGCAATCAATTGGTGCTTTCAGTTTTTCTCTCGATAGCTTCATTTTTGGCTCGATAACTGATCAGTTCGAATCTTGATCAGTTCTAGTTTCTGCGCACTTAGGTAAATTCATTATAAACAAATTAGCAAGTTTTGTTAACATCAAAATCAAGATTGGGAACATGAAATGTTCCAATAGCTTTAAATGTGGCAGTAAAGAACACTTCAAGAAAGAGTGTACGAGTGTCGAGAGAAGTTCTCAAGGAAATGTGGCCAGTACTTCAGGCAGTGGTGAAATATTAATCAGCGAAGCAGCAAAAGTTGCAGAAGACAGACACAAATTTTGTAACACATGGATTATGGATTCAAGAGTGACGTGATACATAACGTCTCCGAGAGAATGGTTGGATCATTATGAACCAGTCTCAGGAGGATCAGTATTCATGGTAAATGATTATGCCTTGGACATTGGTGGGGTCGGTACTATCAAAATTAAAATATTTGATAACACCATTCGCATCATATAGGAGGTACGGAATGTGAAAGGACTGACGAAAAATCTTTTGTCCTTGGGGTAATTCGATGACATCGGGTGCAAAACCCGTATCGAGAATGAGATTATGAAAATTGTGAAGGGGTGCGCTTGTGGTTATGAAGGCGGAAAAGGTTGTTGTAAATCTGTATGTACTTTTGGAAGAACACACAAAGAGGCGGAACTAGCTGTTGCATCAATTGGTTCAGGAGAAGAATTAACAGTGTTATGGCATAGAAAACTCGGGATATGTCAGAACGAGAGTTGAACATTCTCTCGGAACAGAAGCTACTGCCAGGACTTACAAAAGTGTCATTACCCTTTTGAGAGCATTGTGTTACTAGTAAACAACACGAAATTAAAGTTTGACACTTCTACTGCCAAAAGCAAAAGCATATTGGAGCTGATTCATTCGGATGTTTGGCAAGCACCAGTTGTATCCCTAGGAGAAGTGAGATACTTTGTCTCGTTCATTATGATTTCTCTAGGAGATGTAAATCAGACGCTTTCCAGATCTTCAAAGATTCTAAAGCGCGGGTTGAACTTGATTCTGAAAATAAAATCAAGTGTCTGAGAACTGACAATGGAGGAATATACCAGTGATGAATTTGATTCATATTGTCAACATGAGGGCATCGAAAGACAGTTTACGATGGCTTACATAGCTCAACATAATGGAGTGGCAGAGCGGACGAACAAAACCTTGTTGAACAGAACAAGATCTATGTTGAGGACTGCGGGTTTAGACAAATCATTTTGAGCAGAACCAGTCAAAACCGCTTGTTATATTATTAATAGTTCTCCTTCAGCGGCGATTGATCTGAAGACTTTGATGGAGATGTGGACTGGGAAGCCGACTGATTATTCTAATTTGCATTTATTTGGAAGTCCTGTGTATGTTTTGTACTACGAGCAAGAAAGATCGAAGTTGGATTCGAAATCCAGAAAATGTATTTCTTGGGTTATGCTGATGGAGTAAAGGGGTTTCGCTTGTGGGATCATACTGTTCACAAGCTTGTCATCAGCAGAGATGTTATTTTTGAAGAAAATAAAGTAAAGGGAGACAAAGGCACACTGAATTCAGAAACTACTATATTTCAGGTGAAAAATAAGACGGACGAATGTCAAATTTCTTGTTAAGCAGTACCAGAGCATGAAAAACAAGAACATGTCGAGTCTATGGTTTCCAATGTGAGGCAATCATCTCGAGATAGAAGAACACCAGGTTGGCTTTCAGATTATGTCACTGAAAGGAATATTGCATATTGTCTATTATCATATGATGGTGAGCCATCGAGTTTCCATGAGGCTACTCAAAACTCAGATGTATCCTTGTGGATGATAGAAATGCAAGAAGAGTTGGAGTCATTTGACAAGAATAAAACTTGGGATCTTGTTACAATACCATGAGGGAGGAAATCCATTGATAACAGATGGGTCTATAAGATCAAGCGCGATGGCAATAACCAAGTGGAGCGGTATTGTGCTAGATTGGTGGTAAAAGGGTATGCTCAGAATGAAGACATTGACTTCAATGAGATACTTTCTCATGTAGTTTGGCTTACAACAACCAGAGTAGTTTTGGCATTGTGTGCAGTGTTTGACCTACATCTAGAACAGTTAGAAGTGAAAACGAAATTTCTTCATGGAGATCTTGAAGATAAAATCTATATGCTCCAGCCAGAAAGTTTTGCAGAAAAAGTCAAAGAGAACTTGATTTGCAGGTTGAAAAAATCTCTGTACGGTCTCAAACAGGTGCCGAGGTGTTGGTACGAGCGATTTGATTCATATATCATGAGCTTTAGATACAACGGACTGAGTGCATACCCTTATACATATTTCAAGAGGTTTGGTGATGATTATATCATTTTGTTGTTGTATGTGGACGACATGTTGGTAGCAGACCCCAACAAAGATCAGATCCGAGGATTGAAGGTACAGTTGGCTAAGAAATTTGATATGAAGGACTTGGGACCAGCAAACAAGATTCTATGGATGCAAGTTCACCGAGATAGAAGTAACTGAAAGATTTGGTTTTACTAGAAAATTATTAAAGAAAATCTTGCAATGCTTCAAAATGCAAGATAACAAACCAATATAGACTAGGGCTGCAAACGAACCGAACATGTTCGCGAGTTTTTCGAGCCGGCTCGATAAATATTCGATTCGTATTCGAACTTATCGAATTTGAGCCGAACTCGAACACGTTCGAACTTTTTTTCGAGCCGAACTCGAGCCCAAATTATTTTGTTCGATAGCTCGCGAATAGTTCGCGAGCCTTAATATTTTATTAATATAATATAATTATATATATATATATATATACATTTCGAATATTTCGAGCATTTCGAGCTTTCAAACCTTAATATCCGAGCAATAATTCGAATAGTTCACGAATATATTCGAATATTTCGAGCCGAACTCGAACTCGAACTTCATTTCGAGCCGAGCTCGAGCCCAAATATTTGAAATTATCGAACTTCGAATCGAGCTCGAACTCGAATATACCTATTTCGAGCCGAATTCGAGCCTGACATTTTTACTATTATTCGGCTCGATTCGGTTCGTTTGCACCCCTAATATAGACTCCTCTTCCTGTTAACTTCAAGTTATCATCAGAGATGTATCCTAGCAGTGAAGCAGAGAGGATAGAGATGTCTCGAGTACCATATGCATCAGCAGTGGGAAGTTTGATATTCGTTATGATTTGTACAAGACCAGACATTGCTCAAGTAGTGGGAGCAGTTAATCGGTATATGGCGAATCCTGGACGAGAGCATTGTATTACAACAAAGAGGATCCTTAGATACATTATGGGTACCTCAAATGCTGCATTATGTTATGAAGGATCAAAGTTTACACTCAGGGGCTATATCGATTCAGATTATGTAGGTGATCTTGATAAGTGGAAATATACTGCTGGTTATGTGTTTACACTTGCGAGGGGAGTAGCAACCTGGGTTTCAAAACTTCAAATAGTCGTGGCATTATCTACGACGGAAGCAGAATATATGGCAGCTACTCAAGCTTGCAAGGTGGAAATATGGATTAAAAAGTTATTGAAGGAGATTGAACACAAACAAGAGAATGTTCATTTGTTTTGTGACAGTCAGAGTGCCTTGCGGAAACGTAAACAGCAGGGAATGACAAGAATGAAATGCTGTGTAGATATCTGTTTGATTCTCAATCAAATCTTCAAGTGAGAGAAATGTGGGCAAAATGAATTAAATTCATGTTGGGAAATTGAATTGAATGAATGATTGGTGTGGCAGGGACAACGCGTTGAGTTTTGTTGAAAATAAGAATACGTATTTTTTAACGCGTTTTCACACGGACGGAAATTCCTATAAATAAAGCTCCTTCCCTTCATTCTGAAATTATCCATTCTTCGAATTTTCTCTCATCTTATAGCATTTGAGTGCTTAGTTCTATAATATTTGTGAGGTGTTTTGTTATCCTGTATTAAGAGAGTCTGTGTTCTCTTTGAAACAAATTGAGTCGTTGTATACCGTAAAATATTATAGTGAAATTCTTTTAATCTTGCCTGTGATTTTTTATCCTAATAATTTTTAAAGGTTTTCCACGTAAAATGTCCAGTTTATTCTTTATTTTCATATTTATTATCTCAAATTACCGTACGTGGGACAAACATATCATAATCAAAGTAAACCAAAATATATAACGAAGAAACTTCACATCAGAAAAATGTTTTACATAATTTCTAAAATAATTATTCAACCATCAATATTATTTAAAAAACATTTTTCTTTCGTTTTTGAAGCAAAGTAATCAAACATATCATCATAACTCATATGTGATATCCACCAATGTGTATCTTTTCATGCAAATAATCGTTAAATCATTCCATCTTTCTTGACTCACTGTAATTCTCAAATAATATTTCAATAATTTTAACTTGAAAAAGCTTTTTCAACTGACGCTACAGTCATAAGATTGTTTATATTGTCAATCAAATATGATTGTTTATATTGTCAATCAAATTTTCTTACGGTATATTTGTTTCCTTCAAAACAAACTTATCCATAGAACTTTTGATTCAATTAGCCGTCTCTTCTTCTTCTTCTTCTTCTTCTTCTTCCCTTTTAGCACTTCTGGAGGGTATTTTATATGTATCATATTTCTTCAAGTGGTACTACACCAAGTATAAACACAACAAGATAATTGAGTTACACTAAATTATCCTTCATATTTCATGATTATGAAATTATCCAAAAAATTCCAGATTAACTATCAAAAGTCGCAATTCACGATGCTAATTTAATTTATAAGCAGTTAATTTAGCTACTCAAAGTCAAATTCAACAAAATCGTGATTTTCAAAATTAGGGTTTTGGATTACAATTAGGTTTCAAAATTTATTTCTCCATTCCTCGAATTTTCAGCTCCTACATGAAATTAAAAAGTATAAAGATACAACATGAAACCAAAATGAAATTGAACAACTGATAAGTCGAATTTGCTTGCCTACAGAAGAAATACATGACAGCCGAAGCCAAAATTTCAAAGTGGTACATGGTTCACAATATGGGTAGATAATATCTGAAAGATAAAAATCCAACCATTGATTGGGCGACGGAGAGCATGAATGAACTGATGCCACACCATAATGAAATGTACAAAATATTTGATAAATATTACTCACATCATCAAGGTGCATTTTTTTCGAGAGTTCATCATATAAGAAATTCAAAGTTAAGCATGTTTGATTTGAGGTAATTCTATTATAGATGATCACCTTTTTTACTTTCTCATGGTACGTGTATGCAAAGAGATAAACATACTAGAAATACCAGTGCTGATACAATAGAAATAATCGTTGAATCTGAGGCATTACATAATCGATCTTTGAACTTTCTCTTTTAACACTTTGTATATTTACTCCAAAATATAGCTTAATGAACCATATTTAAATCAATGCTAACAACTTGACTAACACTAAACAACCCTATTATGAAAGAAAACTTAGCTGAAGTAAAAGAAACCATCTCACCTAAACCAAAACATAAAGTCCATGTATCTACTTGGAATCTTATAAGGATATCAGCATCAACTCTACAAGTGTTGATGCATAGCTTGACCATCTTCAACCAAGGGACAAATGGTATAGCCTCTACACTCTTTAATTGTCCTTCACCTAGTTTTGAAACTAATTTTTTCTTACACTTCTAAGGGGAACGATGTAAGAATGCTTCTTTACGATTGTGTAGACGGTTTATTTCATCCTACCTATGTGGGCATTGCCCCATGATAGGATGGATGGTCAAGATTTGCCCATGCATATATAGGACCTACTTTTTTTTTGAAATTGTATGTATGGCAAGATCTTACCCGTTGAAATGAAGTGAGGGTAGCGCCCACATAGATAGGATCTCATTAACCTGTGTAGACTACCATAATCTTTACCATTACTTGTTTTTTTGCCTTCCAATATTCCATTTTGAAACACAACGAATACATATTCAATTGCAAAAAAAAAAAATTTGCATAAATTTTTTAGTAAGAAAGAAATTAGCATTTCAAAATTGGAGCAGAAACCCTAAAAATTGGAGATTTATGAGTGTTAATTCCAAATTTCTCAAATACAACATACGGGACAACAAAAAATTTGAGTATCATGAAACGATATAAACCAAACAAGTAAAGCAATGGATAAACTCTACTTTTAGGCACTAAGCAATGAAATTTGGTGAGAAAAAACCTTGAAAAATGTGTAAAATTAATCTTCAAACGTAATTAAATCAAAAAATTTATGCCCCAAAATTTCACAATCTACACTACAATGTAGCAAATTCATCAAAAAGAAGCAACATTCAAAAAAATAAAACTTTCAAAGCATGTATGTTGGACAAGAGTAGGTCTCTTGTGAGACGAGTCAATTCTACCGATATTCACAATAAAAAGTAATATTTTTAGCATAAAAATAATATTTTTTCATGGATGACTCAAATAAGAGATCTGGCTCACAAAATACGACCCGTGAAACCGTTTCATATAAGTTTTTGCCGTTGAAACAAAACACAATTCCCTATTGAAGAGGAGAGCTTGTAATTTCTGGTCAATGTCTGTTGTTGACAAAGAAATTGTGTTCATCAATTATACCGACTGAATCAAAATTTTTTTTTATATGTACGGATTTTGTTATCATATAGGTATTTTAATGTGAAAAATCTTCGAAAGTATTCTTAATTTATATATATGAATCATGTTATTTGTATAACGATGATTATAAATTAGGTCATAAAATGAATTTTAAATGTCAAAACTATCTTAAATATATTTTCGAAAGAGTTTTTAAAAGGGGGACTTGTCAAAAAATCCCTATACTCATTCTTAACTTACTCTTTACTCCCTACCCTACTAAAACTTTGTTTCAATTCCCCATTTCTTTTAAATTTCCAAATTTACCCTTATATCTTTATTTTGAATAATTGATTTTCTTTTGTAAAATAATGGTCCATCATGCTTCCGAAAAAAGAATTAAATCTTTTACCTCTTTGACCGGAGTACCACCGGGTTATATCCACCGTATTTTACGAACTGCTCATCACTGTAAGGCCTGAGAATCTGATTACCGTAATCGGAAATGATTTGAGTATATTTACCGTAATCTGAGATTAATCTGGACTGATTTATTGATTAATTAAGGTAAATATAGACGGAACGGATCGGACCGGGAAAGACGAGAAAAGACACGAAATATATGTGCGAGGGTGTGCATTCGCTCACATGCGCGACGTGTAAGCGCGCACATGCGCGGAATGTCCAGAACCTCTCGCGCATATGCGCGAGACAAAGGGCGCATATGCGCGAGGGGGGTGAAATGCCGAGGGAGAACTCCAGAGAGTTCGGCGCATATGCGCGACGGAGATGTCGCACATGCGCGTGACGGACAGAAGGCTCGGCGCATATGCGCGGGATTGAAGGCGCATATGCGCGAGTAGTCGGATGCTCGAGATCGTAGGTCTCGCGCATATGCGCGATTTGTGTCGCGCATATGCGCGAGTAGTCCAGTAGCCGGACGGTACTTCCGGCGCATATGCGCGGATTTGTGGCGCGCATATGCGCCAGTCATGCAGAACGAGAATATGCCACTTGCCCCTTGAACATGCACGAGATATATATATACATCTGAATTGCATTTCATTTCCTTCAGATTGAGAAAGGGGCCGAGGAAGCTTCGTGGAAATCCTTACGCCTTTTTACTTCAATCCGCCCGTCTGATTTTGAATCCGAGTACGGTATCGTGTTACTAGCGACGCAGGCTACAACGGAACGTAAGTTTTGTTACGTTTTGACATGTTTTGAAATTAGGCTATTGTCAGAATTGAATAAGATTCATATATGATGTTCTTGTCATGTTAGACATCATAGAATCGAAGTCAGATTGAGAAACAGACTGCTTATGAAATTGTTATGATTTCAGAGTCGATTTAATTGAGATTTGATATCATAATTGTATTATCATTGAGATTATGAGTCGTACTGATACTGATTACGAAGTCTGGTATTATATCTGTGATGTTGGATTGACGGGGTTATCGAGACTGTATTGTTATGCCGTCGAAACATCAGTGGGCTAATATTGATCAGATTCGGTATTGATTAGATTGTATTGTGGTACCGTATATCGATTGACATTGATCAGATTGTATTGTGATTTGAGTATTGATCAGAACATGTATTGAATTGAATTGTTTATTGATATTATACCTATTCGATTGTTATTAACAGATTGGGAATGGACCGAGGTAGATTCGGGACTTCTTCTTCTTCTTCTTCTGAGCGAGAAGATAAATGTATAAATTAATGTTGAGTTGGGATTGCACGACTAGAGTGAGGTTTGACTCGAGTTTCCCTAAATCACATACTTTATTTTATGGCATTGATATTTGCATTGATTGATTGATGTACTTGTTCTCTTGAATTATAGAAAGCAGGTATTAGTCGAGTGATCTTGTGACAGAAGTGCCTGATAGTGGTGGGATCGCCACGAGCACATTGCACGATGTCACAAGATAATATACGAATCTTGGGACGGAAATGCCTGATAGTGGCGGGATCGCCACGGGCACATTGCACGATGTCTCAAGACAGGATATTAGCGATAAAACTACAGTCCATGACGGTTAGGTCAGGACACCGGATGTTTGGTTATATCGAGTAAATAGAATTGGAATTTCTTCTATTACGGAATTCGATATAGGAACACCATATATGGTTATATCGAGTAAATAGAATCACTGTTCCTTCTATTACGGAATTCGATATAGGAACACCACATCTGAAAATCGGGATCCCTAGGCTAGAATTGAGTCTAGTCTAAAACGTAGAGTCACGAGTCTGAGTGACAGTTATATTGATTTATATTTATTGATGTTGATTTATGTTCCTGAATATGGTTCATGTCCCTTTATGTTCCTGATATTGGTACATGTTTAGAATAGGAGTTATTCTTGATATTGATTATGTTCCTGATTAGGGTACATGTTTAGAACATGATTTAGTATGGTATTGATTCATGTTCTGATTTTGATACATGTTGGAATTGTTTGTTATATGCTTTTATATTGTTTATATGGTTGCATGTATACATGATTTATACTGGGAATGTAGTTCTCACCGGAGTTATCCGGCTGTTGTCTTGTTTGTATGTGTGCATGGCAATAGGTGGGATAGGATCAGGGTCAAGAAGAGAACGAGGCTGGACTAGATAGCGTGGAGATCCGGGCTTCAGATGCAACTTAGGATTCAGTACTATATGTAGTTGAACCTAGTTTAATTATTGTAGATCATACAATAATTGTATGTTATGTTTAATATGTAATTTGTATTTAATTACATTACGTTTCCGCTTTGTATTTTTTTTAAAAAAATTAGACCCTGTTTATTATAATTGTTTAAAATATTCCTAAAGACGATTAAGGAATGAATTAGCATTCGGGTCCCCACAACAGGTGGTATCAGAGCTGTAGGTCCTTGAACTGTAGGTTCCTTAGCACTGAGATATAGGAGAGTGAGCGGGGTAGATTGAGTTTTCTTACCTGCGTTTGATTGCTAGCATGTGATTGATTATAATGTGGAATTACATTGTGTATGCCAGCATAATATTATGTTTTACTGCCTGGATTTTTATGGCATATGATTGAATATAATGTTGAAATTACATTGTATATGCTAAGATTTCAGTATGTTTTTAATGTATATTAAGCTACATGTTACCTGAATATTTGAGTTGATTTGGTAATATATATTATTTGAAACTGGATCAGAACCGATTCTTGATCAGAGGTAAGCTGATCAGGATTGGGATTGAGACGGATTTGTCTCATGTTGCTACTAACATCTGTGATTATCAGATATTCCTCCTAGAAGAGTTCCAGAAAGGGGTAGTACTTCGTTTGATCAGATAGATGTATCAGAAACTTAGATGGAAAAAAAAGTTGAAAGAGTTTCAGTTATTTCAGCTGCCGATTCTGAGTGGTATCAAGACATCTGAAGATTGTGAGAACTGGCTTGATGACATAGAAATACTGTTCGATTTACTTGATTGTACAGATGAACAGAGAGTTAAACTGGTACCCCATCAGTTACGAGAGGCCGCCAGGAGTTGGTGGATTACAAGTAAAAGGATGTTGGAACAGAGAGGTACAGTGATTTCGTGGGAAATATTCAGAACTGAATTTTATCGAAGATTTTTCTCAGTTTCGTACCGAGAGGACAAGAAAGCAGAATTTGAGAATTTGAGGCAAGGTCAACTGAATATTGAAGAATATGTTGCTAAATTCTCTATTCTACTGCGTTTTGCTCCTCATGTAGCTGGGAATGATGAAGCTGTAGCGGATCAGTTCATCAGAGGATTGAACTCGGAGATAGTTGCTTTGATGAATATGCAGCGACCTTACCATTTTGCTAATGTCTTGAGTAGAGCGAAGAGAGCGGAGACGAGTCTGAGTAGACAACTAGAATGGTTGTGTGCGATGCCACCCAAGACACAGCAATCCCCTCTCCGATTTGATCGCGGCAGCACGAATGGAAAGCATGATTTGTTGAAGGCTCGAAAGAAACAATTTAAGAAGTTAGGGAGCGGACCGAGTGGTTCATCTAGCTCCAGTGGTTCTAGCCCGAGTTATACTAGAGTTTATTGCAGGAATTGCGGTGGGAGACATTCCACGGATCAATGCCAGGGAGTGACTGGTAGGTGCAATATCTGTAAACAGCAAGGACATTTTGCTAGAGCTTGTCCACAGAGAGGTCCCCGAAGATTTCAGGGAGCAGAATCCTCTGGTGGGAGGGATCGAGGAACAAAACCAGGACACACTTGATAATACAGTGACAGGGATTGATCTTTTATGATTATATTGCACATGTATTGATAGAGACTAATGCATTTTCTATGATTATCCTTGATTGAGTTGCATTGATATACATGCTTTACTTGTTGGGTCTGCATTTACTGTAGTATTGATTCCTTACCTTTTGGGGAAAGAATTTGATATCAGTGATATTCTGTGATATATTGTATACTGCAGTAAGTTGAGAATGAAATTGAATTAGACTAGATTGTACTTGTATCGTCTCATGATGACTGCATGATGGATATTGATATATCGAACAAGTACAGAGCTATTTTAGATTCTTGCCAGGAGATGGTAAGATTCGGACCTGAAATGGCCAAGGAATGAATGATATACGGTAAGGGATTTAGATTTTAAATTCCTTGATATCCATATTAGATCTGATTCGATGATTATCGAAAGGAATGGAGTTATTCCTTTATGTTCGTTGATGACTGAAGTGGAGCCTATCAAGGATTGATTTACTAGTAGCAGGAAGTTTGCTATAGTCTTGCAGATGAGATTTCAGGTTTGTCATGTATTGAGGAGAGTGATTTCAGCCTTGATTTGATTCCAGGTATTGGTTTCATTTTAGGATTTCTTATAGACTGATACTGATTGAATTGAGAGAATTGAGATATCAGTTGAAAGATTTATTGCCTGAAGAGTTAGAGTTACATCTGATTATATGTTTCTCTGTAAAGTACTTCAGTTCCGTTTATGGGTTGATAAATCCTGTGCTCGGAAGTGTTATGATGATTTTATGCTCGGTTTATCTAGGACATTTCGATATATTCGCAGCATATGATTGATTGAATTGAACAGTTGAAATGGTATTGAGTGTTCTGGGAATTGAGATTGTTGTATACAGAATTGTTCGGATATGAATCGGGATTGTAACAGATTGTATTCAGAGTCTGTGATATCTGAAGATAGTATACTGATTGATTGTAGCACAGTGAGACCGTGATCAGTGGCTGAGAACGACAATGAATTTGGCAGAATTTTCGAAATGTCAAAAATTGGGTTCTATGCAGTTATTAGATCAGTATTGCGTATTGATATTTTGAATCTGATCTGATATTATTATCATTCTGAGTCCGTGTTTGATACCGATTGTTATGAACCGTTGAGCTTATATACAGTTCAGTCGAGTCAGAACTGATTTTGAATATTAAAGCAGTTCAGAAGTTTGATCAGACTGTTCAGAACTTGATTTTGATAGTCAGAACCGAATACCAGGTAGGTATTTTTCTTTAATTTATATTATTAGCTGATTTGTTTGTGTTAGATATTCGAATTTGAAATGACAGGTATTGTCAGCTGCACACAGTAGTAGATTCAGTATTATTCTGGTAACAGGAAATGTGTGATAATTCGAATAGACAGTTTTTATATAAACAAATGAAATCAGTTATGTTAGAATTTGTATTAAAATGTCTAAATCGCTGACAGATGAAGACAGAAAGATAGAAACTTTTAGAATAATGATCTTGATTATTGATTTCTAAATAGAAATGGGAGTACATTTCAATGGATTGTGTGATGACACTACTGCAATCTTGCCAAGATAGTGATTGTGATTGAACGATTGTTCAAATCTGTACATGTTATATTATACAGGAAGAGGTACAGACATGACCAGATGATGGGGATTTATGTCAGAAACGGAGGTTAGATTGTATTGAATGCCCAAGTTAATTATGTCAGACTGTGATTTTCGTTTGATTTTGTACTTTTGGCAGAATGTATATCATGAATTTTGATCTATGACTATAGATTGAAGGATAGTCGGAGTGAACTATCCGGATACTGGAAAATATCCAGGAACTGTAGTGCTGGGTTTTATCACTAGTTGACATGATTGAGTGTCATTTATGAATTATGGTACAATGAGAACTACAGATGTCCTTCGTATAGGGATGATATAGTGGTGATTGGTATTTGGGGCTGAAAATTTATTTTATCCGTGAATGGGATAAACAGAATGGATAACCACTGATAGTTTTGAATTGTTATGGAACTGGTGAACTGGGATTGGTATATACGGATGTTATATAGCCATTGTTCTGAGATTGATTCTATCACGAGTGATTTCGTGGATATGAGATTATTGCAGTTTCTATATATCTCCTTCTTATATCTGAATTGGTATCTGATATGATTATCTGTATTACACGAGTGGATTGCTTGTGATTTCGAGGACGAAATCATATCTTAGAGGGGGAGAAATGTAAGGCCCGAGAATGTGATTACCGTAATCGCAAATGATTTGAGTATATTTACCGTAATCTGATATTAATCTGGACTGATTTATTGATTAATTAAGGTAAATATAGACGAAACGGATCGGACTGGGAAAGACGAGAAAAGACGCGAAATATATGTGCGAGGGTGTGCATTCGCGCACATGCGTGACGTGTAAGCGCGCACATACGCAGAATGTCTAGAACCTCTCGCGCTTATGCGCGAGACAAAGGGCGCATATGCGCGGGGGGGTTGAAATGCCGAGGGAGAACTCCAGAGAGTTCGGCGCATATGCGCGACGGAGATGTCGCATATGCGCGTGACGGACAGAAGGCTCGGCGCATATGCGCGGGATTGACGGCGCATATGCGCGAGTAGTCGGATGCTCGAGATCGTAGGTCTCGCGCATATGCGCGACTTGTGTCGCGCATATGCGCGAGTAGTCCAGTAGCCGGACGGTAGTTCCGGCGCATATGCGCGGATTTGTGGCGCGCATATGCGCCAGTCATGCAGAACGAGAATATGCCACTTGCCCCTTGAACATGCACGAGATATATATATACATATATATCTGAATTGCATTTCATTTCCTTTAGATTGAGAAAGGGGCCGAGGAAGCTTCGTGGAAATCCTTACGCCTTTTTACTTCAATCCGCCCGTCTGATTTTGAATCCGAGTACGGTATCGTGTTACTAGCGACGCAGGCTACAACGGAACGTAAGTTTTGTTATGTTTTGACATGTTTTGAAATTAGGATATTGTCAGAATTGAATAAGATTCATATATGATGTTCTTGTCATGTTAGACATCATAGAATCGAAGTCAGATTGAGAAACAGACTGCTTATGAAATTGTTATGATTTCGGAGTCGATTTAATTGAGATTCGATATCATAATTGTATTATCATTGAGATTATGAGTCGTACTGATACTGATTACGAAGTCTGGTATTATATCTGTGATGTTGGATTGACGGGGTTATCGAGACTGTATTGTTATGCCGTCGAAACATCAGTGGGCTAATATTGATCAGATTCGGTATTGATTAGATTGTATTGTGGTACCGTATATCGATTGACATTGATCAGATTGTATTGTGATTTGAGTATTGATCAGAACATGTATTGAATTGAATTGTTTATTGATATTATACCTATTCGATTGTTATTACCAAATTGGGAATGGACCGAGGTAGATTCGGGACTTCTTCTTCTTCTTCTTCTGAGCGAGAAGATAAAGGTATAAATTAATGTTGAGTTGGGATTGCACGACTCGAGTGAGGTTTGACTCGAGTTTCCCTAAATCACATAATTTATTTTATGGCATTGATATTTGCATTGATTGATTGATGTACTTGTTCTCTTGAATTATAGAAAGCAGGTATTAGTCGAGTGATCTTGTGACAGAAGTGCCTGATAGTGGTGGGATCGTCACGGGCACATTGCACGATGTCACAATATAGTATAGGAATCTTGGGACGGAAGTGCCTGATAGTGGCGGGATCGCCACGGGCACATTGCACGATGTCTCAACACAGGATATTAGAGATAAAACTACAGTCCATGACGGTTAGGTCAGGACACCAGATGTTTGGTTATATCAAGTAAATAGAATTGGAATTTCTTCTATTACGGAATTCGATATAGGAACACCATATATGGTTATATCGAGTAAATAGAATCAATGTTCCTTCTATTACGGAATTCGATATAGGAACACCACATCTGGAAATCGGGATCCCTAGGCTAGAATTGAGTCTAGTCTAAAACGTAGAGTCACGAGTCTGAGTGACAGTTATATTGATTTATATTTATTGATGTTGATTTATGTTCCTGAATATGGTTCAGGTCCCTTTATGTTCCTGATATTGGTACATGTTTAGAATAGGAGTTATTCTTGATATTGATTATGTTCCTGATTAGGGTACATGTTTAGAACATGATTTAGTATGGTATTGATTCATGTTCTGATTTTGATACATGTTGGAATTGTTTGTTATATGCTTTTATATTGTTTATATGATTGCATGTATACATGATTTATACTGGGAATGTAGTTCTCACCGGAGTTATCCGGCTGTTGTCTTGTTTGTATGTGTGCATGGCAATAGGTAGGATAGGATCAGGGTCAAGAAGAGAACGAGGCTGGACTAGATAGCGTGGAGATCCGGGCTTCAGAAGCAACTTAGGATTCAGTACTGATATGTAGTTGAACCTAGTTGAATTATTGTAGATCATACAATAATTGTATGTTATGTTTAATATGTAATTTGAATTTAATTACATTACGTTTCCGCTTTGTATTTAAAAAAAAAATTAGACCCTGTTTATTATAATTGTTTAAAATATTCCTAAAGACGATTAAGGAATGAATTAGCGTTCGGGTCCCCACACTCAGAGTCCAACCATACGATCGCAACCGATGGTAACTGACGCAAATTCCTTCAGCAGCACTTGACACAACCCTAATTCGTTTCCTACCTTAGAGTGTACAATAAAAGATAAAATTTTGGAAATAATACATGAGAGGGACTAGAGCAAAGATTTCTTTTATTCAAACACAAACATTTATTTATTACATAGTAACCTCCTGTAGAGGAGGAGAAACTTGTTTAGCTACTAATAGTAGCTGAACTCACTACACACATAAACTTGAAAGAGAAAATATTACAAATAGTTTGAAGAAAAATGAAGAGGTTGATCGATGCCTTCATCTTCCTTCTGCTTTTTTATTTATAGAAGGCTCCTCCGGATTTGAAACTCGGACTTCAAATCTTCATAAGCCTTTACAGCTTGTTTGGGGACCATATAGTGGTTGAGTGGTCCCTTCATGATCTGTCTTTTTCTAGATTATTAGTCTAAAAATTAGCTTCTCATCTTCTTTTATTTCTTTAAGAAACCAGTGTCGATGAGTATGTAGGATATCTGCGATAATCGGATCTCCTTTTTCCTGAAAACGCCGAACCAGCCATTTAAGAGCCTCTGCTTCTTTTCTCTTATAACTGATTCTCTTTTTCAAAACTTTTAGATATAGCCGATACATCTTCAAGTTTTGTTTGGGTGTGTTTTACTGGTTCCATTCGTTCTTATTTATAGATAAAGTTTCGGGACCAGTTGTCTTGCTTTTATTCATTGGATTCCCTTTTCAAATTAGGTATTCAATGTTCCTTGTCATTTTCCACCCATTATTGGTGGTCCTTGAATTCCACTCACATGATTTTTCACATGGTGGTCCTTCTTTTCTTGATGGGATGCTTATATGTTCCTTTTAACTTTGTCGAGGAATCTTTGGCTTTCGGTTTTCTTCGAGGAAAACGTGAATGTGGTCCATCCCCACTTGTGTTTGTATCGGTAAAGTGTTTCCGATCAGATCTCGGTTTTAATCCTTTACCGAATTCGGGCTCCTTCTGGTTTTGGCATTCTGGACAGATGTTTTCAGACCATCTTCCTACATGTGTCATATTACAGAATTTTCGACGAGTTTTTTTACTTAACGGCAGCTTGATATTCCACAAAAGATTTCTCTTTTTCTCGAATAAATCTTCTGCAAAACTTGTAGTTTTTCATGTCATGGTGTTTAACAGGAATGATCCGTTCACTGAATGATTATAAAATTTGAACGGAAACTTGACTTTGTCCATCTCAGTGAGACAGACCCATAAACCCCAAGCTCTTCTGGTAGAAATGTCATCTTCAGAAATTGAAGCAACCAGAGGTGTTTTTTCTGTTGGAGGATCTTTGATAAATTTTTGAACATTTATATCCGGCCTCCTTAACTTGATGAAATGAAAGGCTTCATGAGTTCATTTCCCTGCTGGTTCTGGTGCTGCATTGAAAAAGTATAGCTCCAAAACATCTCCTCTGGACAAATAATCATTATTCGCCCAAGTTTCATGAACAGCTTCCTGGATCCATTTTGGTAGATCTGAAATTTCCGGAAAGCTGGGTGATGTAGTATAAACTGAGGCAAGAGCCCCGGATTCATACCAAGCTTTGACCTCCTTGGGATATGAATTAGGTTTCATCCATACCCTAGGATATTTCCCTAAAACATCAACCTATTGGTAGCTGGGTTAATGTCAATTCTTGTTTTTAATTTCTCCCAGTTCTCTTGGTAAACCTAAAATGGAGAAATTGCAATTTCATTAGTACCAACCTTAGCTTTGCCTTTGTCAGTACGAGGCCTAAGGTTGATCTCTCCCTCTTCAATCCCCGAGGTGCAGGGTTGACTTGATGACTCAAGATAAGGATCCGGAGTCTCAATTTTTGTTTCAGCCGATTCATCTGGTGATGATCCCGACTTAACACTTGTGCAAGGGGTATTTGAATCCCCCGCTACAGGTATAGAGTCCTGTACTCGAAAACTCTCCATTTAGGAAACCAATGGCTTCTAAATGCCTTGGAGGATAGGCCTTTGCATTACAGACCATAACTGAGTATATGCCTGTAAACAACCTGTAATTCGATCAGAGACAATTCTCTTATCTGCTTGTTGTAGCCTTCCCGCAACTTCTGCGTTAACGGCCAACTTTTTGAACTCGGTTTGAAGCATTTCAAGGTGTTCCCTCAAATGCCTCTGCATCTTGATAATAGCATCAATGTCAATGCTGTCCATCTCTTGTTAAAAAATCTGCAAGAATATTTTCATGAGATTTTATTATCACAATATCAAAAATATAATTCTGACATAATGCCTGCCATCTTAATAATCTTGCCTTCTCAGGTTTAGACTCAATTCTATTCCTTAAGAAAGCTTTTACCTGTGTGTTATCAACTTTTAAAGTAAATTTCTTTGCAGGTAAAAATAATGGCCATTTTTCAAAAGCTCTTTTTACTGCATAAAATTCCTTTTCATTGATATGTCATCTGATGGCTTCTGCATCTGAGAATAACCAACTGCAATATGGTGTGAGCTTAGTAAGAACTGCTGCCCACCAATGATTACTGGCATCGGTATATAATACCAGTTCATCTTCGTCTTGAGGAATAGCCATTTTTGGAAGATTTTTACAAACCTCCTTTAAATGGATAAGTCCTTCTGTGTGTTCTTTTGTCCATATAAACCTTGCATCTTTTTTCAATAATGGACTGAACACCTTCCTGTGTTTTGCTAGGTTTTTGATAAACATCCCAGCAAAATTAACAACTCCTAAGAAACTTTGAAGTTGTTTCTTGTCTTTGAAATTTTCTGGAAAATTCCGCACCTTTTCTACTATGTGTTCTTGCAGAATTATTCCTGACTCATCGATTTCAATTCCGAGGAATTCAATTTTCCTTGTAGCAATGACTGCTTTCTTTTCAGATAAAAAAAGTCCTTCTTTCTTGCAAACATTAGATAAAATCTTTAACATATTCATTCATATCTTTAGATGCTATTAAAACATCATCAATGTAAACAAACATAAACTTAAAATAATCTTTAAAAAGATTATCCATTTTTCTTTGAAATATCTGGGGTGAGTTAGCCAAACCCATTGGTAATACTTCTCAAATATAATGTCCTTGAGGTGTGGAGAAAGCTGTGAATTTCTTGCTTCCTTCCTCCATCCGAATCTGATAAAATCCGGACTTACAATCAAATTTAGAGAATATCTTTGTATTACGTATGCAACTGGTTAGATATTCTCTGCTTGGTATAAAATACCGATCAAACTCCAGAATTTTATTAATTTCTTGATAATTAATAACCAATCTGGGTTTTCCTCGTTTTATCTCACCATGGTTTCTTAACAGAAAACCTGGACTGCTATATGGTGACGTACCTGCTTTGATTAAACCAAGGTCCAAATGTTCCTTGATTATAATCTGCATGTCCCTTTGATCAATGATATTCATTGGGATATGCTTGCAACGGACAAATTCATACTCTTTGCCTTCCTTAATCTTAAGACAAGCTTTGAGTTGATTTCTGTCCCACCATGCCAAGGGATCTTTATTGTAATTTTCTTTGATCCTCTTCTTGACATCTTCCAATGATGCCTTAGATTCGAACTCTATTTCATTTGTTTGTAGAGTTATCTTAAGGCATTCTATATCTTCTGGTTGGAGTACTTGATATGCTCTTAACTGGAGCATTGTTTCTCCAAACCGTCTAGAATCCTTCATTTTTGGGTTCAAAAGTTGTCCTGAATCACCACGCTTGCTGCGAAACTGGATCGGCAATTTTCTGTAAAATGCCTCTCGTAGTCTCTGGACTATGATTTTGTGATCACATGGTGTTGTGAACACTAATCTTCTAGTCTCATTTTCTTGTGTATAGGACTTGAACATTTGTAGGAAATTATTTCCTAACAATATGTCAGCTCATGTATCATGAAAATAAATTGGTGGTGTCTTTACCTTGTACCAAGGTGTTTGCCCAGCACCGCCAATCATGATTTCAGTCATCTTAATCCCTTTACATAGAATTAAGATTCGTATGGAAAAATCTCTTCCACCAATCTTGGGTAATTCTTCTTCCAGATTATTTGGAAAAATTCCTCATTTTGCTGTACATATTCCAGCACCTGAATCAATATAAGCAGCAAAATATTCTGCCTTATATTGTTCATATAACATTCCTATTGGAATGTATATAGAAAATTGGCTTGTGGTCATTGGATTTTTCACATCTTTTCATTCGCCATAAACTTCATTCCATACTCTAGACGTTTCCAAGGTTTGTGTTCCTCGAGAAACTCTAGTCCAAGAATCAATCTATCTGATTCTTTTCCTGGAATTCCTTGAATATGAACTTCCAATTCTCCGATATTAATCAGTCCTTGGTAAGTTCCTATCATTGGTTGTTCCAAATAGTATATTGAATTACAAGGAAATTGATTTCTTTGCTTAGTAATATCAAATACTATTTCGACTTCCTTCCACTCTTCTGGGCATCGAAGTTTTCCTATTGTATAAAAACTTTTCAGCTTCTGTTGGGTTTCTATAACAGGTGTTTTTCCCCACCTGTAACTCGTAATTGTATCTACTTGAAAAGATAGTCTTCTTGATTCCAATCTAAGACTTTGATTCCTTTATAGAATCGGTTTGTCATGTATTTGGATATCGGTTTCCTGTATTAAAGGAAACTCAACTCTCTCCGGATAAATTGCCTGAGCAACTTTTCCGAATATCTCAGGGATTTCAATAAACTCATTTCTAATAAACAATTCAGAATGATGTGTATTAGATAGAGCATATGAAATTTGATAGATAATAGAATATGGCCTATTACCTTCTTTCATCAGCCTTTTTTCCTTGAAGTTCTGATGCAATGTCAAGGCTCGGCTGAAATCTCGATCTGCCAGGTTGTAGGACTATCCTTGGATACATTACTCCTACAATTTTTCCTGCGCAGAGATTTCCTGAGATTGTTCCCAGTACTGAATCTTGTAAATTCCCCATTCTTTTATCACATATAGCAATATCAATAGGTGAATCTATCCCTTCTTTGAAAGTAGCCTTTATCATAATCTGGATTGCTCCAATATGAATCCAGGACATAGTTCTTGCTACTTCTATCTTGAGTTTTTGTAATTCTTCCTTAATTTCTTCGGAAGGAATTAACTGCATCTCCATTCTATTTCCTGTAATTCCATCGGGATTGCCATTTCCCTTCTAGATACTTTATAGATTAGATGATGCTTTCTGTTTCTTAGGCCAAGACTTCCTAAGAATTTTTCTACATGTCCTGCAGAGAAACCTTGGTATCTCTGTAGACTCGGATTTTCTCTCATGATTCTTTGAACCATGTTATGAGATATTGTTGTCTGACTGAAAAACCCAGACAGATCTTCATGTGTTTCGTGTCGAAACACCTCGTCTTCAGTCAGATTCCGATTATGTTCCATCAGATTCTCCCCGACTCAAGACTTCTTCTTCTTCATATATACTTTCATCTGAGGCGATGTCCTCAAATCGGTATACTTGAATAAGATCTTGGTAATAAACTGCTTCTTCAATATCCGGGGTAGGATCAAAGCGTTTAATACCTCTTTTTTCATTTTCTGGACAGTTGGTCGAGATATGACCTCTTGCTCCACATGTCCAGCAATTACAGTCCTTGAAACTTTCATTGGCCCGAGTATGAGCTCTTCTGAAAGTTTTCTTGGTAGGTTTTCTTCCTGTGCTTCGAGATGTACTCGATGCTTGGGATGATATCCTACTCCTCGATGGTCCACTTCTCTGTCCAGATTTATAAGATCTGGCTTTCTGTTTAGACCATACAGTTCTTGGTTTCCAAGAACTTCTTCCACTTAGTGCATAAGGATGAGTCCTAAAACTTTTCCTCTTATGCTTCTGTGGTTTACTTCCAATAATCGTTGGAAGATCATTTTCCTTACAACACAAAGGAGTTCTTTTGTTGATACCCCTTAAGCGTTTGTAATTCTTTTGTAATGCTACCATATGGCACCATTCTGCCAACTTTCCTTTGAGGAAAGAGGCTCTTCGTGCCAACGTATCTGGATTTCCAGGTACGTATTCCCTAATGAGCATTTCTCTCCAGGGACTCGGCATTTTTGCGAAGAAAAGCTGCATAGCTATATCTTCTTTGACTCCTGAATTCCATCTATATTTAGTGAATAACATAATATATTCATCCACCAAACATATATCATGTAATTCCAAACTATACAGAGCTTGAGTATATTTATTCTTCTTCTCTGTATCTTGACTGTTGAAATAGTCTACCCTTATGAAGTGTGCTTTAAATAGGGTAGCCATTTTTCCAGCGATCTCACTAAGAGATTCACCAGCTAGAACTGATTCCTTCATGTCTAATGAAGTCATATCCCAAGCAATTTTCACTGATCCCATAAGACTCATTTCCAAAAGTTTAATGAATCCTTCTTTGTTGAGATCGAGTGTTCCCGCGGCAATTCTCATAGCAAATGTCAAATCATCTATGAGATCTTCTCTGTTTTTGAAGTCTAATGCATAAGGTTAAGCATAACCCCATAAGGATGTATAGGATCCAAAACAGTTTTCCCATAGGGTGTTTGGTGCAAAGGAATTTGATTTCTCCTTGCCCTTGTCCCTGCTGGGTGTGATCCTCCACCAGTATGGAAATCAGATTGAGATTCTCTCATGTTTATATTCTGAGATCCCACACTTTCTCTGGGTGGCTCTTGAGAAGATGACCAGGTTATAGCAGGTGGTGTTTCACCTACTGCTGTGTTCATCTTTAGATCTACTACTTTGAGATTTGCGAAAGATTCCGCAAGCTCTTGTAGATCCTCTAAACCAATCATTTCTAAAGTTGTCATCAGATCAATTTCTTTTCTGAGACAGACTTGATTAGATTGATCATCTTTTCTTCTTCAGTCAAAAGTTTTGACACCACTCTGGCCTTCCTTTGTTGATGTAACAAACGTTCAGTACCAAAGGATGGTGGTAACCAACCTCCTGAAGTTCGTCTACTGGAAATAGGTTGTTGTTCCAGTTTCTGAATTCTTGTTTGAATATCCTTTAATATTCCAAGAATTTCTTTCTGGGTTTCAATGATTTTCTCATCTCGTTGTGGTACAAAATATATCATATTGCCATAATTTTGTGCTGTCTTCTGAATTTCTCTAAGATCTGAAGAGAGCTTAGAGGAATCTGGAACTATCTCCAGAAACTTATTTGTTTGAATCATAAGTTTACCTGAGATTGTACCTGAGGGTGCAGTAGCTTCCTTTCTGTTTCTGATATCTAACAATAGTTAGATGCACTTGTTTATATTCCAAAATTCTGGAATATTCTTTGTAAATTATTTTCTCGAACCGAAGTTCGTATTCATAATTTTTTCAAAATTCTCCTTCTCATACAATTAGTTACTAGTAATAATAAAATTTGTGTTTGAAATAAATCCACCTAAAGCTCTGATACTATTTTGAAAGCGTGAGGATCAATTAAACTTAAAATAGGAATAAGGGTATTTTTGTCCATTTTAAGGTATTAGGGAGTTTAAAGAAAGTTTTTTATATGTAGGGAGTTTGGGAAAAGTTGAGTTTGGATTTAGGGATTTATGAGCAATTTTCCCTTTTTAAAATTAAATTTTAGGATAATTTTGATATGTTCTCAAAAAAATTGGGGGGTAGTTGAGTGGTTAGACGCATGGAATGTCAAAGCCATTGAGGCAAATTTTTAACATGAGTTGATTTTATGTGTCAAACCAGTCGAGTGTCATATTTCCTCCGAAAAGCCCTAATTGTGAGGTTGAGAGATAAGGATCCCAAATGCAAAATTGAATAGCTAATATTGTATCTGCTTAGTACGTTCTCAGAAATGTCCTCGAAGCGTAATCACAAGGAGAAGGCCGTTCGCCGCCACCCGTACGTTTTTATTTCTGTTACCTTCTTTGTTTTCAAATTTTCAACTCGTAATCATATGTTCCAATTTGTTAATTACGTATGTTTCCAGTTAAATTTTGTTCTTCTGCTCCGTTTGGTTCGAATTGGGTTTTTGGCTTTTGTGTAGTGAGTGTATTAGGGTCTTTTGGAAGCTCATTTCTTTCGTTAATTATTTGTTAGAATGAGGGTAGGGAGTTTTTCTTTTGAGTTATGCTGGTTTCTGAGAGTGTGGATTTAAAATTTGCAGCAAAGAGGAGAAGCCGGAGGAGCCGGAGCTTCCAAGGTACAGGGACAGAGCGAAGGAGCGGAGAGAGGATCAGAATCCCGATTATGAGATAACTGAATTGACGTCCTTTCACGCTGTTGCACCCCCAGGAACTGTTGATCTCTTGTGAGACACTGCCAAATTTTGTCTCGAGATTTTGTTTGTTAAGATTGTTTTATTTTTGTGTGTCTAACTAACTATGCATCTGGTATTAAAGGTCTGCCGATGCCAATAAGTTATCTATTGAGAAGAGCAAGTATCTTGGAGGTATGAATTTTTAGATCGTTGGCTAGTTCTTGAATACATACTAAAATGAAATCCTTGGTATGCGAATTTTATGTTTATATTTTAGTTCGTTATGGAAGATAAATAACTATTCAGCTACATCAGTAGGCAAGAATAAAGAGCACAAGTGAATTTTTTTATTGTCTGTCCGTTTATCTTTCTTGGCCTTTGTTAGTTTGACCTACCTAGATAAACTCGAGCCAGCTAAATTTATTTTGGATGAACTTACAAATATGTTGAGCTTGATTTTTAGTTCTTATATTGATCTCCGATGAGATGAAGATGGGGCAACGTTAGAAATGCATAAAAAAAAGCTTTTGGATGTTATATTGATGTGTAAACGAATTTTTTGAAGTTTTGAAGGCACTTAATCGTCATGGAATTAGTATGATGAATGATGTTGCCCACGCTTGGTTTCTTTCCAGCGCCTGTGGGTATATTTTTTTAAAATTTTAAACTATAATGTTGTGTGTTGGAATATGAGAATAGAGTTTTTTTGGATTGATGATCATGTTGGCAGGGGGTAAAAGTGAAATGGAAATGAGGTTTTAAGAAAGAAAGTTAAAGCGAGACGGTAATAGTTTTCATTTTTTGAGATATAATATGTTTTAGAAATTGAAACAGAACATAGCCTTAGCTTTTAGAGCTTCCCCTTCTCTTGAAGAATAAATTTAAGAAGGGCATCTTTGAACTATTGTATCCAAACAAAAATTTATTTGTACTTCTTTTAAAATAACACTTTGAAAGTCATGCTTGATAATTTACTTTTGTAAGCTTAGTGTTTTGTATCTAAACATACCCAAATTTGGGTGTTTGGACTTGAGCAGCTCAACTTATTTTATTCAATTTTACTGAGACTGAGTTTGATGAACGGAAACATAATTTGGAATGGATTTTCATTGATTTTGTATTTCCATTCATTCTCTTGCAGTAATTCCTCGGTCGCTCGTTACTGTTATTGTTTTCGTCCGTGAAATCCAAGATCAAATTTCAAATTAAGTGTTTAAATCCCACTGTTTGAGTTTGTTAGGGTTTTCTGTATGCTTTAGTCATCAAGGGTAATCACAGATTCTTTTATTTGCAAAAACGTTTACTAAATTTGCCTCCATACCAACTTTATGTTACTTGTAAAGTTGAATTTGTAAACTATGGGTCAAATTCAAATGGCTTTGTTCAAGTCTGTAAATCCTGTGGTGATTATGCATTTGAATAGATTGGCGTTTTTAAACTATTTTTATCTCCAAAACATGGAATTTAATGATACTTTGACTCTAATAATATGGGGTTGTCTCCATCATCATGAAAACTTTTATAATTGGTTTATTCTTGATTGTCTAATGGAAAAATGAATCTGGATGTGGCTATTGCATTGTTTTAGTGGACTTCATTAATGGGTGGGTGATTGTTTTGATCAGGTGATGTCGAACACACACATTTGGTGAAGGGGTTGGATTATGCTTTGCTTCATAAAGTGCGAAGTGAAATAGACAAGAAGCCTGATGTTGGAGAAGAGACCGATGGAAAATACAAGCAAGTGTCTTTGTTTTGCTTCCAAGCACATAAATTTGTTGCGCGTGTTTTTTACTTCTGGGTCTGAGTTTGTGTTGGTTTGTCTTGGGAAACCACTTACGTGAAAATACTCTGCTAGATTATTAAAATTTCTTGTCTTTCCTTTTTATTTTTGTTATCCCGGTAACGTAGAAAACATGGCAATGGTTTTTTTTTTTGGTACAGAACTGGAAAATTATTCTCTTTTGGGAAGCCAATGTAAGACTCGGCTTATTGCTTATCTGTATCTGATATGCCAAAAATATGTTTTACGTTGGATGACATCTTCCTTGACTTGTTCCAAAAATTATTGGTTACCTGTTAAGAAATACGAGGATCTAAAAAGTGTGAGGAGGATCTCAAAGAACAAGCATTAATCTCTTTACAAGTTTGATGGAGGTAGTTGAACAGGACTATCTTTGTCGAGAATTGCAAACACTGATACTTTCTTGAATCTTATGCTGAACCACCTCTTTTAATAAACAGAGTCGACGACTGTATAGCATCTCCTGAAAGACCATCAAGGATAAACATTTTATTAATAATAATTTGGATCATGTTTCTTTGCAGTACAACAGGATAAGGTTTTGTTTAGAAGTTTCATAACTTGCAAGTTGTAACCAGATAATTGATAAAATGAATGTGCTGTATACACGCAGTCAAGCACTAGGTGCAAATTAAATGATATTCTTAAATTTATGTTTTCATTAACTTATGGACTGAGAATATCTCGTGTTAACAGAGGATCAAAAGATGATAAACCAGTAGCTTTCCGAACTGCATCAGCAAAGGTGTGCACATTTTTGTCTGGTTGTTATTTATTTTTCGAATTGCTGGATAATTTTGTTCTTTTGAAATAACTGCAATTATTTTTGTTACAGTCAGTTTATCAGTGGATAGTCAAGCCACAAACTTCCATCAAGACCAATGAAATGTTCCTCCCTGGGCGAATGTCATTCATATTTAACATGGTGTGACGATTTCTATATTTTTACGTTTGGTTATTTGTAGCTTATGAAGTTTTCCTTCTCTAATTGAATGAATTTGTGATTTGTGAGCTACCACTATTAAAAAAACATTGCTTATGTGGCAGGAAAATGGGTTTTCCCATGATATTCCAACCACTATGCACAGAAGTAAAGCTGATTGTCCTGTTCCTGAGGTATGACTTTTGTTTTTTACTTGGCAGTTGATATTCTTTATATGTTTTTTGTGAGAATTATTTTATTTTTTTCTCCAGGAAATGGTTACTGTCAGTGTTGATGGTTCAGTCTTAGATCGTATTGCCAAAATTATGTCATATCTTCGTCTAGGATCGTCTGGAAAAGTTCTCAAAAAGAAGAAGAAAGATAAAGATTCGAAAGGTGCTTTACATAAGTTTGCAGAACGTGATCCCAGTTTTTACATTTTTGTGCATATGATATTACTGGAGATAATCCTTGTAGTTCACTATCGATCATTTTCAGTCATGAATATTCATTACACTGACAAATTATTTAAGTACTCCCTGTAAAAGTGTAGGACAGAATAATGATTCCATATATAACATGGATGCAGCATCACGTTTTCTTATTTGCCACCTTTCTTATTCAGTTTATTTGTTTTATGCACGCTCTTATTTTTCTAAATGGTATAATTGCCTTTTATAATGTGGAATTGTAATATTCAGGGAAGCCATCAACTGTTTCTAATGGACACGAGGAAGATGAGAAATTGCCAAAATCTGATTTGCTGAAGAATCAAAATGGAAGGGAAATTCTACCACCACCTCCTAGAAAGAACCATATTGATCCAAAAGATAAACAGGTCCCAGCTGCTGTTAGGGAGGAAGAGGAGGATATTTTTGTTGGGGACGGCGTAGATTACTCTATTCCTGGTAAGGATATGAGCCAAAGCCCAATTTCAGAGGACATGGAAGAATCTCCTCGAAATAAGGATAGAACTTCCTACTTCACTGAACCGGCCTATGGTCCAGTTCCTCCCTCTGAACTATCTCATGGCTGGCAACAGACAGTGAGTGCCTTGGGTTTCAGTTTTGCATAAATAGTAACTTTATTATACCTTGTTCACCTTACTTAAATTTTCTACCCTTCATTTTAAAAGTTCCACTTCTTAAAAGTTGTTTCTTCCTCAGAACGGATATGATGCATTGCAAGCTCAAGCATTGGCTGGTGGCTATCAAGGAGAGTGGCAGGACTACCAATATGCTGAACAACTTGTGTACCCTGAGCAATATCTACAGCAAGAAATTCAGGCATATGAAATGCAAGGTGGATTAGATGTTCAACTCGAACCACAGTTGATGACTCAGGAAGAGAAGGATAGAGGCTTAGGATCCGTGTTTAAGAGGGACGATCAGCGACTCCAACAACTAAGGGAGAAAGATGCCCGAGAGAAGGATCCAAATTTTATTTCCGAGAGTTACTCTGAGTGCTACCCGGGTTACCAAGAATATAACCGGGCAATTGTTGACAGTGATGATGATGATGATTTATCCAAAATGGATATGGGAGGACGAGTAAGTATTTTTCTTCTGTTACCAAATATGAACAGAAATCAACACTACATATATCCTTGACATTCCCGGGTTCACAAGAAACCTTTTTTATGTGGCTTTATTTCAGCTTTGATTTGTGCAACAAACAGTTCTGATTTTTTTGGGATGGTAAAACAAGTTCGGAATTTTCTTTTAACTTTTGCAGGCGAAGGGACGACTCCACCGGTGGGACTTTGAGACAGAAGAAGAATGGGCAAAATACAATGAGCAGAAAGAGGCCATGCCTAAAGCTGCATTCCAGTTTGGTGTGAAGATGCAAGACGGGCGGAAGACCCGAAAACAGAATAGAGATCAGAAACTTAACAACGACCTGCACAAGATAAACCGAATTCTTGCCAGAAAGAACTCGGAGAAGGGAGAGAGAAACGATGATGGAGGGGTGTACGACGATGACTCTCATCCTGGAAAGAAGCTTAGAATATGAAGTGCGAAACTATTTTCAGGGTAATATGTTATGCCGAGTTTTTGAGTCGTTTTGTGTAATTTAGCGTTTGGTTCGTGGAAAAAGAGCGGAAAATTTGCGTTCTCTTCAATGTTGGTATTGTGTCTGTTTTGGACGGTAAAAATATGGGTTTTTTTTACTTATTTTTAGTGTTATGAATTGTGGTCGAGACGGCTGTTTATGCGGTAGGTGTCTCTTGAGCACCTTGCTGTGGTTCGGGGCTAACCTGTGGGCAAGGTGGTCAGTGATTTTAAAATATTAGTCATTTTAAAATATTTGTCAACTATCGAAGTCAATTAATTTAAAAAAAAAATCAAAATCAATCAATTTAAAAAATTATATATAATAAATAGTATGTCTCTTATGAGACAGTTTCACGAATTTTTTTCTGTAAGACGAGTCAATTTTTTCGATATTCACAACAAAAAGTAAAGTTCTTAACATAAAAAGTAATTTTTTTATGAATGATCTAAATAAAATATATGTTTGTCAAAATACGATCTGTGAAACCGTCTCGAACAAGTTTTTGCTTATAATAAAATCAATTTTCACTCTTTTTTTAATATATTTTTGTTTCTATTGTTTTCCACTATCAGTAATCATTTGTTTAAAATCGTCTCTGGTTGTCGTTATCTTTTACCATTTTAATTATCTTGTTAGTTTATATTTATACATTATATGTATTTTGTCTAGATTATATTATATTTTTTGAAGTTTTTTTTAATGTATAAATATTATTTAATTATATATTAAATAAAAAATGATTATTTGTAAATACGTTACATGATTATATATAATTATTTATTAAAAATTGTTAAAAAAAATTCAACCATCCAGAAGACGGAGGCGGAAGGGGGTCACTGATCTCTCCATTGAATATTGTTATTTTTCAATCTTTAGTGAACACAGAAATCCTATTTAGTTTCTCATAACGATTTTTTTAACTCTTGATTTATTATTTTATCATGTAATATATTTATATCATCTTATAATTGTAAATTTTTTAAATCATATATAAAAAAAATCGACTGACTAATATTTGTGTGTGCGTGTGTGTATATATATATAAATGAATTTTAACCATCAAGATGGATATAATTTTATATAGGCAAAAACTTGTGTGAGACGATCTCACGGGTCGTATTTGTGAGACGGATCTCTTATTTTAGGTCATTTATGAAAAAATATTATTTTTTATGCCACAGATTAAGATCCGTGAGACAGTATATATATATATATATATATATATATATATATATATATATATATATATATATATAACACTTGGTAATAAATTTTTAAAGCATTTTCTTAAAAATATATTTTTTTTAAAAAATGAATTTTAACCATCAAGATGGATATAACTCATCAATTATTGATTTTAAATATATAATTGTTTGGCAAAAACTTGTGTAAGATGGTCTCACGAGTCATATTTGTGAGACGGATCCCTTATTTGTGTCATCTATGAAAAAGTATTACTTTCTATGCTAAGAGTATTACTTTTTATTGTGGTCATCCATGAAAAGTATTACTTTCTATGCTAAGAGTATTACTTTTTATTGTGAATATCCGTAGGGTTGATCCGTTTCACGAATTAAGATCCGTGAGACGGTCTCACATAATACTACTCTAATTGTTTTTGCTTCTAAAAGAATTATTTTTTCACTTTCCAAAAACAGGAAAAAGGAAATTGAGGTTTATAGTTGATGCTTTATCCTCCGAGTCCAGCAATAAACGTGTCGTTTCAGCCAAAAAGAAAATCCCTTTTCCTTCACTCAAATTACGACACAATTAGGCGATCTCCTCCTCAATTTTTTATTGATTAATCTTTTACAGTGTGTTTGCCAACATGGAATTGGAGGGAATTTAATGGGATTTGGAATTACAAATACCATTTTAGTGTGTGGTAAAATGGGATTGATAATCGACGGTTGCAAAATTGGTAGGATTTCGTGGAATTTCATGAGATTTTAGTTTTATCTCCGTAAACCCTAAATTGAATTGATTGAATTCTGCGATTACGTATTGGCAGCAATTGTTCCGGTAACTAACTCTTTCTTCCTCGCCGCCTTCTTATTTTATCTAAAAATTTAAAATTTGGTTGTTTTGTAATTTGTGAAGGGAGCAGATTGTTTGAGTTTTTTCCAGCTTCTTGTGTTTATTTCTGCTGATGTTATATTTAGTTTGATGGCTCAATTATGCAGCTGCGGTTGTTTTTTTTTTAAAATGTTTCAGGACACTTCACTCTATGCTGTCATAACTAACTTAGCTCTTTGCTTGCAGTTGCTTTGAAAATGTGTAATATCAGATTCTTGGTTTCATGGGCGATTTGCTTAGAATTGTTATTTTTGCCTTGGTAGCAATCTTGTTTCTGTAGATGTGCATTTACAACGCTCAACTTGCTTTCTTACATTAGTTTCCATGTTTAACTTTATTAGAAGTACTAGTTTTGCTGGTCTCTTTGGCTTTTGGTTATTTAGATGATATGCGAGAAATCTTGATGTAATTGCTTATTTTGTTTTCCTATTTCCTTTTTCTTTAGTGCATCGTTGTTGTTTATAGGCTGGTTCGTGATTTATGGCAGCATCGAATGGGAAAGTCATGTACTCTTCTATTTCGAATGTAGAAAGGGGAAATAAAAAAATCACATTTGTAGATGACTTCGATGATGATCCCTGGTCTGCTGCGCCTGAAGGGCCAAACATGGAGGGCTTGAGTAAAAAAGTATCATATCCATTGCCACATGGTTCTGATGATTTTATGGATGAGGGGTATGACTCTGGTGAGGATAGATACACCCTTGTGCGTCACAGTGGCACCCCTGAGGTGAACCTAAGGAATGTATTGAATGGGATGTTTGCTATCCTGACAGGGCGTAATAAAGACTTTTCCAATCTCAGCAACAGCTCAAATGTTTCGTTTCTCGGCTCTTCAAATAATGGAGAGACATTCTTGCACCCTTCAGTTTACATACCAAGTGCTCCCCCACTTCTTGAACAGAATGCTTTTGATTGTAATGCTTATAAAGAAATTTTAGAAGCCGAACCACCTGAATGGCTTCCAGACAGCTCCACAACAGTTTGTATGCAGTGCAATACTCCATTTACGGCTTTGACTAGAGGAAGACACCATTGTCGCTTTTGTGGACGTATCTTTTGTAGAGCGTGCTCAAAAGGCAGGTGCTTATTACCAGCTAAGTTTAGGGAGAGGAATCCACAGAGGGTGTGTGACACCTGCTACGATAGGCTTGATCCATTGCAGGGTGTTTTAATCAACACCATTGGCAACGCTGTACAGGTTGCGAAGCATGATGTATCGGATTGGACTTGCTCAAGAGGATGGATTAACCTTCCACTGGGTTTGTCCATGGAGCATGAAATATATAAGTCGGCGAATACATTGAGGAGCTTTTGCCAGGTTCAGTTCCCATGCTTTTACATACTTTCTCGTAAGTTAATGGTTGTATTAATTTACAGACAAACCTCGAGTTACCAATTGTTGCAACCACATTATGTTCTAATACAAAATCCACGGGATAGAATAATATAAGGATTAAGAACCTACCAGAAAGATTTAAATTAAGAAATATAGTTGAAAATGACAAATAAATAAAGAAAATTATTATGATTTATGATAGAACCCTTGAACAGATCAGGATTTTCCTCAAAAGCAGTAGCTGTTGTTGAAACTTCCCCTAGCATTGGTAGAGTCCTGAAAGATGATAAAAATAATAACATGCTCTCAAATCCAAAATAAACTCTAACCTACCCTAAGGTGGCTTTCAAAACCCTAATGGACCTGCAGTTGGGCTGAAAACAATTTAATGTTTATGAGTGACCATCTGTATAAATTGAAATCAAATTGTATATTGCACAGACTGCTAGATTGAACCCTGAGAAGTCAATTCCTGCTGCTGTTTTAAGAGGAGCGAGAGGTTTAGCTATCCTAACAGTTGCAAAAGCTGGAGTGCTACTTACATACAAATTTGGAACAGGATTAGTTGTCGCTAGGAGGTCAGATGGGTCGTGGTCTGCACCATCTGCTGTACTTTCTGTTGGTTTGGGATGGGGTGCCCAGGTATTAACAAAAGTTGTTGTTATTATTGAAATAAGAAATATCTTACGTGAAAAATTCGATTAAATCTGAACAGTCTTTTTCTCAAATGCCGCTTCAGTAATAATTGAATATGGTAAAGAGGATTTGGATGCACGAGTTGTGGCATTGTTCTTGGTAATTGGACTTAGATGGTGTTTTGTTCAGCTTATAAGATATTCAAAACAACTTACAAGTTGTTTGAGAGTTTATAAGTTCTTAAAAGTTGTTTGGTAAATATTTTAAAAATGATCTTATAAATAGTTGAAATAAGCTATTTGACATTAAAAAATTTGGGGTACCTCAACTTATTTCAAAAGATATTATTTGAATAACTTTGAAAGGCCGAATTGTCCTTATTAATTTTATCATGTCTCAAATATACTCTCATATGATATATCCAGCAAAATTAATTTTAAAACTATATGTAACAGTAATAATTTGATTTGACTTTTTTTATGATAATAATATTATTTTAGAAAAAATAACTATTTATTTTTATAATATCACTTCCTTTTTGGTAATTATTATATAAAAAACTTATAATACAAAATCTATCAACAACTTAAGTTTCGTTGTCTTATTTTGTACAAACACTTTAACAACTTATTTGACATCACTGCTTATGAGCTCCTAAAACAACTTATAAAATATAAAAGCTTATAAGATGTTTAAATAAGTTTAGTTAAACATCCTTTTAATCCAGCTCTTTCATTATGATATCCTACTAATTTGCATTTCTCATTTATTAAAACTTGATAAGTTGCTAGTATGCCAAAATGGACTTCTGTTTTTGAAGTGAATGGCTGTTCATTTGGATATGCAAGTTGTGTCACCTCTAGTTACTGCAGACTTTTATGTGATTACAGGTTGGGGGTGAACTCGTGGATTTCATTATTGTCCTACGTGACCATGACGCTGTGAAAACATTTTGTAGTCGCGTGCATTTTTCTCTTGGTGCTGGTTGCAGTGCTGCAGCTGGACCGATAGGGAGAGTTTTAGAAGCAGATCTGCGAGCTGGAGATAAAGGTTCTGGCATGTGCTACACGTATAGTTGTAGTAAAGGTACAATGTTCTTGATTATACTCTTGTGGATTTTTCAAATAGCTGAATGTCAAAATCATGGTGTTTTTTTGTTCTTAAACTGAATTTATGTTGCTACTCTCATTCAGAGCGATGATTCCTGATGAAGGATAGAACAAATAATAACCTATCTTTTGTTGATTAACAAGTAAAAGCCATTGCATGTAACTCTTTTAAGAACTAATAGTGTCGTGAGGGAATTTTGGATCAGAAGCATGATGTTTTATGACATTGCTAGCATATTTTGATAACTGGTGGTTGTACATCGCAACTTGATGATTGGTCTCTTGCTTTCTTGTCCTTTCCATTTTCTTTTACGTATTCTGATAATGAAATACACTGGAAACTGGCATATTCATGTACTAATTTATTTTCGGATTAGTAGATGTTCAAACCTTTTCACTAAATTATCAGTGCAACCATTATTTGTGGAACATTAATTTCTACCTAAATCTTCACTCTATTGGCGAGTTCTCGACTCTTTCAGAGAAAAAACAGTTGAATGAAACGTGTATTTGGTGTGGGTATGTCAGGTGCTTTTGTGGGTGTCTCACTTGAAGGGAACATTGTTGCCACAAAAATGGATACAAATCTTCGCTTCTACGGTGATCCATATCTCACTACTGCTGATATTCTACTTGGGACAGTGGACAGACCAAAGGCCGCTGAACCATTATATGCTTCTCTTAGCGACCTTTACTCTAAATTGCAATGCTAGTTCCATCTGCTTATTCAAATATGCAGCCTTTATAAGGTGAGAACTTGGTAAAAATGTCGCGCAATTATGCCTGTGTGCGTGTGTTGAATCTCACTTTGCAACTATTGTGAATATTGTTGTTATTCCCATGTGATATTCCTAAAGGTTAGCTACAGGGTAAAGGTTCGAATACTTGTATATATATAAGAAATGATATATTTGTGTTTCATGATTATCAAAGAAGAAGTTCTACTGACTACTGTCTATCTGCAGGAACCAATTTGCTAAGTTGTGCACTATGATTTGTTTTCTAGTACTTGTGTAAGAAATTAAGGAATTTTTTTTTTAATGAAACTGTTTGGGAAAATTATTCTGTGCAATAATTTAATGAGAATATAATGTGAATTCTGAATTATTATTGAATGTGTCTCATTTGAGACCGTCTCACGGATCCTAATCTGTGAGACGGGTCAACCCTATTCATATTCACAATAAAAAGTAATATTCTTAGCATAAAAGATAATATTTTTTCATAGATGATCCTATTAAGAGATCTGTCTCACAAATATGATCCGTGAGATCGTCTCACACAAGTTTTTGCCATTATTTTTTGAGGGAGGAGCTTTTTCCCACGAGTAGGTCTCTTGTGAGACGGTCTCACGGATCTTAATATGTGAGACGGATCAACTCTACCGATATTCACAATAAAAGTAATACTCTTAGAATAAAAAATAATATTTTTTATGGATGACCCAAATAAGATATCTGTCTCACAAAATATTATCCGTGAGATCGTTTCACACAAATTTTTGTCTTTTCTCACACCTGAAAAAATCTGAACCCCAGAAACTCGACCAGACGTCTACCTCTACTAGAATCATTGAACAATCAATTCTAAATTATTTGATTGTATAGGTTGGTGATAAAATTTGGCTCAATTTTTTTTCTAGGTTCTTATCTACCAGATACAGCTAAAAAAATCAATTCAAGGCTAAAATATTTTTTATTGGAGATATCTAAATTTGCACATATAACATAAATAAATTAGTAGGTAAAAACTTGTGTGAGACGGTTCTACGGGTCGTATTCGTGAGACGGATTTTTTATTTGGGTTATCCATGAAAAAATATTACTTTTTATGCTAAAAGTATTATTATTTATTGTGAATATAGGTAGAATTGACATGTTTCACAGATTAAGATCCGTGAGACTGTCTCATATGAGATCCACTCAAATTAATATGCGACTTACCTTGCGTTGTCTTGAGCACAATGGGAATCTGTCATTACCCTTTCGTATCTTTTTCCAAATAAAATCTTTGGAAAGTTGTATTCGAATTCTAATTCTTCATATTTTGAAAATCAATATGTCAAAAAAAGAAATTTATAGGCTTAACATTTCCCCCATCCTCCTATTAGTTCATCTTGTCTTTCAGTTTCTATACAACAACAGTTAAGCAGTTTTATCTCACTAATGAGGTCGATGATTTTTTTGAGAAGTTGAGTTAATAAAGATATAATGAAATATTCGTAGTTAAAAGAATTGAAAGAATTTAGTCATTTACAATCGACGATATATAAAGGGTGCATTTGGACGAAAGAATTTGATGAACTTGGATTTCAAAATTTTAATCTACATACACTGAACATACTCTGATGATTTTTGAATATATGGATTTGAAATTCTTTGGTTTTCATTTTTAGTTGATTTTTTTTATTAATTGACAATGGATTTTAAATTCATAGTTCGTTGAGTCATTTGAGATCTATTTATTCTTACTGATTCTTTATCCAAGCGTAATCATTTAATCCCAAAAACATATATAAAAGAAATGAATAATCTGATGGATCTTGTGGTCACGAATATTTCCTTAAAAATTATTCTATATATATATTTTATAATAATTCAATATTTAAAATTAGTTATTTATAAAATATTAATTACCCACACACATATATATAGACATACACTAATAGTTAATTTTCCACGATATTGTGAAATTTCAATATTGCATTTCATGACATTTACTTGTATTTTTTTCAAAACTTTGGCCAAAATTTTATAGACTTTAAAATATTCCAAAATTTCAACATTGTGGGGAAAAATTTATTCATAAAAAATTTATACTAATTTTTTTTTTATAACTTTACAACCTACAAGCATTATCTTTCGATACACACTGGGTAAACTCCTAGATTATAACAATATCTTGCAAACTACATTAATCAAGTAAATGATACCTAATTTTATTATTATTAAATACCAAATTTTGATTAGATCTAATCACGGGCTGGTCCGGGTCTTGTCCTATCGCGGACCTGGCTTCAGGCATCCTCGGTGCCCGAAAATGCTTCTACTACATTGATTTCTCCTAAGCAATACAAGAAGATTTCGGAAAGCAATGTCTGCTTATTTTCTAATGGTGCCAGACCAGTGTTCTTCCACGACGATACTGCACAGTGACTCTCAATCAGACCTAGCTGAAGAAAACATACATTAAAAGGTGCCTACATAATCAGAGAACTTTCATTTGAACCTTGGTACGTCAAGTAAGTTTCGGTGGGATCTTTTTTTGCCCGATAATTTTCTGTAAATGCATAGATGCCAAAATGTCTCCGGTATCAATTGAAATATAGTTCCTGTTTTGCATGCAAATAATTTCTTACAAAACATTTCTCGATGGCATGGGGTTCCGATTTCTCCTTCCATTTTGACTTTTGCTTCTTTTTGTGCTGTCAATCTAAAGCCTGTTGCATGTAACTTAAGAAACACTTTCATATTAATCCTAACCAGTTGCATCGAGAATTTAAGTGCATATCATCGACGAGAACGTTGCAACCTTAAAAATGATAAATAGTAATAATAATAACAATAATAATAATAATAATAAGAGGTTTACAAAGTTTTTTTTAAAAAAAAGAAGAAGAGAGATTTACCCTCTGATACACGGGATTGCACAAATTATCCAAGAGCTTGACACTGGCAAGTGATTTTAAAAGTAGAATATTACATGAAAAATCTTTGAATTCATGCATAGTTGGCTTAAGAATTTAAATTCATCACTCTAAATGGGACCAATGCATCAAAATTTACTCTTGCTCTTCTTTTACTACTTATATTTCACTGCGTATAAAACGCTTCAGATTGAATAGCCAATCAAACCAAGCATGGTTCTCGCCCTTGCTTGAAACGAATTCATTAGTTTCAAAAAACAGTATTAGGATTCATGTCCAATTGGACCTAAAGACGATCTCGAAGCTCTTTGCATCTACAAATTCGCCATTTTAAGTTTACACACTAAATAATGAGTAAATCCTGTTTCGCAATTTCGTTAATCTACAAAATCAGGTGATACATTGGACAACTTGAAACATGGCCTAAAATGAATCGAAACATGGCATCTTCAAACCTTCTAACTGCATCACAAGAGGCTATCAAGTTGAGATTGCAACTCTTGTACTGAAATCATATTCACTGTATGTATGTCATCAGTTGAATACTCCGATTTAAGTAGAGATTGCACTTGAACATGCGCTTCAATAATGTTGGTCCTGCACATTTAGTTGAATCTCGCATTAAAACACTTTTGATCAACAAGAGAGTTAATTTGTATTATGGAAAAACAATGTAATCAATATCGCACAAATTTGTATATTTTGTATTAGATTATTAGTCCCAAAAAAGAAAAAACTTGTAGTATAAAAAGGTCGAATAACTGCACAGAGCTGAAAATAGTCATCAGAGAATAGAAATCCAAACGAAAAACATCAGAGTGGTAAAACATGTCAAGGGAGAAGAAATCCTACTTTATTGGTCTGAAAAGTATTGCACGGGTTGAAGGATTCTGGAGATAAAGCTTCATTTTACTCATCACCCCTGGCAACTCTTGTTGGATAGCAGAACTCACCTTTTGCATATTTAAGTGTTAGTCAGTTATCATAGGACCATATATTGATAAAGTAAGTAATTCAACATCCTTGAAATGTATATAAATTACACCGAAATTACACCGACGGGGAAACGTGAAATTCAAAGTATACCTTTTGAACAAGTTCAGCGACCTTTTCTGGAGTTGCGAAAGCTTGATCTTTAAGTGGCCTATTAATGGCAGACTCCACCTTCTGATTTTGACTGCCAGAGGATAATGCAACTTTAACAGCAGTAACCTTCACAGAAGAACAATTTGTTGTTAGATACTATTTCCATATCCCATAAATAGTCGACCACATCAACTACTCTGGTCACAACCAAGCTGCATTCCCAAATTTGCAGCCAAACACATGAATCGCTTCTGTGCAATTGGGGTTTCATAGGGCACAATCCCAAACTTGTAGGCACTATTTCCCCCTAATAAGTTTTATTCATCGCTATTGTTAGATAACTGTAGCACATAAGCTAGCCATACCCCAGAACACGACTTCAGCTGTCGTCTTATAGAAATGAATCTGTGAAATTTTTTGGGAAAATAGTTTTTTTCGTCCAATACCTTGTCCAATTTTTTGTTTTGGTCCACTATTTTCCAAAGTTCGTTTCAGAGCACTATCTTTGATATTTTTTTGGCTTTCAATCATATTTCGCAGGAAAATGCTAACGTGACATCAAAAATTGCTGACTTATTCGATACCACGTCAGCAATTTATGGACCAAATTTTTTTCCCCAATTCTTTTTTCTCCTTGTTAGACTAATGTATAGAGACTTGCTAGCTACGTTAATTTATACATTACAAAATTGAATATGTCAAACCTTGGTGACGAAAGATAACATGGGATCCACAACTAGCTTAGTGACTGACATAATGAACTCCTCACAAGTGGCTTTGAGGCTTTTCTCCAAATCCTGCACGTAAAGTGGGTATTACCAACAAATAGAATTAATTAACAAAATAGAACTTCAGATCCTAATAATTGAGGGAAACATAAAAGAATTCGCACATGAGAAAATCAGAAGAAAATACTGAACAAATATCCAAAGTACAAACTCTGCACAAAACTAGTATTTGTATTGTGAAGGATGGGCAATACTTGCAGTTTATGAACCTATGAAGTATAAATTTTCCAAATTATCAATTTACCTTTCTTTTTTTTATTACACACGTGGGGAGGGGAATCGAACTTGGAATGCCAGTTAATCTGGGCAGGGGTGAGACCAAATGGGCTACAAGCCCAGTCTCATCAACTGACCTTTCTAAAGGCAGGAAATGATGATTATAATTATGATCATTCCCGATGATCCCTATTTCTTAATGGCAAAGATGTTTGGCATAAACTAAAAACAAAAAAATAATACAAAATACAAGGCAAACCAATTTTTAACTACAGATATAAGTAAACACAAAATTCCTACACTAAAACGAAAGGTTGAATGTAAAATAAATAAACATGAAGTCCCACTTAAAGACTAAGTCAGCAAGATACCTTCTTGGCATCAATTTGATTTTCCAAAACTCGTGGAGAAAGAGTTCTAGCCAATGAAGTGGACCTTGACCAATCAAATAGTGAAGCCTGACCTCTAAGAATCCGTCTCAAATGCTCCTGGTTCATGTAAAAATAAAGAAAATGATTATCATGGCCAACAATTAACAGATATGAAGCATCTCTGCCACGTGCATGTGCGAGGCTGCAAAGCCAGTCTATCAGATTGCATAATAGATGTCAACATCTACTTAAAATGGTTGTAACTTCCCCCAGATACCAGACAATGTCAAGATCAACCGAGTTAGATGGAAAGAAGAAACTTCAAGGTTACCTTTTATGGAATGGTTGGTGGAGTTGTTATGGCATTTTAAAAGTTCATATGATAGAGTTCACAGGAGAACAACCATGTGTTTGAAATAGCCAAACCAAGTACTTTGATGTAAGAAATTGCCATACAATATTTCTAGAAACTAAACACATTATATGGCTCATATATTCATCCCTTAAGCTCACAATATAAGCCATAGAATGACTCAAATTTTTATAATGAAGACTCATGCCAATTTTTCCATCAATTTATCTCAGATATGCTTAGTCAAGTAGTCACCAGATACCAAACTACACTGATGTGTAAAATTATCCAACTTCTCAATATACTACACATCACTTAAGGTTTGGCCTGATCATTGAGAGTGAGAAATATTTTAAAATTTATAAATTAGTTTGTAGGTTGAATATTTTGTAGGAATATTGTAGTAATTCTGAGAGACAATTAATAATGAAACGTGGGAAAATTGACTTAGGAAGTTGATAAAAACAAGCAAACGATGGGCTTTAGAATGGAGAAATGTCAGCCCAAATGGCCAAACAATTAGAATGGAGAAAGGTCGGCACAAATGCCAAATAAATGGAGCCCAAGTTTCCGATAAGCCTTTGTTTTTATTCCAAAATCAAAAGGTATGATGCATTTCACCTTTTAGTTCGGAAGTTCGCTTAGCGAAACCATGCAAGAGGCTATCTCATCACCCTTGAAAAATTAATTTAATGGCAATGGTTCCCATCACGATCGCAAGGATTGTTCCAGGGTCACTCAGTCAATAACTCAGTGATTATGAATAAGAGCAAAAGTAAAACACCATTAAAGAAGGAATAAAATTGAATGTACTCTCTTGATCATGATATGCATCCAGGATAGTTACAGACCAATTATATCATAGAGGTCAATACATGCAGTATCAGATACATTGTTCATATAAAAGCAACATTAGATACATGAAACAAAGCCCCAATTATCCCTTTTTTCACTGCACATAAGATTTAATCATTTGAGTTTTTTCCTAAAACAATTTGAAACTTTTGAAGAAAAATCATTAGCTTTCAAGCAAAATCACTTACCAGCAAATGAGAGAAATCAAGCTCCTTGTGGGTAACAGAAAATTCGATATCAAACGGTGCAATCTAGAAAATCAAGACTTGATCTGAGTAACAAAACAACAGTGATCAATGTAGTAATTAATAATTAAAGAAACATATTACCTGCTCTCTGAGAATAAGAAGATGCTTTATAAGGAATAGTTGTGCCTCCATTGCAGATGATCTTTTGGCAATTAGTTTGCTAGCTTTCTATAAAAAGAAATGACTAATTATTACCAGCCAAAAACTAAATGAATTGGAAGTGTGAGTACCAGCATGGAACATAACACAACAATTAGCTTAGATCAAGATCAAGAACAAGCATTTCAGAGATAAGAAGTGAGTTCAAATATCTGGAACTGGAAATGAAAACTTGCTAAAGAACTTTCATATTTAGGAGATGAGTGAAATTTTTTTCCCATGCCCAATCCTCAAAGGAACCAGTTGCTGTTTGAGAATTTTGAAGTTTGGTGTATCTCATCCCCTCCCACTAACAAATAAACAAGAACATTTATGCACTCACCTGGATGGATGAAGAGCAAACTTCAACGGCTTCCTGATAAAAAGAAAGATGTAAGTGTACAGGTATATTAATCTCTGCCCAGGGGAAAGATAGCCAAGTTTTAGAATACCTGTGCCAAACCAGTAAAAACTGCTGACTCTAGGCAGCGATACAGCTTGGACAAACAGGATATAGTTCTCTCGAGTGGAGGGTACCATGTTCTGGAAACATCTAGGTTTTGATCACTCTGCAGTAGTACATGTGAGGAAAATATAATGCTTGAATTTGAGTTGGAACGATAATTATATAAGAAATATAGCAGTACATCGTCACATCCCACATGTACAGAAAAGGAACTAAAAGTTTATCTCCTGCTCAATTTATGTATCAAAATGAAATAGCATAGCAATCCCATACCGGACAACTCCAACTACTCTCAACATATTAAAACAAGAGATAATTGGAAACGGCACTAAATCCAACACTGAATACTAATTATAAGGGGAAAAAGTAAATCTAAACAAGATTAAAACATTCTCATACGTGCTTTGAAAAACAAGAGGACTTACCGATGATGTTTCCAACTTTGTCTCAGTTGATTGCTCCAGCTTAGCGGGGTAGTTTAGATCTTCATCTGTAGGAGGATAATTCGCAATCTGGTGGAAAAACAGATGTACAAGTAACAAAATTTGTTAGTTTTCGAGAATGCTATGAGTGTATATCAAGTAACTATAGTTGCAACTCAATCATCAACACCAGAAATCATGATGATTGCGGAACAGGTGGAAGAAGAAATATACATTGAGGTGTTACGTCCAACACCAAGTCCCAACTGTTTTAATCATTCAATTTCACAACTCATTGAAGCCATATTCAAAACACATATCAGTCAGGTGTCAGACGAGTTTTAGAGTGTGACACATGTTAGATGCTGCATGTAGCCGTTTCCACCATATTAGCACGTTCTTGCTGATATCACTGTTGACTGTTTCTTGTTTTTGATGATAATAAAACTTGCTATCGTGTTTCCAATATATTTACTCAAGTGTGAAATTGTTAACTCAAGATGGAAGATGAAACTCGAATTTAGCCAAACCGAAATATGGCGATCTGCAGTGTTCGATGATATCCTACAGATCGGTGATACAAATGTCCAGTAGCCAAAACGTACAAAACATAAAACTTAATTTGGGACAAGTCGTATTTCACGTCAGTTGGGCTAATCGAATGTTATCTAAGGCAAACTGATGGTACTAAGGCTAATCAGTTTGGCTGATCAACAAGGATCAGTTGGGTATAAGCAGTTGCGGTATTTTAGTCAGCATGATCAGCTCGGTTATCCAAATGAAACGATTCAATATGTGTTACGAAGCTAAGACGATGATCTACAAATCATATTTACAATTGAAATCTGAATTGGAGTGTAAGATAATGACACATGACGATGAAAATACAAGTTCTGAGCAAAACTGATTTCAGCAGACCTAGTCAGTTTGGTTTAGTCTAGCTGACGAGCCCAACTGGTAGTAGACCTCAAAATCAGTTAGGCTCGAGAAAAGTGGCAACCAAGGTGGAAATGACCGTTTCAATATCAGAAATAGTATAGAAACTTTCCAAACGATCAAATTCTTGTGTCTAACATATATATCATTCTTGGGGCCTATAAATACAACATCTTGAAGATCATATACAAGCTTGGGAAGGGATTTAAAGCACGGGCAGCCTATATAAAGAAATTAGCTAGAATGAGAGCAAGCCCAAGTGTGATGATACATTTGAGAGATACACACTGTAATGAATTAAATCCTCACATAAATAACTCACACATGTATGTGAGAGTCGAGCTTCAAAGTTTAGACGAGTGGGTCTTCACACAAAGACACTAAAGATTGTGTTTGTAGTCTTGGAAAACATTATACGGATTGTGAGGTTGCGTCCTATAATCGAAAGTATGCTAGGAGTTTCAATTAGGTAAGAGATAAGTCCTAAGTTGAAATGAGTTTGTACAAGAAGTTGTATAAATCAAAGTCTTCTAGTGGATCCTTCCCAAGGGTAAGAAGGGATGACATAGAAGTTGTTAATCTCCGAACATCCATAAACAAATTCGTGCATATTTACTTATTGTGATTATTTACTTGCTACTTTTTTTAAGATGCATTGTTGAAGCATCTTATGTGTATTTCAAATACCAAAATATTGCATATCATTGTTTGATACAAGCTTCAACCAAAAACGTTTCAACTTACATAACTTTTAAATGTTTTACTCTCGAATAATTTATGATAATAAATCAAACTTTATTTTCATAACAAATTTAACATTCACCAAGATGCTTCTAGACGAAGCTAGATAAAAGTTCCTCAACCTAAGATGCTTATGAATTTGAGCTAGATAACCGTTCCTCAACTTTAAAATCAATCACTCAAAAAACATAGTAAAAACCATAATAGTAGTGTATGTAACAAGTAACAAGTAACAACAAATATTATAATAATTGTTGAAGAAGGCATCCCCATAGAAAGATGCTAACAATTAATGTGGGATGGAACGGTCACCTCATCGCGAATGTAGGTGCGAGCACGAAAAGTTAACCGTTCGTGAACATCCGCCAAGATCCTCTCCAACGTTGGACGTAATCCCACTAACGACTCACCTCGTCGGCTAAGCTGTTCCCCAAGGACTTCAACTTTCAGAATATCAACAAGTTCACAGAGTATGTCAAAATTTGCTTCATGAATGAGTTTAGGGCGCAAGGTATCATATAAGTAAGTACACCTGCCATAAAATGGGTAACATGAAGGCCATTGCAATGAAAATGAAGCTGAGGAACTAGTTTGATTAGATATTTAGAAGCGAATTTAACCAAGTTTCCTTAACCTGCAGCATCTGGGATAGTGAAAAAACTTTCTAATGCACAATCAAACATTAGAACAAAACAGCTATTTGATGTTACATTTCTCGATGCAAGGAATGACTGAATAAAAAACTAGTCAAATTGTTTTGCATATTGACTTTAAATCTTCTGCTGCTGGCAAATGGAAATGCATTTTCAAAGGAGAAGGGACATCAACTTTGGCCTCCAAAAATATGTTTGCAATAGAACGGAGTTTTTAATATGCAGATACAGAAGAGAAAACTAGACAAAAAGGCTCTTTGCTACGTTATTTTATACATATGTGGATGGGATGAGATAGAGAAAAGAAGACCATGCTTTCTCCTCAACTTTGTCACACAGAAAATAATAGCCAAAGAGATCATGAACAATTATAGTTGGCTATATTAAAGGCATAAATAGTTTGGTTTAAAACCGATGAATTGCATACCTTCTAGCACATGCTTAGACAATTTTATAAAGTATCCACACACGGTTATAAAACTTCTACCTAGATAAGAATTTAATCAATTTATGGAACATTACTATTACCCAACAAAGACCTGGAGGAAGCTACGGAACTATTTTGGAGTTCTTTCAACAAATAACTTCCAGTTTTTGCTTATAAAATATAATAAATGAAGAAGATCTCAAGTTTGAATTTTCAACTTTCTGAATAGAGGATCCTGCAGGCAATGCACATTTAATTCACTCTCCCCATTATCCCCACCTTCTGCATGACTAATCTTAATTTGGTATCATATGGAATATTTACATGCAATTTTTTCACCATATTTTTCAAAGTTATCCCAAATGCTCTTCAAGCTTCCCGTCTACAATGAGGATAACAAGCAGAAGGCTTCTGAACCAAGTATATCGAACTGGCTATTGTTGATATGACAAAGTTGAGGCATTGAATCCAACCTTTTGTCATCAGAGACATTCTACTCTCCCTAACAAGCAGCATGAATGACGACGCTTTATTCAATCAGACCAAAACCTATTCCAACATTTATGAGTACAAGCCCATGCACTAAGGCAGAGAATATTTTCTGGGTCTTTTTAGTACAAAAAAGACTCTTTACTGTAACTTATGGACCATCAAAAGTGGAAGATAAACAGGTTCATTGGGGCATAAATTATTAGGTTCTAATAGCTCACAGTGGATCAATTAGAGGAGCCAAACTAGAAACATCCTCTGCAGATGAGGGGAAGAAATGGTCAAAGAGTTGATGCTCAAGCTGACACACCTGGAAAACAAAAATTTGATGATCAAACTGACACAACAGCAATTCAGTCATCTATATAATATATGTTCGGTAATCTCATATTCAGCGACAAGACAAAAACAGGTATACACAAATTCAATAAACATGGAACATATTATCCACAATCATATTTTTTCATTCCTGATATTTGTGAAATATAATAGCGGCAAAACATAATAGTTGTTTATCTGTCATGCAAAATAAATAAGCATTAAACTACTACTTGATAGAATCATCATATCTAAAGCTTAACACCCACGGGAGAAAATGGAGTGATCTTCTACATTGGATCCCACTATCTACGGGATGAGTTGGTCGTTGACAGGTTGTTATCTACAACGAATTTTGCCAACATTCAATCATAGAACAACTGGTCCATCTCCGAATGGCATATATCAAACATTGGCCACACTCCCAATATTGAAATGCAAAAAATCATATAACAACCGGTCTATCTCCAAATTGCATATATCAAACATATGCAACACTCCCAATAAATGAAATGCAAGCTAAGTTTGATGTAGCTAAATGTCCAAGCAATGTTGCTAAAAGCATTTTACAGAAAAAGTTCAGTTAAGTGATGAAAGTTGCACAAGATTCTAATGCACATAAAAAACATCATTAACAAGCTTGGCCATTCAAAAAGAAACAAGGATTGATATAAAAAAAAAAGCAAAGAAAAGAAAAAGGACCTCAAGCTAGGAAAGAAAAATCATGATTGACGAGAATAATTGATAGCAAAATAAAATGAAAATTTAAATATAGTTTTATGTTTTCAAAGACATAACAGTAAACGTATTTGTCATTTTCCGGAGTTGGTCTGGAACTATTGTGCATTTTCTATAGTAGAAAATTTCCAGTTTTTTTCATATGAATATGTTTATGTAAGTTACAGATAACAATTATTTAACAATTGGAAAAATGATAAAACGGTGCCATCAATCCCAGTAATACTTTGACTCTCTGACTTGAGCCTTTCAAATGAAACTGAAATGCAATGACGATTTTTTTCCCACATAAAATCAATTCGATCAAGCAAGTCTAATGATACAACCAACCAAGCTAACCCCACAACCTGATGACCATGAGTTGGGAGAGAGAAACACGAGAACTTCTGAGTTCTGATAGTCGTGAAAATTGTTATGGGCGTCAAACTCTATGACACAAGTCCATGGTACACTTACGAAAGTGCTTGATACGCTTCTTCATCTAATTGTACATCATTTTCTTAACACATAAATAATAAGTCGCTGGAATAACATGAGCAGGAGTATAACATGATAGATGCTTGTGCTTTGAGAAATAAAAAGATTCTGACACCACAAGAATAAAGGTAACTTAGTTTTTTCCTATTTTAGACCAACCTTCCCCTTCCAACTGTAACTAAACTTAGAACATAATCATAAACCGATGAAAAAATTATATCAAGACAACCTGCATTAAGTATGCACATCCAGATCTAGTCAATGAAGGCAAGGCTTCTCTCTTGGCAAATTCAGAAATACGTTGCTGTACTATGCCTTTCACCTAGAAAAGGTAAAGTTGAAAGGAAAATAAGAGCAGAATAAAATTAGATATTACTGGTACAGTTAACAAAAGGATTATCAATTTTAGACAACATGTAAACAGCATTGAAGAAAGGAATTCACTGTGTAAGTGAGAGTGGGTGGGTTTACTTTTTCTTTTCTCCCTCATTTTATTTTTCGTCTGGTGCTAAGGGGTGGGATTGAGGAGGCAGATTTACTCACCAACAGAAGCCTCTGTTCACAGTAAAGTTTGTGGCATTCCGTGAGTATCTGGACATATTCCTTTCTGAGTTTTCTGCTTTCAATTTCCTCCAACACTGGCTTGAGCTGCAAAATGTAACCTTTTTCAGTTAATTGCATGCACCATAGTTTCAATTTTTCAGTTAATCCTCTTCCATGTTAAGTTTTATTCAGGGCAGCAGATTGGAGTCATAACAACCAAGAAGGGTGGAAACTGTTACCTCATTTGCTGCTGCCTTGAACCGGACATAAATAACAGATGCTTCTACACCCTCCGAAACTGTTGCTTTGTTGCCAGCATTGCTTCTAATTGCTGCCTGTACCTAGAGAGTGGAACCAAAAAATTTGATGGATGTAACTATTTTTCTGTCAACAAACACAAAAATCAATGTATACAACAAAAGCGAAGCAAATATACCTGAGATGAGGTATTCTTGAGGACAGAGAGAACTCGAGAACGAATCATTCCCAAAGCTCGAGACTGTCCCGTGAATAAAATACAGTCATATATAAGCTAGGTAAGAAATAAATCTACAAACTGAAAAATAAAATTACTGCCAACAAGACTGCCTTAAATAAACAGCCACCAAAGAGCATAAATACCTGAAGTTGTCTGAACTTGACCAAGTATACATTGCACTCAGCATACTGTGGGTTACTCTCAACATATCTACACTCAAAAAAACATTTATAATATTAAAATCACAAATTTCTTGAAAATGTTGGTCAAGTGATAAAATCACCAAGATGATAATGTCTGGGCATGGCTAGAATCCCGCAGTTCATGCATTAATTAACATTTTCAGAATCATGAGATGAATAATATCCATACAAGATAATTACCACATAGTATACGAGTTATTGCCTTGTTGAAACTCAAGAGGCATCCTAATTGCATATGATATACTAGTAACCTCATGTTTCAGTGAATTCATTCAAGATGGCTGTGTATGACATCACTTACGATATGCACTCGTCGAGCCTTTTGAGCAGAGGGAGGAAATTTTCATGCGTCACATTCATGCTTGGAGAATAAAAACTAGTGGCAACCTGCAAATAAGTCACATAGACAATCATGAAAATATTACAAAAATACATATTCCAAATTTATAGACTAAAGGAACCTAACTTGTGTAGGCAAGCCAACTTTATCTTAATTTTCATGTATTTTCTCATTAATACGCGCCAAGATTTGAAAATGCATTTTACAACAAGTTTCATACGACTTACGAGTCTTTTTTACCAAGACTGAAGGATTCTTTGTTCAGATCAGCTTGTATAAAGCCATAAAAAAGTCATAATTAATGTTGTGTACAACACATATAGGTGACTGGAAAAATGAAATGTTAGATTATATAAAGGATCGTTCATTTACTATGATTCATTATTTTGGTTAAATTTTAGCAAGCAGGAAACATATGGATGGATGGAGGGCTTGCGTGTTCTCAAATTTTTACATGTTACTCTTACTGAAACTTCAAGCAGGCAGGTAAGAAATTTAGCAAGTTTTTTGTGTAAGATGAGTCACTTTTAACCTCTTGATCAGTGTTCTAAAATTCGGCCTAGTTATTGCAGGTTGACCGTACAGCAAAATTCCTAGTACGCTAGCTTAGGCGACATTTAGATTTTTTTTTTTAAAACAAAAGTTTTTTGAGCTTTTAATTTAATTAAAAAAAATGAAAGGTGTTTTTTTTATAGACCGCAAATCAAAGTCCAACAAGAAAAGTGCTTTGTGGCTTGCTCTAACACGCCAAATTCCATCTTCGTCAGCAATCTAGAGTGAGACCTTCATGAGGATGATTTTGCATCCGAGAAGAAGAAAATGAGTATCACCATGACGATATTGAGTTTGTGTTCGATGCCGAACAAGTTATTGAAAATTATGGAGAAGAAGTTTGATAAATTTGTGATATTCTATTGGTTGTGTAATTTTGAAGGCATTTTAAATTGATCTAATTGTGTTGGAGTTATGGTATGTGATTTCCTAAGTTAATACCGAGGAATCCGCCTAGCGACGCCTATCCCCCTGCCTAGGCACTGGGCCCGCGACCGTCTAGCGCCTAGCGAATTTTAGAACCTTGCTCTGGATAAATATCAGGATAGGATGATGCCTGGTTTTGTTAAATTAATGATTTGAATATCAATTGTCCAAATAAAATAATCATATAGTAGAGGGATTATGTAAAATTCGAGAATAAATGGGCTGTATGCACATCACTTTAGCATCAACTTTCATCAAAGATTTTGATATTTAGCACAAAATTTGATATACTTCTAAATTTAAAAGACAAATAAGTAACTAGTATAAAAATCATAGTCATATGTAAAAAAAATTAAACTTGAAGTACAATTTGGAATGCGGTGATAAGTTCCATAGAAGATCTCTAGAGCGATTGCTTATCTAGATGATTTAGTAAAGTGATTTTCCAAGTAATTTTAATCAAACCTTACATTCTCCAGTTCATCGAAGTAGTTGAGCTTAACACGCAGTGATTCAGCAAATTCTATTAACTTTTGCTTCTCCATTAACTGCAACAAGAAAAACAAATGAACCAGGTGAGGAAATTTACTGCATTATAAAGTCTTAACCTAATATTACCTAACTTGTTTCTAATCTGTAAATCTTGATTTTTTATAGATGGCAAATCTTGGTTTTTAATTGACGGATTTATGATGACTACAAACATAGAAGAGCACAAATGAACCTACTTCGTTAATTTTGATCGAATTTTAAGAAGCAAAGAAATTTTTATCAGCAGTACTTTTGCCTCAAATTTGAAGTACACTACCATACACCAGTGGAACTATAATATACCAGTCGATCACATGCATCATGCAGAGTCTTCGTTTTTGTTGCTACTGCCTGGTGCTGCAGTTGGAGTTCATTAAACAACTCAAGGGTTTCATCCACCTGGAGCAAATCTGATCGGCATTAGCTAAATTGATAATGAGGCAGGTAACTGAATTTGGACAAATTTCAGATGGATATTCAACAATATCCGAACAAGACAACGATAAGCAAAGAGTAATATCTTGCCTGAAGGAGTATGCTATCACATGTTTGTATTCGCTCAGTTAATGTCCGCACATAATGCTGATATTTCTCCTCTGTCTGAAACAAGAAAAATAAGGAAAAGCACACAATAATTTAAAATAAAAGCCACCCAAACAAAGTCAATACTGAGATATAAAACTAACCTCAGATTTCATGGCTGCTTCGAGATCAGCAAACCATTTGTAGAACTGTAAAAAAGAAAATGTGTGCATATTATAAGAGTAAAACCACTGTAATTTCTAGATATGTCCAAAATGTGAAGAACCGCAAAGTCACATTAAAGCCATATAAATTATCCACAAATAGGTATTTAGCTAGCCGCAATTACAAGACTACACAATTCTCAAAGCTTATTAACTGGAATTTGGGTATATATAGTTTCACAGAATAGTAGATTTTTCATAGAATACTCCTGCCTTGCCATTTGTTTTGCAATCAAGATTATTCATCGATGCTATCTCCTAGAAGTTAGCATTAAACAAAATTACTTAATATGTTAACTCAGATCTTGCCAACCAGTAACATCCAAACATGATTACGTGATACTTCGACTCAAATTTACCACTCAGTAACATTCAAACATGACCTGAAAAAGTGAATTCCAAAACTGAAATTCAGCGAATAAATATTTCATTATCTGGGAAGTTTTATTTTGACGATGGACCAGAAACAGAAAGAATGTAATGTTATGAAGGTTTTAAAAATGAATGCTTAACATGAGAAATAAAGGGAAATGAATATAAATGTTATAGGGAAGAACATAAGAAACATAGATAAAAAAATAAAAACTAACAGGAAAAAAAAATTCAACATATGGAGACTGAGAAATTCAAGTTTTGAGGTATGAGTCCAATTTATTGAACAGCACAATCACAATTTCTTCAGCAGTATAGAAGAAACTGTGTTCTCAGCAACATAATTTTCATGTGAAAAAATTGCATGGCTTCTGTTGCCTCATTTATCACAACTTCAAATGTCTATCACTGGCTGTTGTGGGAGTAATAATGTGTTCAATTTCAGATCAACATAAAATATAGTAGGTGACAGAATGATTTTGAACAATATTTCTACAATGGTCTTCCATGGAAGTCGTGGATTCAAATCATGGGATCAATCTCTTATTTCAGGGTTATGGCCACGTGCATTTAACATTTCCCATGGTCATGCAAGGTCAGTAGCCACATGCTTTAGATATGAATATTATATATGAATAAAAAGTAAAGGCACAAACTAAGATGATAGAATTTTTTAAAGAAACAACCAAGATAACATGCAGATTTATCTAATCTAAGATGCAAAGAAAGTTCACAGGTACAAATAAGATTTTTATGACACAAAAATTACTCAAGAAGGATAACAAACTTTCGCTGATAGGCATCAACATAAAACACATATTTTTTCACGAAAGCAAACAAGACAGAAATGCAGTCTTTCATAACCTTCAACAGTCATTTCCTTAGATTTATCTGAGGCAATATGACAAACATTTGCAAGATTCAATATAAGATGAAAAGATCAAAACTTTTAAGAAGTGAAAGAGTACCACCATACAAGTCTCTTCATAATATCTGTACTTCTTAAATCATCCCTTCCTCTATGCCATATCATCCATCAATCAATTTAACAAATGCAAAATTTATTTGGCAAACATCACCACAAGCCACGGTTAGTGAATTCACCTCATTTGTATTCACTAGGACAGTCTTGATGACCCCTGAATCTTCTGCAGCATTGTGCTTTGCTGAAATAGATAGACCGTTTTCCTGACTATCCACTTGCTCTTGTGCCTTGTTATAAAAAATAAATCGGGAAAAAAATTAAAAGAATGCCAATTCTCAGGTTAATAAGGCAGCAAAAAGCAATATCATGGCTCAAACTTAAAACGGAATAAGGCCAACCAAATTGGGGGGGAAAGGGCGTTCAGCAACTGCATGGGAGAGCGCGACAATTGCTGCCTGCTGTTGCTCCGTCAATGGAGCATTCTGCAAAAACAAAAGTTAGCAATGATATTAGAAACCATATAAATATGCACCCCCACTAAACAAAACTAGAAAGTTTCCAATGTAAAACAAAAAAAAAGTTTAACATAACATGTAAATTGACCGTACTGAGAAATTGAGGTCAGTAATACAATTAGTCCGACATCAATAAAATTCTTGATTATGAAACTAAACTACAGCAGTCCAGTGCAATTGATTCCAAAAGGCCAAACAGAAACCTTTTTGTTTGTTATACTTCTAAATTAGCAATTTAAGATCCAATTATTACCAAATGAATGAGCATCAGTTACAACCAGAAATGCCAAGGATAAGTGCCAGATCTATCAAACATAAAAATAGCTTAGAAAACAGTAATCTAGTTAGCCCACGAAATTGATCGCAGCAATCGAATAGTAGATGAAAAATAAACAAGTTAAGAACCTGTTCCCAGGTGGAGGCGAAGTTGTAGCCCTTAGAAATCGCGCCAGACTTCGGCACGCCGCTTTTCCCCGATCCCGTCGAAGCCGTAGTCGTCGTCATTCCTCCTTTCACTATTCAAATGAATTCGATTCAAATAACTGGATATTGATAAAAAGTGCTCCGTCTGAATCCCGACCTCGGCGGTAGCTGTAATATCTCAGATTCCGATCAGAAATGCTGAGGGATCTCATCAACCGATGAATTAGGTAGAATCAGTTAGCAGCGGAAGCCATTTTCTGTATATATAAATCAAAAGTAAAACCTGTGTTTGGGCTAAAATAATTAAATTAGAAGCCCAATTTAATTATTTAATTAGAAGACCAATTCAAGTAGAAGTTAATTAGAAGCCCATCAAGTGCAACATATTTATTTTCAAAAACTGATCATGAAGCGCTGAAAAGGGAAAAGATCATGGGAGGGGAGGTTGAGATCGTGGCGTGAAAAGTGGGAAAGATCATGGGGTCATGGGGGAGTGGAGAGAAACGGCCCGTTGCTAGGAAGAAAAGAGATCGGCAAGCACAGAAACAACTCTTCTACACACAACAGAACTCAACACAGACAAATCTGCAAACACTCTGCAAAATTTCCAATATTCAAGCAATAGTCTTTTTCAAGCTTTCAAGCATATTTCTATTTACTTCTTCTCGTTTGTAGATTTCAGCAACTTCATATTTTATATTTTTATGTCTTGTAAATTTCTACAGTTTATTGAAAATATAAACGATGTCAGAGATTTATTCCTCAAATCCCAATAGTTTTCTTTATTTTGGCGTTATAGTTGTTTTAGGAGATTAGAACCGACGATCAAATTTAGAATTCACAATCGCTTGTTTTTAGAAGTTAGATTTTATCATTTTCACACAAATCGGTGCACTTCGCACCTGGCACGCCCGCAACACCAAATATTGTGCAAACATATTTTGGCACGCCCGGTGGGACCCGCACTATGGCGCCAAGGAGAAAAGAAAACGTCAACCAGGAGAGTGGGGAGTCTCTGGCTAATCAAGAGGGAACTCAGGTTCCACAGCCAGAGCAACCTACTGTTGAACCACATACTGAAGAAGTAGATCTGCAGATTCCTACTACATACGATCAAGTTTCAAACAAGGTGATGGAAGAGTTAACTGCTATAAAGATTGAGGAAATCTCACTGGCCCTGTCCAAGGCAATGGCCGACTGTTTGAAGACTTTATTGAGTAGACCGAATCAATCTACCAGAGGGGAGCAAAATACCACCGTCAAAGAGACTGGCCAAGGAAGCAACCAAGTTCATGAATCCGATCAGGGAGTTGGAGACTCAAGGGCTGGTGATCCCCGCCGCCCAGAGTGTACTCTCCCAAATCAGCCCGAAAGAAGGTACACACCACCTCACAAGAGAGAAGAAACCTTAGGAGGGAGAGCTCAGCCATATCCACGTACTCATGGAGTGGGGAGCTCGAAGCAACCAGTTGCTCAAGTGTTCAGCGTGACCAATCCTCTGTACCAACCGGGAGCTTATGATGACATATCGCACATGGATTATCCAGGAGGAGATGGAGGCTTCCCAGGGGGTAATTTTGGTTTAAATGCAGGGTTTCAAGCTCGGGGGGCAAATTACCATCACCAACTCCCCGCTCGGAATTTGCACGGGATTGATCCAGAAATGGTGAGAGAAGCTGTTCAAGAGTTATATGGGCCGGCCTTGAAACAGATTGGCCGCCCAGAGTTCCACAAACCATATCCAGACTACATTGACGTGAATAACCCGTACCCAAGGGGTTATAGAGTGCATGAGTTCAGTTTATTCTCCGGGGAGGATGGCCAGTCCAGCATGGAACACATAGCCAGATTCACCATCCAGTGCGGGGAATTAGCCAACTTGGAGAACTTCAACAATCTAAAGTTGCGGCTATTCCCAAATTCCCTCACTGGAACTGCATTCGCTTGGTATGCCTCGCTCCCCAGAAATTCAGTGATGAGTTGGCAAGAAATGGAAAGACAATTTCACATTCAATTCTATAGAACAGAGCCTGAAGTGTGCATTGCCGACTTATCCAGAGTCACTCAAAAGAAAGGAGAGTCTGTGGAATATTTCATAGACAGGTTCAAGAAGATGAAGAATAGGTGCAAGGTGTTCCTACCCGAGACTGAGTTCGTGAAGATGGCACAAAAGGGGCTAGATTTTGAATTAAGGAAGAAATTCCAAGGAATGGAGTTCAGGGATTTCTTTGAGCTAGCCGCCAAAGTGGCTGAATACGAAGAGCTTTTGAGGGAAGAGTCGTACAAGAAGAAAACTGCTATGGGGTCGTATTATCAAGAGGTGGAAGATGTGGCATTGGCGGAGATTCGGTCAGCTGGTTCTTGCACCGTTCCCCTGCTAAAAAAGAAGCCAGCAGAACCTGAAAAGAATAATAGCTCCCAACTCCCCAAAGACATGCACTATACTTTTGACACGTCAAAGACCGAGGAAATCTTCGATTTCTTGGTAAAGGAAAAATTCATCACATTCCCGCCTGATCATAAGATGCCACCTACAGAAGAGCTGAAGGGAAGAGAGTATTGTAAGTACCACAACTCTTACAATCATGCTACGAAGTCTTGTTGGGCGTTCAAGAATATCTTGCAGGACAGAATTAACAAGGGAGTTGTGAAGTTCCCTAACAAACAAGAGTCTATGGCGGTGGATGACGATCCTTTTCCCCCCGTAGCTTTGGTCAATGTGAACGTGACAGATTTGAGGGATCTTCTCAATGAGAAAAGAAGCCGATCCTTTGCAGTGAAAGACCGGGTAATCAAGAAATACTGGATTCCAAAGGGTCAAATGTTTGAAGCACCTGGAAGACATAGTGCCGATCGAATGCGCACAATTCAACCACGTATCCCCAGAAATGTTGGTGAATCCGCGGCCTTTAGGCCGAGGAATCAACATTTCCTTGAAAGACCAGTGGTGGAGAAACAATGGTTTAGAGGGGAGTCATCTTGCAATCATCGTCAAAGGTATTCGGACAGGAGAAATGCATATGCATTTGAGTCACGAAAGGTGGAAACTAGAAAATTATCAGCTGATCAAGGCAGAGAACGGCGTTCATACGAAATCACAAAAGGAAAAATGATTGAGAACAATGGAGTAAAGCCGAGATACGTTCTTCCAGCCAGAGGGGAGTTTAGTGAGTCTTGGAGAGTGGCCCAACACAAACTGTTCCCTAGGCCACCGACCAGGACACAAAAGAGACGACTGTTGAGAGAAAGAGCTATTGCAAGAAGAGAGGAGTCCGCTAAGCTGAGGAATGAATCCAAAATTGATGTTCCAGTCTCCAATGAGCCAGTGGGGAGTAAATCTAAGTTTGGAAGATCGGCTACTGAGGACAAGTTTGTTGAAGACGATGATGATTTATTAAGCGAAGAGGATGATCAAGCAAGGAAATCAATTAATTTTCGCGTTGGGGAATTTCACATCACTGTGGATTGTGCCACTGGAGTGGTGATATTACCCGGGAGATTTAAAATGGTAAAAGAAGGGAACGGGGAGTTGATACCCCATGAATCGTCGCAAAAAGAAGATCAGGCAAGTAAACTCCTTGAAGGGAGTTCAAAAGTGATTATCAAGGAGGGTCACCGAAACAAGCCTCAGCAGGTGATACTTGAAAAGCCTACACCGGCCATGACCAAGCACATAAGGCCGTTGTACATCAAAGCCCACTTGAATGGAAAGCCAGTGTCTAGAGTGTTGATTGACAATGGCTCAGCGGTAAACGTTCTCCCAGTAAGAATGTTGAAAAGTCTGGGAAAAAATGAGGAAGACTTGATTCCTTCAGAAGTTTCGGTTGCTGCATTTACAGGGGAAACTACCAAGACCATTGGGGTACTCCCCGCTGATGTTACTGTGGGGAGTATGTCATCTTTATGTGTATTCTTCGTGGTAAACTCCTCCGCCAACTTCCAAGCGTTGTTAGGCAGAGATTGGATCCATGCAAACCAGTGCATACCATCCTCAATGCACCAACTGTTGTTATTTTGGAAGGGGGATGACGTGGAGGTCGTAGAAGCGGATGGACAACCGTTCCAAACAAGTGCAAGTGCAGTAGAAGCCAGATATTACAATGGGGATTTTGGGCCCATCAAAATCCGTAGCAATAGCAAGAAAGAAAATCCACTGTACATGCAAACACCAACTCCAAGCTCGGTGTTGGAAAGAATCCTCAAACCTACTGTTATCGTGCCGTCGAGGCCGATAATTCAGCCACTGATTGAGGAGATTGATGATTGATTCGAACCAAGAAGAAAAGGAGGTAGCTGCAACCTCTATATGGAAGGCACATGTGCAGCAAGTACTGGAAAAACTAAAGGAAGAAGAAGCATGGGACACTTATGGAACTGAAGTTGTCCAAGAAGAAGAATACGAAGATGATGAGCTCCAAGTCGATGAGTTGTTGATGGCGCCATCTCAACTGGAAGATGGCCAACATGAAGTTCAAGACCCGTTGGAAGAGATTAACTTGGGGGAGCTTGAGAATCCAAAAGTGGTATATGTGAGTAAGCTACTGGAAGAGCAGTTGAAGCAAGACTTGATCAGCATGTTGAAGGAATACAAAGATTGTTTTGCATGGAGTTATGATGACATGCCAGGGTTGGACCGAAAATTGGTCGAACACCGACTTCCACTCAAAGAAGGTTTCAAACCATTTCAACAGTCATCTCGTCGCATGTCAAAAGAAGTTGAATTGAAAGTGAAAGAGGAAGTTGAGAAATTGTTGAAGGCCAAGTTTATAAAGCCAATCCGATATACCGAGTGGCTTTCAAACATTGTGCCGGTAATGAAGAAGAATGGCAAGGTCAGAATATGCATCGACTTCCGAGACTTGAACTGTGCAACTCCCAAGGATGTGTATGTAATGCTGATACCTGATATGTTGATTGATTCAGTGGCTAAACATGAGCTGTTATCTTTCATGGATGGGTTCTCTGGCTACAACCAAATCAAAATAGCAGAAAGTGACAATCACAAAACTGCATTCAGATGCCCAGGGGCTGTTGGTACGTTTGAATGGCTTGTTATGCCATTCGGGCTAAAGAACGCGGGAGCCACATATCAAAGAGCTATGAACTCCATCTTTCATGACATGATAGGGCATCACATTGAAGTATATATAGATGATATCGTTGTGAAGTCTAAACAAGCTGCTGATCACATTGAACACTTGAGGAAAAGCTTCCAAAGAATGAGGCAACATGAATTGAAGTTGAATCCATTGAAATGTGCCTTTGGCGTAAAAGCAGGAAACTTTTTGGGATTTCTTGTACATCAAAGGGGAGTTGAAGTAGATAAAAACAAAGCCAAAGCCATTATGGAAGCAAATCCGCCTAGAAACAAGAAAGAGTTGCAACGCTTCCTTGGGCAAGTGAATTCTTGAGGCGTTTTATTTATAACCTTGCAGGGAAGACAAAGGAGTTTTCACAGCTGTTGAAGCTCAAAGACAGCAGGGAGTTCAAATGGGAAGAGTCGCATCAGAGAGCTTTTGATGTGATTAAGAGATATCTATCTAATCCACCTGTTCTTATGCCTCCCAGGTATGGAATGCCCCTTAAATTATACATCTCTGCTGCTCATGAATCAATTGGGTGTCTACTAGTTCAAAATAATCATGAAGGAAATGAACAAGCTATCTATTATTTGAGTAGATTCCTTACTCCAGTAGAGGTGAAATACTCTGTGATTGAAAAGCTATGCTTAACACTGTACTATGCATGTACTAAGTTAAGACATTATTTAATTCAATCAAGAGTGTTTGTGGTGGCTAAAACCGATTTGATTAAATACATGCTTAATAGACCCATCCTCTCTGGGAGAATTGGCAAATGGTCTTTAGCATTGGCCGAGTTTACATTGACATATTATCCCCAAAAATCAGTAAAAGGCCAAGCTATCGCCGATTTTTTAGCTGATCACCCTTCACTTGATGAGTTTATTGGAGAACAGGTTGGGTTTCCAGTTTGTGGAGTTGGAGTCCAACCCTGGGAGTTGAAGTTCGATGGATCAAGCACAGAAACAGCAGCTGGAGCTGGTATTGTGATCACCTCCCCAAGAGGTGTGAAAACCGCTCTATCCTTTAATTTGGATTTCCCATGCACCAACAATCAAGCAGAATACGAAGCACTGGTCATTGGATTGGAAATTCTGAAAGATCTAGGGGCAAGAGAATTATTGATATCAGGGGATTCTCAGCTGGTACTCAAACAGCTGTCAGGGGAGTTCAAATGCACAAGTTTGTCCTTGGCACCTTACCATACCGCCGCATCCCAACTTCTAGATGATTTCGAAGAAGTGTCATTAGTCCACGTCCCAAGACAAGAAAATTGGGAGGCAGACGAGTTGGCACATGTTGCTTCGGGATTGAAGATGTCTCCAGAACTCACTCACAGACTAGTGTTGATTCAGAAGAAAAACCACCCTTCAATTCAGCAAAGAGGGATTCAGGTAGACACACTCAACTTGGATGTAAACTTAGCTGGGGACTGGAGGGATGACATGAAAATGGTGCTAGAATCAACCGGGAAAGATATTCCACATGGTTTAAAAATGAGAGCTCTTAATTACGTTTTAGTGGAGGGTGATTTGTACAGGAAAGGGTTAGATGGTCTGCTCCTCAGATGCATAGGCTTCCCAGAGGCTTTGGAGATCATGAAGCAAGTCCATGAGGGAGTGTGTGGAGCCCATCAATCTGGAATAAAGATGAGATGGTTGATAATGAGGTATGGCTACTATTGGCCATCCATCCTGAAAGATTGCATCAAATATGCTAGGGGATGCCAGCCATGTCAGAGACACGGGAACATCCAAAGAATTTCGGCGGATGAACTTCACAGCGTTGTCAAACCATGGCCATTCAAAGGCTGGGCCATGGACTTAATAGGGAAAATCTACCCCTCATCATCTAAAGGCCACTCGTTCATCCTTGTGGCTACAGATTTTTTCACCAAATGGGTAGAAGCAGTGCCTTTGAAGAAAGCGGAGCAAGGGGATGTCATTAACTTTGTGAAAGAGAATATTATTCATAGATTTGGAATTCCAGAGTCATTGACCACGGATCAGGGAACTATGTTCACAGGCTCAGATATGAGGGAGTTTGCAGAAGACTATGGAATTAAATTGATAAACTCATCCCCTCATTACCCACAGTCCAACGGGCAAGCAGAAGCGTCAAATAAAGTGTTGATAAAGATTCTACAAAAGATGATGGAAGAGAATCCTAGGGATTGGCCAAGGCTATTATCAGAAACTTTGTGGGCATACAGGACATCCAAGAGGACTGCCACTGGAGTGAGCCCTTTTTCCCTTACCTTTGGCCATGATGCAGTGCTCCCATTAGAGATTATGGTGCCATCAATGCGAGTGGCAAAGCAAAATGAACTTTCCCTTGAGCATTATAATGAAGCAATGATCATGGAGTTAGAAGAACTAGATGAGCTGAGAATCCAAGCGTACAATGCTTTGCTGTTACAAAAACAAAAAGTGACGAGAATCTACAACAAAAGAGTGAACAAGAAAAGTTTCCATGAAGGAGAAATAGTGTGGAAGACCATACTACCACTAGGAACAAAGGATAGGGAGCTGGGCAAATGGTCTCCCAACTGGGAGGGACCATTCAAGGTACATAAGGTATTAGACGGAAATGCATATTGGCTATCAAGCATAGATGGCCATCCACACAAAAGATGCATAAACGGCAAGTATCTCAAGCCGTATTTTCCAAGTATGAGGGAAGAAGTAGGAAGAGCTTGCAAGTAAAGCAATCACGAAGGCTAATCTTCAGTGGGGAGTTGGCATTTTTCAGTGGGGAGTTGGCCTTCAGGGCCACTTGTGTATATATTAAGTTCCTGATTTCAAGGTGTCATGTGATGTAGGCCTTAGGGCCACTGAAATAAATATATTTTGTTTATGATTCAACAATAAAATTGATCGGGGAGAGTGGGATAGGGAGTCGGCCTTATGGCCACTTATTCCAATATTTTTATGGTACCAAAAATCATGGTGGAATAGACCATACTGCCATTATAAATTGACTGTTTGCATGTGCAGTGACAGATTCATGAAGTAGGCCTTGAGGCCACTTAGAATATGACAGGAAAGGCGAGCGGGGAGTTGAGCTCACCTGGCGGACAATGAGTAATAAAGGAAGAACTGAAGAGAACAAAGGCAATATGCAAACCCCAAGAAGACCTAGAAGTTGACTTTGGAAGGAAAATAGGCTAATAAGGCATTGTTGCATGTTTTTAGTGGGATTTTATTTGAAGTAGGCCTTAGGGCCACTAGTGTAAATATTCGTTATGGTTTAAAAATAAAGATGATCAATTCAAGTTGGCCAGGAGGCCACTTTTATTGTATTGAATTCATTTTGTTTTGATAAAAGATCAGGGGAGGAAATAATCGCGAGCGGGGAGTTTTAAGCCAATCTATTATTTTGATTGAAGCTATTGAAATGAGTTGGGTTAAATGGATTAAGAACGAATAGAAACTCCTCCCCAAACCTCCAATACACAACCTTACATACAAACCCACCCTCATTCAACATCCATCACCCAACAACCACAACACAAAACCAAGAGTCAACAAATCAAAAGTGGAGTCACCGCATGCAAGAACAGTAAGTAAACGTGTATGTGGGATAAGGGGTCTGACTGAAGTGCAGATGCATATACGTGTATGTGGGAAAGGGGCCCGACTGAAGTGCAATGCATAATGATAGGGATAAGGGAGTCATCTTGAGTGGATGCAACACATAAGGGCACGTAAGGGCACATTAGAGTTGAGAAGTACCTGTGTTGCAAGATACCCCAAAGGACACTAATGCTTAGGTGTCGAATACGATGAAGAACTGAGGCCAACCCATGGCCAATTCTCAATCCAGCATTACCTGTGAAGAGCAAACATGCGAATCGCATATACAACAAGAGACTACATACCCATCTTTTCACCGCATGTAGAAATGGCACCAAAATGCAGAATGAGCTTTCTTGGTCTCTTGGGGTCCCAAAAGTAATTCAAATCAATAAAAATAGCCATGATAATTCCAAATCCAAGGAGCAATGGAAGCAAAGCAGAGTAACAATCAAATAATGATTGAGGGATGGATATATAAAATATTTTGATTTTGCTGTGATTGGAAGTGGACTGGCTGGCCTTAGTTGTGCTTTTGAAGTTGCAAAACATAAAACCGTTGCAGTGATAACCAACGCTGAGCCTCACGAAAGCAACCAACTATGCACAGAGAATGGGAGATAGAGGGAGTGATATTCCGCTGGAGACACAGTTTTTGCTGGTGGAAACTAAGGATGGATCCCATTTGGAGTCGGATGTTGATGGGGATGAAGAAAATAAGATTGTTTATACAGTATTTTTGCCTTTGATTGAAGGTCCATTTAAAGCTAGTCTACAGGGGAGTGAGGGGAGTAGGCTTAAATTATGCTTAGAGAGTGGGGATAATGAGATCTTGGCGTTGAATTTCACCCATTCGGTGTACATCAGTGCTGGTAATAATCCTTTACGAGCCATAAACGAAGCAATCCTGGCTGTGAAACTCCATCTCAGAATGTTTAAGTTAAGACAGGAGAAGAAATTGCCTCAAATTGTGGATTACTTCGGGTAGTGTACTTGGGATGCTTTCTTACCAAGAGGTGACTCAAGAAGGTGTGGAGGCCAATCTTCATAGTCCTGAAGCTGGTGGGGCACCTCCAAAATTCGTGAAATCGACGACGGTTTGCAGTCAGTGGGAAGCGATGAGGATAAACCAAAAGAAATCTGGAAAGAAGCATCACAGGTGAAGCAACCAAAGCTTTTGAGGTTAACTGGAATCAAAGAAAACAATAAGTTCCAAAGCAAGAAGGGTCATACCATGGGGATCAAGAATATTGTAAACATAGCGAAACAAAAGCATGGATTGAAATATGTATATGTGTGGCACGCGATCACAGGATATTGAGGGGAGTGAGGCCAGGAGTGAAGGAGCTTGAAGAAGAGCGGGATGATTCACTTCTCAGTGATTTGAAATCTTACAGCAAAGCGGGCTTTTGTATCCCGCCCAAAAACAGATGACCCAAGTAAATGCAATTTTGGGCCACACTATGAGTGAATTATAATTGGGCATATATACAAGCATTTTGGCCCAAGGGCCAATGCTTGCGGGGGGCAATTGTTTGGGCTAAAATAATTAAATTAGAAGCCCAATTTAATTATTTAATTAGAAGACCAATTCAAGTAGAAGTTAATTAGAAGCCCATCAAGTGCAACATATTTATTTTCAAAAACTGATCATGAAGCGCTGAAAAGGGAAAAGATCATGGGAGGGGAGGTTGAGATCGTGGCGTGAAAAGTGGGAAAGATCATGGGGTCATGGGGGAGTGGAGAGAAACGGCCCGTTGCTAGGAAGAAAAGAGATCGGCAAGCACAGAAACAACTCTTCTACACACAACAGAACTCAACACAGACAAATCTGCAAACACTCTGCAAAATTTCCAATATTCAAGCAATAGTCTTTTTCAAGCTTTCAAGCATATTTCTATTTACTTCTTCTCGTTTGTAGATTTCAGCAACTTCATATTTTATATTTTTATGTCTTGTAAATTTCTACAGTTTATTGAAAATATAAACGATGTCAGAGATTTATTCCTCAAATCCCAATAGTTTTCTTTATTTTGGCGTTATAGTTGTTTTAGGAGATTAGAACCGACGATCAAATTTAGAATTCACAATCGCTTGTTTTTAGAAGTTAGATTTTATCATTTTCACACAAATCGGTGCACTTCGCACCTGGCACGCCCGCAACACCAAATATTATGCAAACAACCTGAAAGTTTCTTGTTTGAAAGGAAAACCGAGTTTTCCTTCTGAATTAGTACTAAGCTCAGTTAGTATTTCAATCAAATATGCGATAAACTTACAATTGAATATTGAAATTCTATATTGTATCTAAAATTTATAACGTTGATGTTAGATGAGAAGTAACTCATACTCATATTATTTGTAAATTGATTGATTGGAAATCAATAAAATTGAGGGGTGTATATGTTAAATTTGTTAACTAAGAAACTTACATGTGACTTCAAATTTGGTAAATGTACCATTGAATATTGAAATTCGATATTGTATATAAAACTTATGACGTTAATATTAGATGATAAGTAACTCATAAATCATATTATTTATAAATTGATTGATTTGAAATCAGATAAAACTATGTATGACTTCAGATTTGATAATTCATTTCGAATAATAACTAAATTTAAGTTTTATTAATTAATATTTGATAACTTAAATAACCGATAGCAAAACTCTAGTTGCCATTGGTTTTTTAAATCAATGGCCTAGTTTTGAAGTCATTTTGCGTGGAAAAAATTTTAAAATAATAATTATGAAAAATAACAAAAAATTTAAAAATAATAATTATGAAAAATAACATTTTTCGTTAGGAAAAAGTGATGGATCAAAATTTATCATAATTATATTATATAATAATGTATAACTATTTTGAAAATTTCAAATATAATATATTTATTTAATTATAACATAATAATAAATATAATTTCAGACAGCAGAAATTGAATAAAGAATTAACAATCATTTGAAAATCTACTTTGGAAAAAAGGAAATAAAAATTAGGAGATAATTTTTAACTTTTATTATATGTTTTTAAGATTGAAACCAAACAAGGCCAAAAAATTGTATCAAAATTTCCAAGAAGTTATAATTATTTTCTTGACTAACTTAACCTTAAAGATTACTGCAATATTTACGAGAAAATTTAATATTGCAACTCTTTAATACCCGCTAAAAAGATTCATTACATCACAAGTAAAAGACATTCAAGTCTCTTATCTCCAAGATCAAAGAGACAGAAAATATTAAAAAAAACATGAAAATTTTACAGAAAATTATAGGATATTACGATGATTAGTCTTTTACATCAATTACACCCTCTAGAGATATCTGAAATCTTGCTTCAGCTTCAGCCAGGCACGGAGAGCTGATGACTTTGCAAATACGCTCCTCAGCTCGTCCTTTCCTTAAAGCTAGTCTGCAGGCACAAAGTCTGATATTTAAACAGCTGCCCAATCGAGATCACAAGATTCATCAAAAGAATACACGAACCTTGTTGTAGTGGCATGAGCCATGATGTTACCGCCAATGGGTTTGATTTGAGGGCCAGCAAATACGGCAGAACCATCCACTTGGGCAACAACTTGATTTGTGATGACAACAGCAACACCGAACTATAGACACAAAAAAAGAGTATCCAAATCATTTCAGATATTAAAAGGTGTTCTTTCATGGTATTTTGCATATTGGAACAAGAAATCTTGATTCTAGGAAATTTACCTCGTCTGCTAATTTCTGAAGGCTCCTCAGGAACTTGGCAAGATGCATTTGCCTCGCTGATAATTCGCCCCTTCCGGAGAAATCCGTCCTATATAGCGCAGTGGCACTATCCACTATCATGAGAGCAAACCTGTTATCAAAATGTTGCAGCAGTTAGATGTGGAATGCATTGTTTGCATATTTGAGGTAATTCTCGCTCAGTCTTCAATATTATATCCCAAAACAAAAGGATCTCCTTTTCACCCTGGCTAGTTATAGTACAAGAAACATAATACCTAGTTTCCACCATCATGGATGCAGCTTCAAGCAAAAGCCGAGATTGATGGTCAGTGTTATAAGCTCGAGCATAGGCCACATTTTCCAAAACATCATTAGCATTTAACCCGAATCTGTAAATTTAATCAATTATAGCTGAGTTTGAGTAACCATTAAAATATGAATGGATTAGCAATTTTTAATCTCAAACAAGATGCAGTAACCTGTCTGCTATCTGTACTAGTCTCTGTGGTCTGAATGTTCCCTCAGCATCAATGTACATTGCTTTACCCTCACCACCACCTTGATCTAAAGGCAGCTGAAATATTATTCCGGTAGTAAGTTCACAAAGTCTCGTGAGTAGAATGAAAAAGATATGAACAGTGAGCTTTTGTGGAGCCGATACGATGACTTGTTCTGGCATTATTGCATAGAATGATTGACGAGCAAAATAATAGCAATATAGATTTTATAGCATTATTTATGTGACATAACACAAACAAGCTTCATTTGTAGACTTCAAATGACATTTCATCATAAACATTTTGACACGTTGCGCCTAATTTCCTTCAGTTAAATGATCAGAACTTCATTTTGATATGGTGCGTTTAAATAGAGAATATCTTACTTGGCAAGTGACACACATTGTGTGGCAGAGCTGAGTCTTTCCAGAGCGGAACTCACCATATAATTCTGTAATGGATCCTGTTTCAATCCCTCCTGTCAAAGACCAATATCGTTCAAATGTTTAGCATCAAAAGGTGGTATTTTACACTTTCATGTAAACGGAAATCCACCTTCTAAGATTTTGTCGAGTTCTTTCGATCCGGTGCTTATTTGAATAATCTCTTGCCTCTGGGCATGTAGTTGTTGGGCACTTGTAAAGCCCAAAGGCACCAATTTTGAGGCTGTTGATGTTCATATGCATAAAAGTAAAGCCACGAAATAAAGAAATGGGCAATAACTCAAGAATATCATGTCTTGAATGAGTAAAACGTGCCTGCTTCGATGATCTTATCAGCTTTCGCATCACTTATTCCTTTTATTTGCAGAAGCTCCTTCCTTGGAGCGAAAGCAACCGATTCCACGGTGTATAAACCCGCATCTTTCAGCTTTTTAATGTCGAGGGCAGCAACACCAGAAGCCTTGTAGAAGAACAAGAGCAACAAAACTCAGAACACCCAAAGGAACCAACAATTAAAACAATCAAATCCTTAATCTAAATCAAGTTAACCAGGTTGGAGGATTTTACAATCTGCTAATTTAAATGCTTTGGCTGATATTTTCAAGTTGTCTTTCAAGTACAACAATACATTTTAAATCATCAATCACTAGCATTAATCTAAAATCCATCCTCCCATATTCATCCCAAAAGTCAAATGCTTCGATTCAAACACAAAGTGAACTGCTGCCGAACTGGCACTGGATTAAAAGTTAACAGATAAGGTAGGGTATTCTTATGCATATTCCTTGTCGACCATCAGCTATAATCTAGCTTCAAAATAACTCAGATTTTCAAAACCCATAAGCAACGAACAAATCCAGAGGATTCGTACAAAAACCGAACACCGCGGTTTCCACCTGCAGCCATAACCTAGCATGACAAACCGAAAGGGCCCTTCGATTGATAAGAATAAAACAAAACCGAAAAATCAAGATAAATAAATAAAACCCTTTATCAAGAATCATTAATGATTAATTTAGAAAGGAAGTAATCCAAATGAAAAGGGATAACCCAAATTGAAAATTGTAGCACAGAAAGACATCGAAACAAAAAGGTCGAGACTTTAGAAAGTACGATGGCATTTCGTCACGAATAAAAGAAACCCGTAAAATTGGATAGACGAGTAATCAGTAAACCCAAAAGCCCAGAAAAGCAAGAAGCAAAACAACAGATTTTGGAGAGGGTAATGAGATGCAACCTGAAGTTGCTCAACAGGGAGAGGCCCATGTTGAATTTCTTCGAGTTCTTGCTGCTGATCTTGCTCCAACGTCTTCTGCTTCCTCTGCTGCTCCATTAGTGGCTGCGTCCGCCCCAAAATTAGTGGAAGAGAGTAGTTTTGAAAGTGTTTGGGGCGCCAAAATGCTGGAGAATATAAAAGGCTAAAGCTTCTTTCGGAAGATTTTTTATTATAACTAGTTACTCTACACGCTAACTACAATTTTTTTTATCATTATTGGTGGACTAAATTGAAAATTGACAAATTATGAAGGGACTAAATTGATATTTGAATGATTGAAATAAAAATAAAAGTATGTGTTGAAATAAAAAAAAAAACAAAAAACAAAAATGTAATATTACTATAACTGTAAGGGTAAAACTGGAAAAAAAAGATGGTGTCCTCCTTGGCAGTTTTTATAAGGTGCTCAGTCTTAATAATTTTTTATTATAATGTTTTTGGCTGACTAGACCTCGCCACATTATAATATCTTTGGGCTTTCTTACCCTGTCAAGTGTTGTGTCTAATTTATAAGGTCTAAAAAATTCGAACTATGTAATCCGATTGCATGTAATCTAAGGTTTATTAAAATATGTGTTTAATTATTTTAAAGCTTTAAAAACATGATTATTGTATGGTTATATGTGTCATTTCATATTTTATTTAAAATTTCATGCATTAGGGCTTTAAGTTGCTTTTCGCCCTCGGAGACCGGAGATAATCTGGAAAATTGATTTTATTAAAAAATTACGTTGAGTTATTTAATATATGGTGTAATTAAAGGAGAATTTCAAAAATGGACCTTGTTTGGGTATTTTTACTCGCCCGACCGTATTTTAAACCAGTACGCAAATTTTAACGAGTCAGTGGACTTTTTAAGGGTTCGGACAATATTTTCAAAAACGTACCTAAACGAAATATTTTTTGGGAGTGTTTTTGAGCTGGACGGGTTTATTTTATTGCTTAATGTGCCTAGGGATGGCAAAGGGCGGCGGCGGGGCGGGTTTGCCATCCCCATCCCCGCCCCCTATTTATATCCCCTGCTCCATCCCTGATTCTACCAAATCGGGGAATCCTCATCCCCGTCCCCTCTTGAATTTTTTTATTTATTTATGAAACCTTAAGTATTTATTGAATTGACACAATTTTTTTTTAAAAAAAAAATCAACTTAAAAAGTATTGATACAAAAATTCAATGATATACATAACATTAATAATCCATAGTTCAATATTCTCATAAAAAATCCATAGTTCCAATAAATATAAAAGATCAAACTCGTTAGCATCATCAGATTACTTTCTTCTCTAATATATCACATCACATCACTCCATGTTGTAATCAGTGTTACTGTTAGTGCATGACTCTGGCTCCTAAAAAATAATAAGACACAGAGAAAAAATATATAAATTTAAAACACTTTAATACAATAAAAAAATCAACTTATTACTTACCTCTATATCAGAATCTTTGTCAAACTTTTGATCCTTCAAAGCTATAGAATCTATTAAGACAAATAAAAAATATTATAAATTAAAAATATTAATAAAGTATCATAAACAATTTGTTTTGAAACTATTTAATAACTCGAGTTTCACTCCATAACCAATCTCGAGCACACAAGGATGAAGTCGATTACGGTGAGCACTTAAAACTCTCCCACTAGTGCTGATTGTTGATTCAGAAGAAACAGTCGTCACAAGAATGGCCAACACATCCTTTGCAATATCATGCAAAATGGGATATTTGATCACATTCGTCTTTCACCAACATAAGATATCAAAGTAACTTGTATTTTTTGGCAACAAAGACTCTTCTAAATAATAATCCAACTCCGACTTCTCAAGTTCAGTATTAGTATTGGAATCCATGAACATCTCAAATTTATCAGCATAACTATCATGCTTAGGAAGTGGAGGCCTTAAATATGAAGATCATGAATCTTTCACTTCCTGAGATTGTTTGGATTTCTTCTTGTACTCTTCAACAATTTCATAAAACTTTTTCTTTATTTTTTCAATCTCAAATAAAGACATATCACAATAAACAAGAGGATAATAAAATTGAATTGTCTTCATTTTGTACCTCGGATCTAAAATGCTCCCAATTGCCAATAAACAATTCATCATCTCCCAATACCTTTCAAACTTTAATTTCATATTTGTTGTCATTGTATTCACCACATTATCATCCAAAAAAAGTCAATCATCAATTTCCAACTTAATATTACAAATATTTGAGAAGAAAATATTTATAGTGGGATACTTGGTCCCTAAAAGCAACTCTGTGGCATCATAAAAAATCTTCAATTTAGAAGAAATCTCTCTCACTTTAGACCAATCATCTTCTGTGGGAACTCTTTTATACAAACTCTCACGGTGTTTCAAACAAGCAAACACATATTTATATTACAATGCAGTGTTAAGCATTAAATATGTAGAGTTTCAACGTGTTTTGCAATCAAGTTCCAATTTTTTTATTGCTTGGAACCTTTGACTGTCGAGCTGTTTTTAAATTTTTCATATCTTTTCGGTGTTGTTGTCCAAAATCCGACACTATATCGAATTATTTCAATACTACCACTGATTAATTGTAGTCCATCCCTCACAACCAAATTCAAAATATGGGCACAACCCCGCATGTGAAATAATTTACCTTCTAAAATAAGTGAACTCGGAGGAAATTTATCTAGCATAAGCTCAATCATAGCATCATTAGTTGTGCAATTATCAATAGTTAAAGTAGATAACTTACTATCCAAATTCCAATCCAAGAGGTAATCCACAAGGGAATTTGCAAGGACCTCAACAGTTTGTGGACACGACACATATTTAAACCTAGTAAAAAAAGAAATATAATAAATTTTAACAATGATAGTAATATTATTAATGGTAAATAAAAGTACAAATTTTAAGATAGAAGAAAAAAATCTACCTCAGAAGCCGACTTTGTAGTTTCTATGAAGCGTAGATGAAGTGTGAAGTGATTGCCATGAATATTTTTTTGATTATTTGACGTCCACATATTAGTAGTCAATGCAATTCGACTAGCATTTGAATCCAATAATTTCATTGTTTTATCTCTTTCATGCTCAAATATCTTCATGATATCGTTCTTAACTGTGTTCCGGGAAACAACTTTAAATAACGGTTGTAAGGTATAAGAGTACCTTCTAAAGCCCACATGATCAACCATAGATAGCGCATTGCAATATAATCATTTTCGCAAGCTCTTCCCTCCCGTGATCTTGATTGAAATGGTATGTCCCAAGCATCATTGTTTCGTCATTGGATTTTGTTGGTTGCAATAGAGATTGTTTTATAGTCTTCTGTTTTTTTTTTTTGCAAACATGTTTTTATGTGGTCAAGCAAATGTCTGGTACCATTCTTTTTTCACCACCTAAAGACTTCTTACAATCATTGCATATCGCTTTCCATTTTCCTCCAATTAGCTTCCGCTCAAAATGATCCCATGTAGGAGATCTAAATTTTCTTTTATTTCCACTATCTGCTCCCATAATTTCAACATCTAAATTCTCATTTTGAGGTATTTCATTTTCATCGATCAAAACACTCTCATTTTTCGATGCAAGTTCTTGACTTCCTACAGTTGGAGCAGTCTCAACCTCTTTATCATTAGATTCCATCTGAAATGATATCAAATAATTTTGCATAATAGATAGATAATTATGGATAATTAAAACAAAGAACAAGTTTTCACTAAATCCAAAATTCATCGAACAAGTTTTCACTAAAAAAGAACAGTCTAAATCTCTTTATTATTATCTTAATAAATTTTAAGACAACAAAAAAGTATAAATCAGTCTTAATCAGGTTATAATGTATTCATGTTTTGGGCCTTTAAATAACCCAATTGCCTAACTACAAATAAGCCCCAAAAATTTTACTTGTTCAATTTTTATTAAACTATAAAATATTGTCTTATGGATAAATTAGGTACCATGTTCTTCTAAACCCCATGCGCAATCGGCCTGCAATTTACACATCAACTTATATCATTAACCACTAAACCTTTTTTTTTCATTAGATTCTTCTCATGTGTTAAAAAAGAACAAGTTTTCACTAAATACAAAATTCATCAAACAAATATAAACAAAAAATAAAAACAATACACACTTAGTTTTCCTAGTACCAAGAATAACCGGCACATGATGCAAAAGACATTAATTTGAAGGGATCATTCGTTATTTTTTTTCTTTAAAAAAAATGGTCCCTTGGAAAATTATAAAATAAACTGCAAAAGATTGAATATTATTTTCATCTGTTGTGTGTGTGTGATCGTGCAAAGTTTAATCATTGATAAATACCTTTCTAGTGTTGGTTGGCCCCTGAGAATCGAGAGTGGAACTGGAGTATTAGACTACTGGAGGCGTGAATTGTGAATCGGTGAATGGGAGAATGAGAATTGGGAATTGAGAGGTTAGGTTAGATATTTTTTTATTTTGTATTTTTTTTATTATTATTCCAACCATGTTCTTCTCTTTCTTTCTTTTTTTGATAATTATAGCCAATCTTTTTTTTTTAATTATTATTATTATTATTATTATTATTATTATTATTATTATTATTATTATTATCGGGACGGGTTCGGGGATGGGGATATCATCCCCATACCCACCACGAATCATTGCGGAAATTTTAAAAATCCCCAAAACCGATATCTTTCCCCCGAAACCGCCCTGTTTTGGGTTTTCCCCGCGGGGAAAATTGCCTTCCCTAAATGCACCCAAAACCCTTTTTATCCCATTAATTTTCATTAAACCCATTAGTGCATAATTGTTTCTACTTAAACTCTACCCTAACAAACCCTAACCCTACCTCAAGCTTTTGGAAGCCCCTTCCCTTCAGCAGCATAATCATTTTCGAAATAATCTTCAGCAGCCACTCGAGTTCTCTCTTGGTTTTTGCAAATAAATCTCTTCTTGTCTCTGCGGTGCTCGTCCTACGCGTAGTAATCCACGGTTTCAAGCGTTTAAACGCAAAAGCACGCCATAAATCTTGTTTTGCTCATCATTCACGCTACTTATTGCTGATGTGTGTGTTTGCATGATAAATTATTTAATCAAGCATGTGGTGGCATTTTTTTAAGGGTTGACATGAAATATGAACATTTTTTGCTTGTAACTCACGCGTTTCTTGTTGTCATGTAAGGGGATGCCGTTTTGTGTTGCTAGGGGGCTGAACACGTCGAGGGTTAAGCTATGTGAGTGCTGGATTCGAGAGTTGGATGAACCATGGTGAGGTCTGATCGAACTTAGGCTATGTTTGTGAGGTTTACGGCTAGTTTGGGCTCAGGGTTGAGAACTAGTTGTAGGGGAGCCTATCCATGCCACGGTTCAATCCCTAAGGGGGTTGAGACGTGGCCTAGGAAGGCTCAACAACGGTTGGTCTTGTTGTAGGGGTCAGTCGTTGCGCTTGTGTCGAGTAAAGTCAAGGTTGGGATTGTCACGAGTGAATCGCGTGGGACGGCTTGCTTGGGCATTATGCGTGGCTAGGGTTGGTTCAATAGGGCTTCCTTGGCATGATCTTAGTCCTAGTTTGCATTAGCTCAAGGCTGGTTCGAGTCGATTAGCCATAGGATCGAAATATTGGAGGCTTGACGCGTTAGGGTTTGTAGGAAAGCAAAGTGTCAAAAACCAGCAACTTCCAAGGGCTGTTCGGGGGTCTTAATGGTCTAGTCTAGGTGGTTTAGGGGCTGGTAGCGTACGGTTAAGACATGGTTTAATTTTATAAAGTTTCTGTTGAGTTTCGGATCAATTCGGATTAAAACCGGAACTCCGATCCAAGTTTTAAAACGAATTATAGAAGTTCTTGCATGGGCTTGAGTTTACGTCTAAGGTACAATTATAATTATGTTTTGAGGTACTTTAAGGTGTTTGGTTGACTTCGGGTCGAAATTTTGAGGTCTAGGGGTAAAATGGTCAATTAGGGTTTCCAAGGACAAAATGATAATTTTGCACCCGGGTCGAGTTAGCAGTCCTGGAAGCGACCTGATCACAAAGCTACACTTTTTAATGTATATGTTTTCATGAGCACAATTTTTTATGTAAATATGAAAAATACGTTTCATGCTTGATTTTAAGGAAAATTTACGTATATGCATGTTTTTTATAAGTGAAGAATATGATGACATGTTTTGAAGGATGAGAATTGGTTGTGACTAATACAAATACAATGACATGTAAGGCCAAGTTTCAGTGGATGGGTAATACTATTGTTGAAGTCTCTGCCACCTGGTACCACAGTTATACGTAGATGGATCTATCGAATAGAGTTGATACGAAAGTCCCAACTAATAAATTGAATTCAATTAAAAAAAATGAACACGTATACGATGATATGTTGAGACATGTTTTGGCATGTTATGCTTTGTTACGATATGTTTAAGTTCACGTTTTTAAAATCATGAAATGTATGTTGATTACAATACTTTTTATTGTTGCATATTATGTATATGTACTTTTTATAACGTTTATGGTGTGTTGAGTCTTTAGACTCACTATGTGTGAATGATGCAGGAGAGCATATCGACGAGGAGACTCAAGGCGCCGAAGACTGAATAGGCAGGGCTGGGTGTGCGCACGCTAACCCGAGGACCTTATTTTCTGCACATCATGTTTATGAGTTAGAAGAGATCTTGGATATTTTCATACTCTGTATTTTTTTTATGTCGTTGGGTCGACACTTGTTGGAACTTTTCAAGTTCGCAATCTTTGCTTAATTTTGATGCTAACAAAACTTGTTATTTTGTTTCTAATAATCTACCTTAGTGTGCAGTAAGCTGGAACTGAAATAATCAGTTACGAGCCAAAACTAAAGCTGTCGAGGAATGCTAACTGAAGACGTCCAACTGATCGCGTAAACTGAAAACAGTAGAACTGAAGTGCCAACTGAAAGACTAGTTCAACTGAATGTCCAGCTGATGAGCAGTTCAGCAGAAGACCTTCAGAAGCCCGGCCAGCTGATGAAGTGTTCAACTGATGAAGAGCCCAGCTGACCAGTTCAACTGAAAGAGTGAAATCAGTTCAACTTATTCACCAGCCCAACAGAAGACCAGTTCAACTGACCAGTTGAAAGCATCAGTCAGAGTCAATCAGTTGCAGATCAAGACAAGCTTAATAATGGAATCCAGCTAAGCACGAAGGTACAAAAGCTATTGTACTACCACAGTACAATAAGAGACGTTGCATCAGAGCTTAAAGCCAAAAGTTCCGGAAAGATGTCGAGGAACAAATTCAAAATGCAACGGACACATTATTGAGTCTTACTGTACGGTCAGCCAAACGCCTATAAATAGAAGCTGAAGTTCAGTGAAGACTAACACTGAGAAAAACGAGAACAGAGAACAAGGGCACGCTTATTACATATCAGCTTGTTAGAAGCAATCAGCCCAGAGGGAACACTTCATTGTATTATCAGCTTAGATTAGAAGCCTTTTTCCCTCAGTGTGTGAGAACACTTTCGGGTAGTGTTCATTGATCAGTTCTCACACACACACACACACACTCACTCATCATCTCAGATTCCGTCTTGCACACAGACGTAAAACATGTGTATGTAGTCTTTCTCACATAGACGTTAAAGAAGTGTTGACTGGAAGGTGATGCCTTCAGTTTAGAACTAGGAGTTCAGTTAGGCAGTGGGTAAGTCCTAAGCTGGGTGGGTTTGTACAAAGGTTTGTATAAATCAAAGTCTTCTAGTGTATCCTACCCGAGGAGGTAGAAGGGGTGACGTAGGAGCAGTTGAAGTCTCCGAACATCCATAAACATATCTTGTGTTTTGTTTTCAGTCTAACTGTTTAACTGTGTTGTTATTAATTGTTTCATCAGTCCAGCTGATATCAGTTCAGTTCTGTCCATAACCGAACTGATATAAGCTCTAACTGACTTCTTTTCTTCAGTTAACCAGTTGCACAAGATATATAAAATTGATCAGTTTGTTTTCTTAACGAAGGATTATTTTGAGTGTCTTCCGCTTAGTTGTTTAACCAAACTCGATCTAATTCATCGGTGTATTTATTCTTAGAACACGAGCTATTGCAGCTCATTGGTAGATTAGTCAGAAGGGTCAACGACTGATGCACAGCTTCGTAACTGATGTTCAGTCGGGGCCCCCATAATCGATCCTGACAAATTTTTGAAATATTTTTAACTATCGTATTTTTACTAGTATTAGAATCCTCTTAATTTAAAATGTGTGTCTTACATCAATTACTTCATACATGCTTGAAAATAGCTATTTTGAGATTTAGTTTTTTTTTTTTAAAAAAAGTTTAGTTGATGTTTCATAATCGGAACTAGCCCGTGATCAACAGACTAATTAATTGGGTCAATGAGTTTGATACGAAACTGTGATCGAAATCGTCCTAAGACGGCCTGGTTACGCTTTATGGATTAAAAATTGTTGATCCATTGGTTTTGACGAGTTCGACTCAACGGGTTGTACGTTTTTAGATTTTTTATTTTAAATTATCGGTCACGATCAAATGATCGTTGGAGATCAACAATCACAATTTACTGACCGTCTGTCAACCTGGAGAGTCAACCGAACGGGTCGACTATATGATAATTTATTATTATTATTATTGACTTTGAAATTAACGGCCACGATTTTGTGACCATTGATGATGTGGTCGATCCGCTGGTTCAACCTTGACCAACAGGCGGGCCGACCTTTGAAAAAAAATAGTCTGATTTTACCCTATAAACACCCTCATTCCCTCAATTTTTTCACACAATTTTATCTCAATTCACAATCTCTAATTCTCAATTCTTTCTTGATTATCAAAATATCAAGTTTCGATAATTGGTATATTGTCAATTGTTGATTTATTTTCGTAATTACTTTAATTTCATATTTATAAAAATGGTCGAAGGAGAATCAAGTCTCAGAGGTGGCAGAGAAAAGGGAAATGACAACATGTCATCCGAGTTCGAGCATCACTATTTTTTTTTATTCAATGTGGATGTCTATTATCTTGATTTTCCAATAGGGAACATCAAGAGCAAGAACAAGAGGCTAAACAAACACATCATTGTTGAGAGTCAAGAAAGTACGAGAATTTGATGACGCCTAAAGTCAAACATTTCAAAAAGATGATGCTTCTCTCCGGTGATTTGCAAGCCAAATGTAAATATATTTCAAAAAGTTACAAATTCCAACAAGGAAGTGTGTTGGAACATTTCATGTTCGTAATCTTGATTTTGATATTTACAAAACTTGTTATTTTATTTCTAATAATTTTACCTAAGTGCGCAGAAACTGAAACTTATCAGGATTCGAACTGATCAGTTAACGAGCTAAAACTGAAGCTATCGAGACGCATACTGAAAGCGCCAACTGATCGCCCAAACTGAATCAGTTAATATATCAAAGAACGGTTCTGAAACGTCCACTAATCGTTTTCTTAGAAAAGTACTTAAAATTTTTTTTCTCCCTAACATCGGCCGAACCATACATATTTTCAGCAATGTCCTTCTTCATACGTCTCCACCAGAATTGAGGTCTCAACATCAAATACATCTTTCGACCTCCTGGGTGAACACTGTATTTGCTACAATGTGCTTCACGAAGAAGGGCAGATTTCAACTCAAATTCATTAGGGACTACCAGCCAACCATTAAGTCGTAAAGAACCATCAGAAGAAATCTGAAATCCAGACTGATGTCTTGCAGATACAAGTTCTTTCGACTTTTAAATCTGAGCATCGCTTCGTTGGACCTTTCGTATTTTAGATATCAAAGTAGGCTCAATTTGCAATGCAGAGACGGTGACAGAATTCCAATTCGAGTGAAAAGTCCAGCCAGAAGTACATATATCCTCGTGTATTTTGGCGACACAAACAGATGCTAACACAGAATCATGCACCTTACGACTAAGGGCATCCGCAGTAACATTCATCGATCCAGGGTGATACTGAATCTCACAATCAAAATCCTTCAGGAGATCCATCCACCTACGTTGCCTCATATTCAAATCAGATTGAGAAAAGAGATATTTCAGACTCTTATGGTCTGAATAGATAACAAACTTTTCTTCATACAATTAATGACACCAAATCTCAATGCAAACACAATGGCGGTCCATTCAAGATCATGAACAGGATAACATGTTTCATGAGATTTCAATTGACGAGACACATAAGCAACCACTTTGCCATGTTGCATCAGAACACCACTCAAACCTTTACCAGACGCATTTGTACACACTACAAATCCTCCGGTACCTGAGAGAATAGTAATCACATGTGTTGTGGTCAATCTCGTCTTCAATTCAAGAAAACTGGCTTCACATTCATCTGACCAAATGAATCTCTGATTCTTCTGTGTCAGTTGAGTAATAGTTTTAGCTATTTTCGAAAATCTTTTAATAAAACGACGATAATAACCAGCTAAACCCATGAAGCTACGGATCTCAGGAACATTCATAGGTCTAGGCCAATTCAATACAGCTTCAACCTTAGCAGGATCAACAGATATGCCATGTCTCGAAATGACGTCGCCCAAAAATAATACTCTATCCATCCAGAATTCGCATTTGGACAATTTAGCATATAAATGGACATTGCGGAGAGTTTTAAGCACTAGTCTCAGATGTTCAGCATGCTCCTTTTTCGATTTCGAATACACAAGAACATCATCAATAAAGACGATAATGAATCGGTCAAGATAATCTCGAAATACACGATTCATTAGATCCATAAAAACAGCAGGAGCATTCGTGAGACCGAAAGGCATAACCAAGAACTCATAGTGGCCATACTTGGTGCGAAAAGCAGTTTTAGGAACATCTTCTTCTCGAACTCATACCTGATGATAACCAGAATGAAGATCAATCTTAGAGTAGACAAAAGTACCATGAAGCTGATCAAATAAATCATCAATACGAGGAAGTGGATACTTGTTTTTCACAGTAGCCTGATTCAGTTGCCTATAATCGATACACATTCGCATAGTACCATCTTTCTTTCGAACAGATAAAACCGGAGCTCCCCAAGGTGATACACTCGATCTAATATATCCCTTATTGAGAAGATCATGTAATTGTTCTTTCAATTCTAATGGTGTCATGCGATAAGGAGCTTTAGAAATAGGCGCAGTCCACGGCATAAGATCAATACTAAATTCAACTCTCGATGAGGAGGAAAATCAGGAATCTCATCTAGAAACACATCCGAGAAATCTTTTGCAATAAGAATCTCAGATAAAGAAGGCTCTTTCTTAGAGACATCGAGAGCGTAGATCAGATAACCCTCATCTCCGCTGGTCAAAAGTCGAGACATTTCCAAATAAGATACCAATGCAATTTTGGCTTGGAAACCCTTACCATAAAAATTCCACTTGAATCCATCGACATGTCTAAATCGAACCACTCCATGGAAACAATCGACAGTAGCTCGATTTGTTGTCGGGACATCCATGCCAACAATACAATCAAAGTCGTGCATTGGGAGGACAATCAAATTTAGGAACATCACATTATCCTCGTATATCAATACACAATTCTGCACAACTTGCTCAGACAAAATAATCTTTCCTGCTGGCGTGGCTATCGACAAAGTATCATACAACAGAGTACACATAATATCATGGGATGTAACAAATGCATGAGATATGAATGAATAGGATGCTCCTGTATCAAATAAAACACGTGCAGGATAATCGCAAAGCATGCAAACACCTGCAATCGCACCACCATGAGCTTCTTTTGCCTGATCCTCGGTCAAAGCATACACTTTCACTTGTTGTGGGCCTTGGACGGTCTGACCACTAGGTCCCTGATATAGTGAAACATTCGACTGCTGGAAAGAAGAACATGAACAACAGGTCTCATCACACTGGGGTTGGACAGAATTCGTTAATCTATCGGACATACACGAGAGAAATGACCTTCCTGTCCACACTGATAACAAGTGCCAAACATACCTCGAAGAAGATGAAGAAACAGTGGAACAAGTCTTTTTAAACTTCTTACCTCTCAGACGCAAGGTAGGCTGCTGAGCTGTCATTGGAGGTAGAGGAGTATACTGTGAACATCATCGCCTTAATCTAGCTTCGGCTGCCTTTGCTCGTTCAACTGCCTCTGCGTAGTTGTTAGGCAAACCAGAAATGTGAATAGTTGCATTCACAGCTACGTGAGGTGCATATTTCAACAGTGTAGAAAACTTCGAAGCATATTCTACAATAGTCATCGTTCCCTGCTGCAGACTATTAAATTCATTCTTCTGGGCAGTGTAACAAGAAGGAAGGGAATATTGCTCCAAAAACTGGGCCTTGAAGACATCCCATGTAATTTCAGTCCCGGTATCTTTCAATACAATCTCAGCGGTTTCCCACCAAGATTTTGCTCGGACTTTCAATTGATAAAGGGCAAGTTCATTCGCCGAGTCCTAGAATATTCAACAATATTAAACAAGTGCTCGATATCCTTTAACCAAGCCTCTGCTCTTTCTGCACTCTCAGTGCCAAAGAACCTCGGTGGTTTCAAATCTTTAATCGAGCCATCAACAAATCCATGGACATTCCTTCAAATTGTCCAACTATTCTCTCCGTACTACTACTTACAGTTTCATTTGTGGGATCCATCTACAAATCAGAAGATGAATATCACAAATAAATATCAATTACACATCATCATCTCCTCATACCATCAATCTCATCAACAACTTACTCAAACTAAATCAAGTAGGAGCAAGTAATACATATAAATCAAACACATACGCACAATGCATTTGTACCTATTCATGTGTACACATGACTCAATCAAGCATTCCTAGCTATGCTCTGATACCAAGCTGTGTGGGGCTCTTAACTCCTAATCCTTATTACAATACAATTTGATTAGGTTTAATTAATTACAGCGAAAAACGAGTAAATATTTTTCTTTACAATGAGCCCAAAACGTGTCAATTGTAATTATAATATTTAAAAAAGTATATAATATAGTCTCGTATCAACACATCACAATATAAAACAAGCCCACACGTAATCCAAAACAATTACATACAACCAAACTCATATCCTCGGGACATACCCCGGTATATAGATACATATACATATATACTGGGAAAGACCACGAAACCTCAAATCAACCATGACTCTCTCCAGAAGTACCATCTTCGGTCTCTTGATTAACCTGAAGTACCTGTCATTGTCAACATACAAAGACAACAACAGCCCCCTCTGGGATGAGCAAAGCTCGGTCTGAAACAACCACAATATATACCACAAGTATCAAAACTATGATATATGATATGCAATGTATGTCTGTCGTGGAGGTATCAGGTCAAATGTCCATCCACTGAGCACATGTCAGAATAATCGAATCACTATCAAATCAATGCTCGAGCTGGCACACCAGCCTCAATCAGGGATACTCATATGATAACTTCGACAAAGCGCCATCAAAGCTCAAATCTCAATCAATCATCGGGGTCACAAATGACTATGCTTTAAGGGTCATGTAATACCAAGCATAATATCGAGTTCACAAACCCCAGAATTAAATCAAATCATATCAGGGTATCCAAAGATCATAGCTCAACGTGCATGTCATGTATGCCACATAAACTCAACAAATAAGGCATATAGATATATATTCTCAATCCAATCAATCAAACATATATCATATAATACAGATACATGTCGTATGTTGCCCGGTCGCAACATACCTCAATTCTTCGTTCCAGTCGATGTAGCTTAAAGATATCAGTATAATAATCTATCTATATCAATAACATATTCATTTCAATCAATATCATCAGTCAAAATCAACAATATAAGTTTCAAATATCTTTTGAAACTTTTAAATTTCATATCAAATTGAAATCATAACATAATTGAATTCCGACTTCAAAACTTAGTTTATTGTCGGTTATTTTACCGCATATATAATTAAAATTTATTACAAATGAGAAACAATTATTCAATCTCAATCTAACGATTAAAATTCTCTAATTATAATAAATTAGGAATAATTCAAAATAACATCACTATAATCATCTCTTCTTCATTAAAATCATAAATTATTCAACGATATTCAATTTCTGTATAATTTAACAATTTATCGGATTTATTCGAAAATAGACGAATTTCAAACATCACCAAAAATATAAAATTTATACCTCAAATCGAAGACCTCGTGTCAACGATCCCAAAACTGAAGTCAGCTCGTCGATTGAATAAATCGATAAGTCGCAAGATCGAAAAGAAAAATAAAAAACCTTATAATCTCCTCTTTCTTCTCTAACCTTTCTTCAAAACTTTCTGATTCACGTAAGCTAGTTTTCAAATTTATCCTTATATATATAATATAATATTATTATATTATTAATAATATAATATATAATATTTAACATTTAACATCGGTATATCCTTTTAAACCAGTCAAAGGATCAAATTTTCCAAAACTCAAAACATGAAAGTTTTAGCACTATGTATAGGTTTCCAATGAAATTGGTCTCATTTTATTTGGACTAATACTCGGATAGTTATGCTAAAAACCATAATATGTGCCACTAATTACCATTTCGCCCTTAAAATTAATTCATTAATTTTCAAATTATTTACAAAAATACCATCAAAATAAATTGAATATCTTTCAACTTATTTACAAAAATGTCAACTATTTTAAAAATTGTTGGACTATTGTTTATTCACGAGTCTCACACATTCCATGTGACTTCAGAGGCCAAAGAACAATAAAAATCATGATGATTGGAGTTCGAGATTTATGATGATAAATTATTGATAATATTATATTTTATGAGTCCTAATTGTGTTTGATTTATTGAAGATTTTTGGAGAGATATATATATATATATATATTTTTATTGATATATATGTTTTATTTTAGGAAATATTTATAAGTGCAAGCCCTCTTTTATTAATTTATATATTTTTATTAACAAATAATAATTTTTTTTAAAAAAAATAAGGGATGGACCAGACTCGGTGGTTAATCGGGACCGAACTCAGACCACAACCCAAACTACTGGGTTCACAAACCGGACCTCAATCGACCACAAGCAGACAAGTTAAGGGGTCGAGATTTTCTCGACTCGCACCGAACCCGTGAATCAAAAGATTAGTCGCTCGCTCAGCGAGAAAGGCCCTGCCCCTGTCAACCAACAAAAAGGAAAGAAGAAGATGAAAGGATAAGAGAATTTCGAAGTTATTTTAAAATATATTGATTTTTAAATTTGGTTTATCTTTAATTCAATTTTTTTTATAGCAATGCTAGATCGAGTTTTTGTTTTTAGCATTATATTGAATTCATGTATTTTCCCTATTGTAACATGTTTATGCTATTAAATCACAAGTAGAAATAACAATGGGGCATGGATGTGGAAATCTCTATCTCCACCCCCGAATCCAAAATGCATCATCATCCCAGCCCTAGTCCTCACTTCTTCTAAGTGGGGATTCCCAATCTCGTCCTCACGGGGACAAAGTCATCATCCAGTCTTTGTATCCGAATTTTTTTTGGGGAATCCCTATCCATGTGGATATATATATATATATATATATATATATATATATATATATATATATATATATATATATATCAGGGTGGGTTTATTTTATCCTATCCACGTGGGTATTGCCCCCATGATAGCATGAATGGTCAAGATTTGCTCATGCATATATAAGACCCACTTTTTTTTGAAAATTGTATGTGTAGCAAGATCTTATCCGTTGAAATGAAGTGAGAGTAGTGTCCATATAGGTAGGATCTCATTAACTTTCAGGGTGGGGATGGGATCACTTCGGGGAATTTGAGTTTTTGCCAAATTCACGGGTGAAATTGTCATCCTAACCATTAGGTGTCTTGGCTTTTTAATTCAATTTTACCTATAGTACTTTAGGAACAAATATCGTAAATTTTTTTTTATTTTGAAGTTTTTTATGGGAAAATATATTAAAGTCAATTCAAGACAAACTAAAAATTGCTAAGATTGTTTGGATATAAGAGTTTTTAGAACCAGGTTTTTAAATATATTTTAAAAGTTGAAGACGTGATTTTAAAGAGTAGCTGCTTTACGATTTAGTTTTTAATAATAAATGATATTCTAAATTGTTAAAATGCATTCTTTTAGTAAATATAATTTTTTTGGGGAAAAAACTAAAAATTTGAAGCAATTATTAAACTAAAAAATTATTGAAAAAAAATTAGAAAATGTTTTGGTATTGATAAATGATTGTGTAAAATTTATATGACTTTTATTGGAAAACGTGAGAAAAAAATAATAAAAAATTATTACAACGCCCCTTCTTATTTATATCCATTTTTTACATTGATTTGTAGGAATTAAGATTGGTATAGTACAAGTTGTAAGCATACATTATGATTTTCTCAGGTGATTTCTAAAAATTATATTATCAAGATGATGATAAACAAATCATAATGCTAAGGAACCCCATTATTCACAACATGCTCAAGACCTCCACGACTTATACACATGAACCTCTTCCAAGTTACTAGCCATATTGCTCGATAACAATCCAGATATCAGGGGCGTAGTCAGGATTTTTAAACAGAGGGTTGGATGCTAAAAGTTTAATAGAAAGTTTCTTGTTAGACTGGTCGACCTGGTTCATATTTTTAGTAAAATATGCTATTTCTAGTATAAAAAATAATATTTTTCGTGAGCCGGTCGGGTCAAAATCCGTCTAACAAATTGATCTTTGAGACGGTCTCATAAACTTTTTATGAAAATTTAAATGTTCTTCAATGTATTTTTAAATTTTTTTATGTTATAATTTTTATAATATGAACAAGATAAATTTTAAAATTCGATGACACTTTAATTTGAAAAAAATATTCTTAAAATTTAATGTATCAAGATACAAAATAAACCAATAATCTCCATGTGTGCGAAAGCCACTAAGGAAAAGTTTGGTAAAACAATGCCACGTATCAGATTCCTCTTTGATTCCAAGCCTCAGATGGTATCAGAGCCATGGAAATAGTATGGTTAATAATTTAGCACTTTTTATTCAAATGAATATTTTCAGTTTAAAAGAAACTGTTCATAACAGTTTAAATGAAGAATATGATTTACCTGAAAATTTAGATTTATTAAATAAATGGACTATTCCTAAGATAGAATCTAAAATGATCTATAAGTTAGGAACCTTTGAAAAAATTGGTTTTAAACAAGTAGTTAAAACTACAGAATCATCAGTACCTCTTCATAATGAAGAAATGGTTATTAGATTGTTAAACAACAAAGATATTATGCCTTACATGAAAAATTATAAATTTATTCATATAGGATTAATTCAAATTGCTTTTAGACCTTTAACTTTAGAAGGTTTACCAGAAAACTTCATAGCAGCTCCAAGAGATGGTAGAAATTTGAATTGGAAACAATCCCTTATGTGAATAATTCAATCTAGTCTGGCACATGGTCCAGTATATTTTGATGTTTATCCAAATTTATCTTTATCTTTGTCTGATATTAATATATTAGATTCTTTAACATTAAATGTTAAAACTCATGGTTATAATTATACTCCTGGAACAGAAGTTATATGTATCTTTTATCGTATATATTATAAACCATTATTTACACTGAATCCTATGTGTAAAAGAATAGATAAAAAATTAAATAAAACTATTCTTATAGAAACTAATTTTAATAGATCTAATATTACAACACGTAGATCTATAAAATGGGAAGAAATTGAATTTCCAGAAAACTGGATAATTGAACAAGCTGTTCCTAGAAATCCTATAATAAATAGAGATTTACAACAAGTTATTCAAAATAATGAAGGATCTGTTCAAATACAATTTAATAATGAACAAAGAAGATTATTACCATATTCTATATATGCTAGATCAAGATCTAGTCATTCTTTTATTTCACCTCTAGATTATATGGTAGATATACCACAAACTTCTAGAGCATCTACTTCTCAAGTTAGAGAAGAATTATAATCTACTAATACAGTAGATGATTTAATTATAAATCAAAACAATATTGTTCATAAAAGTAACTTTCAAAAAGTTAGAGAAACTGATACAGTTTCAGAAATGAATTTTAGTATTTAATGGATAGTAAATCAAAAATTGATTTTACTAAAAGATCTTCTGCTAGAGCAAAGATTAATGCAGAATTTTATTTACCCAAATGGGGATCTTTCAGAGATTGGTACTTTAAAAGTTTCTCTGAAGAAGAATTTGAATATATTGTTTCAACATTTTATAAATATTGTGAAAACCAGAATAAATTAATACATTTTGTTCCTTGGTTTTTCAAAACATTTATTATAGATTATATTTCTATTCTTGAAAGAAATTATAAACTTTCTTCAGGACAGATTCAAAAATCTGTTTATCCTCCTCAACAATCTTTTATTATAGAAAAGAATAATAAAATTTTAAATTTTACCGCCTTTTCAAAATTATTTGAAAATGATATGTTACAAATTACTGTTAAACATATAAATCAGATAATTGAAAAACAGAATTATACAAATTTATATCTTACGATTATAGGAGAAGAAATAAATTCTCTTAAGGATCGCATTGATAAAATTATTTTAGCTATCAATAAAATCAAACCAGATGTTCACATAGAAGAACCAGAAAATAATATTGTTTCTGTTGCTACTTCATCTATACAATCCCCTCCTGATATTAAGGATTTTAAATTTAAATCTTCTGTTTCTGATATAGAAAAATTATTAGAAGAAAAATTTAGAAATCTTAATTTAAATACTCTTAATGAAGAGTTCGAAGAATTAGATAAGATTAATAATCATTCTGAGGAAGAAATTAATAAAATTAAATGGGCTGATAGACCTACTACATTTAAATATTATTATAATAAACCAACTCCCATGGATGTCCTTATTGAAGAAAATGAATATATTTTCGCTAATAGTTATAATGGGAAAAACATTTATGAATGGAATATTGATGGTTATAGTGATAGGCAAATTTATAATACTGCTCACAGAATGCTTATGTATAGTACTGTGTGTAAATCATCAGGCAATACTGATAAAAATATTGCTAAAATGATAACAGCAGGATTCACTGGCCAACTTAAAGGTTGGTGGGATAATTATTTACATTATTCTCAAAAAGATGAAATCTTTAATTCTATAAAAATGGAAAATAATATTCAATCAGAAAATGTAGTTTATACATTAATATTGACTATGATTGAACATTTTACTGGTAAATTCACTGATAATAGTGAACAAATTAGAACTTTATTAAGTAATCTAAAATGTAAAACACTTGCTGATTTTAGATGGTATAAAGATACTTTCTTATCTCGTATTTATGAGATTCCAGACTATAATAATAGTCTTTGGAAAGCCAAATTCACAGATGGCTTACCTTTCTTATTTGCTGAAAGGGTTAGAAAAGTTTTAAGAAACGATGACATAAATATTTCTTATGATAATTACACTTATGGTAATTTAATAAATACTTGTATTCAAGAGGGTTTAGCTCTCTGTAATGAATTAAAATTAAATAATCAAATTAAAAGACAGAATTTACTAGAGAAAAAACAACTAGGTAAATTTTGTGATCAATTTGGTATGGACTTACCTAATAAAGGTAAGAAGAAAATTAAAGATAATAATGAAAAAATTTATAAGAAAAGACATTTGTCTGATAGACAAAGAGATAGAAAGAAGAAAAGAAAAGATATCCGTGAATCAGGGAAATCTGATAGGAAAAAAGAAAATACAAAAATAAATTAATAATTTGCAGAAAATGTAAAAAGCCAGGACATTATGTTAATCAATGTTGGGCTAAAAACAAAATTAATAATTTAGATATAGATGATAATCTAAAAGAAACATTATTTAAAATAATAATGGATTCAAATAATAATTCTGATAGTGAAACTGAAAATTCTTCAGAATCTTATAATTCAGAAGAAATTATTGATAATGAATCTGATATTTCAGATTTAGAAGAATGCAATAATTGTATACTAGGAAAATCTTGTATTAATCCTATAGAGGATGATAATAAAAATGATGAGTTTTATAAACTTATGTCTCAATTTCAAGATTTAAATATTAATGTTTTAACTAACAATAATATTTTAGAATTCCTTAAAATGATTAAGGATCCAATATTAAAATCTACAATTATTGATCAAATGGAGAATACTGCTTCAACAAGTAGTAATGAAAATAACATTCTTGTTAAACAAGAACAAGCTTATTCTATGAAAGAAGTAAAAAATCTTTTACCGAAAAAATATAGTCAACAAAATCCAGTTACTATACAAGATTTAGTTAAAGAGATTGATAATCTAAAAGAACAAGTAAATTTTTTACATAATAACAATAATAGTTTAAATTATCGTATTTCAGTCATTGAAAATAATAATAATTCAATTCTGAAAGTTTTGAAAATATTCAAGATATTTCCTTTCCTGATAATAATCAAAAACATTTATCTGTTTTGAGTATGATAATATCTCAAAAATGGTATACTAATATTACTTTATTAATTGATAATTCTTATAAAAAGAATTTCATTTCTATGATAGATAGTGGTGCAGATTTAAATGTTATACAGGAAGGATTAATTCCTACAAAATATTTTCATAAAACTACTCATTCTCTTTCTCATGCAGGAGGAGAACCTTTAAAAATAAATTATAAATTACCTAAAGCTTATATTTGCAAAGATAAAAACTGTATTCAAACCAGTTTTTTACTAGCGAAAGATATTTCTAGCCAACTTATACTTGGTCTTCCTTTTATTTATCAAATATATCCTTTAACCTATGTTGATGAAACATGTATTATAGGAACTTTTCAAGGTAATCCTATTTCCTTTAAGTTTTTAATAAACCTGTTCATAGAATTTTAAATGAATTACAAGAACAGATTGAAAGAAAAACCTTTCAAATAAATTCTTTAAAAGAAGAAATAAAATTTCTTACAATTGATGATAAATTACAGAATCCTAAATTACAGTAAAAAAATAAAAACTATTTATAATAAATTTTCATTAGAAATATGTAATGATCTTCCTAATGCTTTTTGGGATAGAAAAAAACATATTATTTCTCTTCCTTATGAAGATGATTTTCAGGAAAGAAATATTCCTACTAAGTGTAGAACCCGTAAATCAGTAGACGTATAAGCCATGCATAATTCTAGATTTTTAAATTTAATTAACTTCATTGCATGATTATTTTTTTATGCATTTATTTGAAGTTAATTATTTGTTTATTCAGTTCAGTAGCTTGATTTTCAGCTTTTTAGTAAATTCAGTGAGGCCGGACCGGAGTTGGAGTTTAGAGATAAAGTTAAAATTTCAGAAAATATTTCCAGGATTTATTTTTAGCTAGCAAGTAAGTTCATTTAAGTTAAAAAGTAGGTTTGAGGATTTAATTTAATTACTTGAGGTGATTAAGAAATAAGCTTAATTAAGTTCTTCTTTTAAGGGTTTTATTCACTAAATTAATTAAGGATTAGTAAGGCTTTTAAGGTTTATTAAATTACTAGATAATCAATTTCCCCTACCATTTATCATGCATGTTTCGGCCACCTCATTGTCTAGATAATTCATTGCCAACTCATCCAACTTTGACCCCTTCTTGATAATTAATTAGTAGGATAATCCCTCCCATTTGTTTAATACCATTTAATTAATTAAAGAGCTAATCCTAGTCTAGGTTGGTAAGGATATTCGGTCATCACATTCTAGAATCACCCAAGTAATATTTTGTTAGCAACTAGAATTCAAATTCAAAAAAAAAAAAAAAAAAGACTTGGTCATACCTTGGTGTCCCTTTATTATTGGACCTCCCTCACCCTCTTAACCATTTCACATCCCTCACCACCGAATTACCTCTTCATTCAGATCCATTTTCAGTGTAGAAAGTCGTGCGTCCATAGCTAGAAAGTTGAGAGAAAATCGAGTGCAAGAAAGATAGAAAAGAAAGCGTTCTACTCCTCCGCGCCGCGTCGTCGTCGTTTCGTTCGTTTTATTTCGAAACGCAACCAGGCATGTCTACACTTTTTTCTAAACCTCAATCAAGTCCTATTATCAAATATTTTTCATTCTATGATCATCACTGCTATGTTAAACCGAAATATACAGCAAATTTCAGAAACTTGCACATGCAGAATTTTCTATACTTCAAGATGCACTTCACGGTTTTTGCTTGTTTTTGTATATTCAGGTTATGGTTCGACTCCAGGCTCCCAAGGCAACATCTATACATGTTCTAGCATGGATTAGGATCATTTTAGCCCAACGTTTCAGCCCCCATGCTTGCTTGAATTCGGTTTTGACAGCAACCTTTCCCCTTGCATCTTATGTGCTTCGAAAATTCAGATTTGCTGTCAAGGGGATTGAATCTGATCTTGGCTGCCCTAGGGCTCATTGCCATGGTTGGATCACTCCCCTAGCACGTCTAAGACGTGACTAAGTCGCCCTTTTGGTGGCTTGGTCCATGGCTCCTCGGTTTTAAATAAAAACATGACAGCAGCCCCTCCCCTTTCTTGGCCCCTTCATTTTGACAGCACTTGTGTTTCGGTTTTGGGTTGGCTTGGTGTGGATCTGGCTTGGCCTTGTGCCCTTAGCTACGGTTCATACCACACCCCAAGATGTCTAGGTCGTGCCATGGTCCATTAATGGCCACTGGAACGACGCAAGATAACCCACGAAACAAGAACAGCCCACACTCCCCTTCTCGGCCCTTCATTGTACAGCACATGCATTTCGGTTTTGGTTGCTTGGTGTGAATCTTGTTTGGCCTATGGCCCATAGCCACGGTTCATACCATGCCCCTCCATGTCTAGATCGTGCCATGGTCAACCAAATGGCCACTGGAACGACGCAAGACATCGATCAAAGCAAGACACTACACTTGCACAGCTGCTGGAAATTACAGCAACTTGCTGTGTCGATTAGGAGGCTCGTTTGAGTTTTTTGTTGGCTTTTAGCCTATGGCCTTGGACTGGAAAGTGCCCCATTGAGTTAGGAAGGTCATGTTTTTGACCGTTCGTGATTCGGATCATTTTTGAGGTCGTACGAGAATTTACGGTGCGATGTGCCAAATTGACTCTCGAAAGAGCGTTACATGTTTTGGCCTCCATTTCACCTAGATTTCGACCCTCATAATTTTAGGAGCATAAATTCATAATTTTAAACGTATTTTAATCATGACGTCACGTTGGTTCAGTGTTGGTTCGGGTTGGTCTAAAGTCATGATTAAATACGAGGTCGTTAGACGTAGTTGTCGCATTTTAGAAATTTAATTGCATAAATTTGCCTAAGAAAAATCCATTGCATATTTTCATGGCATTTTTAGGTTGCAGCGAGCCTGGGGACGGTCCAATCCAGTTGGTGAAAAATACAGGAATTTTCATTATGCCAGTTAATTATTTTACGTGCATTAAATAGAAAATGATTATTTTTGAGATTTATGCGATATGGCTTGTGGTGCATTCACTATGTGGGAGCATTATTTATACGGTCGCCAGTGACCGCTCAGTTCAGGTTGGTACCATCAGGTCACCAGTGACCGCTCAGTTCAGGTTGGTACCATCGGGTCTTCAGTGACCGCCAGCTCAGTTTCAGGCTCCCCGGTAGTCAGTTACCGATCAGTTCAGCTTAGTGCAGTGGCCACAGGCGTAAAACATAATCTCAACAGAAAAATTATATCAGTTATTTCAGTACAGGCTCCAAGGAGCAAATATTTTTACTGTGATTATCAGTTCAGTTATGCACGTATTATAATTGCTCAGATCAGTTTATTTTCAGCATGATTACAGATCATTTTCAGTATGCCTCATGACATGAAATTTTATCCCATGCATATTTTACTTCAGATTTTACTCGTTACCTGCGATATATGCATGCTGAGTCTTTAGGCTCACTAGACTTGATTGTTGTAGGTACTGATGAGGTCAGGGCCGAGGGCGGGGACCAGTGAGCCAGCTTGGGTCGGCAGTAGTGGCACCCGAGGACCTCAGTGCAGCAGTTGTTATTTTATTCCGCAAACAATTTTTATCAGTCGTGGATATTTTTAAATTGAAATTGTTGGCAAACTTTATTTTCTTCCGCTGCTTTATTTTTAAACATTGAACGTGATTTAACAGTTGATTTTATGAACGAGGCCATTTAAGTTCTTTTAAAAAGAAAATTTTTAATTTTCCGCAAATTTTAAAGCAAGAAGTTTTAGGGCCTTTACACTAAGGCTCGTCCTTGTCAAATTAATTCTGAATATTTAGAATTATGAAAGAATGAAATTCATTCTTTGTTAGATAGAGGTTTAATAAAACCTTCTGAATCTCCTTGGTCATGTACTGCTTTCTATGTTAATAAACATTCTGAACAAGAAAAAGGTGTTCCTAGATTAGTCATTAACTATAAACCCCTTAATAAGGTTTTAAAATGGATTAGGCATCCTATTCCTAATAAAAAAGATTTATTAGACAGATTAGTTCATGCAATCATATTTTCAAAATTTGATTTAAAATCAGGATTTTGGGAGATTCAAATAAAAGAATCTGATAGATATAAAACTGCTTTTAATGTTCCAATAGGACATTATGAATGGACAGTGATGCCATTTGGCCTTAAAAATGCCTCTTCAGAATTCCAACAAATAATGAATGATATTTTTTTATAATTATAGCAATTTTATAATTGTTTATATAGATGATATCTTAGTATTTTCTAATGATATTGAAACACATTTTAAACATTTAGAAATGTTTAAAAATATTGTTATTCAAAATGGATTAGTTATTTCAAAATCTAAAATGATTTTATTTCAAACTAATATTCGTTTTCTTGGTCATATGATTGAAAAAGAAAAAATAATTTCTATTCAAAGAAGTATTGAATTCGGTTCAAAATTTCCTGATATAATAACTGATAAAACTCAGTTACAAAGATTTTTAGGGAGTCTAAATTATATTTCCCCTTATATTCAAAATCTTACTAAAGATTCTGCTATCTTATATGATAGACTTAAGAAAAATCCTTTACCTTGGACAGATAAGCATACTAAAACTGTTCAGATTATTAAAGATAAAGTTAAGAATCTTCCTTGTCTTATGCTGGCAAATCCTTTATGGGATTAAATTGTAGAAACAGATGCTTCGGATATAGGTTTTGGTGGAATTTTAAAACAAAAAGATCCCCAAAATAAACAAGAATATCTTATAATATTTTATTCTGGGAAATGGAATAATGCCCAGAAAAATTACTCCACAGTAGCAAAAGAAATTTTAGCTATTGTTAGATATATCTTAAAATTTCAAGATGATTTATACAATCAAAAGTTTATTATAAAAACTGACTGCAAATCTGCAAAATTTATGTTTAAAAAAGATTTCAAACATGATGTATCTAAACAAATGTTTGCAAGATGGCAGGCTCATTTAGCTCCTTTTGATTTTGAGATTATTTATAAAAAAGGTGAAGATAATCATCTACCTGATTTTTTAACTCGAGAATATTTATCCTAATGTTTTCATTTACAGATATGTATTCCCGAGGAAGAGGAGAGTCTTCTTATAGAGAGCGAGGTGGCAGGGGAAAACCCCTTAATATTATAGCACAACATGGCAAACAGAGGCTAATAGCCCAGAACTTATCAAGTTCATCAGCCCGTAATACTGAGCAGGATACTGAATTATATAATGAGTTTCAAGAATTCTTGAAACAAAAGAAGAAGAATAATACAGATTCTCAGTCTTCAGCATCATATGCTAATATTATAAAAGAAGATGATAATGATTCAGCTCTTTATACAGAGACAAAACATCGTGAATTAATTATTCTTATAGAAGAAAAAGATCTTCAATGGGAAAAAACTCCATGGACTATCATGGACAGATATTTAACCAATACATCATATGTATATGGGGCTTATAAGCAAAGAGGATTTTATGAAAATCTTCTTATATCTACAAAAAGTGTTGATATAACTCACTTTTTTAGTAATACTCAACAAAAAGGAAGTTATAAATTCTCCAAATTTATTATTAAAAAGATCATATCTATAGAAGAATGGGGTATATCTCCATTAGTTGAAAAGGAATTTTATTCCGAACCTCATAAAACGAGTTTCAAATTCAATTTTTGGGATTACGCTGAAAGTTTTAATAAAACTTTATTTTATGAAAATGAAAAGAAGAAACATACTTGGTTTCTGAAGATATGTGAAAATATTTTTCATCATACTATTCCAAATTGGTTTTATATATGGTGGAAAATATTTGGTCCATCTGCAAAAATTTTGCCAGAGGTTTTTATAAAACCTATGAATACATGGTTAAATGTGTCCCCATGCATAAGAAATCCTTTTCTGAACATTGGATTGATGGCAAGACTTTATGTCTATTCTTCATGGAATTTGGAATTCCATGGATCTGGAGATGGCAACCAGAATGTGATTATACTGAGGAAGGTATCCCTTGTTTAAAAAGAGTCAGTTATGCTAAATTCTGGGATAAAATGTTACGAGAGGATCCAGCAACTGGAAAACTTCATGGTCATGAAACTCTTCTAATTATGGAGGAAAAAATTTCTTTATATCAGAAAGAATTCCATAATCAACAAGAAAAAGAGAAAGACTCTATGAGTCCCTTCAAGATTTTGACTCAGAAATATTCTGACATCTATTCCAAAGAAAAGATGATTGAAGTTTATATTGAGGAAATGAAAAAGGATTTATACTCCAACATTGGATGCTCAGATTCAAAATCAGATAAATCAATGGCTTCCGAATCAAGTGACAATCAATTTATTCATTTAATGAAGATGCATGATGCTCAAGACCCTGAGGATGATATTCCTCAATTTTCTCGAATAAATGATATTTTTGAGAATTTGAAGAATTCTTTAAAAGAAAATATTAAAGAAGATTAAAATTTTCAGATGAAGAATATGAAGCTGTTGGAATATCACATCTCATCATGGCATATCATGACAAAAAGTGGGTGGTATAACACTGTAAACTTTTGAATTTATAGCATGTTACTATTTGCTTTAATAAAGCTTGTACTATTTACTTTAATAAAGTATGTACTGTTTTTATTTTAAGATGGAATCCGGGGTTTCATGTCCGGCTCTTCTATCTATTTATAGGATCATTCTGTGTCTTTAGAAGGACACGGTCGAGTTTGCTCCCCTCTATTCTCTCTTGTAAAAACCTTTCTGAAGTTCATAAATAAAAGCTTGAAGTTCTGATATCAACTTTGTAAGTTTACTGTTTTTATTTCTGTTTTTTTTTCTCTGTTTTAATTTTTAATATTTCAAAAGATTAGCCTGAATGACAGGCTAAAACATTCGTGCTAAATTATTACCTTACTATGACATGATCTATATTTTTGTGAAACTTGGAATCAGATTGATATAATAAAAGATTTATTTAAATTTCTGGAATCTAATGTAATATAAGAGTCTTTGGTTAGAACATAAAGTAAGAAGATGAACCAGGAACTGGTGAACACAAGGTTCGAGTTTATCCGAGAAAAATAAATTCATGTTGTAGCCCTTCAGCCTGCTTAGCCGAGAAATGGCGTTTAAGGCGTTTATGGGTGATTTTTTATGAATTTATGATTCTTTGGGCTCTCGGTAAATCCTCTGTTGTTTAATTTCTCTGGAATATCTTTAGTAAATCCTTTTATATTTTGTAAAATTCCAAATAAGAATCTTATATTCATTATTATTCTGGAGTTTAAATTTCTCATTTTCTTAGCTCAATTTGAGTTGAAGATGGTATATAGGCTGGAAACCAATAATCTCCATGTGTGCGAAAGCCACTAAGGAAAAATTTGGTAAAACAATGTCACGTATCAGATTCCTCTTTGATTCCAAGCCTCAGATCAATCAATTTATTTATTTAATGAAGATGCATGATGCTCAAGACCCTGAGGATGATATTCCTCAATTTTCTCAAATAAATGATATTTTTGAGAATTTGAAGAATTCTTTAAAAGAAAATATTAAAGAAGATTAAAATTGTCAGATGAAGAATCTGAAGCTGGTGGAATATCTCATCTCATCATGGTATATCATGACAAAAAGTGGGTGGCATAACACTGTAGACTTTTTGAATTTATAGCATGATACTATTTGCTTTAATAAAGCTTGTACTATTTACTTTAATAAAGTATGTACTGTTTTTATTTTAAGATGGAATCCGGGGTTTCATGTCCGGCTCTTCTATCTATTTATATGATCATTCTGTGTCTTTAGAAGGACACGGTCGAGTTTGTTCCCCTCTATTCTCTCTTGTAAAAACCTTTCTGAAGTTCATAAATAAAAGCTTGAAGTTCTGATATCAACTTTGTAAGTTTACTGTTTTTATTTTCTGTTTTTTTTTCTCTGTTTTAATTTTTAATATTTCAAAAGATTAGCCTGAATGACAGGCTAAAACATTCGTGCTAAATTATTACCTTACTATGACATGATCTATATTTTTGTGAAACTTGGAATCAGATTGATATAATAAAAGATTTATTTAAATTTCTGGAATCTAATGTAATATAAGAGTCTTTGGTTAGAACATAAAGTAAGAAGATGAACCAGGAACTGGTGAACACAAGGTTCGAGTTTATCCGAGAAAAATAAATTCATGTTGTAGCCCTTCAGCCTGCTTAGCCGAGAAATGGCGTTTAAGGCGTTTATGGGTGATTTTTTATGAATTTATGATTCTTTGGGCTCTCGGTAAATCCTCTGTTGTTTAATTTCTCTGGAATATCTTTAGTAAATCCTTTTATATTTTGTAAAATTCCAAATAAGAATCTTATATTCATTATTATTCTGGAGTTTAAATTTCTCATTTTCTTAGCTCAATTTGAGTTGAAGATGGTATATAGGCTGGAAACCAATAATCTCCATGTGTGCGAAAGCCACTAAGGAAAAATTTGGTAAAACAATGTCACGTATCAGATTCCTCTTTGATTCCAAGCCTCAGATCAATCAATTTATTTATTTAATGAAGATGCATGATGCTCAAGACCCTGAGGATGATATTCCTCAATTTTCTCAAATAAATGATATTTTTGAGAATTTGAAGAATTCTTTAAAAGAAAATATTAAAGAAGATTAAAATTGTCAGATGAAGAATCTGAAGCTGGTGGAATATCTCATCTCATCATGGTATATCATGACAAAAAGTGGGTGGCATAACACTGTAGACTTTTTGAATTTATAGCATGATACTATTTGCTTTAATAAAGCTTGTACTATTTACTTTAATAAAGTATGTACTGTTTTTATTTTAAGATGGAATCCGGGGTTTCATGTCCGGCTCTTCTATCTATTTATATGATCATTCTGTGTCTTTAGAAGGACACGGTCGAGTTTGTTCCCCTCTATTCTCTCTTGTAAAAACCTTTCTGAAGTTCATAAATAAAAGCTTGAAGTTCTGATATCAACTTTGTAAGTTTACTGTTTTTATTTTCTGTTTTTTTTTCTCTGTTTTAATTTTTAATATTTCAAAAGATTAGCCTGAATGACAGGCTAAAACATTCGTGCTAAATTATTACCTTACTATGACATGATCTATATTTTTGTGAAACTTGGAATCAGATTGATATAATAAAAGATTTATTTAAATTTCTGGAATCTAATGTAATATAAGAGTCTTTGGTTAGAACATAAGGCAAGAAGATGAACCAGGAAATGGTGAACACAAGGTTCTAGTTTATCCGAGAAAAATAAATTCATGTTGTAGCTCTTCAGCCTGCTTAGCCGAGAAATGGCGTTTAAGGCGTTTATGGGTGATTTTTTATGAATTTATGATTCTTTGGGCTCTCGGTAAATCCTCTGTTGTTTAATTTCTCTGGAATATCTTTAGTAAATCCTTTTATGTTTTGTAAAATTCCAAATAAGAATCTTATATTCATTATTATTTTGGAGTTTAAATTTCTCATTTTCTTAGCTCAATTTGAGTTGAAGATGGTATATAGGCTGGAAATCAATAATCTCCATATGTGCGAAAGCCACTAAGAAAAAGTTTGGTAAAACAATGCCACGTATCAGATTCCTCTTTGATTCCAAGCCTCAGATGGTATCAGAGCCATGGAAATAGTATGGTTAATAATTTAGCACTTTTTATTCAAATGAATATTTTCAGTTTAAAAGAAACTGTTCATAACAGTTTAAATGAAGAATATGATTTACCTGAAAATTTAGATTTATTAAATAAATGGACTATTCCTAAGATATAATCTAAAATGATCTATAAGTTAGGAACCTTTGAAAGAATTGGTTTTAAACAAGTAGTTAAAACTACAGAATCATCAGTACCTCTTCATAATGAAGAAATGGTTATTAGATTGTTAAACAACAAAGATATTATACCTTACATGAAAAATTATAAATTTATTCATATAGGATTAATTCAAATTGCTTTTAGACCTTTAACTTTAGAAGGTTTACCAGAAAGCTTCATAGCAGCTTCAAGAGATGGTAGAAATTTGAATTGGAAACAATCCCTTATGTGAATAATTCAATCTAGTCTGGCACATGGTCCAGTATATTTTGATGTTTATCCAAATTTATCTTTATCTTTGTCTGATATTAATATATTAGATTCTTTAACATTAAATGTTAAAACTCATGGTTATAATTATACTCCTGGAACATAAGTTATATGTATCTTTTATCGTATATATTATAAACCATTATTTACACTGAATCCTATGCGTAAAAGAATAGATAAAAAATTAAATAAAACTATTCTTATAGAAACTAATTTTAATAGATCTAATATTACAACACGTAGATCTATAAAATGGGAAGAAATTGAATTTCCAGAAAACTGGATAATTGAACAAGCTGTTCCTAGAAATCCTATAATAAATAGAGATTTACAACAAGTTATTCAAAATAATGAAGGATCTGTTCAAATACAATTTAATAATGAACAAAGAAGATTATTACCATATTCTATATATGCTAGATCAAGATCTAGTCATTCTTTTATTTTACCTCTAGATTATATGGTAGATATACCACAAACTTCTAGAGCATCTACTTCTCAAGTTAGAGAAGAATTATAATCTACTAATACAGTAGATGATTTAATTATAAATCAAAACAATATTGTTCATAAAAGTAACTTTCAAAAAGTTAGAGAAACTGATACAGTTTCAGAAATGAATTTTAGTATTTAATGGATAGTAAATCAAAAATTGATTTTACTAAAGGATCTTCTGCTAGAGCAAAGATTAATGCAGAATTTTATTTACCTAAATGGGGATCTTTCAGAGATTGGTACTTTAAAAGTTTCTCTGAAGAAGAATTTGAATATATTGTTTCAACATTTTATAAATATTGTGAAAACCAGAATAAATTAATACATTTTGTTCCTTGGTTTTTCAAAACATTTATTATAGATTATATTTCTATTCTTGAAAGAAATTATAAACTTTCTTCAGGACAGATTCAAAAATCTGTTTATTCTCCTCAACAATCTTTTATTATAGAAAAGAATAATAAAATTTTAAATTTTACCGCCTTTTCAAAATTATTTGAAAATGATATGTTACAAATTACTGTTAAACATATAAATCAGATAATTGAAAAACAGAATTATACAAATTTATATCTTACGATTATAGGAGAAGAAATAAATTCTCTTAAGGATCGCATTGATAAAATTATTTTAGCTATCAATAAAATCAAACCAGATGTTCATATAGAAGAACCAGAAATAATATTGTTTCTGTTGCTACTTCATTTATACAATCCCCTCCTGATATTAAGGATTTTAAATTTAAATCTTCTGTTTCTGATATAGAAAAATTTTTAGAATAAAAATTTAGAAATCTTAATTTAAAGACTCTTAATGAAGAGTTCGAAGAATTAGATAAGATTAATAATCATTCTGAAGAAGAAATTAATAAAATTAAATGGGCTGATAGACCTACTACATCTAAATATTATTATAATAAACCAACTCCCATGGATGTCCTTATTGAAGAAAATGAATATATTTTCGCTAATAGTTATAATGGGAAAAACATTTATGAATGGAATACTGATGGTTATAGTGATAGGCAAATTTATAATACTGCTCACAGAATGCTTATGTATAGTACTGTGTGTAAATCATCAGGCAATACTGATAAAAATATTGCTAAAATGATAACAGCAAGATTCACTGGCCAACTTAAAGGTTGGTGGGATAATTATTTACATTATTCTCAAAAAGATGAAATCTTTAATTCTATAAAAATGGAAAATAATATTCAATCAGAAAATGTAGTTTATACATTAATATTGACTATGATTGAACATTTTACTGGTAAATTCACTGATAATAGTGAACAAATTAGAACTTTATTAAGTAATCTAAAATGTAAAACACTTGCTGATTTTAGATGGTATAAAGATACTTTTTATCTTGTAATTATGAGATTCCAGACTGTAATAATAGTCTTTGGAAAGCCAAATTCATAGATGGCTTACCTTTCTTATTTGCTGAAAGGGTTAGAAAAGTTTTAATAAAAGATGACATAAATATTTCTTATGATAATTACACTTATGGTAATTTAATAAATACTTGTATTCAAGAGGGTTTAGCTCTCTGTAATGAATTAAAATTAAATAATCAAACTAAAAGACAGAATTTACTAGAGAAAAAACAACTAGGTAAATTTTGTGATCAATTTGGTATGGACTTACCTAATAAAGGTAAGAAAAAAATTAAAGATAATAATGAAAAAATTTATAAGAAAAGACATTTGTCTGATAGACAAAGAGATAGAAAGAAGAAAAGAAAAGATATCCGTGAATCAGGGAAATCTGATAGGAAAAAAGAAAAATACAAAAATAAATTAATAATTTGCAGAAAATGTAAAAAGCCAGGACATTATGCTAATCAATGTTGGGCTAAAAACAAAATTAATAATTTAGATATAGATGATAATCTAAAAGAAACATTATTTAAAATAATAATGGATTCAAATAATAATTCTGATAGTGAAACTGAAAATTCTTCAGAATCTTATAATTCAGAAGAAATTATTGATAATGAATCTGATATTTCAGATTTAGAAGAATGCAATAATTGTATACTAGGAAAATCTTGTATTAATCCTATAGAGAATGATAATAAAAATGATGAGTTTTATAAACTTATGTCTCAATTTCAAGATTTAAATATTAATGTTTTAACTAACAATAATATTTTAGAATTCCTTAAAATGATTAAGGATCCAATATTAAAATCTACAATTATTTATCAAATGGAGAATACTGCTTCAACAAGTAGTAATGAAAATAACATTCTTGTTAAACAAGAACAAGCTTATTCTATGAAAGAAGTAAAAAATCTTTTACAGAAAAAATATAGTCAACAAAATCCAGTTACTATACAGGATTTAGTTAAAGAGATTGATAATCTAAAAGAACAAGTAAAATTTTTACATAATAACAATAATAGTTTAAATTATCGTATTTCAGTCATTGAAAATAATAATAATTCAATTACTGAAAGTTTTGAAAATATTCAAGATATTTCCTTTCCTGATAATAATCAGAAACATTTATCTGTTTTGAGTATGATAATATCTCAAAAATAGTATACTAATATTACTTTATTAATTGATAATTCTTATAAAAAGAATTTCATTGCTATGATAGATAGTGGTGCAGATTTAAATGTTATACAGGAAGGATTAATTCCTACAAAATATTTTCATAAAACTACTCATTCTCTTTCTAATGCAGGAGGAGAACATTTAGAAATAAATTATAAATTACCTAAAGCTTATATTTGCAAAGATAAAAACTGTATTCAAACCAGTTTTTTACTAGCGAAAGATATTTCTAGCCAACTTATACTTGGTCTTCCTTTTATTTATCAAATATATCCTTTAACCTATGTTGATGAAACATGTATTATAGGAACTTTTCAAGGTAATCCTATTTCCTTTAAGTTTATAACTAAACATGTTCATAGAATTTTAAATGAATTACAAAAACAGATTGAAAGAAAAACCTTTCAAATAAATTCTTTAAAAGAAGAAATAAAATTTCTTACAATTGATGATAAATTACAGAATCCTAAATTACAGGAAAAAATAAAAACTATTTATAATAAATTTTCATTAGAAATATGTAATGATCTTCCTAATGTTTTTTGGGATAGAAAAAAACATATTATTTCTCTTCCTTATGAAGATGATTTTCAGGAAAGAAATATTCCTACTAAGGTTCGTCCTTGTCAAATGAATTCTGATTATTTAGAATTATGCAAGAATGAAATTCATTCTTTGTTAGATAAAAGTTTAATAAAACCTCCTCAATCTCCTTGGTCATGTACTGTTTTCTATGTTAATAAACATTCAGAACAAGAAAGAGGTGTTCTTAGATTAGTTGTAATGCCCGAGATTTAATTATCGTAATCAGACGTTGATTAATTGACATAATTGAGGTTATAAGAACTCAAATGACGAGGCCGGACGTCGTTGCATGGTTAGCCAAGAATTTGGACAGAACCTTCGGCGCTCGAGCGGTAGAAAAGGACCGCCCGAGCGCCAATGCATCACAAATTATTGTCCGGACAGAAGGTGTGGCGCCCGGGCGGTAGTTTTTGACCGCCCGAGCGCCAACGGGTAATTCGGAGACAGAGCGCCTCGCGCCCGGGCGGCAGATCTTGACCGCCCGGGCGGAATGTTATTACCGCCCGAGCGCCAACCGGCATTTGGAAAAGGGTGACACGTTTCTCTTCATGCAACGTGTGTATATATATATATATATATATATATATATATACATATATATATATATACTTACATGCAAATTCATCAGAAAGGAGAAAAGGAAGGAAACGAAAGGGAGAGGAAAAGCCTTCGAAGCTTGTAATTTGACTTGGCGAGAAATCCGTCCGTCAGATTTTAAATCTGACTTCAGTACTGAGTTCCTAGCGACGACAGCTACAACTGGACGTAAGTTTTGTTACGTTTTACAGTGTTTTGAAATTATGATGTTGTCAGAATTGAATATGATTCAGATATGATGTTTCTACTATCGTAGACATTATAGAATTGAAGACAGATTAAAGAACAGATGGTTTCTGTAATTGTTATAATTTGTGAAAGATATTGACTGAGATTCCATATCAGAATTGTGTTAGTATTCAGAGTATGAATTGTATTGACACAGATTATGAGTTTCAGTATTATATTTGTGATGTTCAGTTTGACGGGGTTATTCAGACTGTATTGTTATGCCGTCGAAACATCAGTTGATTTAGATTAATCAGATTCAGATATGAGTTAGATTGTATTGTGATATTGATGACATGAATTGAATTGTATCTTGTTCAGATATTGATCAGATTATGTAGTATCCCGATGCCTAATTTTAGTTAATTATTGGATTAATTGTATTTCGGTGGGATCGGAAGGACCGAACCGGGTTCGGATCGTCCGAAGTTGGTTCGGATCGTCCGAAGTGGGTTCGGATGGACCGTTCTGTTCGGAGTCAGACGAGTCATGTCATGTCAGAGTTCGGATCGTCCGATCAGGGTTCGGATCGTCCGAAGACAGGTGGCTGGACACGTGGAAGACATGCAGAGTTCGGATCTTCCGAAGTGGATCGGATCTTCCGATCGTTGTCTATAAATAGAAGCGCGAGGCTTCACTTTTCACTCGCCAATTCCGAGAGTTCCAGAGCGTTTTAGTCGTTTCTGATGGGTTTCTAGTCTTTTCCCGAGGTTCGGGCACTAGCGGGGAGCTACTGGTTTTGTAGCGGAGCTGTGCTCTAGTTGGGGGCTAGCGGCATCAGTGGGCTGACTACGGACGCAGGTATAGTTCTGGGTTCCCTTTGAGATTTGGGAGTATCTATTAGTCTAGTTAAGACTTTTAGATGTGGTTTAGTGATATGGTATCACTTGGATTGTAGGCTTGATTCTAGGGCTGATTGCTAGGATCTACTGGTTTGAGGTACGAAAGTACTATCCGAGATAGCAGGATTGAGTATGCTTTACTATGTGTTGCATGTTTATATGTTGCATTATTATCTGTCATATGATGCATGGTTTATTATGCGGCATTTGCATAATCATGTTGAGCCTGATTATCTTTGAGATAGCCTGTTGAGAGGGTGCTCAGCCCTCGTTTGTTGTGGATGGTTGGACCCCGTTGCCCGACGGTGGTCAGGTCACCGGTATATCCACAGGTTTATTTTGGTATGGGAGCCACCTCCTGGTGCGACGGCGCAGAGTGCTACATACCTTGACGTCATTTACCTGAGCAGTATTTCGATATACCCAGATCCTGGTATCCAGTACATTTTGCATACATGCATGTCATAGTCTTGTATACTCATGCTTTTGGTGCTGAGCGTTTTATGCTCACGTCCTCGGTTTATCTCTGTTTTGGACACCCTATTCGATGGGGCAGGTCTCAGGTTGGACGGTCCAGGAGGGAGTGGACAGGGAGCTGGCAGAGGTTGACCTGTAGTTGTTGGTATTTGTTCTTGGTATTTAGTTCGATCTGGTTGTTAAAGTATTTTGTACTTACAGATTCGATTGGGTTGTATTACTGTTTTTCCGCTGTTTACCTGATTCAGTTTTAAATGTTAATTTTGCATGCTTAAGTTCTGATTAGTAGGTGATCCTGGAACGGGTCACTACATTTATGGTATCAGAGCATGCATTAAGATTTTGGGATTTAGAATTGTTCTTTTGGGTTTAATCTCTGGTAACTTTTGTAGCTAGAATGTCTGGTTTTGACGACGATGCTAGTAGTCATGGCAGCATTGGACGCTGGGGAGACCGCGACGATCGGGAGCGTCGTCGAGAGCATCGAGAACGTCGTCAACACCGTCGTGATGAGCCTCGGAGTTTTAGTATGCATCGGTTCTTGCAGATGGGGCCGAAACCTCTTTCAGGCGGTGAGACCCCGGATGTTGCGGAGAACTGGCTCGAGAGGATGGAGAGCTGCTTCAAGACTTTTCAGTGCTCGGCGGAGCAGCAGATTGATACCCTTGATTTCTTGCTGGAGGGTGGTGCGCGCAAGTGGTGGAGGTCTACCTCTGCACCGATAGTTCAGCGACAGGGTCGAGTTCTTTGGGCCGATTTCCGAGCCGCTTTCATGTTGCTTTACTTTCCGCCAGCTCTTCTGCAGACCAAGGCGATTGAGCTGATCAATCTGAAGCAGGGAAGTTTGTCTGTTGATGAGTATCAGCAGAAGTTCTTTAAGTTGCTTCCTTATGTTCCGCATGTCAGTGACAATGCTATGGCCAAGTATAACCATTTTCTTCAGGGCCTCAATCAGGAGATTTATGATCGGGTTGTTGTCTGCGATGATCCGACATCGTATGAGGGCCTTGTTAATCGTTGTCGCCAGGCTGAGGGCAGTTTGCTGAGAGGTCGAGCCATGCAGTCTGCTCGTCCTACTAGTTCTTTGGGTCCCCGCGCCCAAGCATTCAAGAAAGCTGGATCTACTTCTTCTTCCTCTGGATCTGGAGGAGTTCACCATTTTGGGAAGAAGAGGGGCCCGTGTCAGCACTGCGGGAAGGATCATCCGACGGAGCGTTGTCGCAAGGTTGCGGGTGCTTGTTACAAGTGCGGTGAGTTGGGCCACATGAAGAGAGATTGTCCACAGACGGGCGGAGGATCAGGAACTGGTTCTCAGGCTTCAGTTCATCAGAGGCCACAGCAGGGACAGTCTACTCAGGGTTCTAACCTCCGACCGCGTACTCAAGGGCAGGTCTTTGCTCTTAACCAGGATCAGGCGGCTGAGGAGAACGAGAGATTTATCGCAGGTGTGTTTTTATTATGTGGATTACCTGCTTACGTTCTCATTGATACTGGTGCATCGCATTCATTCATATCTGCGAGGTTTGCTAAGCGTCATAAGTTACCTTTCACTTCTTTGGACGTTGTGGTATCTGTTTCCACTCCGATGGGTCATTCGGTACTAGCTAAACGTCTAGTTTTGGGTTGTCCTCTAGAGTTTGAGGGTAATGTTTTAACTGCTAATTTGATGATTCTTGTGATGGAGGATTTTGATTGCATTCTGGGAATAGATGTGCTGACTGTGTTTAGAGCTACTGTGGACTGTTATCAGAAGTTTGTGCAGTTTCGTCCAGTTGAGGGCGACAGTTGGTTTTTCTATGGAGAGGGAGCGCGACCCCCGATGCCTGTGGTTTCTGCTCTGAAAGCCTGTCGTGCTTTAGAGTCGGGCGGGGAAGGCTACCTTATCTATGCTATTGATTCGTCCGCAGATAGTGTCGGTATCAGTGACATTCCAGTGGTTTGCGATTTTCCGGATGTTTTTCCCGAGGAGATTCCTGGTTTTCCTCCCGTTCGGGAAGTGGATTTCGGCATTGATTTAGTGCCAGGCACGGCACCAATCTCTAGAGCTCCTTATCGTTTAGCTCCATCGGAGATGCAAGAATTGAAACAGCAGTTGCAGGATCTTCTTGACAAGGGGTATATTCGACCCAGTGTGTCCCCGTGGGGAGCACCAGTTCTTTTTGTCAAAAAGAAGGATGGTTCTATGCGGCTCTGCATAGATTATCGGCAGTTGAATCGTGCTATGATAAAGAATAAGTATCCGTTGCCACGGATTGATGATTTATTTGATCAACTGCAAGGTACCTCTGTGTATTCCAAGATTGATTTAAGGTCTGGTTATCATCAGCTTCGAGTTCATCAAGGAGATATATCGAAGACTGCATTCAGGACCAGGTATGGGCATTATGAGTTTCTGGTTATGCCTTTTGGGGTGACGAATGCACCAGCAGTTTTTATGGATCTGATGAATCGGGTTTTTCGGGAATTCTTGGATAAGTTTGTTGTGGTGTTTATAGATGATATCTTAATCTATTCGCATGATCAGCAAGAACACGCACAACACTTAAGGATTATTTTACAGACACTTCGCGAGAATCAGCTTTATGCGAAGTTGAGTAAATGTGAGTTTTGGATTGACAGGGTTGTATTCCTTGGTCATGTCATTTCTAGCGAGGGAGTTTCAGTTGACCCGAGCAAGGTGGAAGCGGTATTGAACTGGTCGCGTCCGACGACAGTAGCCGAGATCCGCAGTTTTCTGGGATTGGCTGGGTATTATCGCCGTTTCATTGTCAACTTCTCTCAGATTGCTAAGCCACTCACTCAGCTCACTCGGAAAGATGTTTCATTTGAATGGACATCAGAGTGCGAAGAGAGTTTCTTGGAACTTCGCAGACGTTTGACATCTGCGCCTGTTTTGGCTTTACCGTCTGGATCTGGTGGTTTCAGTGTTTACACCGATGCCTCTTTACAGGGACTAGGGTGTGTTCTGATGCAGAATGAGCATGTGATTGCTTATACGTCGAGACAGTTAAAGCCTCATGAGGAAAACTATCCTGTTCATGATCTGGAATTAGCAGCGATCGTTTTTGCTTTGAAAATCTGGCGCCATTATCTGTATGGTGAGCGATTTGAGATCTTCACTGATCATAAGAGTTTGAAGTATCTGTTCACTCAGGCTGAGTTGAACATGCGTCAGCGTCGTTGGATGGATTACTCAAAGATTACGATTGTGAGATCAAGTATCATCCAGGATCTGCGAATCTCACGGCCGATGCTCTTAGTCGCAAGGTGAGATTATCTGCTCTTCAGACTTGTGCTGTATCTGGGATTATTCAGGATTTCTGTTCGATGGGATTCAATTGTAAGCATCGGAAGGGAACAGAGAGTATCCGTATAGCTACTATTTTGTCCGAGCCAGTTTTGTATTCTCGGATTAGAGATGCTCAGATGTCTGATTCTAAGGTTCAGAAATTAGCTCGGTTGGCTGATGGAGATAATACTTCTGGTTTCCACTATCAGTCCGAGGGTCTTTTGTGCTTATCTGGTCGTGTTGTTGTACCGGAAGATGACACTTTGAGGGAGGAGATTTTGTCCCAGGCTCATCGTAGCAAGTTGAGTGTTCATCCAGGGAGCAACAAGATGTATAAGGATTTGAGGACTCGATTTTGGTGGAAAGGTATGAAACGTAATGTTTATCAGTATGTCTCCAAGTGCCTTGTCTGTCAGCAGGTGAAGGCTGAGTATCGACGACCTAGAGGTTTGTTGCAGAATCTTCCTATTCCGGAGTGGAAGTGGGAGCATATCACGATGGACTTCGTGACTCACTTGCCTATGTCTGTGGGGAATAGAGATGCTATCTGGGTGGTAGTGGATCGACTTACTAAGTCTGCCCATTTTCTTCCGTATAACAGAGATTTCACTTTCGATCGGATGGCACGGTTGTACATTCAGGAGATTGTACGGTTTCATGGTGTGCCCGTGAGTATCGTTAGTGACAGAGATCCTCGATTTACGTCTAGATTTTGGGGCAGCTTTCAGCAAGCTTTGGGCACTACCTTGAGTTTGAGTACTGCATATCACCCAGAGACTGACGGTCAGTCAGAGAGGACTATTCGTACTCTTGAGGATATGTTGAGATCTTGTGTGATGGATTTCGGGCCAGCTTGGCAGGATCATCTGTCACTGATAGAGTTTGCATACAACAACACTTTTCATAGGAGTATTGGTATGTCTCCGTTTGAAGCATTGTATGGTCGACGTTGTCGTACTCCTCTGTTCTGGGAGGAAGTCGGAGAACGACAGGTCGAGGGTCCAGAATTGATTCAGCAGGCCATGGACAAAGTTCTTGTGATCAAACAGCGGATTAAGACTGCTCAGGATCGACAAGCGAGTTATGCGAACACCAAGCGCAGACCTCTTCATTTTGATGCAGGCGAGAAAGTGTTTCTCAAGGTATCACCTTTTCGGAGGATTCTGAGATTTGGACTCAAGGGTAAGCTATCTCCGAGATTCATTGGTCCTTTTGAGATCTTAGAATGTGTGGGAGATTTGGCCTACAGATTAGCTTTGCCACCGTATCTGTCTAGTGTTCACAATGTGTTTCATGTGTCCTTGTTGAGACGATACGTAGCGGATGAGTCTCATGTTTTTCATCCAACAGAAGTTCGGCTGAATCCGGATTTGTCTTTTGTAGAAAGACCGGTTTAGATCTTAGACCGAAAGGATAAGGTACTGCGGAATAAGACTATTCCTCTTGTCTTAGTGCAGTGGCAGCGCCGAGGTACTGAAGAAGCTACTTGGGAACTAGAGAGTCGCATGCGGTCAGAGCATCCAGAGATGTTCTAGTTGTAGTATTTTCAGTTATGATTGTAATTTCAGTTGTGCTTTCAGTTGTAATTCATTCTTAAGTTGAATGTATTGTTGTTCAGAATTGTCATTCTTCAGACTCGATTTCGCGGACGAAATCCTTTTTAGAGGGGGAGAATGTAGTATCCCGATGCCTAATTTTAGTTAATTATTGGATTAATTGTATTTCGGTGGGATCGGAAGGACCGAACCGGGTTCGGATCGTCCGAAGTTGGTTCGGATCGTCCGAAGTGGGTTCGGATGGACCGTTCTGTTCGGAGTCAGACGAGTCATGTCATGTCAGAGTTCGGATCGTCCGATCAGGGTTCGGATCGTCCGAAGACAGGTGGCTGGACACGTGGAAGACATGCAGAGTTCGGATCTTCCGAAGTGGATCGGATCTTCCGATCGTTGTCTATAAATAGAAGCGCGAGGCTTCACTTTTCACTCGCCAATTCCGAGAGTTCCAGAGCGTTTTAGTCGTTTCTGATGGGTTTCTAGTCTTTTCCCGAGGTTCGGGCACTAGCGGGGAGCTACTGGTTTTGTAGCGGAGCTGTGCTTTAGTTGGGGGCTAGCGGCATCAGTGGGCTGACTACGGACGCAGGTATAGTTCTGGGTTCCCTTTGAGATTTGGGAGTATCTATTAGTCTAGTTAAGGCTTTTAGATGTGGTTTAGTGATATGGTATCACTTGGATTGTAGGCTTGATTCTAGGGCTGATTGCTAGGATCTACTGGTTTGAGGTACGAAAGTACTATCCGAGATAGCAGGATTGAGTATGCTTTACTATGTGTTGCATGTTTATATGTTGCATTATTATCTGTCATATGATGCATGGTTTATTATGCGGCATTTGCATAATCATGTTGAGCCTGATTATCTTTGAGATAGCCTGTTGAGAGGGTGCTCAGCCCTCGTTTGTTGTGGATGGTTGGACCCCGTTGGCCGACGGTGGTCAGGTCACCGGTATATCCACAGGTTTATTTTGGTATGGGAGCCACCTCCTGGTGCGACGGCGCAGAGTGCTACATACCTTGACGTCATTTACCTGAGCAGTATTTCGATATACCCAGATCCTGGTATCCAGTACATTTTGCATACATGCATGTCATAGTCTTGTATACTCATGCTTTCGGTGCTGAGCGTTTTATGCTCACGTCCTCGGTTTATCTCTGTTTTGGACACCCTATTCGATGGGGCAGGTCTCAGGTTGGACGGTCCAGGAGGGAGTGGACAGGGAGCTGGCAGAGGTTGACCTGTAGTTGTTGGTATTTGTTCTTGGTATTTAGTTCGATCTGGTTGTTTAAGTATTTTGTACTTACATATTCGATTGGGTTGTATTACTGTTTTTCCGCTGTTTACCTGATTCAGTTTTAAATGTTAATTTTGCATGCTTAAGTTCTGATTAGTAGGTGATCCTGGAACGGGTCACTACAGATTATGTACTGAGTTGAGTATTGATCAGAACAAATTGTGTATTGAGTTATTCACTGATACATTGTATTCGATATTCTCATTTCAGATTTGATATGGACAGATTTGAATACAGGTCATCGTCTTCGTCAGACCGGGACGACAAATGTATAATTCATGTGATATTTGGGAAGATATAACTCAAGTCAGATCTTATTTGAGTTTCCCAACTAAATCACATACTAGACTTATTATTTATCTTTTGATATGATTATGATTTGTTTATAGAATTGTATTCGAATCTTTTGAGATAATTATGCATTGTTTACAGATGGTTATGCATTGCATTTGAGATAGGAAAGTTTGACAGAAACAGTCAGACTTCTAGACGTTCGGTGTATCGTTACATAGGAGCATATATTGTCCTATTGTAGATTATTCGATACAGCTCAGACCGAAGTCTAGGAATAAGACGTACAGTCACCCCGAGTGGGAGGGTAGGTGACAGCCAGTGACGTCTTATTCACCCCGGGATCCCTAGAGTTATAGTTGGGTCGAGTCTAGACATGATTTGACTAGAACTGCATGTGTTTATGGATGTGGTTTCATAGACTATGGAACCCATTGTTATTGCTTTCAGTCATGATAGCATGTTTTATGATTTGATTTGAATTGCATGTTTATCAGATTTGAGTTGCATGCTTATTTTGATTTAATTTCATAGATTATGAAATCTATTGTTTTAATTTTATTCATGATAGCATGTTTCATAATTTAGACTGTTTATATACATGCTTACCATGAGTTATACAGGGATTTATTCTCAACGGAGTTATCCGGCTGTTGTCTTGTTTTGTATGTGTGCATGACAACAGGTGGGACTGGATCGGGGTCAAGAGGATGAGGAGAGAAGAAGAGTTAGCGTGGTGATTCCGGACTTATTGTAGATTTGGTTTATTACTTGAACTTAGTAACCAAACCTTAGATTTAGATTGTACCGTATTGTACTTTTATACTGAAATGTATTTTATACTGAGATGTATATTATTTAGATTCCATTACCTTCCGCATTTACATTTTAAAAAGAAAAATTTTTAGACCCTGTTTATCAGAACTGATAATTAAATCCCAAAAGAAGATTAAGAAGATGATTAGCGTCCGGGTCCCCACAACAGGTGGTATCAGAGCGATAGATCCTTTAGATTGAGATAGTCAGAACTGATAGATCCTTTATACTGAGTTAGATTGAGATAGAAGAGAATGAGCGGGGTAGATTGAATTTTTCTCCTTGTATGTGAGTGCTAACATGAGATTTACGTCAATGTTGACTTGCATGATGTGTGCTAGCATGATTTATTGTTCTCCCTAGTACATGTTGTTTGTATCTGAGTTGATTGCAGCATGTAATTGTTATGCCTGGATCAGAACCGAGTCTGGATCAGAGGTATATGATCAGAGGAAGGCTGAGACAGATTGTATAGATTATGTACTAATCTGTTTGATTATCAGATATACCGCCTCGAAGAATTTCAGAAAAGGGCAGTACTTCATCTGAACAGATGGATGCATCAGAAACTCAGCTGGAAGGAAAGATGAAAGAATTTCAGTTATTACAGCCGCCGATTCTGAGTGGTACCGAGACATCTGAAGATTGTCAGAACTGGTTTGATGATATAGAAATTTTGTTTGATTTACTTGCTTGCACAGATGAACAGAGGGTTAAAATGATGCCTTATCAGTTACGGGAAGCCGCCAGGAATTGGTGGATTACAATCAAAGGAGTATAAGCACAACGTGGTACTGTGATCACGTGGGAAGTCTTCAAAGTTGAATTCTACCGAAGATTTTTCACAGCCTCGTACCGAGAAGATAAAAAAGCAGAGTTTGAGAATTTGAGCCAAGGACAACTGAATATTGAAGGATATGTGGCTAAATTCTCTACGTTACTGCGTTTTGCTCCTCATTTAGCTGGAAATGATGAAGCTGTAGTGAATCAGTTCATCAGAGGGTTGAATTCAGAAGTAGTTGCATTTATGAATTTGCAGCGACCTTATCATTTTGCTGATATCGTGAGTAGAGCAAAGAGAGCTGAGGCGAGTCTGATTAGACAATTGACTAGGTTGTGTGTGAAGCAACCTCAGACACAGCAATCCTCTCTTCGATATGATCACGGCAGCACAAGTGGGAAGCAAGATATGCTGAAAGCTCGAAAGAAGTCATTCAAGAAGTTAGAGACTGGTTCCTCTAGCTCCAGTGGTTCTAGCCCGAGGTATACTGGAGTGTATTGCAGGACTTGCGGAGGAAGGCATCCCACGGAGCTATGCCAGAGAGTTACTGGTAGTTGTCGTATCTGTAGACAGCCGGGACACTTTGCTAGAGTTTGTCCCCAGAAGCGTTCCTGAAGATTTTAGGGAATAGAGTTTAATGGAAAAACCGACCCAGAAATTCACAACAGGTACTATTCCTTATGATTATGTTGCATATGTATTGATTTATAACATATGCACTTGTTATGATTATCTTTGACTGAATTGCATTGATATATGTTGTACCTCTTGGGTCTGTATTACTGTGGTATTGATGTCTTTATCTGTTGGGAAAGAAAGATTGATATCAGAGATTTCTGTGACATCTTGTATACTGCAATAAGATGAGAATGAGATCGAGCTAGATTATGATGTACTTGTGTTTTCTGATTTAACTACATTATTGATGTTAATATGCTGAACAAGTACAGAACTTTGATAGATTCCTTTTAGAAGAGTATAAGATTTAGACCAAATATGGTTGATGACTAGAGATTTCACAGTAAGTATTCTAGATTTAGAATTCCTGTGATATTTACATTGTCTATGACTCGATTTATACAGAAAGGAACAGATGGTATCCTTATGTATTCAGTAGACTTACTGAAATCGAGCCTAACATTGGCAGATTTGCCAGTGTGGTATGAGTTGGCTGATGTTGCCTAGATAAGATTTCAGATTTGCTTAATATCAGAAAGATAGATTTCAGAATTGAATTCAGATCAGATATTAAGTGTTGTTTTAGAATTTAGTACCGAATGATACAGAAAGAATTGAAAGATCAGTAGACGAGTACCAACCAGGAGTTACATCTGATTAGTGTACTCTAGGGCATGTGTCAGTATATTCAGAGATGTTCTGATGATTCTATGCTTGTTATATCTATGAGATTTTGATATAATTGCAGTAGTTGATTGAATCTAATATTTGAAGATTTTATTGAATATTCTGAGAACAGTAATGATTATATACAGAAATTAGTCAGATAAGAACCTTGCTTGAAACAGATTGTATTCAGAGTATGCGATATCTGAAATTGTATACAGATTGATTTTAATACAGCTGAGATTGTGATCAGAGGCTGATAATGATATCAATATCAGAAATATCAGAAATTTCAGAAATGTCAGAAATGTATTTTGTCCGATTTGGCAGATTATTTTATGCGACTGTTGCTTTATATCTGCTGAGTATTGTTATTGCTCTAAATCAGTATTTGAAACATCTTATATTGTTTTGGGGAGCATATTTTATTTTTAGATAAGATATATCAGTTGATCAGAATGACATGAAGATATTTATCAGAAATCCTTGTATTATGAGTTCACTGAACTCACTAGATATGTATAGGATATTGATATTTCGTGTCTGATTTGATATTACTGTTGTTTTGAATCCGTATATGCTACAGATTAGTGTGAACTAGAGGGAGTATATACAGTTTCAACCGAATCAGAGTTGAATTCAAGAGTTACAGTAATTCAAGAATGTGATCAGAATGTTCAGAACTTGATTGTAATAATCAGAATAGGGTATCCATCAGAGTAACAGATATGTAATTCTGTATTTTATATGAGACTGATTATCTTATGATGTCAGAATGTTTCAGAATGGTACAACAGAAGTGATATTGATAATCAGAGCCGAATACCAGGTAGGTATTTCTTCTTTAATTAGGTTATTAACTGATTTGTTTGTATCAAATAGTTCGAATCAGAAAGGACAGATGGTGTCAGAAACTTACCGTAATGAATTCAGTTATCAGTTTGATGATTGAGAATGTATTCTATTCGAGCAGATAATGTTGATATAGACAGATTAGATTAGCTATGACAGAATTGGTATTGAAATGTTGGCAGAAATTGTACTGATATGTTTAAATCGCTAACAGAAAAGACAGAAAGATAAAGATCAGAAGATTTATTACAGAATTGTATAGTTCTAAATAGAAATGGGAATACATTTTTATGGCTTTCGTAATGAAATCACCGCCATTTTCTCCAGATCATGATAGAATATTCAATTTATATTCTATTAGTTTGTACAAGATCATGTACAAACATGACCAAATGACACAGATCGGTGTCAGAGAAGTGGTCAGAAAGATCAGAATGCCACCGTAGATTATATCATATTGTGATTTGATTGGTTTTGTATGTGTGACAGAGTATATCACGAGCTCTCTCTTACATGGTTTTACAAATTGACAGACCGTCAGAATGTATTAGCCAGATATTAGAAGATTTTGGTACAGCTTTAGTGCTGGATGTTAGCACTAGTTGATATGACTTATTATCACTGTATGACAATACCTATCAGCCTACCAGATTGGTAATGAGATAGTTTCCGTCAGGACAGTATACAGTAAATACTACAGATTTCTAATTCTTTTGAAGAAATTCGAAGGAAGATGAAGATAGTTCAGAAAGAACAGATGTCATAAACCAACATCGGATGATGATGATTGGTATTTGAGGTCGAGGATTGAATATGTCCTGGATTGAGAGCAACAGATTTAATGATAGTTGGCTGTATTGAATCATTATAGACTATGGAGTGGTTTATACAGATATTGTATAGCCCACATGGCGGGATTGAATTTGTCAGAATTAATTTGAGAAGTATTATGATAATATACTTCATGAAATCTTATTCCTGATTTGAAATCAGAGATTGATACAAGAAAGAGATTTCAGAATGGATTCAGTAAGACGAGAGTTTGATTTAAACTCAGTTATACATTTCTTCTGATATAGTTAAATTGATTGTTTGTGAGTTCGAGGACGAACTCAGATCTAAGAGGGGGAGAAATGTAATGCCCGAGATTTAATTATTGTAATCAAACGTTGATTATTTGACATAATTGAGGTTATAAGAACTCAAATGACGAGGCCGGACGTCGTTGCATGGTTAACCAAGAATTTGGACAGAACCTTCGGCGCTCGAGCGGTAGAAAAGGACCGCCCGAGCGCCAATGCATCACAAATTATTGTCCGGACAGAAGGTGTGGCGCCCGGGCGGTAGTTTTTGACCGCCCGAGCGCCAACGGGTAATTCGGAGACAGAGCGCCTCGCGCCCGGGCGGCAGATCTTGACCGCCCGGGCGGAATGTTATTACCGCCCGAGCGCCAACCGGCATTTGGAAAAGGGTGACACGTTTCTCTTCATGCAACGTGTGTGTATATATATATATACTTACATTCAAATTCATCAGAAAGGAGAAAAGGAAGGAAACGAAAGGGAGAGGAAAAGCCTTCGAAGCTTGTAATTTGACTTGGCGAGAAATCCGTCCGTCAGATTTTAAATCTGACTTCAGTACTGAGTTCCTAGCGACGACAGCTACAACTGGACGTAAGTTTTGTTACGTTTTACAGTGTTTTGAAATTATGATGTTGTCAGAATTGAATATGATTCAGATATGATGTTTCTACTATCGTAGACATTATAGAATTGAAGACAGATTAAAGAACAGATGGTTTCTGTAATTGTTATAATTTGTGAAAGATATTGACTGAGATTCCATATCAGAATTGTGTTAGTATTCAGAGTATGAATTGTATTGACACAGATTATGAGTTTCAGTATTATATTTGTGATGTTCAGTTTGACGGGGTTATTCAGACTGTATTGTTATGCCGTCGAAACATCAGTTGATTTAGATTAATCAGATTCAGATATGAGTTAGATTGTATTGTGATATTGATGACATGAATTGAATTGTATCTTGTTCAGATATTGATCAGATTATGTACTGAGTTGAGTATTGATCAGAACAAATTGTGTATTGAGTTATTCACTGATACATTGTATTCGATATTCTCATTTCAGATTTGATATGGACAGATTTGAATACAGGTCATCGTCTTCGTCAGACCGGGACGACAAATGTATAATTCATGTGATATTTGGGAAGATATAACTCAAGTCAGATCTTATTTGAGTTTCCCAACTAAATCACATACTAGACTTATTATTTATCTTTTGATATGATTATGATTTGTTTATAGAATTGTATTCGAATCTTTTGAGATAATTATGCATTGTTTACAGATGGTTATGCATTGCATTTGAGATAGGAAAGTTTGACAGAAACAGTCAGACTTCTAGACGTTCGGTGTATCGTTACATAGGAGCATATATTGTCCTATTGTAGATTATTCGATACAGCTCAGACCGAAGTCTAGGAATAAGACGTACAGTTACCCCGAGTGGGAGGGTAGGTGACAGCCAGTGACGTCTTATTCACCCCGGGATCCCTAGAGTTATAGTTGAGTCGAGTCTAGACATGATTTGACTAGAACTGCATGTGTTTATGGATGTGGTTTCATAGACTATGGAACCCATTGTTTTTGCTTTCAGTCATGATAGCATGTTTTATGATTTGATTTGAATTGCATGTTTATCAGATTTGAGTTGCATGCTTATTTTGATTTAATTTCATAGATTATGAAATCTATTGTTTTATTTTTATTCATGATAGCATGTTTCATAATTTAGACTGTTTATATACATGCTTACCATGAGTTATACAGAGATTTATTCTCACCGGAGTTATCCGACTGTTGTCTTGTTTTGTATGTGTGCATGACAACAGGTGGGACTGGATCGGGGTCAAGAGGATGAGGAGAGAAGAAGAGTTAGCGTGGTGATTCCGGACTTATTGTAGATTTGGTTTATTACTTGAACTTAGTAACCAAACCTTAGACTTAGATTGTACCGTATTGTACTTTTATACTGAAATGTATTTTATACTGAGATGTATATTATTTAGATTCCATTACCTTCCGCATTTACATTTTAAAAAGAAAAATTTTTAGACCCTGTTTATCAGAACTGATAATTAAATCCCAAAAGAAGATTAAGAAGATGATTAGCGTCCGGGTCCCCACATTAGTCATTAACTATAAACCCCTTAATAAGGTTTTAAAATGGATTAGGCATCCTATTCCTAATAAAAAGATTTATTAGACAGATTAGTTCATGCAATAATATTTTCAAAATTTGATTTAAAATCAGGATTTTGTCAGATTCAAATAAAAGAATCTGATAGATATAAAACTGCTTTTAATGTTCCAATAGGACATTATGAATGGACAGTGATGCCATTTTGCCTTAAAAATTCCCCTTCAGAATTCCAACAAATAATGAATGATATTTTTTTATAATTATAGCAATTTTATAATTGTTTATATAGATGATATCTTATTATTTTCTAATGATATTGAAACACATTTTAAACATTTAGAAATGTTTAAAAATATTGTTATTCAAAATGGATTAGTTATTTCAAAATCTAAAATGATTTTATTTCAAACTAATATTCGTTTTCTTGATCATATGATTGAAAAAGGAAAAATAATTCCTATTCAAAGAAGTATTGAATTCGGTTCAAAATTTCCTGATATAATAACTGATAAAACTCAGTTACAAAGATTTTTAGGGAGTCTAAATTATATTTCCCCTTATATTCAAAATCTTATTAAAGATTCTGCTATCTTATATGATAGACTTAAGAAAAATCCTTTACCTTGGACATATAAGCATACTAAAGCTGTTCAGATTATTAAAGATAAAGTTAAGAATCTTCCTTGTCTTATGCTGGCAAATCCTTTATGGGATTAAATTGTAGAAACAGATGCTTCGGATATAGGTTTTGGTGGAATTTTAAAACAAAAAGATCCCCAAAATAAACAAGAATATCTTATAAGATTTTATTCTGGGAAATGGAATAATGCCCAGAAAAATTACTCCACAGTAGCAAAAGAAATTTTAGCTATTGTTAGATGTATCTTAAAATTTCAAGATGATTTATACAATCAAAAGTTTATTATAAAAACTGACTGCAAATCTGCAAAATTTATGTTTAATAAAGATTTCAAACATGATGTATCTAAACAAATGTTTGCAAGATGGCATGCTCATTTAGCTCCTTTTGATTTTGAGATTATTTATAAAAAAGGTGAAGATAATCATCTACCTGATTTTTTTAACTCGAGAATATTTATCCTAATGTTTTCATTTACAGATATGTATTCCCGAGGAAGAGGAGAGTCCTTTTATAGAGGCGAGGTGGCAGGGGAAAACCCCCTAATATTATAGCAGAACATGGCAAACAGAGGCTAATAGCCCAGAACTTATCAAGTTCATCAGCCAGTAATACTGAGCAGGATACTGAATTATATAATGAGTTTCAAGAATTCTTGAAACAAAAGAAGAAGAATAATACAGATTCTCAGTCTTCAGCATCATATGCTAATATTATAAAAGAAGATGATAATGATTCAGCTCTTTATACAGAGACAAAACATCGTGAATTAATCTTCTTATAGAAGAAAAAGATCTTCAATGGGAAAAAACTCCATGGACTATCACGGACAGATATTTAACCAATACATCATATGTATATGGGGCTTATAAGCAAAGAGGATTTTATGAAAATCTTCTTATATCTACAAAAAGTGTTGATATAACTCACTTTTTTAGTAATACTCAACAAAAAGGAAGTTATAACTTCTCCAAATTTATTATTAAAAAGATCATATCTATAGAAGAATGAGGTATATCTCCATTAGTTGAAAAAGAATTTTATTCCGAACCTCATAAAATGAGTTTCAAATTCAATTTTTGGGATTACGTTGAAAGTTTTAATAAAATTTTATTTTATGAAAATGAAAAGAAGAAACATACTTGGTTTCTGAAGATATGTGAAAATATTTTTCATCATACTATTCCAAATTGGTTTTATATATGGTGGAAAATATTTGGTCCATCTGCAAAAATTTTGCCAGAGGTTTTTATAAAACCTATGAATACATGGTTAAATGTGTCCCCATGCATAAAGAAATCCTTTTCTGAACATTGGATTGATGGCAAGACTTTATGTCTATTCTTCATGGAATTTGGAATTCCATGGATCTGGAGATGGCAACCAGAATGTGATTATACTGAGGAAGGTATCCATTGTTTAAAAAGAGTCAGTTATACTAAATTCTGGGATAAAATGTTACGAGAGGATCCAGCAACTGGAAAACTTCATGGTCATGAAACTCTTCTAACTATGGAGGAAAAAATTTCTTTATATCAGAAAGAATTCCATAATCAACAGGAAAAAGAGAAAGACTCTATGTTTGCCAATTATATTTAAGGGAGTTAATGATTAAGGAAGAAATCAAATTCAAATAAAAGGATCAAATGTGTTCAACAGTATTAAACTTCACTATGTTGACACACATTAAATTACAAATAATTATTCGACACTCGCTCAATCGCTACGAAATCTCCAAGATTAATTATTAGATCATTTATAAAATTAATAATCTTATTTAAACCTAACAATCCAACTATTTCTTGGTATCAAATTTAATTATGTTTAAATGAATCAAATTGTTATGAAATTTTAGTATTCACCGAAAACCGTATACAGAAGCCAAATATAATTTTTTTGTCTGTTTAGGCATATGTTGATTGATGCATTTGAAGCTATCTTTGATGAATCATCTTCCGATTCAAGATTGATCAATAAACATTTAAATAGTTTATCATTCTACTCAAAAGTAATATTAAATCAACATCAATTAAAAATTGAAAACGAGAAAGAATAATTTGTTGAAATAAACCAAATATCAAAACATAGTATTGTCTCGACCATATATATCATGGGTTTAAATATAAAAGAAATTAATATATTGGAATACATGTTTGTATATTTACAAAAATTGTAGTTGTTAGTAATTGTGCAACTCAAATATCATACAACAACCCAAGCTCCTCGTTTCGATTGTTGGAGAAATTATTGCACCACAACAATTCATTTCCAAATAATTTCAATATATCCATGATAATCAAACCCGTGACATTGACTCTAATATCAATGGTAGGTCAATCATTAACGATTTACCAAAAGTTATAGATGGTGATAATGTTGCAAATGTTTCAAACAGTACATCAGCTCAAGTATCATGTTTTAATCGCTCTCCAAGCAGAGACAATTGTAGATATGAATCTTCAAACGTAATAAAGGCAAGCACGATTAAATTTGAATAGTGTCCTCAATTCAATAACGAACAAGGACCGGTGTTGCGATATCCCGATCTTTTGATTTAAGCAATGCGCGATCTTCGCCACTAAACTACGTGGTTTAATAATAAACGATCACAAAGAATAATCGACACTCAAACGAACTTTCAAAGAACTCTTCTTTGACAATCGTAAGACACGATCGACAACGGCACAAAGTAAAACTTTGATAAGTTTGATTTTAAGCACGAAGCAAAAGCCTTGAAAAGTTTATGAGAAAAACTCAAAAGTTTGTATTCTATCAAATGAATAATCCTAAAAAGTCTCAAAAATTTCATCCAAATATGTTTACATAACAAAAGATACTCAAAAATCTAGTTTCCAGATAATTTGGACTCTAAACTAGGAAACTAGGGATTTTCTTGCAGGTGGGCACGCTGAGGCGGTTAAGTTTGACCGCCCTAGCGCCAGGCTCTCTGGACTTCACACTCTGGAGCAGTACACGACGCGTTGAGGTGGTACTATTTGGCCGCCCTAGCACGTGAGCTTCTGGTTCGGGGTCATCCTCTTCATACTTTAGCACTTGAACCACGTTCCTCGGACTCCCAAACTTACTCTCGTGAATCACGAACCCCTCGGGACTCGGTTCTTTGTTTGCAAGTTCTTCTTGATTGCTCATAAGCCCATGCAATGCTTTCTTAAATCTTTTCAGTCGTCCCCTCGTGATTGGTTCTTTCGGCAACTCTAAAAAATCCCATGCCTTCCTTGGAGCTTGACCTACCGTGATCGCATCAATTGTTGCACTCCAACACGATCCATAAAAACTAAACAAATAAAATAAATCAATGTTTTATTTCATAGAAAACAAAATCAAAAGGTAAATAAGAAAATCACAGCATGAAAGACAAATTCTCAATGAAATCAGCTTACTCCTCTCTCAAGCCCTGGTCATCAAAATTTAGTAGTCAAAAGTCCCCTCCAATCCCTCCAATATATTATGAGTTCCCCTGAAAATCCTTTAAAAATATCCATGAATAGAGTCCTTCCATGCATGGAATCATGAAATCGATTTTGGAATGACTATAATTCGAAATATGGATTTTCCCTTAATTTTTCTTAATTTGGCAGATTTTTAAGAATTTGCAACCCCTGCTTTGAGGCACGATCGCATGGGTTGGTGCGTATGTTGGGAATAAACTTTTTCTTCAGCTTTTATTCAACCAACACCGGCGTGGGTTTGAACGTAAGTTGGACAAGAAAATTTTGGTTTCAAAACCTTCAACCCAAGGGTCAATGTACGTAGACGTGAGTTCTTTCTTGGTCTTTGACTCAACTTTCACTACAAAAAACCGTTCATCTGACAATGATTTTTAACCGTCGCTAAAATTAGCGGCGATTTACAAACCGTCTCTAACCTGAAATTTTTCACATTTTTACTACGGGTATGTTAACAGTCCCTATTATGGTTTAGCGACTATTTTTTAATTCAGTCGCTAATCTAGCTCGGGTTTTGACGAAACCGTCACTAAATTAAATTTACCTATGATTTTGTTAAAACCGTGGCCAAATTACCAAGGTTTTTGATAACGTGGACAATTTATGGACTGTTTTTGAACAAACCAAAATAAAAAAAACCGTCATTAAATTACTAACGGTTCTTAAATTCCGTCGCTAATTTTAGCGCTTGATTTTTAAAAACCGTCGCTAAAAATAACAACGGCTGACTTAGTAACGGTGGTAAAAACTGTCGCTAAAATCGTCGCAAATGATGCAAAAAAAAAATAAATTTGGTAGTGTTTTGGTCATTCTTTTACCAAATGATTCGGCACTTCTCGAGTGTTTTGCTTACATGACATTCATTTGTTGATTTTTTTCACATATTTTCTCTATCTTGTTTAGCTTTCGTCAACACTACACTAAAAATAAAATTTCAATTAATAATAATGAAAATAGGATGCAAACAAGAAAAATAACACGAATACAACAAATAAATCTACATAATCTCAATAAGATCCGCGCTTTTCAATTTTCCAAAACTTAAACTTTGTTCGTCCTCCGAAGAAAATAAATCAAACATGTACAAGAAAAATATTCAATGATTACCAACACAAAATGATACATTACCCAAAATTCGTCTCAGTCAATCAAAAAATCACATTTCGAAAATGATGATAGAATATTGTTTGCTAGTTCAAATTCAAAATAATGAGACTCGTGTGGTGAGGAAGTCAAATTCATATTTCTCGAAAATATACTGGTTCGGGGATCACTCATGTATTTTATAATTTATATTTTTTCATTTACCATTTTTTAAATGTTTCATATGCTCATCGTTCATATATTATTGTCATGTCTAAAAAGATTAAAAAAAATGAAAAATAGTTGACTAAACTGAAATTTGAGAACACAAAATATTAAAAATCGCAAAGAAGCAAACATACAATATTAAAATTTTAGTTTTCCTTAATAATTAATAATTTGATGCTTACAAATTAAAAATAATAATAATATTTCGGTACTTAACTCAAACTTGCTTATATTTAATTACTTGTCCATAACCTAAAAGGAGAAAAGAATAAAAAGTTATGAAGTAATTTTCATTGACAAAAACTTGTGTGAGACGGTCTCACGGGTCGTATTTGTGAGACAAGTCTCTTATTTGGATCATCCATTAAAAAGTATGACTTTTTATGCTAATAGTATTGTTTTTTATTGTGAATATCCGTATGGTTGTCCCGTCTCACAGATTAAGATCCGTGAGACGATCTCACATGAGACTCACTCATCTTCATTTAAATACGAGCTGCTAAAGTATTGGAGGAAACAATTGCAATTAATTGATGGTACGTGGAATGGAACCAAAACTGGTCTTTTAATTATTGACAAAATTCAAGTGCAAGTCACTCATATATTAACGATTGGACGTAAAAAATAATTAAAATAAGAATGAATATTATTATATTCTTATTATTTATTAAAATTATTAAAATTTCATACATAAAACAGTAACATATTTTCTCTTGGATCTCAATAGACATATAATTCGTTACCGCCGTTTCGTAGTTATATGTTTATATACGCAAAACTTATCACAATTTACATAAAAATTAAGGAAAACAAATTTTTGTCTACAATCTTGTTCCATTTTGAGTTCTTGTTTACTGAGTGATCAAAGTTTGGTTTTGATCTAGTAACTTTGATATTTATTTTTTCTTTAGTTTTAATCTTATTTCACCAGAGTGTTAATTTGACACAAAAAAATGGTTAATATTACATTGGAAAATTGAAAATTGTGTCCGACATGCTCCATCAATTAGATCAAAACATCTGAAATAAAGGTGGGTTATAAACCCAAAATTGTACTAATTTTGATACTTTCGATCATGTTAAACCTTTTCCTTTTTTTTTAGAGAACAAAAAAACCATTTTTGAAAAACGTAAAAGAGAATTCTACATTATACTCACGAAAAATTTAAGGTCTGATTTCAGCAAGTGTCACTAGTACAGATGCGGGTTTTAAAATTGCCCTGAGCCTGAAATCACAAATAAGATCGTTAGAAGGGGGTGTCTCTGCATAGCCTCTCCGACGCTGAAAAATAATATATTGAATCTATGAATCGTACGCTCAAACCTGGTAATTTATAGGAGAATATCTGCCTTTCATGAGCCCTCCTCCTGGGTTGGGGATGGGCCGGGAGTTTAGGTCCGATTTGGATGGGCCCATCCGTGGGGTATCACTATGGTAATCATCGCAACCCATTCATAGAACATATTTTGTATGACTCGTTCCTGAATTATCTTCTTATGTAATTTAAGATAATTATATCAGTAAATACCATATTTTTGAATTTTTACTGAGAAATATGTTTTAAAAATATATTGAGTTTTTTTAATAATTTCAATGTGGGCGAGGGCTTTTGTTTTAAAATGGATTCAAACACACCATCTCCGTATTTGGAGAGATTTATGCTAGCCCAAAAATTGTTAGGATCGACGCTGAATTCAATTTATGGACAAGATCTTTAATTTATCATTTACTTATTTCCTAATTTCCATGGGTGTTTTCAAGACATCATTTTATCAAATAAAATATATATTTAAAATTTCAACAAATTTGTTTATTATATGAGTTGTTGCAATAAATAATATTTGAATTTTTGGGGACCTTTTCAATTTTTTTTTTTTTTTTGGCCAACATTATATCGTACAAAATGGTCCCTTGATTTAACTTATTAATATTATTATTGTCCTTAACTGAAAAAGAAAGATTAATTAAATTAAGTAAGCAAGTAGAACTTCTTTAATTATGGCCTAAATTAATATACTTATTCTTAATTAGAGATTAATGCTCTTATTCTTAATTAGATATTAAAGCACTATATAAAGAACGCATTGTATATTAAAAAAGTTATTTTTTCATTATAAAAATATTTATATAAAATAGGTATAATTTTAGATAGTTTGTTTTTTTTAATTTTATTTTAATTTGATCAAATACATTGGAGCGCAGGTCGTCTATATCTAGAATATATTCCTACATGGTAACTATTATTGAAAACATGTATTATCAAATATTTTTTTATATAATGTGATTGAATATTTTTTTATGTTTTAAATTTATTTAATAAAAAAATATTTTGGTTTTGTTTTTATTTTTTTATTGTTTAAAGCTTCATAGATGATAATTCTGTCTCTCTCGGTCTGAGTATATTTGATTTAGAATTTGTAAAATCAAAGTACATATACATAATTAATTAATTATACAATAAAAAAATTTATATACAAACAATGGATACCAAATCTTTAAATTGAGAACCATTTTTTTTTCCTACGAAGCTTCGATTCAGAACATTTAATGACAATGAACTATGATATTAAATCTCATTTATGTCCAGTCAAATCTAATAATTATTAATTAATTAATTAATTAAAGACATAAATAAGTGAACATCATTTAGTTAAATCGGCATCTTCAAAATTAAAATTTAATAAAACTCCGATCACAATCAAGAGTGAGTCTCATGTGAAATCATTTCATGGATTCTAATCTGTGAGACGGGTCAACCCTACCCATATTCACAATAAAAAGTAATACTTTTAGCATAAAAAATAATACTTTTTCATTGATGACCCAAATAAGATATCAGTCTCACAAATACGACCCGTGAGACCGTCTCATACAAATTTTTGCCCACAATCAAAGTCTCGATAAGCCGTATATTTTATCTAAAAAATTTAAATAATATAATATAATGTGTATATATATAATTATTTCATTTCAAAAAATATATATATATATATATAATTATTTAAAAAAAATTACATTTTTCTAAAATTTTGATGATTTGATTATAAAACAAATTATTGGAGCCCAGAAACAAAAGTCACACCAGTGGAAGGTAGCCATGAATTGCCATCAATGAAATCTGCAACTGTAAATTTCGAAGCCTCCGACGTCTCGATTACATGAAAACCCGGCCAGTCCACCCTGTTGGAAGTGTCGGCGCCAGCTCCCGTGTTGTCATACTCAGCAAAATACAGTGTTTTGTAAACTGAACTGCCATATCCCGGCCACTCAATCCAGCCGCGAGGCTGGATAACCCAATCGATATTCGACTGCATCACGACCGCCCTGGAGTACTCTTTCCATGGGCGACCCAGGTATGCTTTGTGCGAGTTGGTGAAATCCGGTCCACCGGCGATCTTGCAGTTTTGGAGCGAAAACCCCGTGTCCTGCCCTGGGTCAGTTCGCCCGTTCGCAAGGATCACGACGTAACCGCGCGGGGGCCGGAGGTATAAGGAGCAACTCTGGAACACTGCGGCCGCATTGCCGAAGATGAAGTCCACAGTGCCGTGTATGTCGCATTCTCGATAGAACTGGCGGAGGGAGAGCGCGTACAGTGTGTCTTGATTGCCTACGAGGCTGCATCTATATAGTACCGAGCGGTCCGATGCTACGGTAAGCGCTATTGCTTGCCCGGCGGAGGCGCCTGCCGTGTTGTGAAATCCGATGTCCCTTGCGATGAATCCGTCGCCCGTGATTACTGGGATATATAGAGGTTAGATTAATATAGATAAATTAGTCAAATTTTAAGTTTTGGTTGGTTAAATAATCATATTTTGTCTTAGTACCGATCCGATATGACATGACATCAAATATTGTTAAAGTGGTCTAGAACTTTACCAAAGTGACATAAGATATTATTTTTGGTAATTTTCCAATCATCAAATTTCATTCAAAGTTACAAAATTTTCAATTTTAGTTTTTTTAAGTCGAAGTTCTATCGTGACACTATACACATAGCACTGTATAGATGTCATTTTCCCTAAATTTAATGTTATTCTAAGTCGAACATAATAACTGGAATACTCCTGATTAGAAAATCCAGACAGGAAAACTAAATTTTCTATCTGAAAAAGTGTAACTTCGGAAAGACATATTGTCGCCAAATTCTTGAAAACGAACAGAAAAAGAAAAAGAGAACTCACAAAAAGTTGAAGATCCCAGGAGGGAAGATCCCTTGCCGATACTGCTACTTGCAAGTATGACCGTAGAAAATTTTCCATCGCCGATCAAAGTGATCCCTTCTTTCTTCGTGCTGATTTTCTCATTGTACTCACCAGATTTCACATATATCACGTACCGGCCTCCGTTTGCGGACTGGATTGCCTCCGAGATCGTGTCGAAGTCCCCGCTTCCATCTTTCGCAACGACAGCATCCGCTCTGATCTCCGCGCTTTCGAGCAGTCTCCTGTCACTTTTCGACACCCAACTCGGGAAATTTTCGTCCTCGAGAAGTCGTCTCGATCTTGTGGGAAGTCCATCTTTCGGATTTAGAGTTATTCTGTTCGCCAGGGCCAACGGGTTGCTGCACAACTCGGAGAGATAGTCCATTTTCTTGTAAATTTCCGACAAGGCAAAATTTGACAACGCATGATCCTCAACTGTATCCTTGCAACTCTGTAGGAATGTTAAAGCCGCACTAAGCCATGTTAGGATGTCTTCTTTGTAATTCTCGCGGGATTTCCGAATCGCCTCCTTCGCCTGGTTAAGTCGCTTTACCGCCATTTCCGTCAGCTCTTGACAATCATCTGCAAAAAACACAAAAAGGGATCATACATGCACCTAAGTTTTCATAATACATAGAGACTAGAGAGCTAAATAAACACGAAAATCGTGGTCGTACCGATTGCCATCTGGGCTTGTTGAGCTTCGAGGGAGATGAAATGCGAGCTACGTTCCACGAAATTGGAACGAGGCAGCCTCGTCTCGGAGATGGTTTTGTTAACAAGTGCATACAAGAAATCAACGTTTTGATCATTCTTGGATCCTAATCCTGTCAAGGTTTGTACACACAAGTTTGGATATCTTGTGTACCTACATTGAGTTAAGATTTCCTCCGTGTAACTATTAGTTGATGCCCAAGATATGGCACTTAAACTTGGCAATAGAGCTACAAATAGAAAAAGAAACATGCAATTTGAGCTCACCCCCATTTGGCTTGAAAATGGGGTTGAATTGGGAGCTTTTTTGTGTTATGGTCGGGAAATGTAACAAGTTGGTTTTATAGGGGGGAGGGACCTTAGTTTTTTGGGTATGCAATTTGGGAACTTTTTATGAGTAGTTTGGTTGTCAATTTATGGGTACGGAGATACACTACCTCATGGATAGGTCATCGTTCATACGTTAGGAAAAATTGTATATATTTGGTTCATATAACAGAGTATATAAGAAGAACTTTATAATTTTACGGATACAAGATTGAATACGATTTAACTAAATTAGAGCTCGAGTTCAAATTCGAAATAAAAGTTTACATTGAACTCAAGAGCTAATTCACAAGCTAAGTTTGGGCTCATTACAACCTCCCCCCCCACCTTGGATGTGACACGAGTCGTATTTTGTGAGACGAATATCTTATTTGGGTCATCCATAACAAAATATTACTTTTTATTGTGAGTTTCGGTATAGTTGACCGTCTCACAGATAAAGATTCGTGAGACCGTCTCAGAAGAGACCTAGTCTATAGTATTATTATTCTTTTTGATACACACATCAGTATTCTTGATGAAAAAGGTTGAAATTGTCAAAAATTTGAAATTACATGATTAAAATTTGAAATTTTAATTTGATAATATAGAGTATCAAAATCGCAAAATGACAAACAACATAAGTGTAAATGCAATTTTTCTTATATATACTATGTAAAAAGATTGTGTATTAATATTCATAATCATCGTCTACGCCTAAATCCTTAGCCAAATAGATCTCAAACGAATGTATTATATGCATCGTGTGTTAAAAATACTTGGTATATAATAACTAAGTGTAAGAGTACGTCTGTTTTCTCAACTTTTGTTTTTTAAAAAAACATATTTAGTATATTTTTTGTTTTTGAGAAATTTGATTTCAAATACGAAATATATAAACCACTTGCTTGATTGCTAGTGACAAATATACACTTGAAGACATAAGAATGAAACTTGACTAATACTAGGCAAACATCTAGTGATATTATTTTTTCCAAGTAGCTGCTGTTCTTTAGTGTGTATTGAAAAAGCCTCGACCAAACACAGTAGCATACAAACAACGACATCCAAGTAAACCACAGCGGAAAAATTATATGCGACAGCCGGTAAATTTTATATACGGAAAATCAAACTCTTGACAATTAATCAAACACACATCTAATCCACCAACTCAGACACTCCGTGAGAAAAATAAGGATACCTTTTTAGTGATATATCATATATATCATAAATCATCATAATAACTAAAAATAATAGTGATGATGACGTAATAACAACGAATATATGCCATTTCCACGAAAAGTTTTATTAATCATTAATGAGCCAACTGTATACATTTAACAAAGGTATTAATTTAATTAATTGTGGTTAGTTAAATAAAGGTTGACAAAGTCAACTCAGCGGTCAGCTTGTTTACATCTTTTGATAGAAGCTGCCCTAAAGAAGTAGGGCAGCTAATTGCATCTACGATGGAGAAAGAGAAGGTACACAACCTCTCATCTATCTCTTCATGTTTATATGGAAATTTCCCATAATTAGCCTGGATTTTACTTTTGATGTTAGCCAAGATCGGTTTTTTTAGAGAGATGTTTGTTACAATCGAGTCAACAACATGAAAGTTCGTCTTGGACTTGTGATCGCCAAGATTTGGTTTTGGTACAACAAATTGGTTTTTTTTTTTTGTGGTTTGTTGAAGTAATTAATGATATATATGACGTTAAATATGCCAAAAAAAAATATTAGGTCTATAGGTGATCGTAATCCTAATTATGTAAACTTTCAGGATGATTTATGGAGTATAATTTTTCTGTAAATTATCACTGGATCAGATTTTAGGTTTAATTTTATGGCAAAAACTTGTGTGAGACGGTCTCACGGGTCGTATTTGTGAGACTGACTCTTATTTGGGTCACCTATGAAAAAATATTACTTTTTATGTTAAGAGTATTACTTTTTATTGTAAATATGGGTAGGGTTGACTCATCTCACAGATTATGATCCGTGAGACGGTCTTACATGAGACCCACTCTAATTTTATATAGTTTTTGTAATTTTTTATTTATTTATTTTTTGTTTTATTATTGTTGGTTATAAACTTGAGGACTTGAAAATTTGAAATATAAGGCTAGATTTTTTTCCCGGTATTGAAATTAATAAAATTTTGAAACATATAAAACGTGATTATTTCTCGTTTAGTAGAAAAATCACTGGATTAAGAATGTAGTTAAATGTATAACTTGTGTTTATGTGTCTGTGTATGAGCGCACGAAAGACCAAGCGATTATAAGATGGAAAAATACATTAATTTACTTATATGAATAATCAAAATAGTTAATCATTTTGATTAACAATATAAAGTATAGTAGGCACATATATGAACGCCGCTGCGGTGATGTTATCCAATAGGTGGACGTCCTCATAATTGGTGCTCACATAGGTTCTCACACTGGATGATGCCGTCATCTAATAGATGGACGTCATCTTATCCAATAGTCACATAGATACCTAGAGTGAATGTTTTAATCTTCTCAAACGATATAGATTGAGAGGTTGGTAAAACAATTCATCTTCTTCATCACAAATTTTATGTTTTCTCACACTGGATGATGTTGTTATCCAATAGATAGACGTCACCTCAATCGATGCTCACATAAATACCCATATTGGATGCTTTTAATCTTCTCAAAAGATACAGATTGAGAGGTTGATAAAACAAATTCATCTCCCTCATCACGAATTTTATGTGTATATTTAGAGAAAATAATATTCTGGTCACGTATATCATTTTGAGATTTAGTCATCAAATTGGTCAAAATAGGGTTAATATTTAATATATTTTTATTTTTTGGTATTTTAGTCACATCTACATTATATTAATCAATTTGACCTGAAATTATTGACTAGGACTTAGGAGGCCGAACTTGGTAACGTAGACGTCAAATTTGGGGATTTCTGCCTTTCACAATTTAATTAATTTTTAAGAAGGACCCGGTAAAATTTGTTAGGAAATACTAAATTATTAAGAATAATTAGTTAAGGCAAAAACTTGTGTTAGACGGTCTTACAGGTCGTATTTTGTGAGATGGATCTTTATTTGGATAATCCATAAAAAATATTACTTTTTATGCTAAGAGTATTACTTTTTAATGTGAATATGGGCAGGGTTGACCCGTCTCACAAATTGAGATCCGTGAGATGGTCTCACATGAGACCTACTCTTAAAATAGAGTATGTATCTTGTGAGACGGTCTCACGAATCTTTATCTGTGAGAAAGATCAACCTTACCGATATTCACAATAAAAAGTAAATACTCTTAGCATAAAACATAATATTTTTTCATGAATGACCTAAATAAAATACATATCTCACAAAATACGACCCGTAAGACCGTCTTACACAAGTTTTAATTTGCCATTAAAATATCCAAATAATATATAGACCATATTCGATTATCAATCACAAAAATCATATAAGACAGTCTATTAAGTCAATTTTGTGATACATATCTCACATCTGGTCCGACCTTTGAAAAAATATTAATTTTTATGTCAAAAACATTACTTTCACTCAAATATAGCCCGAATCAACCTGTCTCATAAATATATATCTATAAGACCATCTCATAGAAAAATTATTCATAATCAATCTAAGAGACATACATGTATATATCTTTTTTTTTAAAAAAAACCAATATTAAAATTAATAAATGGCTCAGGCCAAAATCCAAACAGATAATGTTTTTATTTAGCATAAGCACATGGTGGTTATGAATACAACGTGTCAACTGATAAATAATCAAAGCATGAGGGATTGGAAATGACGAGTCCATTATTAATGCTCCCTAACTGATCTGATTATAAGTGGGATAATTCGTTTCACATCATTATGTTGGCTTGTCTATTTATATTATCCAGAGCTCAGATTAATTGGAATTCATATTAATATATGATATCAGCACTATTAAGATAAAGTCGTTATCATAGACCAAAAGTCATAATTTTTAGCAGATGCATAATTTTATATATCTTTAAACTTTTTGTGGTAACAAAGAGTCTCATATTAAACAACAGATGAACATGAAAAAGATCGTATCTACTTGGATGTCAATAATCCATTTTTCCCCCTCAAGCAGTACCAAGAAGATGAGCTAGAAGAAATATTGCTCGATATTATGCGCTCGCCTGCGAGAACCCATGACGTGTTTTTGGGATGGTTCGAACCAATAAGTTCCCGAGTGCACAAAAAATTTGATGTTTTTCTTTGCCCAAACACTCCTAGCTACTGGTAAATACTGAGTATGATCATATGGACTAAAGCACGTGTTAGGACCACATTCATTAATATGGTGTCGGGCCAATACATTGAATTGTATGCAAATGCATTTTGCATCTCGTCAAAAACGTGTACAATTGGTTGAATGGTGGCCAGCAGAAGAATAAATGCATTCCTTGTTTTTACACGAGAAAACTCGCCTATAAATACGAGCATAATTCGTATTGTTTAATTATCCCAGAAGCAATTACAAAGCTTCGTATAAGAGAGAAAAAAAGAGAGTTTTTTTTGTTCTCTTGTGTGAGTTAGAGAAAATATTTTCTCGGTTATACTCGGGTTGGGAGTGTGAGATATTTAGTGTATCATTGTGTACACTTGTTGTAATATTTCTCCTGTTATAAAAGATCAGCAGTAGCTCCGTGGACGTAGCCTATTTTTGGGTGAACCACGTAAATCTTGTGTTCTTGTTGATTATTTTATTCCGCAATTTTTCGGCAATATTATCATCGTGATCGGCATCATTTCAAGATAATTCCCCAACAACTGCTATCAGAGCCTTGTTGTGAAAATTCTTAAGATTTCTGAGTATGCTCTATGGTTGCAGCTTTGTCTGATTTCCACATCAGAAAAGATTTTTTAGATTTTTTGCTAAGGTTAGAGAAGTGATGGCCGGAGATGATGGATCAGGACCGGGAATCAACAAGTTCGACGGAACAGATTTTTCGTTCTGGCGGTTACAGATAAGAGATTATCTGTACAGTAAGAAGCTGCATCAACCTCTATCAGGAAAGAAACCGAAAAAGATGGAGGATGATGATTGGGAGCTTCTTGACCGACAGGTTTTAGGTGTCATACGATTGACCCTAACAAAGAACGTGGCGCATAACGTGGCGGAGGCCAAAACCACGGAGGAGATGATGTCTATTTTATCGGACATGTACGAGAAGCCATCAGCAAACAATAAAGTACATCTCATGAAGAAGTTATTCAACTTGAAGATGGGAGAAGGTGCTTCGGTGGCAAAACACATAAATGAATTCAACACGATTGTCTCCCAGCTGACATCAGTGGACATCAAATTTGATGATGAGATTCGGGCACTCATTCTTCTGGCGTCTTTACTAGACAGTTGGGAACCGATGCAGGCAGCGGTTAGCAACTCTGTTGGAAAAGGGAAACTACAACTCAATGATGTTAGAGATCAAATCCTTGCTGAAGAAGTTCGCAGGAAAGACACGGGTGAAGCAACATCATCAAGATCTGCTCTAAATCTTGATAACAGAGGAAGAGGCAGGAGTGGTGAAAGGAGTTACAACCGATGGCGCGGTAGATCCAAATCAAGAAATGGCAAAGACAAAAACATCCTTGAAAAGAATATGAAGTGCTGGAGCTGTGGTGAGACTGGTCACCTGAAAAAGAACTGCAGATCAACGAAGAATAATGCCAATGCTGTCACTGAGAAAGTACATGATGCTCTGCTATTATCCATGGAAAGCCCTGTTGATTCTTGGGTTATGGATTCGGGAGCTTCGTTTCATACCACTGGTGATCGCGATGTGTTTGACAATTACATCGCTGGCGATTACGGAAAAGTTTTCCTGGCTGATGGAAAACCCTTGGAAATTGTAGGTATGGGTGATGTACGGATGAAGATGTCAAATGGATCTGTCTGGAAAATCAACAAAGTCAGGTATGTACCAAAATTGACACGCAATCTGATCTCGGTGGGACAGCTCGATGATGAAGGCCACAATGTGACTTTCGGTGATGGTTCTTAGAAAGTGAACAAAGGAGCTATGATCGTTGCTCGAAGAAAGAAAACTGGAACACTGTATATGACTTCCAGTTGCAGAGACACATTAGCAGCTGTGGATGCTGGAGCCAATTCAAGTCTATGGCATTATAGACTTGGACATATGAGTGAGAAGGGAATGAAGATGTTGGTGTCAAAAGGAAAGCTACCAGAATTAAAGGCTGTTGAACACCAACTATGTGAAAGCTGTATCTTTGGAAAGCAGAAGAAGGTGAGCTTTTCAAAAGGCGGTAGAGAACCCAAAGCAGCAAAGTTGGAGCTGGTTCATACTGATGTATGGGGACCATCTCCTGTGACATCCCTTGGAGGCTCGAGATACTATGTCACATTCATTGACGATTCGAGTAGAAAAGTTTGGGTTTATTTTCTGAAAAATAAATCTGATGTTTACGAGACCTTTAAAAGGTGGAAAGCCATGGTGGAAAATGAGACCAACTTGAAGGTGAAGTGCTTACGGTCTGATAATGGTGGAGAATATGAAGATGATGAGTTCAAGAAATATTGTGCACAGAACGGGATCAAGATGGAGAAAACCATTCCTGGTACACCTCAACAGAATGGTGTAGCTGAAAGAATGAACACGCGCAAGGAGCATGAGATTGCATTCTGGATTGCCAAAATCATTCTGGGCTGATGCTGTTAACACTGCAGCATATCTGATCAACAGAGGACCTTCGATACCGCTTGACTGCAGAATACCCGAAGAGGTATGGAGCGGCAAAGAAGTAAACCTTTCTTTCTTGAAAGTGTTTGGATGTCTATCCTATGTTCATATTGATTCAGCAAGCAGAACAAAACTTGATCCTAAATCAAAGAAGTGTTTCTTTATTGGTTACGGAGATAATGAATTTTGTTATCGTTTTTGGGATGACCAAAATCGGAAGATCATTCGGAGCAGGGATGTAATATTTAATGAGTAACTTCTGTACAAGGACAAGTCAGACATTGTAGCTGGAGATGAATGTCCTGAAGTCAAGAAAACCGATGAAGTGCCATTGACATATATTCCTGTGAATGAATCGAAAACCAGTAACCAGGAAGATGAAGTAGAAACTGCACAAGATGATGACCCACAAACTCCGGTGATTGAACTCAGGAGATCTTTGAGAACCATTAGACCACCTGAGAGATACTCCCCTGCACTTCATTATATTTTGCTGACAGACAAAGGTGAACCGGGGACCTATGAAGAGGCAATGCAAAATGATGATTCAACCAAGTGGGAGTTGGCCATGGAAGATGAGATGGATTCACTGTCATCCAATCAGACGTGGGAGTTGACAGAACTTCCGCAAGGCAAAAAGCCGTTACATAACAAGTGGGTGTACCGGTTAAAAGAAGAGCATGATGGTAGCAAGCGGTACAGGGCAAGACTTGTTGTAAAAGGCTTTTAACAACGGAAAGGAATTGATTACACTGAGATTTTCTCTCTGGTGGTTAAATTAACCACTATCAGGACAGTACTTGGAATAGTGGCGAAAGAAGATTTACATTTGGAGCAGTTGGATGTAAAGACTGCGTTTCTTCACGGTGACCTAGATGAAGAAATTTATATGAAACAGCCACAGGGCTTTGAAGTACGGGGAAAAGAGAAAATGGTGTGCAAACTTCAGAAGAGCTTGTACGGTCTCAAACAAGCTCCAAGACAGTGGTACAAGAAGTTTGATGGATTCATGAGTGAAAATGGTTCCTAAGTTGTCAAGCTGATCACTGCTGTTATGTGAAAAAGTTTGACGGTTCTTATATCATACTACTGCTGTATGTAGATGATATGCTGATAGCTGGAGTTTGTCTGGAAGAAATTGATAAACTCAAGAAAGATTTATCAAAGGAATTTGCCATGAAGGATTTGGGTGCTGCAAAGCAAATCTTTGGAATGAGGATCTTAAGAGACCGGGTGAATGGAATCTTGAAGTTATCTCAAGAAGAGTACGTGAAAAAGGTGGTTAGCAGATTTAATATGGATGAAGCTAAATCTGTGAGTACTCCTTTGACTTGTCATTTCAAACTAACCAAAGCACAATCACCATCGACGGAGCAGGAGCAGGCTTATATGAATAAGGTTCCTTATGCATCTGCTGTCGGAAGCCTCATGTATCCAATGGTGTGTACAAGACCAGACATAGCACATGCAGTGGGAGTTGTGAGCAGGTTTATGAGTAATCCAGGAAAGCAACACTGGGAAGCAGTTAAGTGGATTCTCAGGTATTTGAAAGGTACTGCTAGCTGTTCTTTATGCTTCAGGAGGTCAAAATTGGGCTTACAAGGTTTTGTCGATGCCGATCTGGGTGGTGACCTGGATGGCAGGAAAAGTACTACTGGATATGTGTTCACATTAGGTGGTACAGTTGTAAGCTGGGTGTCTAAGCTGCAAAAGATTGTTGCGCTTTCGACTACTGAGGCGGAGTATGTTGCAGTTACAGAAGCTAGTAAGGAGATGATATGGTTGAGATCCTTTCTGGAAGAATTGGGTCAGAAGATTGAAGATAACACGTTACACTGTGACAGTCAGAGTGCTATTCATTTAGCAAAAAATCCTGTTTATTATGCTAGGACAAAGCATATACAGGTTAGGTACCATTTCATCAGATCAGTGCTGGAAGATGGAATCTTGATGCTGGAGAAAATTCCTGGAAGTAAGAATCCAACCGATATGCTCACAAAGACAGTAACCATTGACAAACTGAAGTTGTGTTCAACTTCAGTCGGACTGCAAGTATAAATGGAGAGATATGAGCTGCTGCAATGATGATGTGAAGTCATGATTGAAATCAAGTCTTCAAGTGGGAGAAATGTTAGGACCACATTCATTAATATGGTGTCGGGCCAATACATTGAATTGTATGCAAATGCATTTTGCATCTCGTCAAAAACGTGTACAATTGGTTGAATGGTGGCCAGCAGAAGAATAAATGCATTCCTTGTGTTTACACGGGAAAACTCGCCTATAAATACGAGCATAATTCGTATTGTTTAATTATCCCAGAAGCAATTACAAAGCTTCGTATAAGAGAGAAAAAAAAAGAGTTTTTTTTTGTTCTCTTGTGTGAGCTAGAGAAAATATTTTCTCGGTTATACTCGGGTTGTGAGTGTGAGATATTTAGTGTATCATTGTGTACACTTGTTGTAATATTTCTCCTGTTATAAAGGATCAGCAGTAGTTCCGTGGACATAGCCTATTTTTGGGTGAACCACGTAAATCTTGTGTTCTTGTTGATTATTTTATTCCGCAATTTTTCGGCAATATTATCATCGTGATCGGCATCATTTCGGGATAATTCCCCAACAGCACGGAACAAAAATTTAAAAATTTAGAAGGTCGCATATAAATATTAGTCAAATATACATTAAATAGTTAACTAAATATTACCTAAAAAACCGGTAACCACTAAAGAAACCACCAAAACTTATTAAAAGAAACAGAAACAAAATAAATTTTGTCAACAAAATTTAAAATACAAAATCTATTCTACATTATTTGTTGAGTTAAACTAGAATGAGTAAGAGTAATACGATGATAAATGATCTCATGAAAAGTTTTCATGATTCAAGATGCTGATGTCTGACGCTGCGTTGTTTGATCTGGTTGATTAAGTGAGCCGTAAAATATAAGATTATATCTTAATAAGTAAGACAATTTCCGTTGGAACATTTGTTTTGATCGATTAACAGAAGTAGCTAATCAAATTAAAAAACATAGGGACTTTTTCGAGATATTTTATGATTTAAAAACTTAAGTAATATCATTATCGTCAATTATAATTTTTGTTAAAATAACAAGAATTAATCTTTGTATGTATTACATATTCAGAGATTCTATCATTATATTCCAACACAATCCATTTGTTTTAAATTTATGCTAAATAATTGAGAAAAAGGGTTAAATATTAATCTGATTAAGATAACTATGAATTTTGTCTATAATATTAACTATAAATGTATTGCGAAAAATTAGTTGCCTAAACATATTCGATAGAGCATGTCTCTTGTGAGACGATCTCACGAATCTTTATCTGTGATACAGGTCAACCCTACCGATATTCACAATAAATAATAATACTCTTAGCATAAAAAATAATATTTTTTCATGGATGACCCAACTAAGAGATACGTCTCACAAAAAACGATTTGTGATCCATGTTACATCTAGAGAACACTTTCTTTTTTATATTTGTTTTGGGAGTAAATCTTGAAAACACATGCATCATTTGAATTAGATATATAAGTTCCTTAGTATATCATTATACATATTTAACAATATAAATACAAATTTTTTTTTTTGAGTAAATCATAAATGCTTTTGCTTATACATTTTGGATTATAGTTTAACTTGATATAGAGTTCGAATTTGGTTAAATTCCTTTTAATTTGGATTCAAACCGAAGCTCATTATATTATGGTAAATTTCATTATATGCGGCTCGCAAGCTATCGAGCAATATGATAGAGGTCCGAATCTGCTCAAGAATTCCTTCGAGCTTACTTTACTTAACAACCGATAATTGCATAAATAATTATAGTAGAAAAAACTTTCTTAGCAAACATAATCTTATTATTAAGAACCTAATATTTAATCATGTAGGATACGGGTGTCAAAATGCGATACGACCCGTCAACTCAACACGACCCAACACGAAAAAAATCAAATTCGGGTTGGGGTTTTTCGGGATCAGGTTGGGTTCGGGTTGGGTGGATTCGGGTTGGTGTCATGTTAAGCGGGTTTCGGGTTGGGTCGGGTTGGGTCGCGGGTTGACCCACGAACTTTTTTTTTGAAAATATTACCTATATTTTTATATATTGTATGTTTGAACAAAATTTATTGTATATTTATGTGCTAAATTTTCATCATTTGATATTTATTTTGCATATTTTTATTTTTTTAACAATTTTTTATTTGATTTAGTAAATATACTTTTAATTTTCTACGATTAAACTTTCAAATTTAAATCGAAAATTTTGTTATTATGTGTTTAAATTAAAATATTATTATTATTTTTTATTTTTTTGAATTTTTTTCATTAATTTTTTTTAAAATATTTAAAAAAAATTAATAAAATTCGGGTTAGGCGGGTTAGACGGGTTGAATTGGGTTATACGGGTTCGTGTTCGGGTTGGGGGTTTTCGGGTTGCTTCGGGTTCGGGTTGGGTTCGGGTTGAAAAAAAGTAAAAAAAAATTCGCGGGTTGACCCGAAACCCGACCCAACCCACCCGATTGACACCCCTAATGTAGGATTTAAACACACAGCATACTTTGAAAAATAACATTGATAAAAAATTCTTTTTAAATCGTAAATATTTGTTCGATTTTTTTTTTTCCAAAACGATCTTCAAAACATACACGAAACAAAATCCCAAAAAAAAATGTGAAAAATTAAGAAGATTAGATTTTAAATTCACAGTCAAACAAAGATCATTTTGTTAAATGTTCCTAAACCCCCATTAGTGCTTAAATAAGAAAAGATTGTTGGTACAGAAATGGTGCTTTATCATCGACAACTTATAGTTTATCTGATATCAAGATATCAAATTTAGAACGATATTTCGTTCTCGAATACCAATAACAAACCCCTCACTAAGCTCAAACCAAAAGTGCTTGTTGCAGCACGTACGTTCGATACATTATCATTACGAATTTATTGGACTCGAATTTTTCATAGAAACTAGACTCATTTGATATTCGGCCTTATGCGCCTAGTTTCTTAATTAGCCTCCACTTAAATTTTTTTTTTTATAAAAAAACAGAAAAAAAGAAAGAAAAGTTATATACATGTGCTTAATAAAATTTATTCGAAGAAATTTCGTTCCGGAAATATTTAATTTTTTTTATCGAATTTTATATATCACAATAAGTTTGAAACGGCTCAAAAATAATAATTCATTATTATAACACAAAAGCACTACGAAACTAATTAAAATAAATTGAAATCGAGTCAAACTCGAGTTTAAAATATTAACATGCTCAGAACTCGGAAAAAAATCATTTATCCATATATTTTAATTTATTATACATACCTTAACTTGATGTTGGATCAATTCCTTCTCACTTGAATTTCACTATTGATGTTAACTTGAAGTAAATGATTCCCATAAGTGAATACTCATTCGACAGATCTTTCTAATAGAATGATACAAGAATATGGGCCCTACAGTGGGGTCTCGTAAATGACTCAGATTTTATCGCACATGAATTTTACGTGAGCCCCACAAATTATGTGGATCATATAAAAATGGTCAAATCTTAATCATTGCTCCAAAAGGTGAAATCGTTTGCTCTTAATCTCCGGTCTGACAAGAATGTGAGAAGAAGTAAATTATGGTAACTCAGCCAACATCAACTGAGCTAAGCCCATGTGAGTGTCAAATCTTAATCATTGATCCTACGTTGTAATACCGGCAACAAATTTCTCCTAGAATATCCCATGTACGTTGTCTACGGTGAACTCAGACTTGGATAGAAACATTAGAGCATGGAGAAAAATTGGAAAGCACCAGACGTACAGATCCTTCAAATTCACGGATTCCAACTATGATAGTGGGTTTAGGTACGTTATGAATTTGAAATCGTTTAATTTAGAATACTGCTGCCCAAATACACCGTAAAAGAGAGTAAGCGATTGCCAGAGAAATCACATTGAATCACCCGGATCGCCTTAGATCTGCCATGTGCATTCAGCTTAATGAAAGTAACTGCAAGGGGTTTACGTAGCGTTTGCGAATGCTTAAAAAAAAATAAAATTATGGAGGAACCGAGGAAGAAAGCCAGAAAAACCGGCGGAAGAATTTAGCCGCCACAAAGACACCGCGCCATTGGAGGGGTTCGACTAAATTAAGATCCAGCCATATGACATAGTCGTCAAAAGCTTTTGAGGCTTTATTCATTTGCATTACAATTCAAATTTCCAACTTCTTGTGTTTCATACACTCCACACACAATTCTTTGGCAACAAAAATCATGTTTCCTAACTATATATAGATATATATAAACAAGTTTCCTAGTACAAATGAATAGACAAATTCCAAAGAAACATGACAATATTTCGATTTGCGGGCGTGCCATATGTAAAAATGCACCAATTTGTGTAAAAACGATAAAAAAAATTTAATTTCTAAAAACACAATAATTGTAGATACTAAATTTGACCGTCTATTATGATCTCCTAAACAAATATGATGTCATAAACAAATAAAACTAGAGAAACATTACTGGAAATTGAGAGATAAACTCTTAACATGATCTATATTTTCAAAATAAAGTTGCTAAAAATATGAAAAAAAAATGATTTGAACTCCTGAAAACTAGAATGAAAACTATGAAAACGATTGATTAAAGCTACGAGAATTCTTCTGGGAGTTTGTTAGAATTTGTGCGAGCGATTGTGTGTACGTGTTTTGTTTTCTGGCCGATTATCTCTTTTTCTGCTGAACGTTGAGCGGTTTTCTATACGATCTTCTCCAGTTTCTTCGCACAATCTTTTCTTCTTCTAGCACTTCTTGATTTATCTAAATCAATTTGAATCGATGTAAATTCATCTAATTTGTCCGTCAAATTTTGATGGGTTTGCATAATTAAATTGGACTTATATAATTATTTGGACTGACACATTTTAGCCCAAACACATGTATTGCAAATATTGAATGTGACTCGAGCCTACTACCATACGAAATAAATTTACTGGCTATACTGGTGAACTAGCTACAAGTTGGTTCAATCGAATTCAGATCACACCCCGTCGTCATACGGTATCGAAGTGTACGCCAGCCACTCACCTCCGGTGATAAACTCCGATACGGTAAAGTTAGACGCGTCGTTGTAGTCCATCACCCGGTACCCTCTCCAAGAAATTCGTTTACTCGTATCTGAACCAGCCCCGAAATTCTCATACTCCCCATAATACAAAGTGTCCAACCCCTGATCCCCATCCCATCGAGTCCATCCTTCTGCTTCAATGAAATTATCAATATAACTATTCAAAACCACAGTCCTGGAATAATTCCTCCACGGCCTGCCTAAATAACTCCTCACGACGCTCGAGTTCGAGTACAAGTCGTCCGTAGCCAAAATCGAACAGTTCTGCAACGATATCCCCGTGTTCTCATCGGGGTTTTCGCGTGACTGGGCCGTGATCACCGTGAACTGGCCGGGCAGTGGCATGCGGGAGATGATGCTGCAGCCCTGGAAGATGGCGGCCGCGTTCCCGAAAATGTAGTCTATGGTGCCGAATATGTCGCACTCTCTGAAGAACTGCCGGAAGGAGTGTACGTAGAGGGAGTCCTGGAAACCGAGGATGACGCATTTGTATAGGGCGGACAGGTCCGCGCTTATGCGGAGGGCCACGGCCTGGTGTTTCTCCGGCCCGGCCGTGTTCTCGAAAGATATCCCGCGTGCAAGGAATCCTTCACCCGATACCGCTGAAAGATTATTAGATATATGAGGCAGGAAAACTATATTTTTGGAGAATATATTAAAATATCAAATTAAACATTTGAAATGAATGAAAATTTGAAGATTTACCAACGGTGGCAGATCTGAAAGTGGTCCACCCATCGGCAACACTTCTACTGCCAGTAATCCAAGTAACATCGCTCCCATCTCCAATGAAAACAATGTTGGTCTTCCAGCTCGGAATCTCCACATTTTCTTGATAAACTCCTTGCATTATATAGATAATGGTCCTATCCATACTGTTATTCGGGGCAAAATTCACAGCATCTGATATAGTAGTGAAGTTCCCGCTCCCATCTGCTGCCACCGTCAGCAAATCTCTAGGATCATATTCATTACTCTGTAGGATCCGCCGCATTCCCCTGGACAGCCATGGCGGAAAACCGAGGAGCCGCCGGTTGTTCCCGCCGCCGCTTGGCGAGCCAGGCTTCGAAATCATGGACAATGAGTTGCTGACATGCTCGTAAGCGGTGCTTAAGGAAGATATTAGCGTGGGTTTCAGTGAACCCGTGGCTGAGTTCAAACCCTCCAAGCAAGTGATTCTGTTCGTCAAAGCCGCGCTGAGAAAAGTCCTGGCGTCGGTTATTTTCCTTGAATCAGGCGAATTAATGAGTCGGGAAATGGATTTCTTCAAAGAAGAAAGTGTGATTTGGTGCAGCTCCTTGCAGTCTTGGATGGTGCCCCTTTGTTTCTCGACAAGATTGGAGTACCCTACGTTGGAGAAGAGATCCGACAGCTTGAAAGACTCGGCTATGGCGGTTTTCAGTGTCTGGAGTAGGAAGGCGAGAGTGCTCGGGCGGATGGTTATGGAGAGGCTGAGCTTCAGAGAATCGAAACAGGAATCGGGGAATGGTGTAGATTTGCAGAAGCTTTTAATGTGTGAAAGATGAGATTGTGAATCAGATGAAGATTGCAAAGAATGTGTTGCTGAGAGGAAGAGGGAAGAGAGAATCATCAGAGACTTGAAGATGGTGGAAGCCATGGCGGCAGGAGAGGCAATGGAGACTCGCTCGTGTTTAAATATGGCTAAAAAAATATTTTTAATATAGTTTCAATAAATAATTTATTTTTAAAATGAGTTTATTTTGAGAAATATGTCTCTTATTATACGATCTTACGAATATTTATCTGTAAGACGGGTCAACTCTACCGATACTCACAATAAAAAGTAAGACTTTTCCATGGATGACCCAAATAAGAGATCTCTCTCACAAAATACGGCCCGTGAGACTGTCTCACATAAGTTTTTATCTATTTTGATAATCGCTTTTAAAGATATGAATAAAAATTACCATTTGCTTCAAACTTTTACCAAAAAAATGTCTTTTTTTTTTTATTTTATATTTCTCATGGAACATGTCTCTTTAAAAAATATATTTTGTCTCACACAAATTTTTGTCTATTTTGAGAATCGTTTTTAAAGATATGAATAAAAATTACTATTTGCTTCAAACTTTTGCCAATAAAATGTCTTTTTTTTTCTTTTATATTTTTCATTAAACATGTCTCTTATAAAAAACAATATATATTTATGAGACGAGTCAACGTATATATTTTACACATGAGTTATCTACGTTGAATTTTAATGCTCCAAAACCTATGTTTAATCGATATCCAATAAAATAGTGAAAATTATGGAGAAAAATGAAAAAAAAAAATTTATCTCAAAATTCAATTTTAATTTTTTTAATTTTATTTAAATTAAAAAATACAAAGACATTGAAAATTATTAACATAAAGATATTTTATCTGATATATAATATAAATAATATAGAGCAACTGGCACGAAAAGTAGAACAAGTTCACATTAGGCTGCTTTACTCATGAAAGACTCGAGCAACCAGTGATCCAAGTAAATGTATACATGACGTAAGCAAAGGTTTCCTCTCTAGATTACGAGAGTTGATCTTCCGGAAGCCTATATAAATATCTATATTAACATCGATGACATAATATATATATATATATATATTATATATATATATATATATATATATATATTATGTCATCGATGTTAATATAGATATTTATATAGGCTTCCGGAAGATCAACTCTCGTAATCTAGAGAGGAAACCTTTGTTCTATATATATATATATATAAATATATATATATATAGTTTTGATATCCTGCACACCTACCGTGTACATCTTTGTAACACCGATGAGATGTTACTCACCCATTAAATGTGATGAAATATAAAAAAATTGCGCTTCCAATTGGTGAGTGACACCTCATCGGTGGTCACAAAGGTGTACACGGTAGGTGTGTAGGATATCAAAACTATATATATATATATATATATATATATATATATATATATAATGAAGCCAAGCCCGTGAATTGAATCTTCTTACTTGGAAAATGGCAAGTATGGTGCATGGATTTTTGCATATTTTTATTGCAAATGTATAGGTGCATGCGGCGGTGACACAGTACGCATTCACGGGTGACAATCTACCTACTCCACATACAATCTAAGTTTGGAATGTTGCGAAATCCTTGTTTAGACATGCATCATCGGTGCTTAGAATGATTCGATCGCGATTACAAAAAATCCAATAATTCATTCGAAAATAAGCATATTGATATCCGACACTACTTTCTCCCCGAAACCATGTGAAAAAGAAGATCACATAGGAAATAATATCATATAGTCGCTGATCAACAATTTATACAAACCATCGGTTTTATTTGGTTTTTCGGTTCGATTCGATTCCATTAAATTTCTGCCCATCCCTGTGTGAGATGTATATACAATATAGACAGGGACGGATCCAGGAATAAGAGTTGGGGTGGGCTTGAACTCAATATGATAAGTTATATATTATTAAAAAAAAAGTACATCATATCGTTCAACGAAGTTGTGCCTTACGTGATTTTAAAACATAAAATTCATCAATAATAGAATTTACATCAATATGTTTAGCTAAATCTCGTTCAATATAGAATGTCAAACAATCGGCAAGAAAGTCATCCTCCATTTTATTGCGAAGTTCCGTCTTCACATGCTTCATTGCTGAAAAAGCCCGTTCAATAGTGGCAGTAGACACAGATAATGTCAAAACAAGATGAATCAATCTAGTCAACATAACATAAACACTTGACCGTCCACTCTCGGTCAATTGCTGACACAACTCAACAAGTGTAGAAACATTTAAATTCTGCATCACATCGAGTTTATAAATGTATCAATTCATACTTCAAAACAACAATTTCTTGATCTGTGAAATCTCCAGGATAAAACTTCTTCGCAAGCTTGCAAATATCATCACTGTTAAATGAGTCAAATGAATTTTTAGGATCTAAAGCTATACTAAGAGAAAGAAGTTTCACCGATTACTCATTGAACCGAGTATTTAACTCCATCAAAATGAAATCTATTGCTGCATTAAAAACATCAAAGTGGTAATGATGTTCTATTGAATAAACCGTCGCTAATTAAAACCGCCGATCCACTTTTTTTTTATTTTTTAATAATTTAGCGACGGTTAGCAATAACCGTCGCTAATATTTGCGACGGTTTTTGATAAAACTGTCGCCGATCCCCATCGGCGACAGGTTTACTAAAACCGTCGCAAAAGTAGCGACGGTTTTTATAAAACCGTCGCTAAAACCATCGCTAAATAAAAAAAAATGGGCTGGGCTGCAGCCCAGTACAGCCCTAGCGTAGATCCGTCTCTGAATATAGATATAAAGATTTATTAATGATGTGATGCATGAAACACGGTTTTAAGACCAGTAATCGTGGAATTCCTGCCAAAGGTATACACACGGCCAATTTATGTTTTTGTATGTATTCATGCAAAGTCTAAAGGCAACTACAACTCCTTTTCTCTTTGGTCCATTCGTTATTTATGACGGTAGCTAATTTATAGCAAGATATAATTAATATACTAAATTTAAATTTTCTATTTTATTAAAAAATATAGTGTCTGTTTAATTTCTCAAAGATAATTTATAATTGCAGATGAAGAGTTCGATAATTTTATAATTTTATTTCCTTTAGCTTGATTCAAATAAAATTTCTTAAACTTTAATCAGTGTACCAGATTATTTCATATATTTTATTTCGATTGATGATTTCGGACTCCATTTTACATGGATTTCGATTACTTTTATATATATATATACTAGTTCCCTTTGATACACGAAATATGTATACATATTGATATCGACCACGGCCAAAATAAGTAAAAAAAATTCAACTAGAGTGGGCCATGTAATAGGAAAATGTCTATATTATATATATATATATATATATATATATATATATATATATATATATATATATATATATATATATATATATATATATATTCACGTAGAATTCGGGCTTTATAAATGTGAACATGCCAATGTTATAGTCACGTATTTTATTCACGTTATATATATAAGTAAACATATTCAATTTGAATTCTAATTTAAATACAATCAAGTCTTTAATCTCAATAATTCAAGCCAGATCGCGTTTTGCATATATATATTTCGTTCGTGGAATTTGACTCTAACCTTTTTTTTATCACATAATATATGAGATTATACAGAATTTTTTTCAGACAGTTAATTTCATGATAATATTAAAAATGAATAATCATGTCAGGAAATATAAACTCTCTTTAAAAAAAAAAAACAAAGAAAGAAAGAAGAAGCTCTCAATCCCCATTTGGTTTTCTTTTTAAATGTTTCTAAAAATCTAAAGTTTTGTTTTATTTTTTAAAAGTCCACAACTAAATTCGAAAGAATGAGTTGCAGTTAAAGAGAAAAGTTATAAGGCCCATTTGTATTGGATCTGCCATTAGAATAAATTTATGCTCGAATTTTGTTTGGAAAATTTCCGGATGTCCAACAGAAAAGTGCAAGTGAAGAAAGAGCAAATTGAATAAGTGTTACATTTATAATCCTTGGCCTGAATCTTCTTTCAAATATCGATTTGAATAATGTCATTTTTCAATTATTCAACCATTTCATTTTACCAAGGTCAATGTTAGCCAGATTAGTCAACATTTATATGTTTCGATGCAACAATAAGACGTTATTTGTAACAAATAGTTTTGTTGGTCGGTTAATTGGTCACATTTTATTCATGAAATGGTTTGGATTGATATTAGTCTGGATACGACAAAATAATTCTATTATATCGAATGGAAGGAAAGCATCAAGTTGGGGATTTCTTGGGTGTTGCATAAATTGAATAAGAGTAGATACTGCATATGTGTTTCCAATATTGTTATGGCGAGGTAAATTAATTTTCCAACTATCCTTTGCTAATAGGTTGTATCCTCGAGGAGATCACCATCAGTTGAAATTAACTTGAGATGTTCTTCAATTGGAAATTTTGCACCAAGCAAACCAGTTTCTTCTAAAATTTCTAAGCTATATTTCCGTTAGCAAATGGAAATTCCAGCCGCAGATCGTGCAACTTCAATTCCTAAAAAAAAACTTCAAAGAACCTTGGTAAACAAGGAATAATCTGCCCTTGATTGTTCGAAGCCAGCAACGAGGATTGAGGATGAAAATTTATGAAACCAACTTCGAGATGCTTGTTTGAGACCATACAGTGATTTATTGATCGGTCAACACACTAGTTGCTCCCTTTATCGAGGAAAAATGGATGGAGGTTGCATGTAAACTTCTTCAGAAGGTTCCCCATGAAGGAAAGCGTTTTGAACATCAAGTTAGTGAAGGCTCCAATTACGAATAGCAGCATTGCAACTAGGGTGAAGGTCTCAGTGTAGTCGATTCCTTATCTTTAGCAACAAGTCGGTCTCAATGGCGCCGTTAGAGTGGTATTTGATTTTGAATACCCATTTGCATCCGACGGGTTTGTGACTATGAGGAAGGGAAAACAGGGTGGTCCATGTATTGTTTACTTTAAGAGCTTTAGGTTCTGTTCGCATCGCTTGAATCCACTTGGGATCTTTAATATCCTGCTCATAAGTGTCCGGTTCAACCAAGTGAGAGATATGGTGCACAAAATTTTGATGTGTAGAGGAGATGTTTGTGATGTAAAACTTTGTATGGTGTCACGATAGACAATAGTGTGGGTAGGTGGTTTATTAGATAACATGATGTTTGTATGCTTTCACCCCAAAATTTTTAAGGTATATTTGCTTGAAATCGAAGTGCACGACCCACATTTAAAAGATGACGATGTTTCTGCTCCACCACCCCATTTTGTTGGCGAGTATTTGGATATATGATCTGTCGCACCGCTGTCAATAATCCAGTATAACGTCGAAATTGAGCCGCATTTTGTTGGCGAGTATTTGGATATATGATCTGTCGCACCGCTGTCAATAATCCAGTATAACGTCGAAATTGAGCCGCAAAACCTCGTTCATTACCATGTTATGATCATTGTCATCACCACAATAGCTACACCTGAGCTGTATTTTTTAAATTCCATTTCCCAAGGCCGTGGGAGGTCGATTTACTTGGGCTACCTGTATGGATTGCATTGCATGGTGGGCAATATTCATTTCACGTTTAGCAGCTACATCAACTTGTCGCTCTTGCCGAAGCACGAAAGCATGTGTTTTACGAGTGTCTGTAAGGGGACTTGTCATCAAGATTGATCCACGAATGGTAGAGTACGAGTTATTCAACCCAATAAGGAATTGCATAACCCAATTTCTTTCTTTTCTCGTTCAGCAAGAGCTTTCAATCCCCACAAGTGCAGAAAATAGCTAGGTTCTTGATACGAGGCCAATTCATACCAAAGAGCTAGCCTCCATCTTGGTGTAATAAGTAGAGATAGATTGTTGTCCCCACCGATGCTCGACAACAATTTCTTGTCGAATTTGGAAAATTCTTGAATCATCATCACCTTGTGAAAACATCTATTTAAGATCGATCCTTCCAAACATCGGCAGCAGTGCGGGCATAAACGACATTGCTTGCTATATCACTATCAGGGTGAACTTCATTTAGTATCCATGAGAGGACCATGTCATTTTGCCATATACTTAAAATTAGATTTTTCGCTGTCAAAAAAAAAAAAAAAAAGAGTTTTTCGCAATAGTAAAATGTACATATTGTGACATCCATCGATTGCAAATTTAAAGATTAGAAAGTAGGGCTGACACACTTTACAACTAAGAACCACCCTCGTATAAACTTCAAGACTTATAATTGAAGTGTGTGTGTATATATTCCCTTTGTCCTATATATTGATTTTTTTTTTCATTCTGCTCAAATATATATTTCAGATTCTATATTTATTTCTCTAGTATTTTTACCAATATATCTCTATTTAATTTTAATTTTTGATTACTAATGTTTTTATTTAATTACTAAAACATTCGTTAAATAAGAGGGCGTATTTATTCTAAACTTTTAATGATTTTATGAAGTTTAAAAGTCTAGAGATATTCAATATAGGCTTTATATATGCTAAAAAATCTTAATGATATACAATATAAACTGTCAACTCTGTAGATTTTTAAGAAGCCATGTGGTATTCAAACTTGATTTTTAAAAACTCTACAAAAGTTTATAGGTATTCAAAATGTTACTACACTTTTAACGACTCCATGAAATTCTATTAAGTACAAGAATTATAATTAATGTACCACTAAGATGTAAAATGGAGAATTTCTTTGTAAAATCACTTTTTTAATAACTTTCTTAATACGTGTGAAAACACACAAAAACCTATGTTAAAGTATGTGCCCAACAAACAAACTTAGGGCTTGAGCTTTGTTGACCCTTATGTAAAAACAATCTTTGTTTTAATAATATTTTATGATTTTATCTAATGGTGACACTTAATTTTTCTATATAGTTATGAAAGCTGAATATATAAAGTCCTTAATTATACAATAAGTACCATGAGAATTGTCACTCGGTGTAAGATCATAAACTCATTAGAAAGCGTACTATACATTCTATAATGGTCCTTAGTTGATTCAGCTGCCTAAAATAAAGATAAATGTCGTTTGATCTTGAAACTAGCGTATGTAATATAGACATGATATTTCATTGGTAAGAGGTTCGAAAATGGCTAGGAAAAATAAGGGGCTCGAACCGTGGTCAACATGGGTAGTTTAGGGATGAAATATCTAAGTTTAAAATTTGGGAAGAAAATAATAAGTTCTGAAATTATTCGGGTTTAAAGCGCTTTACGGTTTAGTTAATAAGTGAATAAATCAAGAGGCTCGGGTTTACTTCTAAGAAAAATATTAGAAGTCAAATTTAAGCTTATATGATAGTTCGGATAGGTTCGAGTCAAGAAAAATAAGAAAATTCAAAATTTGGAAGTTCGAGGTCCAGGGATAAAATGATCATTTTACGTCTCTGGTTGTTCGAAAGGTCTGGCAATGTCCGAAGATATATAATAAATAAAAAGAAAAGAAAAATATTTTGAAAGATACGATATTTTATAAATAAAATGAAATTAAAAATATTTTGAAAGATGTGAATTGAGTTTGACATAAAGGATATGATTGGGATATAATGAGAGAAAAAACCTCATAGGGAGCTCGTTTACAAGAGAAGACCCCATAGAGAGCCCGACGATTGTATTTCCATATTTGGCCACGGCTCAGCGACGAAAGTGCTGTCACCCCGCTTCCAAGTACTTGGTGTATAAACTGATCAGTCGACTCCATGATGACATGATAAAGAAAAGTCACTTTCAAGGATCAAATTTCACTCAAAATGTTATATGATGATGAAAGGATTAATAATCTATGATTTATTTACGTTAACGAGTTTTTATGCTAGCTTATTTTAAATAAAAGTATGATTTTTAAATGCACGTATATGTATTATTTGTTATGTATGGTTAAAACGTGTTGAGTTGTTAGACTCACTAGATTTTGATGGTCGCATGTAAGGATGATTTTGAGGGAGGCGCTGACGCTTGAGTGGATCGGATCTGGCAGTACACTCTCGATGATGAATTCCATCTAATAAAAGTTGTAATTAGCTTAAGAACTAATTAAGTGAAGCGAGTGGTGCTGCCTGTTTTAGTGAAAGAGATAATGAAACTGACAGCCGTAAAAAATAGATCAGTCGAAAATTTTGTCTTTCGAAATTTTCATTTTTCAATATGTGAATGATATTTATACCCTCGATACATTAGTGTTGTCTGATCATCGTTCAGAGTTATAATAAATTCACAATTATTTATTTAGTAAATTTAGAATATATTAATTAAGTAATGAATTAGTAGTAGTGACCACCTAAATATATAGGGCGAAATGAATATATATACTATTTTATATTTTGTCAATTTAATATATAATTTTATCTCCATTATTTAAATAAATTCAATTCTCACAAAGAACTTAAATGTAATTGTTTAAAAATATATATTTTGATATATAGGTGTTTCAAACGTTTATCCCTCTTTTAAAAAGGTCAATTTTGTTTTGGAAAAGACTGAAATTATTGTCTGCGCAAAGTGAAATTACAAATTAAAGTTAAAGTACGATTTTGAAATTATTGCGAGGGATATGTTTCATGTTAGATTCGCATATCTTTTGATATATTCAACAATAATATATCACACGAATTTAGTATTTTGAAAGTTATATGTTTTGTTAACCTAATATTTCATTTATATATCGATTTTTTAAAATAAAATCAATACTTATAAATAAAATAAAATTTGGTGTTAGAGCCTTTTTTTAAAAAAAAATAAGTCAAAAACTTGTGTGGGACGGTCTCACAGGTGTATTTGTGAGACAAATCTCTTATTTGAGTCATCCATGAAAAAATATTATTTTTTATGATAAGAATATTATTTTTTATTTTGAATATGAGTAGGATTGACTTGTCTCACAGATTAGATCCGTGAGACGGTATCACATGATACCAACTCAAAAAATAAATGGAAAAAGACAATTTTATGTTTTAGGACGTAGCCAGGGGCCATGGATCTAGCGTACAATTTCGGATGGAGGTAGGCCGATTGATTGCATCTACAGACAGTTGAGGGGCACCCTTAATATTTATAGATGGGATACTTTATGTAATGTCGGTTGATTTTTAATTTTTTTTAGTAAAATGTTGGATGAAATTTAATAGTATAGAGGACCATTTTTTAATTCCATAATGAAAATTATATGATATTTTATGCAAAATTTCTTACATTTAATAATAATAATAATAATAATTTTTTAAGAAATCTTATACATAATACTTTACAATTAAATTATAATTAATCAATTAATTTATTGTAGGGTCATGAAATGCGCACAAAATTAAGGAGCATGTTGAATAATCCCACGTTGATGCTATTTTCAACAAACGAGTAATTAATATAGTCCATTTTTATTATTTTTATTTTTATTTTTATTTATCAATTAATCATACACGTCAATCTACACATACATGTATTAGGTATCATTATAACATAAAATATATTTTCTCAAAAAAAAAAAAAATGCTCCTTCCATCCCTACAAATTAATATTTACTATTCTTTGTTTTTCCACACATATTACACAAATATTAGAAAAACAAATACAACCAATTTTTTTTGTTTATTTTTATTTACATTCAAAAATATTAGAAAAACAAATACATACGAGAGACCTACATTATCTAATATTATTTATCGAGAGAAATACTCTTGATATAACATAGACTAACATCATTATAGAACCATTTGCTTGAATCTACTCCTATAACCAAATGAAATTACTCATCAATCTACAACACCTTAATTTAAAAAAAAAAAACCCCTCAACGTCCCAAAGCAAAGCAAGTATGGTGAGTTTATTAGTCTAGCCTGCCCTAGGCAAAAATTTGTGTTAAACTGTCTCACGAGTCTTATTTTGTGAGACGAATCTTTTATTTGGATCATTAATGAAAAAATATTACCTTTTATGCTAAGAGTATTACTTTTTATTGTGAATATTGGTAGGGTTGACCCGTCTCACCTATAAAAATCCGTAAGACTGTCTCATACCGTCTCATGAGAGACCTAATCATTGTCCTAACTAGGACGATAACTATTTTTGATTGTGTGTGTTTGTGTTTCCTATTTTTTTTTTCCATATGTTGCAATTTTAGTTAATTTTTTTTATTTAGAGTGCTAACGCGATAATGCAAATGTCCATTATATATGCAGCATGCTTGTGCAAGAAAAAGAATCAAAATCGAGAAAAAATAGATTGCAAACTAAAAATATAAATAATAACTTAAATTACAAAGAAATAAATAAGGCTGACCGAGAAGTTTTGAAAGTCAATTGATGTTGAATGCAGTGAGTGGAAAATGGCAAAAACTTACGTGAGACGGTTTCACGAGTCGTAGTTGTGAGACGGATCTCTTATTTGGGTCACCCATGAAAAAGTATTACTTTTTATGCTAAGAGTATTACTTTTTATTGTGAATATGGGTAGGACTGATCCGTCTCACGGATTATGACCCGTGAGACGGTCTCACATGAGACTCACTCGTAAAAAATATATATTCAATGAATACTGGGGATGATAGTTGTTTGATTGATGATGATCGTAGTACATACTGACAACTTCATTTAATCAAGAGCATCCGAAGAATTGAAGACGTAGTAAATTATACTACTCAAAATTTATCAAACAAAAAAATTTAATATGACACACATGTTGTGAGATTATTTCGAAAAATATGAATGAACTCCGAAATATGTTTACAACGTTTTTTTTTTAAAATGGGATACGAAAAATTACTCTCAAAATACAATTAAGATTTTCTGAATTTTTTAAGTGACTAAATCAAATCAAAATTTAAATGATTTTCTTGAATTAATGATGTCGAATATATAGAAATGAAATATTGATTCAGAACAGATGCAACTTTTCATGAAATAATGTACTCTTTCATGAAACTATGTTTTTTTTCAGAGAGTTGCTTAACCTGCGAATTTTTGTGTGGATTCTGACACGCAACAACAAAATAAATTATGAAAAATTGTTCAATGTCAGGTAACACAAATATATATAAAACTTAATTATAAAAAATACCACAAAAAATAATCGAAAGAAGATGCTTTATTATTACCAAAACGTACCATTTTATTATTACATCAAATTATTGAAGAAATCGGAATTTGAATTGGATTTCCTCCGAGAGTTAGATTACACTGAAACACAGTACTAAAAATAATCAGCCTGGAGGAGAGGAGCACATAATTAATCAAAGCCCCGAGGAAAACGGAAAGCCGGTAGCCGGCAGCCAGGATGCACCGGCTATGAATCTCCCAACCGTGAACGGCTGCGCCTCCGCCGCGCTGGTCAGAACCCTGAACCCCTTCCACGTCACCCTGTTCGCCGTCGACGCCCCAGCGCCCGTGTTCTGATACTCCGCGTAGAACAGCGTGTTAAGCGCGAAATTCCCATTCCATGGATACCACCCCGCTGGGTTTATGACATCGCTGATCTCAGTCTGCATAACCACCGTCCGGGAATACTCCTTCCACGGCCTGCCCAGGTACGTGGGGAAGTTCCGCTGCACGGGTTTCAGATCGGAGGTGGCGCCGATCTTGCAATTCTGAATGACGATGCCGGTGTTCTGGTTCGGGTCGTCGCGGCCCTGGGCGGTGACCATGTTGCGCTGGCCGGAGTTGGGGCGGCGGGCGTGAATCTCGCATCTCTGCAGCACCACGTTGGCGTTTCCGAATATGAAGTCGACGGTGCCGGCGATGAAGCAGTCGACGTAGAATTGACGGAGCGAGTGGGTGTAGAGGGTGTCCTGGTAGGCCAGAATGTCGCATCTGTAGAAGGCGCAGAGGTCGGCGTTTACGCGGAGGGCCACCGCCTGGTGCTTCGACGGCCCCGCAGTGTTCTGGAAGGTGATATCTCTGGCCAGGAATCCACTTCCGACCACCGCTGCATGCAAAATATCATTTTTATCGGTCAAATTTTTTCCATGAGATCGTTTCACTAAATTTAGTATGTATCGAAATTCTAATTTTAGATTAATAATAAATGAATTTAAATAATCATATATTAAAAAAAAATAGAAGAGATCTTATTATTTACGTGAGCACTTCTCTCACTTTATTTCAACGAGTAAGATCTTGTCACATATACAATTTCAAAAAAAAAAGTGACCTATATATGTATGAGCAATTCTTGATCATCTATCTTATCATGGAGACAATGAAATAAATTCAAAAAAAATAAACAAAATCACAATTTTATTTCTATTGAAATGACAATTAAATGTATTCATATTATTTTAAATTTTTTTCCCTAAAATTAATTTTCAATCCATTTTCTATAATTTGGTACAATATTTATTTTATATTAATTTTTTTACCACTCTTAAAAATATTTAACCGAATTCATTATATTTTAATATTTTATTTTAAATCTTTGAAAAAATAATTGGCAAAAACGCCGACACGTTTCCCAAGATTCATGGCTTAATTATTGAAAGGGCCTTTACAGGTAATATTCGCAAGTAAAGATTAAGATAGCAAAAAGACAAATCTTTACTGACCCACAGTGGCAGAGTTGAAGGTGGTGCTGCCGTCCACGACGTTCCGGCTCGCCGTGATGATGGTCGTTGTTCGCCCATCTCCGACGAACATCAGGTTCCTTTTACTCCTCGGAATATCCACATTCTCTCTGTAAACCCCAGCTTTAATCCTGATAACATACCTCTTGCTGCTACTTGACGGGGCCGCCGCCACCGCCGCCGAGACTGTCCTGTAATTCCCACTCCCATCTGCTGCCACCGTCACGTCTGGGGTCACCGTAGACGACTGCAGCAAGCGTCTGTCTCCGGCGGACAACCACGCGGGCCACTGGCTATCCTCCCCGAGCTTCCTCCCTTGAGCAGAATCGTGGGAGTTGGGAAATTTATTGGCCGCGATTTCTGTGTCTGACAAGTTCTTGATTATGGCCAACACATTACTACAAAGTCGGAAAACGTGCATTTGACCCTTGATGAGGGCCTTGCGGACCTTTTCATCGGCTTCATCGTGTGAGAATCCATCCAGGCAAGAATCTTGATTCGTCTGCGCGGCGCTCAGTAAAGTTTCAAGGTTTTCTTTATGTTCGGCCAAGGAATAATTCTTGAATCCGTAGTTCTTCAGCTCAGCCTCTGACTGGCGAAGCTCCTCCAGCGTGTCGTCGATCATTTCCAGGCAATCATGCAGCGCGGTCTTCTCCCGCCGCGTCAGGGATCGGCGGGCGGCGGTTTTTTCGATGGTGAAGTAGTTCCTCTCCACGGTGTAGATGGTGTAGTTCAAGGCAGTCAAGAGTACATCTTTGCTGCTCTTTATGACGAGGGACGCAGCCGTCGCGGCGGCGTGGACGGTGGAAACGCAGAGATCCGGGTACAGTGTGGCTGCGCAAGTGGACTTGACAACCGCCTGCATTTCTGCACCGCCGCCGTGGGTGGCATTCTTTCGGGTTTGGATAACTGTGGTGGCTACGATGGCCACAACTAGTAAAGATGCGAATGCTCCTATAAAGAGTAGCTTTCTCTTCTTTGTAAGCTTCTTTTGTGAGTGCGAGTTATCCATTTTCTGAGCAGAAATTGCAAAGAAGATAAAAAGGCTTGAGTTTGCAGGAACACTTGTCGCTTGTCTCCTAGTTTATACATGTGAGCAACGCGATAGTCCAACAAATATATATATAAAAAAAAAAATATATATATATATATATATATATATAATAATTTCAAAAAATAATCAGTCATATTACTATGATTGGCCAGAGTTTCATGAGATCCACGGTGGTCGGTCTGATTGGTAAAGCCTTTATATATATATATATATATATATATATATATATATATATATATATATATGAGAACTGTTGATTAAATTTTTTGTGTGTCAATATGTACCTTCCCGAAAATTTAAAGGTGAACATGAATCACATGCATGCAAGTTATCAAATTCTTTTATGTATTTTAATTAAATGATTTTAATTGCATGAATTAAATAAAGTGTGCATATTTACATATTTAACATGTACCTTTCTACATGAATGTATAAAACTGTGTTTTTAAAAGATTATTCGAGTCATGATCGAGAAACGGATATCGGAGATCATATGAGAGAAAATATTTTAGTAAATTATTATTTTTAATGGTTTAATGTGTGGTGTATTTTAAATGAAATTTTCGAAATGAGATGTTTTTATTCGCCGAGTCGTATTTTTAAACAATATTCGATTTTCAACGATGATATTTTCATGAACTTTGCTAAATATAATATTTTAAACGTGAACTAATAGGCTTAATAGACCTATTATACTAGATTAATGGACATATGCTTATACTATGAGTTTTAATTAAAATAAAAAAACCAGAATCCTCCGCAACCACACCCATAACCACACGTCCCCTTCACCTAAAAATCACAAGGACTCTTCCATCAGCCAAATTGACACCACATGTGAAATTGAACATGTCTTGAAGAAAATCAGCAAGGGTCCATCTCCGCTAACGTTCCTCGTATCGCGAGTTTTTTTTTGTGCGTAATAAATGCAAAGGCACGCTTTAATTTCTTTTTTCTTATTTATCACACCATATTATATGTTTGATATATGACTGCATAAAAAACATGATACACATTTTATATTTTCGTTTTTATAATGTGTCATGGACAAAACTTGTGTCTTTATGATCCAAACTTGTGTTAATGATGCATAAAGAGGCTGCCATCATAGGTCTATGGGAAATGATGTTTTTCCACATGCTTAAGGGCACTTATATGTGTTTAAGGGCTGGACAAGATAGGGAATGAATAAGAACGAAAATAGACTCCTTAAGGGCTAGGACTCTTCGACTATGAGTCTTCGAGGTTCACAGATACTAGCTGCTGATAGGGTGCGTCCAGGAGACCTAAAGGGGCTGTAGGGTGGTTCAAGAAGGGCTGCACGATGCTAGTTGTGAAGGGCTGATGTCTCGAACAAAAAACGTTGGTTATGCATGAGTAAGGGTAGGTCCTAGTAGGGTTAGTCAAGGTCTGTTCCACTAAGGTTAGTCTAAGTTCTAAGGATTTGAGGATGACATGGGCTAAGGTTTGATCAACATAGGGCAGAATTTTTCAGTAGCTTCCCAAGCTTTATCAAGGGTCGTAATTGGCTTTAATTAGGTTGAATATGGTTTATTTAGGTGTTATTAGGCTTTGGTTCAAATTTGTGAAAGTTTGGTTTAGTTTCGAGTCAATACTATTCAAAACCGGGATGTATGTCTAAGTTTAAAAATGAATCGAGTAAATAATAGAAAACCTAAATTTTAAGCCTAAGGAATATTTAAGAGAGTCTTTTAATGTAGTAGCCCGAATTCCAAATTGGGTAATTAACGGATTAATGGTGATTAAGAAGGTTTAATGTGTAATTTTGACCGTGGTCATGATCGGACGGACCGAAGATGGTTCGGTAGCACCGAAGAGTTCGGACGATCCGAAGTGGGTTCGGTGGATCCGATCATGAGGTGTCAAGAGTTGATCGACACGTCAGTTTACATGCAAGTTCGGATGATCCGAAGTGTAGGTTCGGTGGATCCGATCATGAGGTGTCAAGAGCCGATGGACACGTAGGAGTTCGGACGTTCCGAAGTAGGTTCGGTGGATCCGAACATAGCCTATAAATAGTGCTCGGATTTCCTCATTTTGCATTGCAAATTCTTGAGTTGTGTCTCATATTTGAGAGGTTTGGAGGGTTTCTAGGGTTAGTTGTCGGTCGAGCGATAGCCAAGAGCTGCCAGGATTGGTAGCGTAGCGACGCCTGAGTTACGAGGCAATCGACATCAAAGGGCTGTCGACGGACGAAGGTAAACCCTAAACCTTTGGTATTACTAGTTTTGCTAGTCGAGCATGGTAGTATTGTTCATTGGGTATGCTTTTGATGCGTAGGCTTGTTCTAGACCTGATTAGCGGTGTTGCGTAAGGCTAGGCTTGCTGTGATAGAGGTACGAAAGTACTATCCGAGATATCCTGGTCGAGTATACACTCTTATATGTGTTGCATGATTATGTGGTGCATTGATATATGTCATATGATGCATGCTATTATGTCACGCTGTATGATGCATGTCGCATTTCATGTTGAGCCGTATCTCCTTCGAGATAGCTTTTACTGTTGAGCTGTATCTCTTTCGAGATAAGCTATATCTTGTGGGGCCGCTCAGCTCTGTCTTGTCTTGTGGACGCATGGACACCGAGAGTACACAGTGGCCGACGGGTCCGGAGGGCTTCGGTGATCCGGGACATTTTAGGTCCACGTCTGTTCTTGTAGTGGATGCAGTGACCCAGAGGAGTACCGCGCGGCACTATCCACTTGGCGCCTCTAGACTGAGCATTTTGAGATCCTTTGTTACTCCTGTTTCTTGACTACCCTGGTATCATATCATAGCATGTGCATTTCATATAGGCTTGTATACTCATGCTTTTGTACTGGGCGTTCTTATCGTTCACGTCCTCGGTTTTGTTTATCTTGGACACCCCATTCCCACGGGGCAGGCCTCAGGTTGGACAGCTCAGGAGGAGGAGGAGGAGGACGTTGAGTAGCTGGTTGGTTTAGTTCTTCGGTATCTTTTTGATTCGATATGGTTGTACCGTATATTTCCTTTTAGTTTAGTTGTCCTGGATTTTCGATTGGGTTGTATAACTATCTTTTGGTGACAGTTTTCCGCCTTTATTTCTGATTGTTTTTAATTAAGTTAATCGCATGCTTAGTTCTTGATTAGTAGGTGATTCTGGAACGGGTCACTACATTTATGGTATCAGAGCATGCTTACGATTTTGGGATATAGATTCTGTTTTGGGATTTTCGTTGACCATTTTACCATTTTCCCCATTCTATCTTGTAGCGATGGCTGACCACTTTGGTGATGAGAGTAGTCAGGGAAGTGTAGGTCGTTGGGGTGACCAGGACGATCGTAGACGTCATCGTGAACATCGTCATCGTCGGGATGGTCCTAGGCGTTTTGATTTGCACCGTTTCATTCAGATGGGGCCTAAGCCTTTAGTCGGCGGTGAGACTCCCGATGATGCTGAGGATTGGTTAGAGCGCATGGAGAGTTGTTTCCGTGCATTCCAGTGCACCGAGGAGCAGAGGATGGAGACCCTTAGTTTTCTTCTCGAGGGCCGTGCGCGCAAGTGGTGGCGATCGACTTCTGCGCCGATAGTCCAGTCTCAGGGTAGGGTGATCTGGGCCGATTTCCGTGCAGCTTTCATGCAGCTGTATTTTCCTCCAGCCCTTCGCCAGGCAAAGACGATTGAGCTCCTGAATCTTAAGCAGGGGAGTATGTCTGTTGATGAATATCAGCAGAAGTTCTTCGAGTTGTTACCCTTTGCCCCTCATATCAGTGGCAGTTCTGAGGCCAAGTATGACCATTTCCTCCAGGGTCTTAACCAGGAGATCTTTGATCGAGTCACTGTCTGTGATAATCCTACTTCGTATGATGGATTAGTGAACCGGTGTCGCCAGGCAGAGATCAGTCTCCAGCGTGGTAGGGCTATTCTTTCTTCTAGACCTCCGAGTACTTTGAGCCCTCGATCTCAGTCTTTCAAGAAATCTGGTTCTTCTTCTTCTGGATCTGGATCACGGTCTAGCGGTGTTTTCCGCTTTGGTAAGAAGAAGGTTTCTTGTGTGCATTGTGGGAAGAACCATCCATCGGAGCAATGCCGATCAGCCGCGGGAGCTTGTTTTCAGTGCGGAGAGATGGGTCATCTCAAGAAGAATTGTCCTCAGTTGCGAGGTGGAGCAGGATCTGGTTCCGGATCTCAGACGACTGTTCAGCAGAGGAGGCAGGGTCAGGCAGTGGGTAGTTCAAATCTTCGACCTCGTGCCCAAGGTCAGGTTTTTGTGCTGAACCAGGATCAGGCTGCAGATGAAACGGAGAGAGTCATAGCAGGTACTTTTCGTTTATGCGGTATTCCTGCTTTTGTTCTTATTGATACCGGAGCATCACATTCATTCATTTCTGCACGATTTGTTAAGCGTCATAAGTTACCATATGTTTCTCTAGACGTCATTCTTTCCGTTTCTACCCCGATGGGTCATTCGGTGTTAGCGAAGCGTCTAGTGATGGGTTGTATCTTAGATTTTGAGGGTAACGAATTGATTGCGAATCTTATGATCTTGGAGATGGAAGATTTTGATTGTATTCTAGGTATAGACCTATTGACTACCTACCGAGCTACCGTGGATTGTTACCAGAAGCTTGTTCAGTTTCGTACGACTGAGAGCTCTAGTTGGTTTTTCTATGGTGAGGGAGCGCGACCTCCGATGCCAGTGGTATCTGCACTGAAAGCCTGTCGTGCTTTAGAGGCGGGCGGGGAAGGCTACCTCATCTATGCGATTGATTCCTCCACAGGTAGTGTTGGTATAGATGATATTCCAGTGGTTTGTGAATTTCCTGATGTTTTCCCAGATGAGATTCCTGGTTTTCCTCCGGTTAGAGAGGTGGAATTTGGCATTGAGTTAATGCCAGGGACTGCACCGATTTCTCGTGCCCCCTATCGTCTTGCTCCGTCAGAGATGAGAGAATTGAAGCAGCAATTGCAGGATCTTCTTGATAAAGGTTATATTCGCCCGAGTGTTTCACCTTGGGGAGCTCCAGTCTTGTTTGTCAAGAAGAAAGATGGATCTATGCGATTGTGCATTGATTATCGCCAGCTGAATCGAGTGACGATCAAAAACAAGTATCCATTACCTCGTATCGATGATTTGTTCGATCAGCTTCAGGGTACCTCTGTTTACTCCAAGATTGACTTGCGATCGGGTTATCATCAGATGAGAGTTAGAGATGATGATATTTCCAAGACTGCATTTCGTACTCGATATGGGCATTACGAGTTTCTAGTTATGCCATTCGGATTGACAAATGCGCCAGCGGTGTTCATGGATCTGATGAACCGAGTCTTTCGGGATTTTTTAGATCAGTTTGTTGTGGTTTTCATCGACGATATCTTGATTTATTCTCACAGTGTGGAAGAGCATATCCAGCACTTGAGGATCGTGTTGCAGATTCTTCGCGAGAAGCAATTGTATGCTAAGCTGAGTAAGTGCGAGTTCTGGATTGATCGTGTAGTATTCCTTGGTCATGTGATTTCCAAGGAAGGAATTTCTGTGGATCCTAGCAAGATTGAGGCAGTGCTGAATTGGTCACGTCCGACGACGGTGGCTGAGATCCGTAGTTTTCTAGGTCTGGCAGGGTATTATCGTCGCTTCATCGTGAATTTCTCTCAGGTAGCTAGACCATTGACGCAACTTACTCGGAAGGATGTTCCATTTGAGTGGTCATCTGAGTGCGAAGATAGTTTCAGAGAGCTTCATCGACTTCTGACTTCTGCACCTGTTTTGGCGTTACCGTCAGGATCTGATGGTTTCAGTGTTTACACCGATGCTTCTTTTCAAGGCTTAGGGTGTGTGTTGACGCAGAATGATCATGTGATCGCTTACGCATCCAGGCAGTTAAAACCTCACGAGGAGAAGTACCCTATTCATGATCTAGAATTAGCTGCTATTGTGTTCGCGCTGAAAATCTGGCGTCATTACTTGTACGGAGTTAAGTTTGAAATTTTTACTGATCATAAGAGTCTGAAGTATCTGTTAACTCAGGCTGAGTTGAACATGAGACAACGTCGTTGGATGGATCTACTTAAAGATTATGATTGCGAGATCAAATACCATCCAGGTTCTGCGAATCTCACAGCCGATGCTCTTAGTCGCAAGGTGAGAATCTCTGCACTTCAGACCAGTGCTATGATTAGTACTATCCAGGATTGTTGTTCATTGGGATTTAATTTCAAACATCGGAAAGGTATGGAGAGCATTCGTGTTGCTACCATTTTATCTGAGCCAGCTTTGTTCGCTCGGATTCGAGATGCACAGATGTCTGATCTCAAGACTCAGAGATTAGCCCGATTGGTTGGTGGAGATAGCAATTTCCATTATCAGTCTAATGGTCTTCTGTGTTTGTCTAATCGGGTTGTGGTACCAGAGGATGATACTTTGAGGGAAGAAATCTTGGCTCAGGCTCATCGAAGCAAGTTGAGTGTCCATCCGGGAAGCAACAAGATGTATAAAGATTTGAGGACACGATTTTGGTGGAAAGGGATGAAGCGCAGCGTTTATCAGTTTGTTTCCAAGTGTCTTGTTTGTCAACAGGTTAAGGCAGAGCACCGTCGACCGGGAGGATTATTGTTGAACTTACCTATTCCCGAATGGAAGTGGGAGCATATCGCGATGGACTTCATTACTCACTTACCATTGTCTTCGAGGAATAGTGATGCTATTTGGGTAGTGGTGGATCGACTCACCAAGTCTGCTCATTTTCTGCCATATAACCGTGATTTCACTTTCGATCGTATGGTTCGATTGTACATTCAAGAGATTGTACGTTTGCATGGGGTGCCAGTTAGTATTGTCAGTGACAGAGATCCTCGTTTTACCTCACGATTTTGGGGTAGTTTCCAGGCAGTATTGGGTACGTCCCTAAGTTTAAGTACAGCTTATCATCCAGAGACCGACGGTCAGACGGAGAGGACTATCCGTACACTTGAGGATATGATGCGAGCTTGTGTGATGGATTTCGGAACCGCTTGGCAGGATCATTTGCCTTTGATTGAGTTCGCGTACAACAACAGCTATCATCGTAGTATTGGTATGGCACCATTTGAGGCGTTGTATGGGCGACGTTGTCGTACTCCATTATTTTGGGATGAAGTTGGGGAACGACATGTTGAGGGACCGGAGTTAGTCCAGCAAGCTATTGATAAGGTTGCAATAATCAAGAAACGGATTAAGATCGCTCAGGACCGACAGGCTAGTTATGCGAACACCAAGCGGCGACCTCTTTATTTTCAGCCAGGTGAGAAAGTGTTTCTCCGAGTTTCGCCTTTTCGCAGGATTTTGAGATTTGGTCTCAAGGGTAAGCTGTCTCCGAGATTTATTGGTCCATTTGAAATATTGGAAAGCGTGGGAGATTTGGCTTACAGACTTGCTTTGCCGCCGTACCTATCAAGTATTCATGATGTGTTCCACGTATCTTTGTTGAGACGATACGTAGCAGATGAGTCTCACATTTTGCATCCCTCTGAAGTTCAACTAAATTCAGATTTGTCTTACGTGGAACGACCGGTGCGGATCCTCGATCGCAAAGACAAGGTATTGCGGAATAAGATCATTCCTCTTGTCTTAGTTCAGTGACAGCGCAGAGGCACTGAAGAAGCCACTTGGGAGCTAGAGAGTCGTATGCGTTCGGAGCATCCAGAGCTCTTTTGAGTTTTACTTTGTTTATGTTTGTGTTTTCAGTTGTAATCGAAATATCAGTTGTATTCAACAACAATTGAGATGTAATAACGATGTTGTTATTTCGTTTTGTTCATCCTCTAAGCCTGATTTCGAGGACGAAATCTTTTAAGGGGGGGAGAATGTAGTAGCCCGAATTCCAAATTGGGTAATTAACGGATTAATGGTGATTAAGAAGGTTTAATGTGTAATTTTGACCGTGGTCATGATCGGACGGACCGAAGATGGTTCGGTAGCACCGAAGAGTTCGGACGATCCGAAGTGGGTTCGGTGGATCCGATCATGAGGTGTCAAGAGTTGATCGACACGTCAGTTTACATGCAAGTTCGGATGATCCGAAGTGTAGGTTCGGTGGATCCGATCATGAGGTGTCAAGAGCCGATGGACACGTAGGAGTTCGGACGTTCCGAAGTAGGTTCGGTGGATCCGAACATAGCCTATAAATAGTGCTCGGATTTCCTCATTTTGCATTGCAAATTCTTGAGTTGTGTCTCATATTTGAGAGGTTTGGAGGGTTTCTAGGGTTAGTTGTCGGTCGAGCGATAGCCAAGAGCTGCCAGGATTGGTAGCGTAGCGACGCCTGAGTTACGAGGCAATCGACATCAAAGGGCTGTCGACGGACGAAGGTAAACCCTAAACCTTTGGTATTACTGGTTTTGCTAGTCGAGCATGGTAGTATTGTTCATTGGGTATGCTTTTGATGCGTAGGCTTGTTCTAGACCTGATTAGCGGTGTTGCGTAAGGCTAGGCTTGCTGTGATAGAGGTACGAAAGTACTATCCGAGATATCCTGGTCGAGTATACACTCTTATATGTGTTGCATGATTATGTGGTGCATTGATATATGTCATATGATGCATGCTATTATGTCACGCTGTATGATGCATGTCGCATTTCATGTTGAGCCGTATCTCCTTCGAGATAGCTTTTACTGTTGAGCTGTATCTCTTTCGAGATAAGCTATATCTTGTGGGGCCGCTCAGCCCTGTCTTGTCTTGTGGACGCATGGACACCGAGAGTACACAGTGGCCGACGGGTCCGGAGGGCTTCGGTGATCCGGGACATTTTAGGTCCACGTCTGTTCTTGTAGTGGATGCAGTGACCCAGAGGAGTACCGCGCGGCACTATCCACTTGGCGCCTCTAGACTGAGCATTTTGAGATCCTTTGTTACTCCTGTTTCTTGACTACCCTGGTATCATATCATAGCATGTGCATTTCATATAGGCTTGTATACTCATGCTTTTGTACTGGGCGTTCTTATCGTTCACGTCCTCGGTTTTGTTTATCTTGGACACCCCATTCCCACGGGGCAGGCCTCAGGTTGGACAGCTCAGGAGGAGGAGGAGGAGGACGTTGAGTAGCTGGTTGGTTTAGTTCTTCGGTATCTTTTTGATTCGATATGGTTGTACCGTATATTTCCTTTTAGTTTAGTTGTCCTGGATTTTCGATTGGGTTGTATAACTATCTTTTGGTGACAGTTTTCCTCCTTTATTTCTGATTGTTTTTAATTAAGTTAATCGCATGCTTAGTTCTTGATTAGTAGGTGATTCTGGAACGGGTCACTACATTTAAGGTAATAGTTATGTTTGGATGATTTGGGACGTCGTTTCAAGGTCTATGGATAAATATGGAAAATTATGCGTCTAGGGGTAAAAATGTCATTTTACACTCTAAAATTGTTAGCCGTCCTGGAAGTGCTCTGAATACTGTAAATAATGTTAATATGTTTATTTTAAACTTTTATGAAATTATATGATGATACCTTAATGCTAAAAGACATGTTGCATTCTTGGTTTAAAAGAAAAATGATTTATATATGCTTGAATTTTTATAAGTGATGGAAATATGAAAAGTTGAAGGAGATGAAGTGATCGTAACTATACGATGATACGATGATATGTGAGGCCTCAGCTGACGGGTGAGAGTGTCGCTGATGTCCCCGCCGCCCAGTACTGTAGTTACACATAGATGGATCCATCGACTTTCAACTGATACGAAAGTCACAATTAACGATCTGAATTCAATAAAAAAATATATATACGTCTATGATGAAAGGAAAAATGAAATAATATGATGAAAAGAAATATGATATGATATAATGAAAGGAAAAATGATTAAGTTTATGCATGTTCATGAAAAGTTATATTAAGTAAAAGTATTTCACTGTTGCTTGTGAATGTATATGTATTACTTGTTATAATGGTTAAGATTTGCTGAGTCAATAGACTCAATAGGTGTGATCGATGCAGGTGACTCAGGGACGGATTCAGAAATTAAAGTTGGGGTGAGCTTGAACTTAATATAATAAGCTGATTTATATATATTTTAAATGCACTTTCAAAATTAAATTTTATTAAATAAAAGAATTGATAAAATAAATGTGGGGACCCGGGCTCTAATTCTTTTACTTGGGATTAAATGGATCGTTATTCTAAAACGTGGGTCAATTTTTCGCTTTTACATTTAATCAAATGTAATTAAACAAGCATAAGTTCTTTATTGAATTTACAACGTACAAACAAAATGTACATGTCTTGTCCTTATACAACTAGTGTTTAATCAAACCAACTACTATCTATAAGTAGAAGAAAACTAATAAAAAGACCACTAGTCCTCCGCTGCGCCCGTAGTCTCGACGCTATCACGATCATCTCTGTCTCGACCCAGATCATGCCCCACCTGTTGTTATGCACACATACAGACATAACAACAGCCGGAAAACCGGTGAGAACAAATCCCAGTATAAATATGTATACATGCATTAAAACAATCTAAACACATGAAACATGCTAATATGAATATCATTCATATATAATCATGCAATGCGAATCTAATCATGTCTAGACTCGACTCGACTAGAACTCTAGGGATCCCGGTGTGAATAAGACGATCTATCACCTACCCTCCCAATCGGGGTGACGGTATGTCTTATTCCTAGACTTCGGCCTGATCTGTATCCACATCTACAATAGGGGCGGTGATCTTCCCCCAAGCTGTGATATCGCCGAACGTCTAGAAGTCTGGATGATCTCGCAGACTTTCCTATCTTAATGCATGAATACAAAATCTGTAAACAAGCATGATCATCTTAATGCAATGCAACATGATCTGTAAACAAAGCATAGCAAGATTTGCATACAAGTTCTAGAAACAAATCTATAAACAATCATAATCATATCAAGATATAGATAATAAACAAGTATGTGATTTTGGTTGGGAAACTCAAATGTGATCTCCTTTGAGTCATGATTCCCCAAACAAAACATGTACTATACCTTTCTTTGCACAGTCGCTGTCACGGTCGTAAAGATGAATCTGAAATGGAAATGTGGATATACAATCTATCAATCTCTAACTCAACCACGACATTTATACAATCTATACTTGATCTTGGTACAATTTGACGGCATAACGACGTATATTCTTAATACCGGTCAATCCAATCTCAACAAATATCAACATATACCATCCTCAACTCACAATCGAATCATATGCACAAAACCATATTCAAAATCAATACATCTTATTCCTAAACATGCTGAAATTCATAAGAAATGCATACGACATCCTTTCTTTGTTCTAGTTTCGATTATAAACTCATAATCCTCACTAGAATATCTAAATACAGTCATAATAGCATTTCCCTCACATGAAATTCTTGAAACATGTTAGAACTGAATAAAAAGTGTACCCTTTCAAAGCCTTTGACGCAAGGAACAAGAATCTCAACTCGGATCATAATTTGGATGGCTAAATCTTGAGATATCTACCTTTAAAGCCTTGAGAATTGGAGGAATTCTCGGTTCTGCCTGCTGAAAATGAGAAGAAGGTGACTCAGGTTCGACTTATATTTATACCCCTGCCATGTGTCAAGTTAAGAACAAGAGTGGATGTCTCGCATGCAGCACCGCGGGTGCGGTACTGTAAGGAGCGCGGGTGCGCCAAGCTTTCGGCAGAAATATAATTTTCCAAAACAGTCGACCGCGGGTGTGGTCATGTAACCACCGCGGGTGCGGTCTCAGCACCGCGGGTGCGGTCTAATTCTACCGCGGGTGCGGTGTGGCTACTGGAATTTTACTAACTTTCTGCCCATTGCACCGCGGGTGCGGTGCTTGCCAGACCGCGGGTGCGGTCTTGCACAATTAAAATTTCATATTTTATCGCATCGTTTCGCCCCGTCTGTTCTTGCGTTTCGTATTCAATTATCTACAAGAATCTCAGGCATTACAATAAATTTATCACTTTTACGAGTTATTTACACCAAACTCCCTTTGAAATATCGAAAATATACATTTATTTACTGTGAAAGTTAAATAAGTATTCTAGATATTAACTTTTATGAGTTATTTGCACCGTGATATCTTTTAAAAAAATTAGATTGTGATTAAATCTTTATATATATATTTATCAAAAAAAATTAGAATTGACTCGAATCTCTATAACTCCTTGTAAAAAAAAAAAATTGGGCTAGGCTACAGCCTAGGACGGGCCAAGCATAAGTCCGTCTCTGCAGGTGAGCATGATGTTGATATTAATGAGAGACTTGATTGTTGATCTTGCTGGACTGAATGTGCATACAAACCGAGGACCATCGCTTTTCCGCATTCAAATTAAGCTTATGATTTAAGTTTACGTTAAAGATTTTTATGACATGATGTTTTTGAGAGGTTTTGAGAGGATGTTAGAGTTAGATTATTTTGAAATAATGCTAAGTTTAGGTTTGATATACGATATATGATTTTATGTTTTGAATACTTTTCTTTGAATTTTCAATAACATTTAGTGTATTTATTTTAAGTAGTGCAAAATAATTTAATAAGTATATATACATATGTATGTTGTAATATTGGCCGAATGTCTTAGTATAAAAAAAAATTCTAGTATATTTTAAGGAAAAATGAGTAGTTGACGTTTCACAACCATACCATCTTTTGCAGACGTGACACTAATAATGAACATAAAATTTATGATTGGTTGAGAACGTATTAAAAATGTATTATATATAAAAATATAAATTTTTGGAGTGTCAACTAAATTCATCTCTGTATCCATCGCTAAAATGACACTCATATAGTAAATTTAAAATTTTGATATGATTCATCATATTCAATAAATTAATATCACTTAACGATGAACACATAAATTATATAATCGGTGAATAACATATTATATATATATGTGTGTGTGTATATATATATATATATATATATATATATATATATATATATATATATATATATATATATATATATATATATGTATGTTTGTATTCATGGATATAAAGCGACAACGGTCATGAAAAAATGACTTAAATTATTTTTTTTTATAAATCAAAGTAAATGTAATGCATATTCTCTAAATCAATATTTTATCAATATCATATATAATACGAATATTTTTAGTACTAATTATGCTGGAATTGAATGAATCCGAGCACTTGTAATGAAAATAAAACTTAGTTATAGTTCATCTCGTAACAAAACTTTGAGATTAAAATCTTAAACTCGAAACTCAATTGTAATAAATCTATTCTTTAATTTATTTAAAAGCAATAACTCCAATCCAAAATAATTAAATCCGTTCCTTACTCAAAGAGAAAGAACTCCAATCCAAAATAATTCATGGGATAGTACTTCGAATCAAGATCCAATTTATAAGTGAATTGTAAATTATACTTTAATTTTTTTAGAAAAATGGAGAAAATATTCTATAATGAAAGGCTGGCTTCTGGAGCAGTAATTGACAAGCCATCTACCAAAGTCCAATTTGTACTACCCCTTTTGTTTGATACCTAACTTACAAATTATTACAATTTATTTAACAAATATAGTAATATAATAAACATAAAATACATAATTTTTTTTTACAATATATACCTCCTTTTTGTTTTTTAATGTATTTACCTCCTTTTTTAATACCATATTTGTAATAAGCTGTCGGATTATTTAGATTAATTCTCAAAATAAATTTTAGGTGTTCGTTTGACAATTTAAATCCCAATTATATAATCTTAAATAGAAATACAAAACATATTATTTAATATCATTAACTTTTTTTAAAAAAAATAAATGTTTTTTTCCCAGTTGTATAAACTAATCAATCTGAATATAGATATTTGTTGTAATAATTTCATATTGTAAAAGGATGAAAGGGGATATTAACAAATTTTCAGATACAAGGGAAATAAATTTGGTAATTAATTGAACGAGCTAAAAAAATGTCTAAAATTTCAGGTACTGTTTTGTTTTTCCTTAATTTCTTAACATGAACATTGTATATGTTAAGATCATGGACTTAAATCTAACCCAACCTAAAAAAGTAGCTCTTGAGAGAAATATTATTCAAGTCCATATATACAACTCCAGAAAACTTAATTCAGCTGATTTGAGACATTTAACACACTAATCACGCTCATGAATGAACAATTGGTAAATAAAGTTTTACTAGATATTATCGGGTGGCTTATAAGAGTAGTCTCACATATAACGGTGAGTTTGAGCTCTAATACAATGTTTAGATTATTGACTTGTGCCTAATTCACTTCCAAAAGTTAGTTCAAAGGGAGATTGTCTTGTTCAACACATAACAATTGATTTAATCTATGATATGTTAAGATAATAGACTTGAGTCTAACTCCATATCAAAAGATAATGTCAGAGTTCTAGTTCACCGTTATGTGTTACACTGTCTTGTCCTTACGAGTCATCCATTAATGTCTGGTAAAACCTCATGTCTTAGTTGTTCATTTCTGGGCTTGATGGATCGTGTTAGATGTTTCAATAATTTGTATTAAATTTTTTTAGAATTATTTATATAGATTTGAACAATCATTTTGTCCTTAACTTAGCTTTTGAGATGAAGTTATATTCAAATTCATGATCTTAACAATCTAATATTTTTTTTTATTTCTTGAAAAAAGAATAAATATTCAATTACATATGAAACGACATGTAAAAAAGTGTTGGAACTTTTAAACTTTAAAATATGATATATAATATTAGAATATAGTAATGATTTTATTTTTTAAAAAATAATGAATACATTCTGAAAAACGAAATTTAGTTAAAATATACTTTCGGGACCGGAAAGTAACATATTGCAGATAAAATGATAATATATTTATTTCCATCATCTAATTAATATGAAAAAGAATATTCAAGAAAAACATCAAACATATCCTAAAATTTTATAACATAACATTTTTCAAAAAAAAAAAAAATCCATTCGAGAATTCTATTTAAATATTTCGATCCCGTGAATTTAGCAAGATCTCAAATGCCCCAAATTTAAGGAATGAAATCTTTTGCTTCATGTTGTGCTAATTTTTACGAGGAGTGGGTCTCATGTAAGACGTCTCATGGATCATAATATGTAAGACAGGTCAATCCTATCCATATTCACAATAAAAAGTAATACTTTTGCATGAAAAATAATACTTTTTCATGAGTGACCCAAATAAGAGATCCGTCTCACAAATACGACCCGTTAGACTGTCTCACGAAGTTTTTTCTTTTTATGAGAGTAGGTCTCTCGTGAGACGGTATCACGAATCTTTATCTGTGAGACGAGTCAACCCTACCGATATTCACAAATAAAAAGTACTACTCTTAGCATTAAAAGTAATATATTTTCATGGATGACCCAAATAAGAGATCTGTCTCGCAAAATACGACCCGTGTGACCATCTCACACAAGTTTTATCTTTTTATGATACACAAATATATTAATAACTCAAATTTTGATCATATTACATGCCAAATCAAAAAAATTAAGTGTAAATTAAATTTTATAACTTTTTTTTAAAGATACACATGGATTGGATGAAATATAGTCGTTACAATAAAATGGTTAATTATAAATGCAAATTTTATTTTATATGATATATAAATAATCATATAAATAGATAATATCAAATATATGTAATAATATTATTAATGGGTCCGGACAACTCAACGAGTCGCATGGGATTCATTATTGCCCGGAAAGATTCTTAAAAAAAGGGAACAGATAGTTTATAAAGCCAGCTACCCCCAGCAAACACCATGCCTTATTCTTATTATTATGATTATTATTATTATTATTATTATCATTGTTTTGGTATATCTTCGACAAATCTTTTATGCTTTATGAAGTTCCGTAAACGAACTCAATATCTATTATTATTCAAAAATTCAAATATCTCCTTTTCACAGACATTCTCCTTTAGGATGTCAAGTTCGTCTATTCCTCGTCAATAGCTTCCTTCATCCGTTCTATCAGGATGAAGTTTGTTCCCCTACCATGTAGCCATACCCTGGATGAAGTTTTAGCTTATTTATCCACTATCTCCAACGTTTTAACCGAGTTCCTATTAAAGAGTACTCGTTGTGTAGAGATAGACAGGTCATATGGAAATTGTATATCGGCTGGAAACCTTACGTAGCCGTATGTTTTTAAGAAATAGTTAGACTATATTTCTTTAAGAAATAATAATAATAATAATAATAATAATAATAATTATTATTATTATTATTATTATTATTATTATTTTATTTTTTGAAATAATACTATCTTTATTTTGCCTCTCCTATTTTTATAGGGTTACTATGTGTAGTGCATTAAATATCTCAACAATGAACGTTATAAACATAAATTTATTGCTTGTGCATGTCAAATTTGAATGATGATATTAAACACACACACACACACACATATATATATATATAAGTGTAGTGTGTGCTATCTTTATATTTTGAGAAAATGATGAAATTGTGGTAGAATAAATTTTTTGAGAAATATTGATAAATATTTCGATCTTCTTAATTCCAAGAAAAAGAAAAATGGAGAAGCCGATAATATTCTCTTTAATTATGCAACATAATAAAATAAATTGTACACCTGATAAAAATGGTAATACTCCATTTGATCCTTAATGTTTTAGGCAATTTTTAATTCAATCATCTTTCTTTTTAGTGATCTAAAATAATCTCTTTTGTTTAGATATTTGTCCTATTTTAGTCTGAATTCTCATTTTACCCAATGTTTTACTTTTTATTTAATTTATTTCAATTAATTTTTTTCAGCTCATAATGCTCACTTTTTAGGAATTTTTTTTTTTTTATATTCAATCATATTTTTTTTAGCTAATTATCATAGCTTGAAACACAATATAAATGGAAATATTACAAATTTTATTCCAAAATAAATTGAAGAAAATGGTCATTGTCTTCAAATTTTGTATATATAGAAGTTCTTGATGGGTTTGAAATTTAGATTTGGTTGAAAACTTAACATAATTGCTTGATGGTTGTTGCGAGTTACTGCTGGTAGTTAATTGTGAATTGACCCTTTTTCTTTTGTCCACCACTCTTGGTAGTGATTGAGTGGCCTATATTCCATTGATAGAGTGTTTGAGATGTTTTCGGTCAGATTTTGGTCGAAAGCTTTCCCGAATTCCTATTATTTCTAGTTTGGACATTCTGGGCAGAGCCGTTCTAACCATCTTCCAATGTGAGCCATATTACATAATTTTCAGCAAGTTTATTTGCTTCACGACAACTTTCTATTCAACTGAAGATTTATTTTCTTTTTAAATATTGGGCACCACCTTCCAATGTGAGCTATATTACATAATTTTCAGCAAGTTTATTTGCTTCACCATAACTTTCTATCCAACAGAAGATTTATTTTCTTTTTAAATATATATTCTACAAATATTGTAGTTTTTTTTCCATAATTCTCATGTTTTTCTGGTAGAAATATCATCTTCAATAAGTCAAACAACAAGGGGTGTTTCATTTACTTGAGAATTCTTGGACACCACCTTCCAATGTGAGCCATATTACATAATTTTCAGCAAGTTTATTTGCTTTACAACAATGTACTATTCAACAGAAGATTTATTTTCTTTTTAAATATATATTTTGCAAATATTGTACTTTTTTTCTTAATCATCATGCTCTTTTGGAGGAAATGTCATCTTCAATAAGTGAAACAACAAGAGGTGTTTCATTTACTTGAGGATCCTTGATTAATTTTTGGATATTTATATCTAGCCTCCCGAGCTTGATGAAATGGAAGATGGTACTAGTGTTGCACTAAAGAGGAATAACTTTGGAATATCTCACTGGATAAATAGTAATTATTCGTCTATGTTTCATTAACAACTTCCTGATCCATTTTGGTAGTGCAGATCTTCAAGAATCTTGGTGTTATGGTATAGATTGAGACAAGTGCCCCAAAGTCATATTAACTGGAATTCCTTAAGATGGGCATTTGTACCAATCTTTGATTTTCCTTGTCTGTTTGAGGTTTAAGTTTGATATCTCACTCTTCAATCCATAAGGTGAAGGTTGACTTGATGACTCAAAATAAAGATTTGATGCTTCAATTTTTGCCTGGATTTACTCATTTAAAGTCGATATCGACTTATCTCACTCTTCAATCCATGAGGTGAATGTTGACTTGATGACTCAAAATAAGGATATAGCTGACTCATTTAAAAATGATATCGAATTAGCACTTTTGCTAGGAATACTTGAATTCCCTGCTCCAAGCACAACGCAATGTACTTGAAAACTCTCCTTTTGAGAAGCAGTGGTTTCTCAATAGCCTATAAGATAGAATTTTATAATATAGACCATAACCGAGTGTAAACCTGGAACAACCTACATATGTGATTAGAGACAGTGCTCTTGTCAACTTGTTGTAGCCTTCCCACAACTTTTGCATTTAGGGAAAGCTTTTTGAATTTGTTTTGAAGCATTTCAAGATTTTTCCTCAAATACTTTTGTATTTTCACGGTGACATGGACATCAACATTGTCCATATCTTGTTAGAAAATTTGGAAGAATATTTTTATGAGATTTAATAATAAAAATATCAAATATATAATTTTGATATAAAGCTTTCCATCTTACTATTATAACCTTCTTGGATTTAGATTTGATTTTATTTTTCAAGAAAGTTTTAACTTGTTTGTTGTCAAATATCAAAGTAAATTTCTTAGCAAATAAAAATAATGACAATTTTTAAAAATCATTTTTACTGCATAAATTTCTTTTCGTTGATATGTTATCGTAAGGCTTTTTTATCTGAGAATAGACTACTGTAATATCCGCACGATTGTTCTCCTTCTAGTATGAGCTTTGTAAGAATTGTTTGATAATACTATATCACATTCATCTTGAGAAATATCCCCTTTTGGAAGATTTTTGCAAATATCTTTCGATTGAATAAGATCGTTAATATGTTTTTTTGTCCATATGAATCTTGCATCTTTATTCAGTAACGAACTAAACGCTTTTATGTGCTTTGCTAGATTCTTGATGATCATTTCAGCAAAGTTAACAAATCTTAGAAAACTTTGGATTTGTTCTTTTTCTTCGAGACTTTTTGGACAATTCTCCACATTTTCTACAATATGTTTTTGCAGTAAGTACTATGTTAGAAAAAAACGAGTTTTGTACTCATTTAGAATCGATAACATAATTCGAACAAGTTACGTATCAAACGAAATTATTTATCGATTACCAATTAGGGTAAATGTGAAATTAATTGAGTTCAAACTTCATTGAGTGAAAAGATTGAATCGAAAAAATTTTATATACATATATATTATTATAATATATATAATATATTATTATATTGTTATATTATATAATATATATAAATTTTTAAAAAATAATTATTGGCCTGTGTGATTTTATTTAATGTGGCGCCTCTTTTCAAGACGTGCTTCTTTGGACTTGTCCGAATGGCCAAGTTGTGATTTAAATAATGAAATGATATCATGAAGTGGTGCATCATTTCATGAAGACTTTTGGCTTTCTATAAATAGGCCCCTCTCATTTGCAATCATTGCACTTTTATCTTCTTCTGCTTTCTCTTTAATTTAGTTCTATATGCGAATTTTTAAGCATTAGCACTTGAAGTTCAAATTTTCAAAATATAAAATCCTTAATTTGAATTTTCTAAACTTATACGTTTAAAAATTCTCTTCTACTTGACCACCTTAGCTTTGGCGAAATTCCTCAAAGAAGATCTGTCTATTGTTGATGAAGGAGAACAAGATACTCAAAAGAGGACAGCCGTTCATGCATGGAATCATAGCGACTTCTATGAAAAAAATAAATCTTGAATGGACTAGACAATGCACTATACAACGTGTATTGTCAAGTGAAAACTGCAAAAGAATTATCGGAGTCACTTGACAAAAAATATATATATGAGGATGTCGGTTTGAAGAAATTCATTGTCGGACGATTCTTAGATTTCAAGATGTTTGATTCCAAATCAATTATGGCCCAAGTAAAAGAGTTACAAGTAATTCTGCAAGAAATTCATTCGGAAGGAATGATCCTTAGTGATTCATTCCAAGTGGCGGTCATGATTGAAAAGTTGCCTCCTATGTGGAAATATTTTTAGAATTATCTCAAGCATAAACGCAAAGAAATGTATCTTGAAGACTTTATTGTGCGTTTAAGAATGAGGAGGACAATATGGCATCCGAAAAGAAGGCCGAAAAGAGCAACTTTGAGGCAAGAGCAAATTTGGTGGAACAAAACACTAACAAAAAGAGAAAGGACCAAGGAAATGATCCAAAGAAAGGAAAGACCAAAAAGTTCAAAGACAATTGTTATAATTGTGACAAGCCTAACCATTTAGTACGAGATTGCCGAGAAAATAAAGGTAATCAAAGGAAATCTAGGGACCAAGTGAAAATCACCGAAGATGAGAAATTGTCAAATGACATGACAGATCGCATGCTTTCTGTTGTTGTGTTTGAATCCAATCTAGTGGACAATCCAAAAGAATGGTTCATCGAAACTAGGGCTGCAAACGAACCGAACATGTTCGCGAGTTTTTCGAGCCGGCTCGATAAATATTCGATTCGTATTCGAACTTATCGAATTTGAGCTGAACTCGAACACGTTCGAACTTTTTTTCGAGCCGAACTCGAGCCCAAATTATTTTGTTCGATAGCTCGCGAATAGTTCGCGAGCCTTAATATTTTATTAATATAATATAATTATATATATATATACATTTCGAATATTTCGAGCATTTCGAGCTTTCAAACCTTAATATCCGAGCAATAATTCGAATAGTTCACGAATATATTCGAATATTTCGAGCCGAACTCGAACTCGAACTTCATTTCGAGCCGAGCTCGAGCCCAAATATTTGAAATTATCGAACTTCAAATCGAGCTCGAACTCGAATATACCTATTTCGAGCCGAATTCGAGCCTGACCTTTTTACTATTATTCGGCTCGATTCGGTTCGTTTGCACCCTTAATCGAAACAGGAGCAACAAGTCATCTTTGTCCTGAAAAGGAAATGCTCTCTACCTATACCCCGATTAGTGGACGACAACTCTTCATGGGTAACTCTACTACGTCAAAATTCATGGGACTTGGAAAGGTGGTGCTCAGGATGACATTCGACAAAGAATTAACTCTTATTGATGTGCTACATGTTCCAGACATTCGAAAAAACCTTGTGTCAGGATCAGCACTTGTCAAGGTTGGATTTAGACTAGTGTTTCATTCTAGTAAATTTGTAATATCTGAGATTGATATGTTTGTAAAAAAAAGGCTATTAGAAAAGAGCCTTTTCAAACTGAATGCGATGAATGTACTTCGTAACATTGAAAGCAATAAAAGTACCAATTTTATTTACTTGGTTGAGTCGTGTGATTTATGGCATGATCGTTTGGGTCATGTAAGTTATAATTCACTACGCAAGCTAATTAAATTTATGGCCTTCAATTGACGTAAACAAAAAAACAAAAATGTGAGATTTATGTTGAGGCAAAATTTACAAAGGCCTTGTTTCCATCCGTGGAAAGAAATACAACTCCATTAAAGTTTATTCACACTGATTTATGTGATTTGAAGTTTGTGCAAACTATAGGAGGAAAAAAGTATTTCATTACTTTCATTGATGATTGCACAAGATATTGTTATGTCTATTTGTTACATAGCAAAGATGAGGCTCTCGAAGTGTTTAAACACAATAAGAATGAGCTTGAAAACCAATTGACTAAACGAATAAATTAAAATTATTCGCAGTGATAGAGGTAGAGAATATGGAGCACCATTTGATGAATTTTGTTGCGAAAATGGCATCATTCATCAAATTATTGCGCCATATTCACCACAATCAAATGTTATTGCTGAAAAGAAAAATCTCACTCTCAAAGAAATGATGAACACAATGTTATTGAGTTCAGGATTACCCCAAAACTTGTGGGGTGAATCTATCCTTTCAGCCAAATACATTCTTAATAAAATATCATATAAAGTTAAGGACGAAAATCCTTACGAATTATGGAAAGGCCACCGGCCTTCCTACAAATATTTAAAAGTTTGGGGGTGTTTGGAAAACGTTGAAGTGCCAAAACCAAAACAAGTAAAATTGGTCCTAAGACAATAGATTGTATATTTATTGGATATGAAAAATAATAGTAGTGCATATCGATTTTTTGTGCTTCAAAAAGAAACAATTATTGAATCAATGAATGATGTCTTCTTTGAAACAACATTTCCTTATAAAGAAATAAGTTTTCGGAAAATAACTTATGATACTATGAGCGTTAGAGTTCAAGAAGAACAACAAGAACCACGACGTAGTAAGAGGGCTAAAACAGCAAAGACCTTTGGCCCTGATTTTCTAACTTGTATGTTGAAAAAACCAATGACGGTTAATGAATATATTGCTTATGCTGTCAACAAAATCAGCAGATTTACAAATATTCCTGGTAATTATCATTGGAAAACATTAATAAGGGTACTTAAATATTTAAGATACACCTTAAATTATGGATTACAATATACGAGATATCCCGCGGTCCTAGAAGGTTATAGTGACGCAAATGAGATTTCTGACACAAATGATTCAAAATACACAAGTGGTTACGTATCTACCATTAGTGGTGGGGCTATATCATGGAAGTCTTCTACGCAAACTTGCATTGCTCGATCCACAATGAAATCGGAATTTATAGCTTTAGACAAAGCCGAAGAAGAAGACGATTAGCTTAAAAACTTCTTAGAAGAAATCACTTATTGGAATAAGCCAGCGTCCTCAATAATAATTCATTGTGATAGTCAATCAGCAATTGGAAGGGCACAAAATAATATATAATGGTAAGTCTCGACACATCCGTCGTAGAAATAATATCATACGACAACTGATCTCTAATGACATTATCTCCATTGATTATGTAAAATCAAAGGAGAATCTCGCGGATCCACTTACAAAAGGTATACCGAGAGATCAAATGAATTGTCTGTCAAGAGGAATAGGATTAAAACCCCAAAATTAAATCTTGTAGTGGATACCCAACCTAGTTGACTGGAAATCCCAAGATCTAGGTTCCAAAGGGACAACTAAATTACAAGATTGGTAGAAACACCTTGGAGAAATTTCCTACCTATTCCTATGATAAGAGGTGTTTCCCCCAAAGGGGTATGAGGCTAGGTTTTACCTTTAATGGTTCTTAAGATATACTAATACGTATGTTGGAGTATAGTGGGATACTCTCCTAGGAGATCACCGACGTAAGTGCGAAGAGTGGCCGCTTCACATATGAAAAGCACTCGCGAAACCAAGCGGTGTTCATGGCCGAAATGGAACCAACAGTGAGAACATAATGAAATGTTAAAAACGTTATTGTGTGAATATAATTGTCTTGGTTTACACAAAATGACGAATAGTTCAAGGCATCACGTCCACTAATTGCCAAGTAAATCCGATTATATCTTACTAAGGAATGCTATTTGTCAAATCAACGTAGTCACATACATTAATTTTCAATCATGTAGAAGATTGTTAGAAAAAATGAGTTTTGCACTCATTTAGAATCGATAGAATAATTCGAACGAGCTACGTAGCGAAGGAATTATTTCTCGATTATCAATTAGGGTGAATGAGAAATTAATCGAGTTCAAATTTTATCGAGTGAAAAGATTGAACGAAAAGATTATATATAATATATATATTGTAATATTATATAATATATACACATTTAAAAAAATTAATTATTGAAATCACACGGCCAAATGATCGTGTGATTTCATGTTCATGTGGAAAAGAGGCGCTTCTTTAGACTTGACCGAATGTCCAAGTTGTGATTCAATTAATGAAATGATGTCATGAAGTGGTGCATTATTTCATGAAAACTTTTCACTTTCTATAAATAGGTCCCCTCATTTTCATTCATTGTATTTTTCTCTTATTCTCTTTTCTCTTTATATATGCGAATTTTTAATCATTAGGGCTTAAAGTTCAAGTTTTCAAGATATAAATCTTGAATTTGATTTTTCTAAGCTTTAACGCTTAAATTCGAACTTTGGAATTAAATTCGATATCTGTCTTCTAGTTTTGAGTTTTTTTAAGCATTTGCACTTAAATCCAAGTTTTGCAAGATTTAAGCTCTTGGAATTGGATTTTTAAGTTTAACGCTTAGAATTCGAAATTAGAAAGTTTGCATACCATCTTGATAGCGTTCTAAACAATTCAAGTTCGTGTGTGTTTAAAATTTGTAGTGCTACTATTTTAAAGCCGTAGTCATTATATCTTGAGAAATGAATTGCCAACAACCGTGAACATCGGGGCGGAGCAATATTTTTTTAAGAAAAAAAGTCAAACTTTTGCCTTGACTATTTTCTCATAACTATTTGGTTCAACCATTTCTATCCCGAGATTTACCAAAACAAATCAAAAGAATATCATACCATCAGACTATTCCTGAATCATCTATTTATACTCCAAGTAATTCAATTTTTCTTGTTGCGAAAACTACTTTCTTTTCATATAGAACCAATTCTTCTTGTTTACAAATTTTATAGAAATTTTTTAATTGTTTAAGATGTTGATCCATTGAAATATGAAAAAAGGGTTGACGAAATATAAGATGTCTTTGTAAGGATGAGATCTTTGTTTTGGGTTTATTCCCGTTGGGATATTTTGTTTTACAAATAGAAAAGTAAAACTTAAATGGGCTATAATTGATGGGCCATTGAAATTATAAGTTGGCCTTTATATTTTCGTGTCAGGTTGATTGGCAGGGCTGATCTGATAATTAGCAATTGATTTTTTTTAATTACATGATTAACTTAAATATGGCCAACGATTTATTAAGATCGTATTGGGCTTTAGAAATTAAAATGATGGGTCATTATTTTAGTTAATGATGATTATCTTGGAATTATTTTAACGACTAAAAATTGTGTACGAGATTTGTAATTTCATATTTAATTTCTTTAGCTCGGAATAATTTTTAATCAATATTTTTAACAGGAAAAAATGTCAGGGCTTAATATTCTTACATGATTTATCATGTTATTTGTTTATATAATGACAAAAACTTTTGTAAGACGGTCTCACGGGTCATATTTTGCGAGACGTATCTCTTATTTGAGTCATCCATGAAAAAGTATTATTTTTTATGATAAGAGTATTACTTTTTATTTTGAATATCGGTAGGGTTGACTCGTCTCACAGATAAAGATTCGTGAGACCGTCTCACAAGAGACCTACCCTTATGCAATTTGGTGATATAAATATTGATATTATTTTATTTCATGTTGGATTTTATCGCATTTATGCAATTTAATGATCTTATAATTTGATTATTGTATATCATATCATATATAAATGCAATTTAATGATCTTATAATTTGATTATTGTATATCATATCATATATGAGTTACTGAATTTGTTTGAGATTGCAATTTTTGATATTCGGCTATGTGATTTATATATATGTCATGCATGGCTTAAAATATAACGGACTTATTATTTTTTTTTTTTGAGATAGATAATTTTTATTAGGACCTTTAATTCGGAGGGAGATGATTACTAACTGATTATGAAATTTTCTATTTCAATGAATTAAAGAAAATATTGAAATTTACTTGGATACGAAATAAAAGAATTTTGTTATGAAAATTCAACCAAATTTTCTTGAACTCCATGGCACTGGAAAACCCGATGGCCAAAATTATGCAATGTGGTATAGTGAAATTCAATTTTTATCAACTGAGACAGAAAATGGATCGAATACCCAATGTCTTAGTTATTTTTGAAGAGTACAATGTTATTAATATGTGTTTCGAGATGTATGTTTTGTAGTAAAAGTCAAATGATGCATCAAACTATACGAGTTACATTAACCAAAGGGTGACACTTGAATCTCTAGCTAAGAGAAGCCATTAAGGCCTTGTCTGGAAAGTAACAGAGAGAATCAAAGCGACTTCAAATCCAATGGGAGTGTCCCATTGAAAGAAGTCTCTCAAAATCTACAAATATGGAAAAGAGAACACATGAATGAAGTTTCGCAAGCAAGCACCATATACAGGGACGGATCCAGGAATAAGAGTTGGGGTGGGCTTGAACTCAATATGATAAATTATATATTATTAAAAAAAAAGTACATTATATCGTTCAACGAAGTTGTGCCTTACGGGATTTTAAAACATAAAATTCATCAATAATAGAATTTACATCAATATGTTTAGCTAAATCTCGTTCAATATAGAGTGTCAAACAATCGGCAAGAAAGTCATCCTCCATTTTATTGCGAAGTGCCGTCTTCACATGCTTCATTGCTGAAAAAGTCCGTTCAATAGTGGCAGTAGACACAGATAATGTCAAAACAAGATGAATCAATCTAGTCAACATAACATAAACACTTGACCGTCCACTCTCGGTCAATTGCTGACACAACTCAACAAGTGTAGAAACCTTTAAATTCTGCATCACATCGAGTTTATAAATGTATCAATGCACACTTCAAAACAACAATTTCTTGATCTGTGAAATCTCCAGGATAAAACTTCTTCGCAAGCTTGCAAATATCATCACTGTTAAATGAGTCAAATGAATTTTTAGGATCTAAAGCTATACTAAGAGAAAGAAGTTTCACCGATGACTCATTGAACCGAGTATTTAACTCCATCAAAATGAAATCTATTGCTGCATTAAAAACATCAAAGTGGTAATGATGTTCTATTGAATAAACCGTCGCTAATTAAAACCACCGATCCACCTTTTTTTTATTTTTTAATAATTTAGCGACGGTTTTAGCAATAACCGTCGCTAATATTTGCGACGGCTTTTGATAAAACTGTCGCCGATCCAATCGGCGACGGTTTACTAACACCGTCGCAACAGTAGCGACGGTTATCAAAAAACCGTCGCTAAAACCGTCGCTAAATAAAAAAAATTGGGCTGGGCTACAGCCCAGTATAGCCCTAGCGTAGATCCGTCTCTGACCATATATATAGAGTTCGATAGTGTACATTCGAACAAACTCGTGCTTAGCAGTTGGATGGTGAGTATACATACTACATGTGTTTAGTAAGTTCGACCACAAAGGCGGAGTGACATATATAGTGGATCCCTACTTTGCGAGTTCTTCATTGTTCTTTGTATCCTTTAGGACTCTGGATCATGTCATAAGGTATATGATCGGAACGGCCGGAACGGAACGGGAACGGTGACCGTCGTTCCAAAGTTCCAGGGCAAATCGGTGATTGTCTTGTAGCGCTGTTTCGACGTTTTTTCGGCGATTTATCGGCGAAGCGGAACGGAACGGCCGAGCGGAACGGTTTGGTGTTTAAAAAATATGGTTATGAGATATTCATGGTTCATTACGGTAAGGTATGATAATGGTTATTGTAGATGGTTATGTTTATTGGAATGGTAATAGAATGGTTATGTTATTGGTATTATATTTCATAGTTGTTGATAATTATGGAAATGAACGTATAGAATAGAAAGTTGATTTTAAGCCAAATAAGAAATGGAAGTGCAGAAACGGTATGAAAATTGTGACAGTAGTTGTGGTTTTTAGTATAATGTCTTGTAAATTGATCCAATTGTTGTGAGATCATTTCCATTAGAAAGATAAGATATAAGGCTGTATAACATTCATGTTTTGATAGATCATTTGATTTTTCAACATCTGGTACACATGGAATTAGACATCGTGGATTTGATTATGAGTTGTCTCAATATATGGTGATAGATACAATGAATCTTCATCATCTATATGGTGGGGTGTTGGACGTCATGGTCCCGAGTATAGATCTTCAAGTACAGCTGATAGTTCTACTGTGTATCGTGGATTCGGATACTATAATCGTCGTGACGAAACACTATTACAAAATCAGTCATCCCATTCTAATGATCTTTCGTCATCTCAATCTAATCAATATCTCTATGGACAATCACGTCAATATCCAAATGTTCGAAATCAATTTAATCTACGAGATAGTGATGAAGAATATAAAAATGATTTCGCTCCTCCGTGTCACTCTTCATGGTATTAGCTTTGGTATGTTATAATTTTTAGTGTGTATTTCTTATTGTGCTATTATTGTAAAATAGTTTTGTATTGATATATTAATTTGTAATAACTTCATATATCTTATTTTTTAGTATGATGTAATTTATATTTAAATTTTTTTACCAATTTTTTGAATTTATTGATTTTTTTATACAACCGTTCCGCAATATAACATTGGAATTGGAACGGTAGTTGCCGTTCCAAGCACTGCAACCGTTCCGACGAACCATGGATATGAAGGTTTCTTTGGCGGTTGATATATGATCGAGCAGTTACTATAATCTGGCAGATTTGCATGTATTCTTGCGCAAATAGGGTGGATTCAAGAGCTGCTGAGGGCTGGGATTGTGCCGAAGCTTTGTCTGCTGATGCAAGCGGATTGCAAGGCGCATACGAAGGACAAAGTGAGGGAGATTTTGAGAACTCATTACCAGGGGTGTTCAAACTTTGGATAAAACGAAAAAACCGAAAATTCAAACCGAAAAAACCGAACCAAAAACCGAATTTTATAATTCAGATATAAATGTTAAAACTGAAATTAATTTGGTTCGGTTTCGGATTATAAATGTCAAAACCGAACCGACTGAAAAAATCGAAATTTAATTAAATTAATAATGTTATTTTTATTTTATATTATTTATTGAGAAGAATTATTTTGAATAATACTTAGTTTATTGTTGTTTATGTAATTCATTTGTACTTTATATTTAAATATTTTATTAAGAAATCATTTAAAAAATAACATATTATATTTTATAATATATTTATATTATTAATTTAAATAGTGTATCAAAACCGAAATAACCGAACCATTTCGGTAGAAAACCGAACCGAACCGAACCGAAGAAAAATGGTTCGTATATCGGATTATATATTTGTAAAACCGAAAACCGAAAAAACCGAAATAAAAAATCGAAAATCGAACCGAACCGACCGATGAACACCCTTACTCATTACGATGTTTGGAATGAGTCACCTTCCGTGGAAGTTGCTACCTTAACGAGGTACGCACAAGGTGGTTCTTTTAGAGGGAAATAATCTTTGCTGGAGTGGAATTGGTGGTTTTCAGGTGAGGTATAGCCAAATGAACATTTTTATACAGAAAAGATTAAATAATTTCTTTTTAATATATGTGTAATTGGTTTTTCACAAAAAAAATATTGTCGTGCCTATATTTCACACATGTCAATTCCAAAATTTGTTAATTGATATGTATGTGCAATTGGTTTTTTTTTTTTTTTTTTTAAAATATGTTAGTTGATATTAAGTTTGGGATAAGAGTATGTCTCTTATGAAATGCTCTCACGAATCCTTATCTGTGAGACGAGTCAATCTTATTTATATTCACAATAAAAAGTAATATTTTTTTCATGGATGACCCAAATAAGAGAACCGTCTCACAAAATACGACCAGTGAGACCATCTCACACATTTTTTGCCTTTGGATTGATAGTGTTTAAGATTTGCTTCATTGGTTTTAAAAAATATATATATGCTTCATAATGCCTTATATATTTCTCATATATCAATTCCAAAAACCCCCCGGTAAGTTGGCCAGAATAAGATTTCAGTATTCTAATTAGTCGAGACGTGGTTTTATTAATTTGTATTTGGGAAAATAGTCATATTTGGTTTATTTTTGGTTTTTGTTTTGGAAACGACTCAAATTTAAGTCAAAGTCAACTCAGAGATTTGCGACCTTTGTTTAAACTAGTAGAATTGGGTTATGCTACATATTGAGTGTATGTTACTCCCGTTTCATTTTTATATATGATATTTGTATGATCATCTTAATGAACTTTAGGTTTATTTATTTATTTTGAATTCAGATGATCATATGAAAATCACGTATAAAAATGCACCAAGACTGTAGCATAGAATGAGTCAAACTAACAATCATCTTCACATATTTTACGCATAAATCAATTCTATTGCAGATTTCAATTTTTGTTTATCGAGTGTGGACATTTTAAATAATTTTTATTTAATTTATATGAAGTTTGATTTTTATATTTTATATTTTATAGGATTAGTTGAGTTTTTTTAAAAAAAAAACTGCATGGGCTAATTTCCCACCAAAAACTAAAGGCAAAAACGTGTGCGAGACGGTCTCATGAGTCGTATTTTGTGAGACAGATATCTTATTTCGGTCATTAATGAAAAAATATTACTTTTTATACTAGCGTATTATTTTTTATTGTGCATATTGATAGGGTTGACTCGTCTCATAGATAAAGATTTTCTGAAACCGTCTGAAGAAAGACCTACTCAAAGCTAAAATCCCCAAATTTACTTTCCAACCAACATATCATACCATTAGCTATGTAATTTACAGTGAATGATAAGCCTGAATATTATAAAGATTTTGGAGATTTTATTTTGTCATATTCACGCTTATTTGACATCTTTTATTTCATATTTTGTACATCTCTAGATTAATTTTATATTATTTATAGATTTCAACAAAAAGGAAAAAAAAAAACTAATTTTGGAGATATTGTGATTTTACAAGCCTTCAAAGTCAAGAAAAAACAAAAGAAAGAAAATAAAATAATGCGGGAGCAATTATTTTTTGAAGGAGAAATTTTGCAAAATCTGGACACATTCACGAAAGTCCTCAACTTTGAAGAAGGAAATTTATTTTAGATTCCTTGTATCTTAACTTGTTCCAATTGGAGAAAGACTATCCAATATAAAAGAAAGACTTCAATTATGGAAAAGGATCGGACGTCGAGCACTACACGTGAACTGAGAAGAAGAGAGAGAAAGAAAAAGATAGAACTTTAGAGGAATGCAACAAACAACTTTCTCTTGGAATTTGTAGAAGAAGAAATCTAAAAAAATTTAATTATTGATTAATGTTGGTTTAATATTTCATATTAATAGCCTAATCACATATTTACATGTCTGTTGATTAATTACGAATCAGAAGATACTTGGTTAAATATAGCAACAAATACGTTTAATATACACATGGTTAAATGGACTAGGAATAATATTCGGTTTCAATGTGTTAAAGTGAAACTGAAATTCCACAAAGATTTAATGCATTTAAATCTAATTAAATTCAATTATGAATAATTAGACTGCTAGATTTAAATAAGTTTCTAACTCAAATAACCATTTAATAAATTACTGAAAATTTTACGTTGATTGTCAAGAATTTAAAAATTAATTGAACTTTAACATGTATCAATATAGTAGAGTTTTATATCGTTATGAGTTTTAGTTCTTTATTTTAAGTTGAATCTCTCATTGATAATTTAATATGATGTTTTTAATTGCATTTGTCTTATTTAATTAGTTTAGATCAATAATTTATATCTCATCCTTTTATTTATTTTGTCTAGCTTAAGGTAAGTGATAAAAATTTTAACAATAAAATATTAATCTCTATGATATCGATACTTGGACTCATAATTCATTTACTATAACTTGATTTAGTTCGCTTGCTAGATTTATTCATAACCGAAAGCATCTGACAAATTTTTGACGCCTTTGATAGTGATTAATTAATTAATATTAGAATAAATTTCTTGCTCGAGACTAGGCTTTTTTATATATAAAAAAAGAAAAAAAAACTCCTTTTGTTTCTTTCTTCTTCTTTTATAATTTCTTTTGTTTGATATATTCTTTTGTTGTTTTTTCGCGTGAGGTATTTCATGATAGATCATCGACAAATATTCATGAGTTTTGCCCAAGAATATTTGGAACCATTCTATGTTTTTTGAGGGAGATTTAATTATTTGACAAACAAATTTCGGTACAATGATTTGTAAAACTACACTATTATTCAAATTGTACATATTGGTTTGGATGATGTAAAAAGACATTGGGTAAATTATGGAGTTTTGGCAATTGGTGGTCACTTCTTTAACAAAGTTTATGACAATGTGATGCACATATTTAATGATATGACATATTTCGACTACAACTGGGATTGTGATCCTTCATTTCAAGGTTCTGAGTAATCAATATCCTCTAGATCAATTTTACTGCCTAAATTTTTTGAACCAACCATTTGAGCATCAAGAAACTTGTAGGTTTGGATAAAATAATGACTTAGTTGGAAGACATGGTGAATAATTCAACATAGATAATAGAAAGTTTTTGGAAATTCACACCAAATCTATATGTTTCATAGATGAGCAAATTAGACTTCTAATGCAACCAGTTTCTGAGATCCGTCGTGAATGAAACGATTTTTGCCGATAATTTAGTAACCAATCAGGTGTGGCTGGATTATGACAAGTCAAACAACAAAGGTTGAGAAAGTGATTCAAATCATATAGAAAATTCACCCGAATATGATCTTCCACAAGTAATTGAGCTAGAGGAAGAACTAATTGAGGAATCCTCATGCAAAGATAACCAAAAGTGAATTTTGAGGATCAAAAAGGACACAAGGAGAAGGATTCGAACTCATCGATGGTGACCTTTTATTTCCATCAATGAAAACTCCAAAATATTACATCCTCTAAAAGCTTTAGCCTAATTAAGATTCTTATCTCATATTCTTCAGTTTATGTCGAGTGTTGATGGAGCTACATTCTTCGAATGTCAATACCATATCAAGATTGAGGGTCTTCGAATGACAATACCATGTCAAGCTTGAGGACATGCATAATCAAGACCCATATGTAAATTATATGATACTTACTATGGACAAAAACTGCTCTTTGATGAATGTTTCTCCATAGTCAAACTACACACGATAAATTTAGCACTTACTGGGAGACAACCTAATGTTCTATTTCCTTTCTACATTTTTCATCAAGTATATTTCATTCTGGTATTTTATTTATTTCTTTTATTTTATAGGTGTTGAATTCTTAGGAATGACTTGGTTTGTATCTCGAGGAGTTTTGAAGATAAAAGATTATCACTTGAGTATTTATAGCAGCATCTTCCCCAATGGTTATTCAAAAGCTACGACAGTGTCAGGGAAGAGCTTTTGCTATTTATTCTTTCTTTTCTTGTTTTAGTTTTATCATAGCATGACACTGAGGAAATTTTCGATCTTTAAAGTCCGGGGGATTGGTTGTTTTGTTTCACGTCATAACACTTGGCATGTGCGTTATATATTAAACATATTAAAATTCGTTTTATTAAGCATAAATAAATGAATAAAGTCATCAACACAACTAAAATAATTTGAGCTCAAATATGATTGAGAAATCAAGAATGCAAAGTGAACCGAAAAAAGCAAACTAAATAGAAGAGAAATTACATAATAATTTTCAAAGATTTATTCAAATTTTGATAATTTAAAACCTTCAAAGAGAATCAGCAAATTCTCAACCAAAGTGGTTGATTATATCCTCAATGAAGCTAATCTGAGCAGTATAGGAAGATCCACCTTCTTCCACAGCCAATCTGCTTTCCTTCTGCATTTCCCTAACCTTCTCCCTCACTCTACTGCTCCCTTCAACATCCATCAGCCGCCGTATCGCCGCCTCGATCTCCTCCGAACCCACAACCTCTGCCTCAGAATCCTTCCTGTAGTCTATCCTGATCGCCTCCGCCATACCCAACTCCTTCACTAGCTGAAACGCGTTCAGCTGTTGCTCTGCGTACAATGGGAACGTCGCAACCGGAACGCCACACCATATGCTCTCCAACGTCGAATTCCAGCCGCAATGCGACACGAATCCGCCCACTGAGGGATGTGACAGCACCTCCATCTGCGGCGCCCATCCTATCAACTTACCTCTCCCTTTAGTCCTCTCCAAGAATCCTTCCGGCAATATATCATCGAAATCTTCGTAATCTGTCGGAAGAGGCCGCCCCATCACTGCCGGCGGCGGCTTCCTTACAGACCACAGGAAACGGTGCCCGCATCTCTCCAATGCAACTGCTATCTCCTTCACTTGTGGCACCTCGAAAGTCCCTCTACTTCCAAAGCACAAGAATAGTACAGACGATTCGGGTTGAAGATCGAGCCATTTCTTGATCTCGTCATCGTCGGACTGGCTTTTGGAGCTTCCAACTTGATGGGTTAAATTCAGTATAGGTCCAATGGGGTAAACTTTTGGCGAATTCCCATTTGATAAAGATTGAATAGCATAAGATTCAAGCTCATAAAATGTGTTGATCAAAACACCTTTAACCCTTGCAAATCTTTTGAAACAATCGAACACGCCTTCCGTTATGGGACCTTCCGTCACCGCTACTGGAGGCAAGACCTTAGCGGGAACTTTAATGGATAGACAAGGCACAGATAACTCTGCGTCGGATTTGTTGTACTGAGTGAGTTCTTGGTTGTGTTCGAATTTAAGGGATGTTAGATGGAGAAACAGGCCAAAAGAAGTAGCGCTGGAAGTGAAAAAGATGTAAGATGGGAGGCCAAATTCATCAGCAACATCGACGAATCTGGTGCAGAACATGTCCACAACAATTCCTGCGATTCGGGCCGAGGATTGTTGGACGAGCTCGGACAACACCTTTCTTACGCTGGGGATTTGGCTATAGATTATATCGAATAAAAAAGTGTCTGATGCCGCGGTTTCTATATTCGGGAGATTGATTATGCGTAAAGAGAAGGCGGTGGAGGTGGAGTTGCTGTCCGAAGAGATGTTTTGGGTGTAAGAGTCGACGAATTCATCCTTGGGGTACTTCATGATGAGTAAGGTGATAGAGAGACGATTGTCTCTCCGGAGGAGAATCTTCGCTGCCTCCACGGTGGAGGCGAGGTGGCTCAGCCCCGGCGAGGGGATGATCACTAGTTCGGTTTTCATTTTCTCAGCGTAGGGATCGATGTAAGTGATAAAGCTTAGGACTCTGCTCTCATTTTATACGAGCGTCAATTCTTGTCACTATTAGAATTTTATTAATAAACTTATCACTGATTCATTAATTCAACAATTATTAATTTCAAAATAATATATAAGTAATCAGTACGTGATGGTTTTATTTAGCTAATTTGGTTTAATAATTTGAATATTTTATTATTTAATTTTTTTGATTTTATATTTTAAATATTTGATTATTATTGTTTTAGAGGTCATGGATTTTTAGATGTGGACGAGCGTTCAAATATTTCATGTTCGTAATCTTGATTTTGATATTAACAAAACTTGTTATTTGTTTTTAACAAATCTACCTAGCACTCTGAAAGCTGAAAATGATCGACCCGCAAAATGATCAGTTCCCGAAGCCTAAACTGAAGCTGTCAAGACTCCAACTGAAAGTGTCAACTGATTGTCAAAACTGAACCAATTCAACCGATTGTTCAACCGATAAGTAGGGGTGGGCATAAAACCCGAAAAACTGAAAAAACCGGCCGAAACGAATAATTCGGTTTAAATGGTTCGATTTTATCGGTTTTTCGGTCGGTTATAGTTTTAAAATTTATGAAATTCGGTTTTTCGGTTCGGTTTTCGGTTTTAATCCCCGAAAAAATCGAAAAATCGAACCGACTATATTATTGTTAAGTATAAGGTTTTTATGTATAATGAGTCATATTATTGTTTAGAAGATTTTTTTATGTATAATGGGCCTATTAAGATTTAAGAACTTAGTATTATTAACTCTCAATTTTCAATCCGATCGTTTTTTCTTCTTTCTCACCACTCACCAGTTGACGTTTTCTTTTCTTTTCTGTATATATATCTTTATTTTTTATACAAAAAATTAAGTCTCACAAATTAAATGTTTGAAAAATACTATGATTTAGATTTTAAAGACATAAAGTGACGTATAATTTTTTTTCGTAACAAATTTTAGCTAACAGTATATAACCGGCCGTATAAACCGAACCGTACTACAAAAAAACCAAACCGAACCGTAATAAAATGGTTCGGTTTTGGACTAGAGATATTCAAAACCGAAAACCGAAAAATCGAACCATTGTAGAATAAAATCGGACCGAAACGACCGTTGCCCACCCCTACTGATAAGTACTTCAGCAAAAGACCTTTAGAAGCCCGACTAGCAGATGGAGTGCTCAACTGATGAAGAATTCAGTTGAACAAAGCAATTGATACAGTGAAATCAGTCCAAACTGATTTCACCAGACCAGATAAAAAAAACAGTTCAACTGACCAATTCAGAGCATCAGTTGTAACTAATTCGTTCGCACATCACGACAAAACTATCAATGGAATACATCTAAGCACGAATATACAACGTACATGCTATAAGCTACCTCATAGACAAAGATAAATAATGTACGTTGCAGCAAAGATGAAAGAGAAAAGATTCCAGAACAGTTGTCAGAGTGACAAGACATGTCCTAAGAAAGCACATGCGAATGCAACAAACATTATTATTGTGTCTTCATGTACAGTTAGCAAAAGCGCCTATAAATACCAGAAGATGTTTGTTGAAGACAATAACACCAACATCGACAACAACAATAATACAAGTGTGTGAAGAAAACTAAGGGCTCGCTTATTTCATATCAGTTTACCAGAAGCAACTAGCCCAGTTGTGTGAGAATACCTTCGTGTTGTATTGATTAGATCAGTTCTCACACATTCACTCACAATCACTCATATATACAGAGAGTTGAGTTCATTGTTTAGCTAAGTGAGTCTTGCACAAAGACGTTAAATTTGTGTCTATAGTCTTTAACACAGACGTTAAACAAGTGTTGGCTGGAAGGTGCAACCTTAATCTAGACTAGGAGTTCAGTTAGGCAGTAGCGTAAGTCCTAAGTTGAGTGGGTTTGTACAAGGTGTTGTATAAATCAAAGTCTTCTAGTGGATCCTACCCAAGGTGGTAGAAGGGGTGACGTAGGAGCAGTTGAAGTCTCCGAACATCGATAAACATATCTTGTGTCCCTAACTGTTTAACTATTGTTTTAAGACTAATTTGATCAGTTCAGTTCTTCCTATAACTGAACTGATGCAAGCCAGAGCTGATCCTCCTTACCTCAGTTATTCAATTTAAATACAAACAAAAAGCTTTAAACTGTCAGTTTTCTTAACAAAATTATTAATTCGAGTATCTTCCGCTTGGTTTGAAAATCAAACTCAATTTAATTCATCGGTGTATTCATTCTTAGAACACAAGTTATTGCAGCTTATGAAGAATATTGTGTTTGAAATATCTTCAAAAATATCATTATGGAGAATATTATGTTTGAAACAACTTATGGAGAATATTATGTTTGAAGTTCATATATGCTTCGTCATATCAGTACTTTCAATGAAAGATTGAGCCTAACATCCAATTTTAACAACATAAATTACAAAAATTGTATGGATAGAACATGGAAGATGAAAATTGTTTTTCCCATTTCTAAAAATGCAATATTATTACATTATTTAGTTTATTATATTCTAACCTAATACCTTATATTTAAAAATATTCTTAGGTTGTGTTCAACTTATGTATTTAATTTGAAGAATGTGATTTTATTTGTCGGTTGATTTTAAAATTAATTTATAACGATAGTAATCTTGGACATATTTAAAATCCATCACAATTATTATTAAAATTTCTTCATTTGATATATGGTATATTTAAAATTAACTTGAATTTTTTTCTATCCAAACAAGCTAGGAGGATTTCAATCCATAAATACAAATACAACCTTGTTATGAAAAAGTAAAATTTATGGTAAAAGTAAAAATCTCAAACTCTCAAAATTATCAAACTACACATTTTATAATATTTTTTCTCTCAACTCAATTGTGAATTTCTTCACAAATAGTGAGCCTATTTATAGAATTTCTTTACAAATAATCCAAAAATAATTCATCATTACATATCGTCGTACACTGATTTTCAATATTCAAGACCTAATTTTACCTAATTTTCAACATTATAATTTTCAACACAAATATTTTTAACATTTTCAACACTCCCCCTTGTGATGATGATCATAATACAATGATTGTTTTCATTACATGTTTTTATACTGTCTCGTTAAAAACCTTACTAGGAAAAACCTATTGGGATAAAAACCATAGTAATGGAAAAAAGTGCAGTCACGTAAACTCCTCCTCATGTTGACATGAACAATTCTTCACAAATTTGTAGATTTTGCATCCCAATATTATATATGTGATTTCTGAATATTGTCGTAGGAAGTGCCTTTGTGAAGAGATCTGATGAGTTTTTACTTGATTGAATGTGACGAACATCAATATATTTATTTTTCTCAAGCTCCTTGGTGAATGCGAAGAACTTAGGAGGAATATGTTTAGTTCTGTCGCTTTTTATGTAATCCTTCTGTCATTTGAGCAACACATACAACATTATCTTCATATAGTATCACAGGCTTCTCGTCGAATGATAACCCGCATGAGATTTAGATATGTTGGGTCATTGATTTTAACCACACACATTCACAGCTTGCTTCATGTAGTGTAATAATCTCGGCATGATTTGATGAAGTTGTTACGAGCGTTTGTTTATGTGAAAGCCAAGAAATTGCAGTGCCTCCACGAATAAATACATATCCAGTTTGAGAACGTGCCTTGTGTGGATAAGATAATTATCCAGCATCGGCATAACCAATTTGTATCCAACACCTTGTGCAACAAGTCAAGCTTTATATCTTACTTCATTTTTCTCATTTTGCTTTTGAATAAAAACTCATTTGTGTCCGACAGGTCTTACACTTTCAGGTGTAAGGAATATAGGTCCAAAAACATTACGTTTATTTAGCGAATCTAATTCCACCTGGATGACATCTTCCCATTTTATTCAATCCTGTCGATTTTTACATTCACGAAAAGATTTTGGTTCATGATCTTCATTATCATTTATGATGTCGATTGCCACATTATAAGAAAATATATCATCAATTTCTTCTATATCTTTTAGGTTCCATATTTTTCCAGTATTAATATAATTGATAGAGATTTCACGATTCTCGTCAGTTTGTGGTTCTGAGAGAACATTTTCATCATCATATGTTTCTTCAGGAACATCATTCTTTATCTTGTGATCATCGTGTGTTTCTTCAGGAAATCATTTTCTATTTTGTGATCATCGCGTTTCTCTATGAATTTTATTTTTTGAGGATTTTTATCCTTGGAACCGACTGGCCTTCCACGCTTCAGGCTTTTAATGACATCATGATTATCTTCAATTTGTTTCTTCGGAATTTCAATTCGAGCAGGGGCATTTTCAGCATGTATATATGATTTAGTTACCCTTTTGTATCTGCAAATGCATCTGGTATTTGATTTTCTATTCTTTGCAAGTGCACAATTTGCTGTACGTCTTTTTCACATTCCATTGTTCTTGGATCCAGATGTAACAATGATGATACATACCATTTTCTTGCTTTTTCTTGTGATGAAGATATACATCCAGATGTCGACGCAAAAATATTATAGCTCTTGTTTTTTCTTGTGATGAAGATATACCATTTTCTTTAATGGTCTTGTTTAGACCCAATGACTCAAGATGCATTTCTACATCAAGGGTCCATGGCATATAATTTTTCCTCGTAATATCAAGAGCAATGAATTCGAGCTGTGCCAAGTTTGTCATGGTGGTACTAAAAAAAATTACGATGCATTTTATTAGTTAATGAATATTTCAATACAAAGTAATGGATAAACAACAAGTACAAGCATTCGTAAAAATAAAGAAAACACACGAGGTTGATATTCTCCAATAAATACAAGACTCGTGAGTATGATAACAAAAATAATTAAAAATAACCTTGAGAAAGCCATCTTCTTTTTTCTTCGAAATTTGATGAATAATAATTTTTAGAGGAGAAGACAAAGTTGGAGTGATTGAATATGTTCGTGAGATCATATTTATAGAGAAAAAACTAGCTGTTTTACCGTTTATGACCGTTGGTGTACAAAAAAAGAAATATATGTATTTGTATAATTTTATGGTAATAATATGTTGTATATAATATTAGTCATGTTTAAATAATTATGTATATCATATCACATTGATATAATGATGTGTCATAAGTTATTTATTTTAAAAACGTTATAGGCTTTTATACTTGTCGTATCCCTTACTGGGAGCATAATATGTTGTATATAATATTAGTCATTTTTAAATAATTATTTATATCATATCACATTATTATAATGAGGTGTCATAAGTTATTTATTTTAAAAATTTTATAGGCTTTTATACTTGTCGTATCTCTTACCGGGAGTGTGAGATGTTGTCTTAACATCCTCCCAAGATTTATAACAAGTTTTTAAAAGATTTATTTTTATTATTTCTAATCTTTATTATATAATAACATTATATTATATATTAAATATATACACAATAAATAAATAACAGCACAATAATTTTATTACTTTTTTTTACATTTTTCTTCTGTTTTGGAGCTTGAAAAAATAAGGAAAACTTTTAGAGCTTCGTGCTGATAACGTGTTGTGAAAATAATAAAAATTTATGGTAAAAAGTAAAACTCTCAAACTCTCAAAATTATCAAACTACACATTTTATAATATTTTTCTCTCAACTCAATTGTGAATTTCTTCACAAATGGTGGGCTTATTTATAGAATTTCTTTACAAATAATCCAAAAATAAATTCATCATTATATAAATCATCACACACTAATTTTCAATATTTAACATCTAATTTTACCTAATTTTCAACATTCAACATTATAATTTTCAACAAACCTAACTTTTTTTTGAAAATAATATTAATTATAAAAACCCAACATATTTTTAAATAAAATTGGGCATCTACTGTTGAAATATAATTTTCAAGATCCAAATCCAAAATATCCATAAAAATAAAGTTTGGTATTCTTCAATTGTGGGTTGAAATTGACTACAATATTTAATATAAAAAAGAAAATTTTAAAGCAGCGAGGAAAGAAAGTAGAAATCAAAGTAAAACTTTATTTTAGAGAAATAAACTTTCTATCGGGGAAATTGGTAATTTTGTATATGATTTTGAGTCTATGATTTGAGTCATATATATTATCAAAGTTTTATTTTTATTCTTGTCATTTTTTCCAATATGACAAGGATATAGCGCTAACCAGCGTCAGCATAACGTTCACATATATATTATTTTATCACTGCACTCCAGAAATATAAAAAGAATAAAATGACTAAAAAAATTTAAAGTACTACAAAAAAAAGGTCTCACGGATCTTAATCTATGAGACGAGTCAACCATATCGATATTCACAATAAACATACACTCAAATATAGCGATTTAAAATCGTTATTTTTTAATGCGAAATACAACTGTTCCACAACATTTAAAAATCATTGTCTTTTTTTAAGAACACAACATTTATAATATGGTTGCGCAATAGATAAAAACATTTTCTTTGACGATGAAAGACGGAAATTCCACGACGGCAAAAATGGATGTCTTTGACAGTCGAAGACTATAGTTCCTCAAAATTTTGCAAACGTTGAATTTTTAACATAAACAATTGTTATTTTAATATTTATAATAATTTTTTCTGTTTTTATTAATTAAACATAGAGCAACCCATTGAACCATTAATTACAAATCTTTTTAGATTGTAAAATGTAGAAATACGTCAAAAGAATTGTAAAAATAAATATTATTATTATAAGTTAGCGAATTTTGAAAATAGAAGGAATCTGTCTATTTGAACTTTCATACAAAAGTTTCAACATAAAAAAATTCCATATCAAAATTCTAAGAAACTAAATAACATACGAATATTTTAATAAAATTAAAAGTTTAAAAAATTGAGAAGACAATATCAAATTTTGTTTTAAGATAGGGAAAGCTTCTAGAAAAAAAAACCAAAAAATTAATTATATTTGTTTTATTGATTGGATCCAAGGAAAAGTCTTCGGCGAGAATGTTGATTTTACAAGTAAAGTTTGACACTCAATTCTTCACACACCTTTGAAAATTGCAATTAGTTTATTTATTTATTTATCTTGGTCAATTTATTTTTATGCACAATAATAGTTGATAAAAATATTTTTTTTAGTGTGGTGATGTGCTGCTTAAGAAAGATATTTAAGGAAAATCAGAACCATATTTTTTGGTATTGAGTTGCTCAAGGAAAACCAAAAGCAATATTCATCTTAAGAAAAACGAGAACCATAATATTTGGTTTTGAGCTGTTTAAAGATAATTAGAACAATTTAAGAAGAAATATACCAGTAAACCGAATTGAGAATGTTGGTTTAATATTTCTTGTTAATAACCTGATCACCAATTTACAAGTTTGTTGAATAATTAATAACAAACGAAAGATAATTGGTTAAATATAATAACAAAACGTCAATTCACATATGTTTAAATTGACTAGGAATAATATTCGGTTTCAAACTATTGGAAGAAATAGTTTGAAATAAACCTTTTTAGTGCTTTAAAATTTTAAATAACTCTCATATTGTAATGCCCGAGATTTTATTACCGTAATCTGAGATTAATCTGAAATGATTTATAGATTAATCGAGACGATTATAGACAGAATGAATCCGACCGGGAAAGTCGAGGAAAGAATTGACAAAAGGTGCTAATACAAGTCCCCGCGCACATGCACGACTTGAATGCGCGCACATGCGCGGAACATCCAGTAGCATTGGCGCATATGTGCGATGTAAATGGCGCACATGCGCGGGAGGGGCAGTAGGTACGGCGCATATGCGCGAGAAAAGTGGCGCATATGCGCGAGAAGTCAAAGCGCTAGTTTGCATAACTGGCGCATATGCGCGACATAAATGGCGCATATGCGCGGGTTGGGCAGAATGATCGGTGCATATGCGCGACTTAAATGGCGCATATGCGCGAGTTAGCAAAATGCTGGTATGAGCTACCGGCGCATATGCGCGACATTATTGCCGCATATGCGCGAAACGTGCAGCACATGCACGATTCCACTTGCCTTGCATGCACGGAATGTATATATATACATGTAAAGCTCGATTCTCCCTCAGCCAAAATCAGAAAGTTTAGGGAAAGGCTTCGTTCTTAATTTTGGAAATTGATTTCCTAGCGAACCGTCTATCCAAATTAAAATCCGACTTCAGTACTGAGTTCCTATCAACGCCGGCTACAACTGGACGTAAGTTTTGTTACGTTTAGACATGTTTTGAATTTATGATATTGTTAGAATTGAATATGATTCAGATATGGCGTTTCTGCTACCGTAGACATTATAGAATTGAAGTCAGATTAAAGAACAGACCGTTTCTGTAATTGTTATGATTTTTGGAAAGATATTGACTGAGATTCTATATCAGAATTGTGTTAGTATTCAGAGTATGAATTATATTAACACAGATTATGAAGTCCAGTATTATATTTGTGATGTTCAGATTGACGGGGTTATTTAGATTGTATTATTATGCCGTCGAAACATCAGTTGATTTAGATTAATCAGATTTCGATATGATTCAGATTGTATTGTGATATCGATGATATGAATCAGATTATATCTTGTTCAGATATTGATCAGATTGTATATTGATTTGAGTATTGATCAGAACAGATTGTGTATTGAGTTATTCATTGATACAGGGTATTCGATATTGTCATTTCAGATTTGATATGGACAGATTTGAGTACAGGTCATCATCTTCGTCAGACCGGGACGACAAAGGTATAATTCATGTGATATTTGGGAAGACATAACTCAAATCAGATCTCATTTGAGTTTCCCAATAAAATCACATACTAGATTATTGTTATATTCTGATATGAATATTCTTTGTTTATATGCTGATATGCTACTGCTTTGTTTATAGCTTTATATGCATTGCATTTAAGATAGGGAGTCTTGACAGATCCGTCAAACTACTAGACGTTCGGTGATATCACAGCTTAGGGGAAGATTCACTCTCCTATTGTAGATGTGGATACAGATCAGACCGAAGTCTAGGAATAAGACATACCGTCACCCCGATTGGAGAGTAGGTGACAGATCGTCTTATTCACCCCGGGATCCCTAGATTTATAGTTGAGTCGAGTCTAGACATGATTTGACTAGAACTGCATGTGCTTATAGATGTGGTTTCATAGATTATGAAACCCAAGTTTATTGCTTTCAGTTATGATAGCATGTTTATGGGATTTGATTTAAATTGCATGTTTATCTGATTTGAGTTGCATGCTTATTTGATTTGATTTCAAATATTATGAAATCTAGTATTTAGAACTTTATTCATGATAGCATGTTCTATGATATAGATTGTTTATATGCATGCTTACCATGTTTTATACTGGGATTTATTCTCACTGGAGTTATCCGGCTGTTGTCTTGTTTTGTATGTGTGCATGACAACAGGTGGGACAAGATCGGGGTCAGAAGATGATGAGAGAAGACGAGTTTAGCGTGGTGATTCCGGACTTATTGTAGAGTTGGTTAATACTTGAAATGTAGTATTTGAACCTTAGATTAGTTTGAACTAGAAGCATGTTGTACAAGACTTGTATAATTATTATACTGATTTGTATAATAGATAGATGCCATTACCTTCCGCACTTTATTTTAAAAAGAAAAATTTTTAGACCCTGTTTTATCTTAATTGACAATTAAATCCCAAAGATGATTAGTAAGAAAGATCAGTGTCCGGGTCCCCACAACAGGTGGTATCAGAGCAATAGATCCTTTAGATTGAGATAGTCAGAGTTGATAGATTCTTTAGACTGAGATAGAAGAGAATGAGCGGGGTAGATTGAATTTTTTTTCCTTGCATGTGATTGCTAGCATGAGATTTATTTCAATGTTGACTACATTGTGTGTGCTAGCATGATTTATTGCTTTCCCTATTACATGTTGTTTGTTATCTGAGTTGACCACAGCATGTAATTACCAAGACTGAATCAGAACCGAGTCTGAATCAGAGGTATATGATCAGAGGAGGGCTGAGACAGATTATATAGATTGTGTATTAATGTGTTTGATATTCAGATATACCGCCTCGAAGAATTTCAGAAAAGGGCAGTACTTCGTCTGAACAGAGAGATGTATCAGAAATTCAGTTAGAAGAAAAGATGAAAGAATTTGAGTTATTACAGCCGCCGGTTCTGAATGGTACCGAGACATCTGAAGACTGTCAGAACTGGTTTGATGATATAGAAATCTTGTTTGATTTACTTGATTGTACAGATGAACAGAGGGTTAAAATGGTGCCTTACCAGTTACGAGAAGCCGCCAGGAGTTGGTGGATTACCAGTACAAGAATGTGGGCACAGAGAGGTACAATGATTTCGTGGGAAATATTCAGAACTGAATTCTATCGAAGATTTTTCTCAGCTTCGTACCGAGAGGACAAGAAATTGGAGTTTGAGAATTTGAGCCAAGGGCAGCTCAATATTGACGCATATATTGCTAAATTCTCTACTCTACTGCATTTTGCTCCTCAGATAGCTGGGAATGATGAAGCAATAGTAAATCAGTTCATCAAAGGATTGAACTCGGAGGTAGTTGCATTGATGAATTTGCAGCGACCTTACCATTTTGCTGACATCCTGAGTAGAGCGAAGAGAGCGGAGGCGAGTCTGATTAGACAATTGACAAGGTTGTGTGTGAAGCCACTTCAGACACAGTAATCCCCTCTTCGATATGATCACGGCAGTGCGAGTGGGAAGCAAGATTTGCTGAAAGCTCGAAAGAAGTCATTCAAGAAGTTGGGGTGTGATTCCTCGAGTTCCAGTAGTTCTAGTCCGAGCTATGCTGGAGTGTATTGCAGGAGTTGCGGAGGGAGACATTCCACCGAGCAATGCCAGGGAGTGACTGGTAGATGCAATAATTGTGGCCAGCCGGGACACTTTGCTAAAGTCTGTCCCCAGAAGCGTTCCCGAAGATTGTAGGGAACAGAGTTTAATTGAAAACACAGATCCAGAATTCACAACAGGTACTATTCTTTATAATTAGATTGCATATGTATTGATATATACTAATGCATTCCTTAAGATTATCCTTGAATGAGTTGCATGGAGATATGCATTATCCGTTGGGTCTGTATGACTGTAATATTTATGTACTTGTGTTGCTGATTTGATTGCATTATTGATGTTAATATGCTGAACCAGTACAGAACTATTATAGATTCCAGTCAGGAACATATAAGATTCAGACCAGATATGGCTGATAAGTAGAGATTTCACAGTAAGGATTCTAGATTTCGAATTCCTTTAATATCTGTGTTGTTTATGACTCGATTGATACAGAAAGGAACAGATAGTATCCTTATGTATTCAGTAGATTTACTGAAATCGAGCATAGCATTGGCAGATTTGTCAATGATATACGACTTGATTGATATTGTTCAGACAAGATTTTAGAATTGCTTTATATCAGAAAGATAGATTTCAGAATTGAATTCAGATCAGATACTGATTGTTGTTTTAGAATTCAGCACGGAATAACATTGAATGTACAGAATGCTACAGAATGAATTGGAAGAACAGTAGAAGAATATCAACCAGGAGTTACATCTGATTTAGTGTTTCTCTTTGGCATGTGTCAGTATATTCAGAGATGTTCTGATGATTCTATACTTATTATATCTAGGAGCTTCTGATATACTTGCAGTATTTGATTGATCGAATCAAATATTTGAAGATTCTATTGAATATTTTGAGAACTGTGATGATTGTATACAGAAATTATTCAGATAAGAATCCTTCTTGAAACAAATTGTATTCAGAATATGTGATATCTGAAGTTAGTATACCGATTGAGTTTGACACAGTTGAGATTATGATCAGTGGCTGATAAGATATCGATCTCACAAAGATCAGAAAGTTCAGAAATGTCAGAATTGTCAAAGATATATTTTGTCAGATTTGGCAGATGATTTTATTCAACTGTTGCTTCATAGCTGCTGAGTATTGTTATTGTTATAAATCAGTATTGGAGATATCTTATATTGGTTGGGAGCATATTTTATTTGCAGATGAGATATACCAGTTGATCAGAATGACATGAAGATATTTATCAGAAATCCTTGTTTTATGAGTTCACTGAACTCACTAGATCTGCATAGGATATTGATATTTCGTTTCTGATTTGATATTACTGTATTTTGAATCCGTATATGCTACAGATTAGTGTGAACTAGAGGGAGTATATACAGTTTCAACCGAATCAGAATTGAATTCAAGAGTTACAGTAATTCAAGAATGTGATCAGAATGTTCAGAACTTGATTGTAATATTCAGATCAGAGTAAAAAATATGTGATTTTGTGTTGCGTATGAGATTGATTATTCTGTGATGTCAGATGTGTCAGAATTGTACATCAAAGCTTGATATTGATAGTCAGAGCCGAATACCAGGTAGGTATTTCCTCTTTAATTTATATTATTAATTGATTTGTGTATATCAAATAGCTCGAATCAGAAAGAACATGTATTGTCAGAAGCTTACAGTCATGGATTCAGTGTTCAGTCTGATGATTGAGAATTTATTGTATTCGAACAAATAGTTGTGATATAGACAGATGAGATCAGTTATAACAGAATTTGTACGGAAATGTTGGCAGAAATTATACTAATATGTCTAAATCGCTAACAGAAAAGACAGGAAGATAGAAATTAAAAGATTTATTACCGAATTGTGAAGTTTTAAATAGAAATGAGAGTACATTTCTATAGCCTTCGTAATGAAATTACCGCCATTTTCTCCAGATTGAAATATGATATGATTGTGATTGACAGATTGTTCAATCTATATCTATCAATCTGTACCAGATAACGTACAAACATGACCAAAGGACACAGATCGGTGTCAGAGAAGTGGTCAGAAGGATCAGAATGTTACAGTAGATTATGTCAGATTGTGATTTTGCTTGAGTTGTATTCGTGATAGAGTATATCATGAACTCTCTCTTAGATTGTTTCACAGATTGACAGGCAGTCAGAATGTATTAGCTAGATATTAGAAGATTTTGGAACAGTTTAGTGCTGGATGTTAGCACTATACAGCTTTAGTGCTGGATGTTAGCACTAATTGTTATGACTTATTGTCACTATATGAGTTACAGCATGACAATAGCTATTAAGATAGTTCAGAATGAACAGATTTAAGAAACCAACGTCGGATGATGACGATTGGTATTGAAGCTGAAGACTGTATATGTCCTTGATTTGGGGATAAACAGATTTGATAACAACTACTGGTACTGTTTTGTTATGAACTGTGATTGGCTTATACGGATGTTGTATAACCAACATGGCAAGATTGATTTTGTCAGAGTTAGTTTAAGAAGTATTATGATAGTATACTCCATGAAGTCTTATTCCAGAGTTGAAATCAGAGGTTGATATAAGAAAGAGATTTCCGAATGGATTCATTGAGATGAGAGTTTGATTTAAACTCTATGATACATTTCTTCTAGTATATCAGAGTTGATTACTTGCGAGTTCGAGGACGAACTCAGATCTAAGAGGGGGAGAAATGTAATGCCCGAGATTTTATTACCGTAATCTGAGATTAATCTGAAATGATTTATAGATTAATCGAGACGATTATAGACAGAATGAATCCGACCGGGAAAGTCGAGGAAAGAATTGACAAAAGGTGCTAATACAAGTCCCCACGCACATGCACGACTTGAATGCGCGCACATGCGCGGAACATCCAGTAGCATTGGCGCATATGCGCGACGTAAATGGCGCACATGCGCGGGAGGGGCAGTAGGTACGACACATCATATGCGCGAGAAGTCAAAGCGCTAGTTTGCATAACTGGCGCATATGCGCGGGTTGGGCAGAATGATCGGTGCATATGCGCGACTTAAATGGCGCATATGCGCGAGTTAGCAAAATGCTGGTATGAGCTACCGACGCATATGCGCGACATTATTGGCGCATATGCGCGAAACGTGCAGCACATGCACGATTCCACTTGCCTTGCATGCACGGAATGTATATATATACATGTAAAGCTCGATTCTCCCTCAGCCAAAATCAGAAAGTTTAGGGAAAGGCTTCGTTCTTAATTTTGGAAATTGATTTCCGAGCGAACCGTCTATCCAAATTAAAATCCGACTTCAGTACTGTGTTCCTATCAACGCCGGCTACAACTGGACGTAAGTTTTGTTACGTTTAGACATGTTTTGAATTTATGATATTGTCAGAATTGAATATGATTCAGATATGGCGTTTCTGCTACCGTAGACATTATAGAATTGAAGTCAGATTAAAGAACAGACCGTTTCTGTAATTGTTATGATTTTTGGAAAGATATTGACTGAGATTCTATATCAGAATTGTGTTAGTATTCAGAGTATGAATTATATTAACACAGATTATGAAGTCCAGTATTATATTTGTGATGTTCAGATTGACGGGGTTATTCAGATTGTATTATTATGCCGTCGAAACATCAGTTGATTTAGATTAATCAGATTTAGATATGATTCAGATTTTATTGTGATATCGATGATATGAATCAGATTATATCTTGTTCAGATATTGATCAGATTGTATATTGATTTGAGTATTGATCAGAACAGATTGTGTATTGAGTTATTCATTGATAGAGGGTATTCGATATTGTCATTTCAGATTTGATATGGACAGATTTGAGTACAGGTCATCATCTTCGTCAGACCGGGACGACAAAGGTATAATTCATGTGATATTTGGGAAGACATAACTCAAATCAGATCTCATTTGAGTTTCCCAATAAAATCACATACTAGATTATTGTTATATTCTGATATGAATATTCTTTGTTTATATGCTGATATGCTACTGCTTTGTTTATAGCTTTATATGCATTGCATTTAAGATAGGGAGTCTTGACAGATCCGTCAAACTACTAGACGTTCGGTGATATCACAGCTTAGGGGAAGATTCACTCTCCTATTGTAGATGTGGATACAGATCAGACCGAAGTCTAGGAATAAGACATACCGTCACCCCGATTGGAGAGTAGGTGACAGATCGTCTTATTTACCCCGGGATCCCTAGAGTTATAGTTGAGTCGAGTCTAGACATGATTTGACTAGAACTGCATGTGCTTATAGATGTGGTTTCATAGATTATGAAACCCACGTTTATTGCTTTCAGTTATGATAGCATGTTTATGGGATTTGATTTAAATTGAATGTTTATCTGATTTGAGTTGCATGCTTATTTGATTTGATTTCAAAGATTATGAAATCTAGTATTTAGAACTTTATTCATGATAGCATGTTCTATGATATAGATTGTTTATATGCATGCTTACCATGTTTTATACTGGGATTTATTCTCACTGGAGTTATCCGGCTGTTGTCTTGTTTTGTATGTGTGCATGACAACAAGTGGGACAAGATCGGGGTCAGAAGATGATGAGAGAAGACGAGTTTAGCGTGGTGATTCCGGACTTATTGTAGAGTTGGTTAATACTTGAAATGTAGTATTTGAACCTTAGATTAGTTTGAACTAGAAGCATGTTGTACAAGACTTGTATAATTATTATACTGATTTGTATAATAGATAGATGCCATTACCTTCCGCACTTTATTTTAAAAAGAAAAAATTTTAGACCCTGTTTTATCTTAATTGACAATTAAATCCCTAAGATGATTAGTAAGAAAGATCAGTGTCCGGGTCCCCACACATATGTTGGAAAAAGATAAGAAAAAATATTGGAAGAGTTTAAAATAAATGACGAAGGAATGGAAAGCGATTGATGAAAAAAATAATATAATGATTGAAGAAAGGAAGATGAAAGAATGTTGTATGATGTGGTGATTGAAAAGAAATAAAAGATAACGTTGTTGAAAGTTGAAAAAAAAAAGCTGAAGGAAGATGAAAAAAGCTCAAGGAAGATGAAAAATGACAAGGGAATTTGGGAAAAAAATAAAAGGATGACGGATTAAGTAAGACGAAGATGAAAAAATTAGATGAAGATGATGAAATTCAATAAGAGCTGGATGACTAGAGTACGAAATTACCAGTCAGCCGTGATATAAAATTATAAGCTTGAAAAGACCTATTTATCTGATCATATTCCTCCAACATTTAGCGGAGAATGGTATGAAAGATAAGCTTATGGAGCGTTTAATGAAAAATTTAGAAAATATGAGCGCTCCTTGAACTGAAACATTTTTAAGGAATATAAGTTTTAACTTTTGCATTACACACGTCTCATTATTTTGATACTTTCTAGTGAATGTTTGACTTTTGAAGTTGCAACATAAATGAATTTTATGACTTTTGAAATGTGTTATATTTTGATTGAGTGTGACATAATTTGATAGATTGAAAAGTGTTGATTGTGTCATTTTTTATGAATCATTGATTTTTTTGTTATATTTTTGTTCTATTCTCGTTCGATGACAAACAAAAGCTAAGTGTAGGGGGGTTGATTTGAATCTTCTAAGGATTTTGGCGATTTTCTTTTGTTATATTTGTAGTTATCTGACATTTTTTCTTCCACATTTTTTGCTTATCTAGATTAATTGTGTGATAATCGAAATATTTTTGGGCGTTGTAAAATTTTATTTCATCACACACACGTATAGGATATTATTTTCGAATTATGTAAGTAGTATTAATTTCGGAAATATAGAATAACACATGGTACTCAAAATTTTTTTCCCACCAATAAATATTTTAAATTCAAAATCTAAATAATTTCAAATTTTAGGAGGGATATCAAAACAATTGGAAGGAAATATTGCACACAAGACAATTTTCTCAGCAAGGAAGCTAGCAAATTTACAGTACAGTCCAGATACATTATGAATTTGTATAGGAAAATTTTCTATGTTCAGCCATCCAGTCCAGGAGCATAATTTTTCGAAATTATACTTGAGATACACAAAATTTATTTATTATGGAATGATTTCAAGTATGGAAATGATTTATCGAAATTATGGAATAATTATCTCGAAATTTTTTGAAGGAATATCAACTGAATTATGATAAGATTTTTATCTCACCCTATAAATACCAACCAATTCCATTCGAAATTTCACACCTCAAATTTTGGAATTCTCTCTAAAGCTCTCACTAGAATTTTCGAAATTCTCCTCTATAATTTCTATCAAGTAGTGAAGTTCTGCTGCAGTTCAGTCCCGGAAATAATTTCAAACTCCCAGAGCAGAACCCCTCCACGTTTTTCTCTCCAGATCTAAGGTAAGTGAGTTTGTTTTAAAGCTATGAATTTCGTTTATATATTTTTGTTTTTTTGAAAATTCGATCGAGTGCAATTCTTTTTCTACCACTTTCTTGATATGATTATCATATAGTTTTGTGTGAGAACTGTGAGGATTAGACTGGATATGAGTGGTAATCCCAAAATGACATGTTTATGACCCTTACACAGTGAGATTGTAACCGTTATATAGCCTCGGCCCCTTAGAGGAGTAAAAATTATGAAAATTGTGTCGATATGAATCATGTTATTTGTTTTCGAAAATTATGTATATTGTTATGTATGTGCTCGAACGGCCCCCACTTGCTGAGTGACGATCATATCACTCATCCATTACTATTCCTTCCCAGATAAGCCTGAAGAACATCTCAAAGAAGAAGAGTCAGACCAGTTTTGGGGCTGGTGATTTTCAAGATCATTAGTCTAAGTTTACATTTAATTTAAGTTGTAACGCTTTCATATTAATTCCGTCGTTTTCAATTATTTCGTTGTAAAGACAATGATATTTCTTTGAAAATTATGATATAAATTAGTTTTGGATTAACTGTACAACGAGACTTGTTGTTTTCGATTGTATGATTGCTAAACAATGTCGGTGTCGACTAACCCCGATCTCTGGGTTTGATATTTAAGTGGTATCAGAGCCACAAGGTTCACAATCCACTTGAGAAAAAGGTTTACGAAAAAATTTTGGTCTAATTTTGGATCAAGGCCAATGCTATCCCCTCTGTAACGGTCCAACGAGCGATTTTCACCACTTTGTTGTGAGGTAGGGGTCAAAATCGCGAAAATATTTCGTTTAGGCCTTTGACATCGCGTTTTTTCTATTTTAGAAAAGTTCTGTAGAGCCTATTATTATTTATGTAGGAAATTTCGAGTTCGATTCCGTCGACTGTTCTAAAATCCTCGCGACATATACTTCGAATCCATTGTCTCTCTCCAAACTTTCCATTTTTGGAAAATTTCGAAAAATATATATCGCATATTTATTATCTTCTGTTCTATTTAATTGAATTTATTATGAGCCTTTCCGTTCTTTAGTTTCAGGAAATGGGTCCATCGGCTCCTTGCGACCTCCCACTCAGGCACAGGCTACCATCCGTTGGAAGGAACTTGCTCTCAAGTACAAAAAAGACCTGATCAAACGCCTTAGAGACCGACTAGTACAACAGGGGAAATAATGGGAAGCACTAGCCGTATCCAAAACAGAACAAATCGAACGGCTAAACAAGGTAGTCCATTAGTGTAAACAATTGAGGAGTGACAACATTTCTCTAAGAGACAACATAGAGTCCAGTAAGTACCGAGAGGAAAGGCTGCATAAAGACATGGAGCAATACCATACAGAATTGGACAAGGAGAAACAACAGAACGACAAGAATAAGAAGATATTGTGGGAGTCATGTGATGCAATGAATAATCTCTCAAACATCACCCACCGCTTGATCAAGCAATCTGAGGCGCTGAGGAACCAGAATCAGCATGCCAGTCAATTGCTCAATGAGGCTGATGTAGAGATAAAAAGGTTGAAGACGCAGGTGGCATGGTTCAAGGGAGAAAATACCCAGCTCATGCAGTTGATGGAGCAGATGAAAGAACAAGAGCTTGAAGAGGAAGAACCTGCAGAGATAGAGGCGGAACCCATAGAGTCCGTCGAGAATGGAGAGATAATGGATTAGAGTGTCATTTTCGTTCGCACTTTTAGTGCTAGGAGTTTCTTTCCATGTTTTGTCGTTTCTTTCATCGTCATTCACACGTTACATTTTCAGTACTACTTTTGTTATTTCATTCAGACTGCATATATTTATCTACTTTTAAGAAATCAATAAATAATGTTTTATTTATTCATTGATTTCAATTTATTTCTAGCGCAATCTATTCAACAAATTATGTCAATTCGTGCAAAAAATTCTTAGGAATTTATGAATTGTAAGAAATGGCCAGAAGACCACCTAGGAAAAATCGTAACCCCAGCTATTCCAACAACAACCGTAGAAACGAAGAGGAGAATGGACCTCTGCCAGCGTTCGACCTGAAACAAGAAAATCTGATGGCCATAGCCACTATTGTTGGCTAAAGAGTATAGAGACTAAATAGTGAACCCGAACACCAATCAACCACCTCCACCCCACTGCCAAATGGGATCAAGTTCCACTACGAATCCTTCCGCAAGAACATATGCCCAACATTCAAAGAGGACATCGATCCTGAAGTTGGCCAAACTAGGCTAAAGAGTATAGAGACTCAGCTGAGACTATTGGAAGTTCTCGAGGCACTTAAGGTGGATGTGATCGTTCTTTTCCTGGAAGACAAAGCAAGCAAGTGGTGGGAAGCAATCTCGCCAGCCATGACCGGTGCTGGAACAACAACATGGCAGCACTTCCAAGATACCTTCCTGAAGCAGTGATACGTACAAAAATTGCACTTAATTTATATAAGTATCCATATTGAATTATATTAGTTTCGAACGGAATTATAAGTTTTTTGGTTTGTTTTGATTCTCATTACAAGAATGGAGAAAGAGGGTACACGAAGCTAAGTGGACCAAGAAAACAAGAGTCTCGCACATAAGGGTACGCGCGGCAGCGCCACATCATGTGCGGCTATGCGCGCACAGATATAGCACACCGCACAGAACCTCACGTGCGGCCGTGCGAGATCACGCGCAACCGCGTGCGCAGAAGAAGGAAACCGAGCAAAACCTCGCACGCGGCCGCGCGAGATCACGCGCAACCACGCACGCCGTGCGTACAGAATTCAGATTTTGCGAATATAAAATGACGTGAAGGCTAGGTCAGGAGATACGGCCGCTTGGAGAGAAAAAAAAGGCACGATAAAACAAACACACACACGAAACAGAACGAAGCACGAAGATTGATCACGAAGACAAAGAACAACGAATATGGGTACATAGACGCCTCTTCTGATTTGTCATCTATTCTTTTGCTTCTTTATTTTATGGTGTTACGATATCTAAAACTTTGAACATGTCTTGTTTCTTTTTAGATTTCGTGATGAACTAATTTTCCATTCTAGATGATGATGTAACTTTGTGGACACGATGATTTGACGTGGTTATATTTATGATTGAATTGCGTTTGGTTTAATTGTGTTTCTTGTTTTTATTCACTGTAATTTACTGGCCTTAAATTGTGTGTTGTTTGATTAATTCTATAACTCGGGAGAGGGATCAAGATTATAGATAATTAGAGACACATCGTTGAATGTTTATATCGTTCGGAAGGCGTATAACTTTACCGAGGCTTAATGAGAACATCGTTTGCATTTATCAATGAAACTTAGATTTTTATTAGGTATGTTTGAATGGAAGTTTGATTGATACAATTTATTCGTCACTTGGGAATAAAATAAGTAAGTGTACTTGGCCACTAAATAATTGGAATTCATGAATATAAATTCAATCGGGAATAATTATCGTGGAAACTTAGTGAAATCATTACTCTAGATATTTTCTCTCGTTGATATCTCTTCATTCGGTGATTAGATTAATTATTTATTTGCAATTAAGTTTTTTTTAAAAAAACCAAACCTTTATTGATTTTTATAAATAAGTCGTGATTATTTTAATTACAAGCACTGATTTATTTTTACGTACACACTCATCGTGGGAACAATACTTTACTTACATATATATTAAAACTTGACAACTGTGCGCTTGTGAGCGGAAAATACGCAACAAGTTTTATGGCCAGTAAATTGCAGTGAATAAAAAAAGAAACACAATTAAACCAAGCAGAATTCAATCATAAAAATAATCACGTCAAATCATCGTGTCCACAAAGTTACATCATCCTTTAGAATGGAAAATTAGTTCATCACGAAATCTAAACAGAATCAACATGTTCAAAGTTTTAGACATTACAACACAATAAAATAAAGAAGCGAAAGAATATATGACAAATCAGAAGTGGCGTCTCTGTCCCCAGATTCGTCATTTTTCGTCTTCGTGATCAATCTTCGTGCTTCGTTCCGTTTCGTACCGTGTTTTTTCTCTCATGCCTTTTTTTCTCTCCAAGCGGTCGTATCTCCTGACCCGCTCTGATAAATATGGTTCAGCAGAACCAGTTTGCCAAAATCGCCATTACTGATCCTCACTTACATTTGAGGACCTTCTTGGAGATCACGGATACGGTAAAAATTAATAATGTTCCTGATGATATTACTAGATTGCGTTTGTTTCCGTTTTCCCTCAGGGACCAAGCAAGAGGATGGATCCAATCGTTTCCTTGGGAAGTATCACGACATGGCAGGAGCTGGATACATTATTTCTAGCTAATTACCTTCCCCTGCAAAGTCTGCACATTTGAATATTGAGATTAATACTTTCAGGTAGACTGATTTTGAGCAGCTTTATGAGGCGTGAGAACGATACAAGGAGCTGTTGAGAAAGTTCCTGAACCATGGTTTTGAAGACTGGGTGAAAACTGAATTATTCTACAACGGTTTAAATGGGCAAACAAGAGGAACATTGGATGCAGCGGCTGGCGGCACGATCTTTGCCAAATATCCTGAGCAAGCTTATGACTTGCTTGAGCAGATGACTATAAATAGCTACCAGTGGCCGTCTGAGAGGTCAGGAGTAAAGAGGACAACTGGAGTTTATGCTGTGGACCCTATTACGTCACTCACTGCCCAGGTATCTGCACCGACAACACAAATAATAGCTATGACTAAGGTGAGCACATCAGAGACGGAGAGTCCACCGATTGTTGCTGAAGAACCATCTCTTCCTGAAGAATCTCAGTACATCAACAATAAAAACTTTGGTGGCTATGGAGGATATCGAGGAAACCCTCCCCTAATACTTATCAACCTAGTTTAAGAAACCACAAAAAGTTTTCATATGCAAATAATAATAATGTGTTGAATCCTCCACCGGGGTTCAATACATCAAAGGGGGAAGGAAAGCCTTCATTAGAGGACTTAGTGGGAACGTTTGTTGCTGAATCTAGAAAAAAGATGGCGAGGACTGAGTCTCCTCTTGACAATATGGAGACTCACATAGGAAATATGGGTGCCACGATGAATCTTTGGAGACAAAAATTGGACAGTTGGCCAACGCATTGAAAGATCAAAATAGAGGTCAATTCCCAAATAATACTGAAGTGAATCCAAAGGAGCAATGCAAAGCTATAACTTTATTGGTGGTAATCATGTTAATAAAGCTTTATGTGATCTTGGAGCGAGTATTAATCTTATTCCATTTTCTATTTATAGGGACTTGGAGCTTGGGGAGGTAAAATCAACCACTATAACTTTGCAACTTGCAGATAGGTCACTCACCTATCCTCGTGGAATTGTTGAAGATGTTTTGGTAAAGATTGACAAGTTTATCTTCCGTACTGATTTTGTAATACTTGATATGGAGGAAGATCAATATGATCCATTGATTTTTGGGCGACCTTTCTTAGCCACTAGAAAAGCATTGATAGATGTACACAAAGGAGAAATCACCTTGAGAGTTGGTGGGGAAGCTATGATATTCAACATATATAAAGCTATTAAAGGTAACTACGAGGTGAGTACTTGTAAAAGCATTGATATAATTGACTCTTGTGTTGTTGATATTGGTATAGGTCATACAGTAGAAGATCCATTAGAAAGATGCCTTTATTGTACTGTCGATAGAGTTGATGATGAAGATTGGGAATTGAGAGAACAACTTTTAGCTCTTGAGGAGTTGCCAAAGGTGAAGGAAGCGGCACAAGAGAAGTTGGAAGAAGAAAAGTCAGAGATAATACCTTCATCCCCTGTTTTGAAGGAATTGCCAAGCCATCTTTTCTATGCTTTCTTGGGTGAGAAGTCGACATATCCGGTAATTATCTCTTCCTCTCTTACTTTAGATGAAAAAGAAAAATTGTTGAGAGTGTTGAGGATATTCAAAACTGCATTTGGGTGGTCGATTTCTCAGAGGAGGCTAAATCCAGCGATGAAGGAGGTAGTGAAAAATGAAGTGTTGAAATTGTTAAATGCTGGAATTATATCTGTTATTTCTGACGACAGTTGCGTGTCTCTTGTGCAAGTAGTGCCTAAAAAGGGTGGAATGACTGTGGTAATAATGAAAATTATGAACTAGTATTTACTCGTACCGTGAGTGGATGGCGAGTATGTATTGATTATAGGAAGTTGAACAATGTCACACGTAAAGATCATTTTCCATTACCTTTTATTGATCAAATGCTTGATAGACTTGCTGGTTATTGTCACTACTGCTTTTTAGATGGTTATTCAGGTTATAAACAGATTGCTATAGCACCAGAGGATCAATAGAAGACAACATTCAATGGCATGTTTCCTTTTAGGAGAATGCCTTTTGGGCTATGCAATGCACCAGCTACTTTTCAGAAGTGTATGATTGCCATATTTACAGACATGATGGAAAGTCTTCATCGATGATTTCTCGGTATTTGGCTCTTCATTTGATCACTATTTACACAACATTTCCCTCGTTTTGCAGATATGTCAAGAAAAAAACCTAGTTCTTAATTAGGAGAAGTGTTATTTTATGGTCCAAGAGAGTATTGTTCTTGGACATAAAGTGTCTTCTAAAGGATTAGAGGTAGACAGAGCCAAAGTGGTTGCAATTGAAAAGCTTCTACTACCAAAGAACATCAAAGGGATAAGAAGTTTCTTAGGACACGCCGGGTTTTATAGTAGATTTATCAAAGATTTTTCTAAGATTACCAAACCTTTGTGTAATTTGCTTGAAAAAGAATCCACTTTTTTTTATGATGATTGTTTGCAGGCATTTGAGAAGATCAAGAACGCATTGGTGAATCACCCATCATGATAGTGCCAGATTGGAAGGATCCCTTCGAGTTGATGTGAAATGCTAGTGATTATGCAGTAGGTGTGGTGTTGGGCCACATGCGTGATAAATTTTTTAGATCAATCTATTATGCAAGTCGAACCATGGATGCTGCACAGCAAAATTACAAAACTACTGAAAAGAAGATGCTTGCAGTAGTGTTTGCATTTGACAAGTTTGGACCATACTTGGTTGGCACAAAGGTAATTGTTTTCACTGACCATGTAGCTATTCGATACCTATTTGCCAAGAAGGATGTAAAAACACGCTAGATAAGGTGGATTTATTGCTCTAAGAGTTTGATTTTGAAGTGAATGATAAGAAGGGGTGTGAAAATCAAGTGGCCGACCACTGTTCACGAATCGAACTTGAAGATAAAAAAGATGAAGGAACCATAAAAGAAGCATTTCCAGATTAACAGCTGTTTGAGGTAAATTCTATACTCCCTTGGTTTGCCGATATAGCTAATTTCTCGTCTTGTGGTACTCTCCTTCCAGATTTGACTTATCATCAAAATAAGAAATTACTTCACGATGAAAATTTTTACCTATGGGATGATCCATAGATCTTCAAGAGATGTGCTGATCAGATGATTAAAAGATACGTAGCGAAGGATGAAGCGAAAGTTATTCTTGAACAATGCCACTCTTCACCATATGGTGACCACTTTAGAGCATCAAGAACAACAGAAAAGGTATTACAGTCTGGTTTTTATTGGCCTACTTTGTTTAAAGATAGTTATACCTTAGCCAATTCATGTGATAGATGCAAAAGAGTTGGCAATATTTCTAGACGCCATGAGTTTCCATGACCAATATTTTGGAAGTGGAATTTTTTGATGTTTGGGGTATTGACTTCATGGGGACCATCCCCATATTCTTTTGGCCAATCTTATATTTTGCTTGCTGTGGATTATGTGTCAAAATGGGTAGAAGCAATTGCCACCAATACTAACAATGCTGAGTGGTTGCTAAGTTTTTGACAAGAACATCTTCACAAGATTTGGGACACCAAGAGCCATAATTAGTGATGAAGGCACACATTTTTTTAATAAAATCTTTAACTCACTTTTGGCTAAATATGATTTAAAGCATAAAGTGACGCTGACATACCACCCACAAGCAAATGGACAAGCCGAAGTATCCAGTTAGGAGATTAAGCAGATATTAAGAAAACAGTGAAGATAAACCGGAAGGATTGGGCACTGAAGCTGGATGATGCCTTATGGGCGTACAAAACTGCATACAAGACACATATTGGGATGTCACCCTATAGGTTGGTCTTTTTTTAGGCCTGTCACTTACCACTGGAATTGGAACACAGAGCTTTTTGGGTCGTGAAAAAGCTCAACTTTGACATGGAAGCATCTATTGAGCAACGGCTATTGCAATTGAATGAGATGGAGGAATTCATAAATGAGGCTTATGAGAACACAAAGATCTACAAGAAGAAGACCAAGAAGTGGCACGACAACCATATCTTACACAAGAATTTCGAGCCCGGACAACAAGCACTGTTGTTCAATTCACGCCTCAAACTATTTCCTATTAAGCTAAAATCATGATGGTCAGGGCATTTTACAATAGAATCAGTCCGACCATATGGAGCCATTGAGCTAAATTGCAATGACGGAAGAACGTTTAAAGTAAATGGACAACAAATCAAGCATTATTATGAGACTGAAGTAAGGCATGTTGACAACATTCCTTTGGGCGTATTAACTTGATTTCGACTGGTGGCAGTCGGGATGACGACGTTAAACCAAGCGCTTGTTGGGAGGCAACCCAACCAGTATCTTTTATAGCTTTCGTTTTCTTTATTTGCTTTTATTTTATTTTGTTATATATTAAATGATGTGACTGTTTGTCACATTAATTTCTGTAATTCAACGAATAGTATTTTGAAACATGGACCCACATAATCCATGAATTCTATACATACGTTTTTTACCACACGTACACATGTTTTCAATTCAAATTTTCCTGGACTACACGTGTCCAATAATTTGAACAGTCACTTACATTAGTACTATACCGGCTACAATTCAGTTTTTCTTCTTACACGCACATTCAAGCATTCAGAGAAAATTTCTACTCAAAGCATATTATTTTTTCGCATATTTCACTCAATCAAATGGCGAATAAAATCCTAGCTCACGTCATGAACGCTATGGAAATCAGTTTTGAATCAGTTATGACAGTAGCAGATGAAGCTGTGAAGAACATCGTCATCAAACTGGAAGAAGCCGGATTGAAACAATTTCTAGCATTATCTTCCCAAGAAATCTATGTCAAAGAGGTTCAAGAACTCTATGCCAGCGGCTATGTCACTACAACTGGCACTATCGCAGCTACTATAAATGGCCAGTTGCTGATCATTGAAGAGGACTTCTTCTGCAACCTTTTTGAACTGCCTACTGATGGGCTTGTTAACCTTTCTGAAGTCAAGACATCTGATGTTGAAGAGATGCAAACCTTACTCCTTGCGGATGGTCGGAAAATCAAAGTTTTCGATCCAAAGAAGGAACTGAAGCCAGAGGTGCAACTACTGGCAGATATAGTAGCAAAGGGGCTTTTGACAAAGACTGGATCCTTTGCTGCACTCACTCTTGAGAAGTTTCAAGCCATGACTGCTGTTATGGCAGGACGGAAACTGCACGGGAAGAACTTGATTTTCAACATTCTGAGGAATTTTTTCCAATCGTCCAAGTAGTCAAAGGGCTTTGCGGTGCAACTCAGCCATGTGCTGAAAGTAAAAGGGAAGGTAATTGATGGTTCTGAAAAGTTATCAAAGATAAAATATTCAATGCTAAGAATGTCCAGCCACCTAAGAAGAAACCGGACATGTCACCTGAGCAGTTCTTGAATGTCAAGCAGGAGATTGGGACGTAGAAGGCCCCCAAATCAGTTCAGAAAATGAAGACCCTCCAGAAGAAGACAATCGAGCGCAAGCTGATTGTCAGTGAAACTGGCTCAAAAAAGACTTCATCTCCCAAGGTCGTCAAGAAGCCATGAACCTTGAAGACAAAGGCTGCTGCTGCAGTTGGGATCATTCCAACTGAAAGATGGATGCATTCAGGAGCTCAACAGCCTATCAAGGCTATTCCACTGAAACCTATTCCAACTGAACCCTCAACTGTGGATCAGTTGCCTCTATCCACCATTCTACCGTCACCGAATCTGGTAACAAGAAGAAGCTTGCTGGAGTCAAGGCTCCATTGATCACTATTTCTGGATACACTGCCCTATCTACTGCCAGACCTAAGGGAATAGTGAAAGAGAAAAGATTGATGCAAATACATCAGGGTTAAGCATTCATCATGCCTTGACTGACTCTAAAGGCAAAGGAAAATTGCAAGAAGAGCTCAGGCCAATCAATGCCATCCAAACTCACATTGATTTTATTTGAGAAGAGATCAATTAATTTGCAGTGAACAAGCTCGAAGCCTACAATGAATGGGTGAAGTTCAGAACTGAAGTTTTTTCTAAACAGCTTCTGAAGAATTCTAACTGAAGAAGTTTATTGATCTGGAGACTGTCATTCTAAGGGAAGTCAAGGCTTCTACAATTGTTCAAGCTCTGGAGAGAAAGAATTAAATTTTCAATCAACTGAGAGCTAAGAAGGTACAAAATATAGTTGCTGAATTGCGAATGCATTTTGATCCTACAAGTCCAACTGCATTCAATGATACAATTGTGAATAATCAACTGGACTCGGATCTTTTCGCATTACAGTTAGAGATAAAAAAACTGGGAAATGGATCAAGAACTGATCATTCCAGCGGCTTCCCAAGATTTATCAACTGAAGAAGACCCAGCTGAACAGTCAGTTCAATAGCCACCCAAAGACTCAGCCACTGAAACTACTCAACAGGAAACTGAACCTTCCAGAATAGTTGCTCAACCTACTCCCTCTTAAACTGCTAATCCAACGCCTTATTCTGAAGCTGAATTATCACTGGACAATCTTGATGAGGTCATCAAATCAGTAACCTCTGACATTCAGCTAAAAACATCGAAATCAATTGAATATTTTGTTTTATCTGAGGAACCAGCAGACCAGCCAACTGTTACTGAAGAACAAGCTGATCCTATTATTGTTGATAATCCAGCTGATCAAGCTGTTAGTTTTAAAGAACGGGCCGAGAAGGCCATTTGTGAAGAAACTGAAGAGCCAGTTCAGTCACCAATTGTAACTGAACAAGAAGTTTTGAAACAAGGTGAAGAGGCTCAGCTGCACTCAGTCTCAACTGAAGAAGTGCCAACTGAAGAGCCATTTCATCAACCAACTGAAGAACCAGTTATTCAATCAACTGAAGAACCTTCTACTACTTCTTTTCTTCCAACTGTCTCTTCTCCTCCCAGGGAACTTACAACTGAAAATATTTCAGAAATATTGGCGCATGAAACAGAATTAACTGACGGTGCGATGATTGTATTTACTCAATAGGAAAGGGAACAAATTCTATAATCTTCCGAAGCCGTGTCTCTTAGGATTTCAGACACTGATGCCCTATTTGAAGAACTTCAAACTGTTCAGTCCAACCTCATCAGTATGATGCAAGCTATTTCTGCAATTCAATCAACTCAGCTTGCACACACTTTGAAGCTCAACTCGAACAATTAGTTTACCTCGAACAGACTGAATCAACTCAACCAGAGTGTGACTTATCTATATCTCCAGATGGAAGAAATCAAGAAAGATAGCATGTCTACTGAATCCCACTTCCAAACTCAAGCATTAGTCGGCAAGACGCTTTGACTTTCTGTAGAACACAGTCACTAAAAAGATTGATATGCTGTAGAACATTGTGATGAAGGATGTATCAGATATTGCAGCAGATGTCCGAATATTATCAAAAAAAGTGGATGTGCTTGACCAAAAAGGGGAAATAAGAGAAACAGAAGAAGACAAAGGTAACAAAGAGAAGAAGATATGAAGATCAACTGACTTAAATTAATTGTTGAATATTTTTTATTCTTTATTCTTTGTACGAATCTGTACATAGATTAGTTCCTGATTTTCATTCTTTGTACGAATCTGTACATTAGAAGAATTATTTTATCGACAATGAATTCTAAGATTATTTTAAGTTCAGTTGATCAGTTCATACTTTACAAGTTTTGTCAAACACCAGAAATTGGGAAATTGTTGGAAACTTAATTTCGGTGGTTTGACAAACTATGTGTTTAAATTTATTGGACTAACTGATCAAGAACAGACAGTTGCCTAACTAAAGATTAATGCACAGTTTATCGAAGGCAATTGAAACCAGCTGAACTGAACTTACGAAGACAACTGACTGATCAGTTGGAAACTGATCAGTTGGTATATTCAGTTGAGAGCTTATCAGCGTTTACTTATCAGCTGATCATTCAGCTAAACACGTCATCAGTTGATGACATTCAACCAACAACAGTTCAAAGCAGACTACAACTCGTAGTGAAACGCCGTATTTCAGGCTTACAGTGTACAAATGTCAGAAGAATATTGACGTGGCAATCAACGATATAATGATTCAAATATATTTAATGTTATCATTGAAGAGAAGCCTATAAATAGGTGAGAAGAGCAGTTGAGGAACAACACTCTCAATCTCATCGATCTATCTATTCTCAAGCTTGTTGTTACCCTGCTGAATTTATAGCTCTCACTCAAGAATCAAAAGCTCACACTCAATACCGAGCGTCATCCGTAGTTATTTTTCTACGCTCGAGGTTACCGTTTCTTCTACTTGTCATTGTTTGGGTTAATTTTAGCAATCGAGCAAATTTTGGGTACGATTTTGTTCTATATTTGTTGAAAGTGTGGGATAAAATTGTAATATCATGCCTAGAAAGATTTCAAAATACGTGGCTTCCTCTTCTCGTTCCTATGATGCCAACAAATTGTGGAACGAGAAAGCCTTCAAAGTTTATGAGAGCACTTTGTCTAGGCCCATTATTAAAGAAAGAGGGCTAGATCTCACCACCCATAACTGTGTCATAATCTAAGAAATTGAGTAAAGGGGGTGGTTGGAGATAGCCAAGTCACCGCCAAATGCAGTTATATCGATAGTCCGCGAGTTTATGCCAATTTTAGAATCAAACATGAGGACTACAGGGTCTTGGTGCGAGGGAAATTGGTCTCTTTTGCCTCGGAAACCATAAATTCAATCTATAATCTGCCAAGCTTTGATAACGATGAGTATGAACAATTTATTACTGGCACTGTAGATTATGGTGTCATTATCAGAGAATTGTGCATCGAAGGTGCAGAGTGGCGATTGAATCAAGTCTCTCCGGTTACTCTAAAAAAAATCTGAATTTCTCCGTAACCCAAGACGTTGGGCCTCGTTCATCATATCGAGAATCATGACATCCTCACATCAAAAAAAAATTACAAAAGATTAAGTGGCATTGATTTACGCCATCATGACGGAGAAGACATTGGATCTTTGGAAGATAATTAATGGTTCAATTATGCGTTCTGGTGAGGGACTAATGACCATCAGCCTCCCTTGTCCACATACTATCACTACATTTTGTCTTCATGCTGGTGTGCCATTGGCCGCAGATGAACAAGTTTTAAAAGCCAAGGGACTAATCACTGTTGTTACTAGCCACATCTGGCGCCGAGCACGAGAGTTAGAACGACAAGAAGCTTACAACCAGCGGGACAGAGAACGCCAAGAACCACCACCACCACCATCGATCCCTCGAGCCAGTCTGAGAGACAGGGTGTTCCAAATGGAACATGATATGCAGACCCAGCGCCAAGGGTTGGCCGAGCACCGACACACTACTAATGCTTTCATGTCATATATGATGGACTTCACGTCGGTGCTAGCTTAGTTTTTTCCACCTATTGGGCCCGATGATGCTCCTTTTCCACCACCACCAGCTTGGCTACCACAGTACCCACCACCAGACAGACCCCCACCACAGCCCATGGAAGAGGACGCTGAAGATGCCGCGGATGACGACTGGGGCAACGAGTTCTGACACTCGTGCGAGAAGTATGTGTTGTCACGCGCTTTTGAGTTATACATTGAAGACAATGCATACTGTAAGTTTGGGGCGTGTGAATTTGAATCTGCTTGCTTTTCTTGTTAGAAGTAGTATTTGATTATTAGAGTTAAGTTATTGCTTCCTGCAGTAGTTAATTCGTTCTTATTTTCGTAAGGAGTTTATATGGGTTTTTTTTAAAATAATTTATTGCATGCTAGAATTGTTAGAAAGAGTCATGGATACGTCATTGTGTGGCCGATGATGAAAATGAAATCATTATTTTAATGAATATATGTATTCATTATAAATTGGGAGTCACAAATATTTTTGCACGGTCATGTTTGTTGATACTATCGATGCTTAGAGACAATTTACGTACCTGTGGAGCTAAATAGACAATAGAGATCTGAATTTTAGTAATTCTCACATGACATTAACTGACACCTTTGCAAACACAGAAATGACCTACGCAATCTTTCTCAATGTCTTTGGGCCTGTTTTCATTGCTTATTATCGATTGTTATCCCATTGAGCCTCGAGTTGATTGATATGCTTAAATTTTTTGTGCACCTATTTCATATATCATTCTAGTCAAATAATGCATGTGATGGGTTTGTATGAGATAATTAATGGATTAAAAGGTAATCTAGAACTTGCTTGAACACTTTTGGAGGCGAAATACGGATAATATGAGACATAAGAATGATTTAGGCAATCTTTTGAACTGTTTAAGCCTTTGAGCCTACCTAATAAACATGAAATATCCCTAGTGTCCAATTTTGAGCCTGCTAAAATCAAGTGGTGTGTGTCAATGACATACAATTAGCCCCCACTTGTATCTGTTCTACATCCCACAACAACTACATAATCTTATATACTTATTGTCCTACCTAATTTTGAGAGAAAAAATATCATTGGTGTTGTAATGATTCAAATACTCCTTGAAAAAAAAACTTAAATGTGCAAAAAGAGTCGAAAAAAAGAAAAAGAAAAAGTTAAACAATCAAAGAAATGAATAAAAAAGTGGTGAAAAAGAAAATTATGGGAAATTGAGGGTATGATTGGGAAGAAAACAATAAAATGATGGTGAATGAAATGAGAGTGAAAATGAGGAAAATTCGATTATTTCTCTCAAATTTTGATTTTCATACCTTTTATTGTAGCCATGAGCCATAGGCTAACGTTACAAGCCTAAAAGACCTATTAACCTTGTCAAATATATCCAATATACTAGTGGAGAAAAGTTGTTCAAGTCCAGCCTATGGATGCATGAGAAACTTGTTAACAAGTATGAACTTTAATCAATTGCATGTGAGCATCTCATTGTGTGAAATCAATTTTTGGTATACGTGTGTTGAATATTTTACGAGCCAAATAATCATCAATAAAGTCCTTTGGGATCTGTGTAAGTGAATTTGTACATTGATGAAGTGTGGTTTGAACTGAACTGAAGATCTCTTGAGTTTATAAGGATAGTGAGTGTTGTAAATCTATTTGAGCATCTGACTGGGTAAATGAGAATTGACATATCACACACGCACGTGACTCTTGAGTAATCGCGAATTACATGAGAATAGATGAGTCGGAGGCCAATATCACTTTTTGCATATCCATGACTATAGTCGTTAGTGTTAACTCTTCTTTGAAGCGTATTTTCATTGTTATTTTGCTCGAAACTAGCAAAAGTTCAAGTGTGGAGGGTTTGATAAGGGCAAGAATTGCACTTAATTTATATAATAATCCATATTGAATTATGTTAGTTTCGAACAAAATAATGAATTTTTTGGTTTGTTTTGATTGTCATTACCGGAATGGAGAAAGAGGGTACATGAAGCCAAGTGGACCAAGAAAACAAGAGTCTCGCACAGAAGGGTGCGCGCGGCCGAGCCACATCACGCGTGACCGTGCACGCACAAATATAGCACACCACACAGAACCTCGCCCGCGGCAGCGCGAGATCACACGCAACTGCATGCACAGAAGAATGATAACGAACAGAACCTCGCACGCGGCCGCGCGAGATCATGTGCAACCGCGCGCGCCGTGCGTACAGAATTCAAATTTCGCGAACATAAAATTACATGGAGGCTAGGTCAGGAGATACGACCACTTGGAGAGAAAAAAAGGCACGAGAGAACAAACACACGCACGAAACGGAACGAAGCACAAAGATTGATCATGAAGACGAAGAACGACAAATCCGGGGACAGAGACGTCACTTCTGATTTGTCATCTATTCTTTCGCTTCTTTATTTTATTGTGTTGCGATGTCTAAAACTTTGAACATGTCTTGTTTCTGTTTAGATTTCGTGATGAACTAATTTTCCATTCTAGAGGATGATTTAACTTTGTGGACACGATGATTTGACGTGGTTATTTTTATGATTGAATTCTATTTGGTTTAATTGTGTTTCTTGTTTTTATTCACTGCAATTTACTGGACTTAAATTGTGTATTGCTTTTTAAATTTTACAACTCGGTAGAGAGATTAGGATTATAGATCATTAGAGACACATCGTTGAATGTTTATATCGTTCGGAAGGCGTATAACTTTAGCGAGGCTTAATGAGAACATTGTTTGCATTTATCAATGAAACCTAGATTTTTATTAGGAATGCTTGAATCGAAGTTTGATCGATACAATTTATTCGTCACTTGGGAATAAAATAATTAAGTGTTCTTGGCCATTAAATAATTGGAATTCATGAATATAAATACAACCGGGAATAATTATCGTGGAAACTTAGTGAAATCAGTCCTCTAGATATTTTCTCTCGTTGATATCTCTTCATTCGGTGATTAGATTAATTATTTGTTTGCAATTTTTTTTAGAAAAATCAAACTTTTATTGATTTTTCTAAATAAAGTTGTGACTATTTTAATTACAAGCACTGATTTATTTTTTCATACACACTCCTCGTGGGAACGATACTTTACTTACATATATTAAAACTTGACAACTGTGCGCTTGCGAGTGGAAAATATGTATTATCCAACCGAGGTTAGATTGCAATTCAATGAGTTTGAAAATTTAAATCAAGCCCTAGATACGTCAGTTGTGGAATACACCTCCCAGTTCAATGCCCTTGGATCATATGCTCCGGCAATCATGATAGATGAAGTCATGAAATTACACCACTTCAAGAAAGGATTGAACAGCTGAATCCAATTGGCTTTAGCATTCTACTGGCCAGCCAATTTTTTAGAAGTAATGGGCGCGGTTATCCTTGCCAAAACTGACATCCGTCAAAGAGAAGGGGAAAACAGAAATAAACGTCCTCTTATCGGCCAATCTTCCCAGGGAGGATAGAAGTTCAAAAATCCCAATCATTCAGGTGGACCTTTCACAGGGCAATTCCCTGCCACGAACTATCAAGGACCCAGGAGATGCCCAAAATGCCATTTCAGAAACATCGGGGAGTGCTGAAGAGCCAACGGCTTGTGCTTCGTATTTAAGAAACTGGGGCACTGAATTTCAGAGTGTCTTAACACCAACAAACGAGTAACATGGCCAACAAAGGAACTAGGCCAAACATAGGAGCGGACTCTAGCAAGCCAAAGGAGAAAAAACGTAATGCCAGGGTTTTTTCCATGACACAGGAAGAGGCAGACGACGCCAATGAAGTCGTATCAGGTACCATCCTAATTCAAAAAGTACCTGCTTATGTGTTATTTGACTGTGGTATGCACTCTTTTATGTCTAAGAGATTTGCTAAGAAGTTAAGACGTAAGCAAGAAAAACTAATCGATCCCTTTCAAATAGCCACACCTTCAAGTAAGTCCATCTAAACTCGTGAAATTCACAGAGATTGTAAAATCAGTATCGGTGATCAAACCTTCGGTGCCAACTTGATAAATTTTATTATTGCCGATTTGCGACATCATTTTATGGGATATAATGGCTAGCAAGAAACAATGCGATAGTAAACTGTAAATGAAAGAGAGTTAGTAAATGAAAGATAGTAAACTGTAAATGAAAGAGGTCGTGTATTATGCTAAATCCAATGAACGAAAGACACTCATTTCCGCTTCCCAAGCCTGAAAATCCATGAAATCCAGAGAAGATATCTACCTAGCGATGCCCAGCGAAGTAAAAGGGGAAGTTGAACTCAAATTGGAAGACATCCCGATAATGCGAGAGTTCTCAAATGTTTTTCCAGAAGAACTCTCTGGGACAGTCCTGGACCTCGAAGTCGAGTTCGAAATCAACCTGATTCTCGGTGTTTTACCAATTTCTAAGGTATCTTATAGAATGACATTAGTCTAACTCAAGGAGATAAAGGAACAACTCCAAAAATTGCTAGATAAAAGGCAAATTCGACCTAGTGTGTCCCTATGGGGAGCTCCAGTTCTCTTCGTAAAGAAGAAAGATGGAAGTATGAGGTAAGGCATCGACTATAGAGAGCTAAAAAAGATCGTAGTCAGGAACATGTACTCGTACAGAGGATATACGACCTGTTTGACCAGCTTAAGGGAGCCGGAATCTTTTCTAATCTGGATCTGAGGACGGGCTACCACCAGTTGAAGGTCAGAGCTGAAGATATCCCTAAAATAGCCTTTCAGACAAGGTATGAGCATTATGAATTCACCGTGATGCATTTTGGTCTGACGAACGCGCCGGCAGAATTCATGGACCCGATGAAAAGAGTTTTCAAGCCATTCCTGGATCGATTCATAGTAGTCTTCATCGACGACATCCTCGTCTATTCCCCCAAGGAGATAAGTCACGGAGAGAACCTCCACCTTGCTCAGCAAACCTTAAGAGAAAATGAGCTCTATGCTAAGTTCAACAAATGTGAATTCAGGCAGAAAATATATTCTATTTAGGACATGTGATCTCAAAAGCAGGAGTGTTAGTGGACCCAAGCAAGGTGGAGGCAATTACAGATTGGTCTAGACCTAAGAACACCACCGACATTAGAAGTTTTCTTGGATTGGCCGCTTAGTACCGGAAGTTTGTGAAAGGATTCTCCTCGATAGACATACCACTAAAAAAATTCACACAGAAAAATTCCAAGTTTAATTGGACTGAAAGTTGTGAGAAGAGTTTCCAGACATTGAAAGAGAAGCTTGCATCCACGCTTGTGTTGATCTTGCCTGCGGAGAATAAGGATTTCACCATCTACAGTGACACATCTAAGAAATGTTTGGTATGCATACTCACGCAAGAAGGGAGGGTGATCGCAATATGCGTCAAGGCAGTTGAAACCGCACGAGCAGAACTACACTACACATGATCTGGAGCTAGCAGAATTTGTCTTTGCCTTAAAAATTTTGAGGCACTACCTCTATGGCGTCAAATATGAAATCTTCACAGACCATCAGAGCATCAAATACGTGTTCACCCAAAAGGAACTAAATATGAGGAAAAGGCAATGGACCGAACTCCTGAAGGATTACGATTTGACCATAATCTACCATCTAGGTAAAGCAAACAAGGTGGTTGACGCGTTAATTCGGAAGAGCACAAGTAAGGTGACCTTCGCTTCCCTCTCGGTTTAGCCATGTCTGCAAGAAACCGTAAAGTTAAATCAAGATCGAGATCCGGTGCTGAACAAAATTAAGGACCAAGTCAGAGAAGGGAATTCTTAAGATCTTCAGATCGACAAAAAAAGAATCATATGGATGAAAGTACGACTGTTCATAACCGACAGCGATAACCTTCGCCATTAGGTAATGATAGAAGCACACAAGTAAAAATTCTCAGTTCATCCAGGCAGTACGAGAATATACAGATACCTCAAGAATAAATTTTTGGAGGACTTTCATGAAAAAGGATGTAGCTGAATTTGTCTCCAAATGTCGAGTATGTCAGCAAGTCAAAGCAGAGCACCAACGACCTAGAGGATTGCTGCAACCTTTGCAAAACCTCGAGTGGACATGAGAGCATATTTCTATGGACTTTGTGGTAGGATTACCAAAGTCAAGGCAAAGTCATGACGGGACATGAGTAATCAAGACTCGGTTTTTGAGACCCAAAATTTTATCCAAAATCGTTTCAAACATTTTTTCTCAAACTTTTGCATAACCTACACATGTTTTTCATACAATATACATCAAATTATTTACTATGACAAGATCGATGCAAAAATAAAAAAATATACATGTCTTTGATCTTCAAAATTCAAGATACGACGATTAACGAAGCGATGCGATGCGGGAAGCGATCCAGGCGACTTGAGACACGATTTTTGCTGCTAAAATAAACGTGTGGTTGCTGAAATAATTTTAAGGGGATGGTGCTGCTGGACAAAGAATTAAGAACTCTACCAATTCTCTCCAAAAAGAAATGAAAGGGTGCAAGAGATGTGTGTGCATAGGCCAAGTATGTGTATGTGTATATGTGCATGTGTGTGTGAGTGGATAAAGTGTGCGTGTTAAAGGGTTAGTGGGAATTAAGGGGTTTAATTAATAATTAACTTGCTAATTAAGGATACTAACTCACTATTAACTTTACTGAAAAATCTCATAATTTAGAATAAAATACTCAAGTGATAAACTTTGAAACTTTAAAATCTTAAAAATCACATAATAATTAAATTAGGCTTTAAAATGTTTAAAACTTCATAAATCATTTAAAATATCAAATTCTTGACATGGAACAAAATACCACATTTTACAAATTGCCAAAATTGTCACTGATCTCTTTTCGCCGATCCAGCATCAAATAATCGCCTGAAACATAAAAATCAAGAAAACATTTTAACGCGCATCACATAAACTTGTAATAATTCAAATTAATGCAATTTTATAAATCATGCGTCGCTAAAATCATTTTAAAATTAAATAAATAAGTAACAATTTAAATGAATGCATAGATTTTACGTGTACTGCTTTCGGGCTCTACTGTCTCACCAATCTTTATCTGTAATATGGTCAACCCTACCGATATTCACAATAAAATGTAATACTCTTAGTATAAAAAGTAATACTTTTCATGGATAACCCAAATAAGAGATACGTCTTACAAAATATGAACCGGCGTCTCATACAAGTTTTTGCATTTACTCTAATGAAAATTAATTATCAAACAATAATTATTTGATTTAAAGGTGCAGTGAAAAAAAGGTTTAAAATGGATCTCAAGGCCTAGAAAAATTTCGACATGACATCCCCGTAAATAGGACATCAGAAAAACTCAAACATCAGTTTATATCAAAATATACTATGAATAGAGTCATTTAAAACAAAAACGAAGTCAAACAACCTATAGCCTCACTGCCAGGACTAAGCAGAAATTAAAACATATCAAGTAGTCACCAGATCATAAGAACCACATAGTCGACTTAGAACATCACAAAACAACTAAATATCACTATAGATACACGAGGCATCTCCCCAGCAAATAAACTACAGCACAAGACTGAAACAAACTTCAAAACATACATATAGACTAACTGGGAGACTCCACTAAACAGAACCAAGCAATTCAACCTCAATCCCGAGCTCCACTGGCGAAACTTTGGCCTGATGCTACAAAAAGACTCAGGATATCTACCATGGTGTCCAATAGCAACCATAGCAGCCCCCCAAGAAACAACTAAGGTTAGGATTCTGGTATGAAACAGTTCAACAATAATAACAATAAACATAAATAATGTATCATCATATAATAAAATGTAATATGCAATACATGAACGACTCAACGATAATCGGGATAACATGAGCCAATAAACAATACGATAACAACTGGAATAATGCTCGTACAACAACACAAGGGAGCTATATAGTCATGCATCTAAACCGCCCTACCCAAGTATGCGAGGTATGCCAGGTTGTGCTGAATAACACCCCTGACTCGGCCTCCATACTGCTGATACAGTACAACATGATGACACAACAGAACGAACTAGATGACACAATCCTAGTGCTCACCTCAAAAGGCTGCATTAACCACGAGATAGTTCAATCATATCTATGGTCTCATGTGTATTAACGTAAATAGGCCTATCAGCCACACTATGATCCCAAGATAAACAATAGTATCAGATAACAATGGATATCAACAACGAGCTAACAAGAACGATAGGGCTTAACATGAATGTCATAACAGTATGCTCTATGCTAAATACCAATAATATGTCACAATAATAAACATATACCACAACGAAGACATTTAACAACTTATAACAGTCAACAAGTCATAGATACTCTTAGTGCAACACAGAATGACAATTGAAACATAATTAATGTTTTACCGTTGAATGTTATTGAGCTGTAACATACCTATACCAAATTGACAACTCTAAAGATCAACTTTACTTCAAAAATCCTCGGCCTAAACAAAACAACAATAAGCCGATCATGAAAACTACATTCTATTCCGATGTCTGATTTGGCACTAAAGAGCATAAAATTCATATATCGCTCTATATTAACTCAAATCAATATCCGCCAATTGGAAATGAAAAGAAAAACCCCAATTATCTAAGTTTTCCAGTTGAATCCATATTCAAATTCGCAATCATTTGAAACCAACATTACATTGAACTCAAGATATCAAATCTGCTCTCTAAAAAAATCCATCCACTGAGCAGTTTCAGTAAAACGAGCACAACTCTCTCCATTCTTGATAGAATCTAATGATTCTGGTACCATTTCAAAGATAACTCGTAGATCTACAACTTTCATTGAACCAAAATTCCAAATTCCAAATGCACAGAGGTCATATTCTCAAATTACTGAAGCGTTTCTGCACAGCTCAATTGCAGAATTCGATTTTGACATATTTTGATAGAAAAATCATATAAAATCATTTTTAAATCGAAATCCCATTTTTTCAGTGGTTATGAATAGGTAACTTAAAGTACTACAAAGTTTGTTTAGGTCATTTCTACAAATTCAAGTTGTAAAAATCACAGCAACAGAAAAATACTCACCCAAATCCGGGAGAATTCGTGCAGAAAATAGAGCACCAGAACAGCAGCTTCGATCTACCCGAATCCTTGCTCAAAATTCGCGACTTATGGCTTAAATCGAAGCTTACGATGTTAGGAAGACAACCCTTCAAGAAATTTAAGTTTCGACTTCGGACGGAGGAGATATATCGATTCTACCGCAGCTACTACACAAGTGACGGGAAGATGTTGGGTTTACGAGAATGATTTGTTTTCTCCCTTCTTTCACTCTTAACATAGGTTGTGTGTGTATGTAAATAATGTAGTTTCCATGTCCCTTTTAATCCGATTTGTATTTATTTTGTTATCGTGTGTTATTTAAACTCTATATGTATTTTATATCGTTAAATTCTCCGATATTCTAAAATACATATTTTCAAACCACTTTCTAAAATTATTTGATATAAATAATTATTTAATTTACAACTCGATAAATATTCTAATTACGTCAAATTAATTACGTCAAATTACCAGATAACTAATTATAAGGCCTTACATCAACACAACTAAAGTAATTTGAGCTCAAATATGATTTAGAAATCAAGAATGCAAAGTGAACCGAAAAAAGCGAACTAATTAGAAGGGAAATTACATAACAATTTTCAACGATTTATTCAATTTTTGATAATTTAAAACCTTTTCAAAGAGAATCAGCAAATTCTCAACCAAAGTGGTTGATTATATCCTCAATGAAGCTAATCTGAGCAGTATAGGAAGATCCACCTTCTTCCACAGCCAATCTGCTTTCCTTCTGCATTTCCCTAACCTTCTCCCTCACTCTACTGCTCCCTTCAACATACATCAGCCGCCGTATCGCCGCCTCGATCTCCTCCGAACCCACAACCTCTGCCTCAGAATCCTTCCTGTAGTCTATCCTGATCGCCTCCGCCATACCTAACTCCTTCACTAGCTGAAACGCATTCAGCTGTTGCTCTGCGTACAATGGGAACGTCGCAACCGGAACCCCACACCATATACTCTCCAACGTCGAATTCCAGCCGCAATGCGACACGAATCCGCCCACTGAGGGATGTGACAGCACCTCCATCTGCGGCGCCCATCCTATCAACTTACCTCTCCCTTTAATCCTCTCCAAGAATCCTTCCGGCAATATATCATCGAAATCTTCGTAATCTGTCGGAAGAGGCCGCCCCATCACTGCCGGCGGTGGCTTCCTTACAGACCACAGGAAACGGTGCCCGCATCTCTCCAATGCAACTGCTATCTCCTTCACTTGTGGCACCTCGAAAGTCCCTCTACTTCCAAAGCACAAGAATAGTACAGACGATTCGGGTTGAAGATCGAGCCATTTCTTGATCTCGTCATCGTCGGGCTGGCTTTTTGAGGTTCCAACTTGATGGGTTAAATTCAGTATAGGTCCAATGGGGTAAAGTTTTGGTGAATTCCCATTTGATAAAGATTGAATAGCATAAGATTCAAGCTCATAAAATGTGTTGATCAAAACACCTTTAACCCTTGCAAATCTTTTGAAACAATCGAACACGCCCTCCGTGAAGGGACCGTCTGTCACCGCTCCAGGAGGCAAGACCTTAGCGGGAACTTTAATGGATAGACAAGGTACAGATAACTCTGCGTCGGATTTGTTGTACTGAGTGAGTTCTTGGTTGTGTTCGAATTTAAGGGATGTTAGATGGCGAAACAGGCCAAAAGAAGAAGCGCTGGAAGTGTAAAAGATGTAAGATGGGAGGCCAAATTCATCAGCAACATCGACGAATCTGGTGCAGAACATGTCCACAACAATTCCTGCGATTCGAGCCGAGGATTGTTGGACGAGCTCGGACAACACCTTTCTTACGTTGGGGATTTGGATATAAATTATATCGAATAATAAAGTGTCTGATGCGGGGGTTTCTATATTCGGGAGATTGATTATGCGTAAAGAGAAGGCGGTGGAGGTGGAGTTGCTGTCTGAAGAGATTTTTTGGGTGTAAGAGTCGACGAATTCATCCTTGGGGTACTTCATGATGAGTAAGGTGATAGAGAGACGATTGTCTCTCCGGAGGAGAATCTTCGCCGCCTCCACGGTGGAGGCGAGGTGGCTCAGCCCCGGCGAGGGGATGATCACTAGTTCGGTTTTCATTTTCTCTGTGTAGAGATCGATGTAAGTGATAAGTCTTAGGCCATCTCCAACCCTGCACCAAAATGGTGTAAAACACCATTTTAGTGCAGGGTTATCTGCTCCAACCGATACCTATTGTTGACGCCAAACTAGTGGAGTGCTACAGTGTTGCACCAAATTTGGTGCAACACTGTAGCAATAGCGTTGGGTTTTTGGTTTTTTTTATTTTTTTTTTGTAATTTTTTTTATTGTCATTTTACTTAAACTTTAAATATTATATAATTAGTTTTATAATCCAATTTAATTATAAAAATGTATTATTTCAAACAATTAATTTTAAAAAAGTGAATTTAAAAAATTTGGATATTTTAATTTAATACATAATTAATAAAGATAATATGATTATGTTAATAAATTATTTGTGATAAATTAGTTGTAGTAAATAAAATAGTATAAAATTTGCCAAGAATATCTTAATTATGTAGTTATAATTAAATTAATTAATATTGAATACAAAGATACAAGTACAAAAAAAATTAAGATTTCAAACACTATTTTTTTGAAAATCAAAGAAAATGATACAAAATTAAATAAACAAACATAAAAAACACTAAATTATTAAAATTGACATTACAATACAACATAAAATAAAATAAGATGACAACACTTCAAATCAAAGATAATGATACAACATAAACGTAAAGAAGATAATAAACAACAAACTATTAAAAATCATACCACAATACAATAAAATAAGGATGACAAGCACTTAAATTTAAAACGGAGGTAAGCTGGATCCAGATCCTCCAATGTCTCCAAAATATTTTCCATAGTCGAGACTATCACGTGCACGTTTCCTTTCTTCCCTCTCACTCAAAATTCTTGACTGTTCGGCCCTAAAATTTTCACGCAAAGATGGATCTTGAATTGAGTTGAGATCGATTACCAAAATTTTGTTTTCTTCTTGAAACCTAGTCAAATCCAACATTTGTCGATTTTGTTCTATTTTTGTTTCATTTTGTTCCAATTTTCGTTCAGTTTGTTGCATACGTTTTATCTGTAATTCTTTGTTATGTTCACGATAAGCATTTCCAGTTTGGATTATTTCCAGAATTTTTTCTTGTCCTAATCGCATTGATTCAATTGTCTGTGACATATATTCATCTTTTTTCTTTTTTAATTTTGCTTTTTTCACTCCAAGTGGCCGCTGTGACGAAGTACCACCAATATTTTCATCACTTAAATTAATCTCAAATGGTGATAATCCAGGGGACGCTGATTTGGGGGAATCCGTTGCTTGTGTGTCCGATTGTTGAGAGTCGAAAAATTCAATACCTCTTTGAATTGTTGACCTTGAATGATTTGACGAAGCTGCAAATTTCTCCATATCTTTCATAATAGACCATACATGATCAAACTTAAAACCTTTCTTGAAATTAGAATCCTGTTTCATTAACTCTTTCGCACGAATTATCTGTATATAAAATTAAAGTTAAGATAAATAATATAAACAACTGATAATAATATAAGTATAGATATTCTATCAAAACAAAACTCACAATATCCATATCTGAAGCACCGCTTGGATGGAGTTGTTCAACTTGTTGGATGCATGCTTTTAATTTACTAATCGCCGCCAATATTAAGCCCATACGAGATTGCACAGATCTTTTGTTACGAACTTCAGTCATGTCGGGTGCTCTGGAACTGTTGTAGCTTTGCTCGACACGACTCCAAAATTGATTTCGAGATTGGTTTATGCCTATGATAGGATCTTGGGAAATGTCAAGATAAACATGACAAAGGTGTATGTCTTCTTGATATGAATAAGAAGCAGTTCGTGCATTCGAAGCCATTGAAACGAAAATATTTTGAGAGACAGGTATAATATTTATTATATAGAGTATGATAATGGATATAGGATAAAGATCCTACGGTTCCGTTTAAATGAAATCTAATCCGACGGAGTATAAATCGGATAAGATTTTGTAGATATAGGATAATGATCATATGGTTCCAACTCAAAGAAATCTAATCCAACGGTGAATAAATCGAATCGGATTTTTTGGATATAGGATAAGGATCCTATTATTATTATTATTATTATTATTATTATTATAAATACATATTTGTCCATTTGTGTGTATTGTATATAATATCCTATAGTAAAGAAACAAATTTTCATGTTTTTTTAATTTGTGTGTATTCTCGTGTATTGTTATTATTATTACTATTATCATGTATTGTATATAAACAAATTATTATTATTATTACTATTATCATGTATTGTATATAATATCCTATAATGTCCATTTGTGTGTATTCTCGTGAAGTCAAGATAAAGATTTTGAAAATCCAACCATTTTGGATATATGATAAAGATCCTATGGTTCGGTTTAAATGAAATCTAATCCGACGGTGTATAAATCGGTTCAGAATTTTTGGATAAATGATAAAGATAATGTGAATAGATTTGGTTTTGTTATATAATATGAATCATATGAAGTTATCCAACTCGTACTTCAAAATTTCCAACTATCAACAAACATCATGAATTATCAAAATTTTCATTTTTTCAATTCAGCATCATCTAGCTCATCTGATGAATTTGATTCACATGTTCAAGATCAATTTGAGTCCATCAACGAAACAGAAAATTTATTGGGGAGTCTAGCAACCAATAACACAATTTTAGCGGCTTCATATGCTGAGCAACATGAAGTTGAAGTCAAACATGGAGGGTCGATTCCCGGTCATATCGTAATTCCGCGTGATCGAGAATTGGCGGATCGTAATCTTTTCAACGATTATTTTGCTGATAATCCAAGATACAATGAAGCAATGTTTCGAAGACGTTTTCGAATGTCACGAGGCCTTTTTTTTCGTATTGTTGAGGCTGTAAAGAATCATGATCGTTATTTCATACAACGAGTAGATGGTCTTGGTCGGCTGGGACTCTCTACTAATCAAAAAATTACTGCTGCAATGCGGATGTTGGCATACGGTACACCAGCGGATGCTGCTGATGAATATATTAAGATAGGAGAATCAACTACAATTCAATGCCTTCAACGTTTTTGTCGGGATATTGTAGAGGTGTTTGCAGAGCGATACCTAAGGTCACCTACCTCCATTGATATTGATAGACTACTGCATATTGGTGAAAAACGTGGATTTCCTGGAATGTTGGGAAGCTTGGACTGTATGCATTGGAGATGGAAAAATTGCCCAACAGCATGGGCAGGACAATACGCGGGTCGTAGTGGTTCTCCGACCATTATTTTGGAAGCGGTTGCTGATTATGATCTTTGGATATGGCATGCATTTTTTGGTATGCCAGGATCTAACAATGACATCAACGTTCTTGAGGCATCAAATCTTTTTTCAAATCTTGCGCAAGGTATCGCTCCTCCAGCAAATTACTTTATTGGTGGAAAAGAGTATCATCAAGGATATTACTTAGCCGATGGTATATATCCTAAATGGTCAACTCTTGTGCAAACAATTCATGATCCACGCGGTCCCAAAAAAAAATATTTTGCAATGAAACAAGAGTCATGTAGGAAAGATGTCGAACGCGCATTTGGAGTACTTCAATCACGATTTGCAATTGTAGCATCTCCAGCACGTGCTTGGCAGAAAAAACACTTGCAAGATATAATGACTGCATGCATTATAATGCACAATATGATTATCGAAGATGAGCGTGACTTGGATACACCAATCGAAGATGCGTTGGAAGCACCAACTCCAAATGTGGAAATGATTACGGATCAAAATATAAGATTTCAAGAATTTCTTGCTCGGTATAAAAACATAAGGGACAGAGAGGCTCACTTCGCACTACGAGATGCACTAATCGACCATTTATGGGATTTATATAGTAATTCCGTTAATTAAATGTTGGATATTTGTGTGTCATTTCTATTTTATATGGATCATTTGAATATTGGTTGTATGTTAGTAATTTATGTTCAAAATATTTACTTGTGTGATTGTAATTTTTTTGAATGATTAGTTAATTACATTTAATCAAGTAATAAGTTTAAGTATTGAAAATGAATATTAAATATTAAAAAATTTTAACGTAATTATAAATAAATATTTAATTAATATTTTAATTCAGTAATATATATAATGAATTTTAATATAGAAATGATTTTAGATACTAGTGATATTTTAATTGTTGTGTTTATAAATATTTTGTGAAGTAAATTATTTTTTGTTAATAAAATAATAGAGAATATTCCGAGAATATTCTTTTTAATGTAGAGTTTAGAGTTGATGGGTTGGAGATGAATTTTATATTTGGTGTAAGAATTACACTATTTTAAAGTTAGTGTGACACTAACATAGCGTAATGGGTTGGAGATGGCCTTAGGACTCTGCTCTCATTTTATATTATTAATAGACTTATAATTGATTAATTAATTCTACAACTATTCATTTCAAAATAAGATATATATATATATATATATATATATATATTTATAATTATGGTTTTATTTAGCTAATTTGGTTAATAATTATAATATTTTATTATTTTTATTTTAAATATTTGATTATTATTGTTTCAGATATCATGGATTTTTAGAGTTTGACGAGGATATTTTTATTTAAAAAAACTGGTGAAAAAAATAAATATTTCATGCTTAATATATATATATATATATATATATATATATATATATATATATATATATATATATATATATATATATATATAGACGCTTCTCTAGCTCTCGCAAGAATTGTATGAAAGTCATCTCGGAGGGACTTAATAGATATTAATTAACAAATATATAAATTATGAAAATGGAATCATCTTGTAATTATGATTACATGTTCAAAAATTAGGCAAAACACTTGCAATTTCTAGTAATTTTTTCCAGGGAAATTGTAATTTTTTTTCATATATGTTCCTTTTGTTATTTTAAACACATATTGTTAAATTCATTCATCTATCTTTTTTTAAAAAAATATTGATGAATTCTAAAAAAAATTGATATTAATGAAATATTTTTACTAATACTAATATCCAATTTTAATAGGATAAATTACCAAAATTTTATTAATAGAACATGAAAGATGAAAATTGTTTTTTCTCATTTCTAAAAATGCAATATTATTACATTATTTATTTTATTATATTCTAACCCAATACCTTATATTTAAAAATATTCTTAGGTTGTGCTTGAACAATATATTTAATTTGAGGAATGAGATTTTATCTGTGGGATGATTTTAAAAATAATTTATAATGATAATCATCTTGGATATATTTAAAATTCACGGCAATTATTATTGAAATTTCTTAATTTGATATATGGTGGATCTAAAATTAACTTGAATTTTTTTTTTTATATCCAAACAAGCTAGGAGTATTTCAATCCATAAAATACAAGAGTAGGTCTCATGTGAGACCGTCTCACGGATCTTAATCTGTGAGACGGGTCAATCCTACTCATATTCTTAATAAAAAAATAATATTTTTAGCATAAAAAGTAATACTTTTTGATGGATGATCCAAATACTTTATCTGTATCACAAATACGACCCGTGAGACCGTCTCACACAAGTTTTTGCCAAAATACAAATACAACCTAACTTTTTTTTTTGAAAATAAAGAAAATAAGATTAACTATAAAAACCCAACATATTTTAGAATAAAATTGAAAATATATTTTTTAGGATCCAAATCCAAAAGAGTGAGTCTCATGTGAGACCGTCTCACAGATCATAATTCGTGAGACGGGTCAACCCTACCCATATTCACAATAAAAAGTAGTACCCTTAGCATAAAAAGTAATATTTTTTAATGGGTGACCCAAATAAGAGATCCGTCTCACAAATACGACCCGTGAGACCGTCTCACACAAGTTTTTGTCAATCCAAAATATCATAAAAAATTTTGGGACCCCACACGGCTTCAATTGTTGGTCGAAATTGACTACAATATTTAATATAGAAGAAATTTTAAATTTTAAAATAGAAAAAGCAACGAGGAAAGAAAGAAAAAATCAAAGTAAAACTTTATTTTAGAGACATTGACTTTGTATCGGGGAAATGGTAATTTTGTCACATATGATTTTGAGTCATATATATTATCAAAGTTAAGTATTACATCATTATATAATTTTTTTATTCATGTCATTTTTCCTAATATGAAGAATATAACGCTAGCCAATGTCGGAGTAGTGATGACATGTGCATTATTAAATCACCACACTCAATAAAATAAAAAGAATAAAATTACTAAAAAAATTGAAAGCACTACAAGAAAAACACATAAAGAAAACAGATTTTATTTAAGAGCGAAAATTGTAAGACGGTGTTAAACGTTCATCAAATATAGCAATTTAAAATTGTTACTTTTCACGTGAAATATAATTGTTCCACAACATTTAAAAACAAATAGACACGAATTAATGTTTAATATCTCTTATGCCAAGACTACTAACACAATCTTTCATGTCTTTGTGTGAAGACTCACTCAACTAAACTTTAAAGTTCAACTCTTTTGTATATGTGTGAGTGATTGTGTGTAAGGAATTTATCTTTTACAGTGTACATCTCAAATGTATCCTCACACAAGGGCTCGTGCTATCAACCATCGGATTTCTTCATGCTAACTGCTCATGCTTTGAATCTCCTTCAAAAACTCTTGTTTGATCTTCAAGATGTTGTATTTATAGGCTCCAACAATGATATATACGTTAGACATAAGAATATGATCGTTTGAAAATTTTGTGTACTGTTTCTGAAATTGCAACAGTCAAATTCTCCTTGCTGGACAATTTCGTTAGCCTAAACTGGTCGTTCAGTGGTTGAACTAGTCAGTTGTTGGTCAGCGGTTCAACTTGTCACGCCTCGAGACCGGGGTAAATCAGTACCAGCGTTGCTCAACAATCACATAATCGTCAAACTACAAGCCTCATAGTACAATATATACCAAAACCATTTTAGTTCTCATAATCAATGAAAAATCGTCTTTACAACTTAAATACCAAAATAAACTGATTAAAAATGTTTTAATAGCGCGGAATCGATAAACCTAAAATAAGCTCTAAAACTTCTGGAATAACTCGAGATTTTCTATCATTCCCTAAATTGTTCTTACTCATCTTCATCTATTTGCTCTTTGTTCTTATCTTGGAAAGAGTACTTTGAAAAATACTAAGTAAGTGGGGAGCCGTTCGAGATATGAAGCAACATATACGTATACCTAAATTTAAATTTTACATAGCATATCATAACTTAAATAATAACAAATATTCATTCTTCATAATCATAACATATCATCTGTCACGCCCCGAGCCCGGGCTCGCGTCTGCGTGACTGCACAATGGGTCCCTATAGTAACTACTTCGTATTCGTCCTCGCTTTACGAAAATGATTAACCCAAGTTGCTATAGAAGTCCATTGTAGCTAATTAAACATGACTAAGTGACATAAAAACATGTGATTGAATGATCATGGAGTAGTGGCTTGAGACATGGGATCATGAAGTAGTGGTTTGAGACATGGGATCATGGAGTAGTCGGGTGCTTACCAATTCTCTATAAAAGGACATCGGTTGCCACTCATAAATCACTCAAAGTTTCTATCAATTTTCGAGTACCAAAATTCTGCCCAAATCCAGAAAGTTTTTCTCGTCGTTTTAAACATCAGAATCCGATCTCACCGTTCAGAATACACCTACACGTGTTGTGAGCAATATATCCTAAATTCAGATCGATCAAACGGTTCAATTAGGCGCAAATTTTTTTTTTTCCAAAGTGACTGGTTTTTGGTGTCAAACTCCAAATTGTTCATTTCAAGATTTTCGGAACAATTTCTCAGGCAAGTGGGTTTTTGATATTATTATATAAAAATGCACATTATGTTTATTTTAAGTGGCTCTTGATATTTATATTCTTTTAATAAATATGGTTCACTTATTTAATTATTTTTAAAGTGGACTTTTGAATAAATATATTATTATATAGAAGATTTGACACATTTATTTTCTTTTTAAGTGAGCATGATATATTTCGAAAATAAATTAAATATAACTTTGAAAATTCGATCGGCATGATATATTCGTTTTTCATTTAATTGGTATGAAATCCCCTGAATTATTCGTTGTTCGATATCAGTTATAATATTTCAAAGCATGTTTGAATTATTAAAAATGCACTGTAATGATTTGATTTAGAAATGGTAAAGGAAATTCCGAACTTTGATATGCTTTGTTTAGGCCCTGATGCGGTGGGTTGTAATAACCATTCCTTTGGCCTCGCCCCTTAGAGGAGTAACATATAAGGGACTGATCAGTAAAACCATAGAAAATGAGATGATTTTTACAAATCGAGGTAACTGTACGTCTTACTCCTAGACTTCGGTCGTGTCTGTATCGAATGTCTACAATCGGAGGAAGTCTGCTCCTATGCGTCGATACACCGAACGTCTAGTTTTGACAAATCTGTCAATGACTCTCCTATCTCAATGCTTGAATATAAATCTATAAACACAGCATTATCATATCAGGAGATTTGAATATAATCTATAAACAATTCAAAACATATCAAAAGATACAATAATAAATCTAGTATGTGATTTCATTGGGAAACTCCAATCAAATCTGATTCGAGTCGTATCTTCCCTATAATCACATGAATTATACCTTTCGTCGCACAATCTCTGTCGATGTCGAAGTCTCGCTATCAGAGTTGCCAATACAAATCTGAAATGGCAATGTAGAGGAGTACCATGTCACACTACCACTCGAAACCAAGTCTTATACAATTCATATTCAATCTCGGTATAAATCAACGGCATAACGGCGTAATCTTTCGATACCGGTACTCCACCAATAATCAATACATGATTCACAAGTCATATCATCAATAACTACAATCATAATTTCCTAAAATTTGCATGTATACAACTCAAAACATGCTGGAAATTACTAGCAATCGCATATTACATCATTTCTTCAATCCGGTTTCGAATATACATTCATAAGAATCATAAGAACACATAATAGAAACCAAATCTGATTTCCCCCAACATGTACATTTCAAACCATGCTGAAATGAATCATACTTACATCCTTTCGAAGCCGGTGATGAGAGAAACACGAATCTTAACTCGGATTGAAATTTAGTTGGATGAATCTTGCACAAGCTAGCTTTTAAGATGAAAGAACCTTGCACCTTATTACCCTTCTCTCTCGGTTTACTCTGATAAAAATGGAGCAGAATGACTCATCTTCGAGTTCTATATATATATATATATATATGCCATGTGCCAACTTAAGAAGGAAAGGTGGCTTTCTCGCATGCAGCACCGCGGGTGCGGTAGGTTCAGGAGCGCGGGTGCGCTCAAGCTTCGGCACCAATTTCATTTTCTAAAATCATCGACTGCGGGTGCGGTCACCCCACTGTATCTGCACCGCGGGTGCGATCCTTCTAGCACCGCGGGTGCGGTGAGGCTACTGGAAATTGCCCCAACTTTCTGTCCACGCACCGCGGGTGCGGTCCTTCTAGCACTGCGGCTGCGGTGTCCCCTCGGCCTTACCTTCACAAATTCACATTTTATGACCGCGGGTGCACTCTCTCTCTAGGCGCGGGTGCGGTCTATCTTGTATTCAAAACTCTAATTTCTCATGTCTTTTCTCCCCTCATTGCATAACAAGCAATCTCATATCTTTGAGCATCATATTAATGAAGATTAATGAATCTCAAGCCTTACATTTAATTTATCCTTATTTGTTTACATATTTTAATTTAAGCTTTAATTAAATATAACTCTAAAGAACTTATTTACTAACTTAGTTCTAATTAATTAAATAAATCCCAAAGGCCTTCTTTTTCTTTAAATTAAATTATTCTTTGACTTAATTTAAATTTAGGAATATTTTCTTATTATTAATCTTATTATTAATCTTATCTCTAATCTCCAAACTCCGGTCCGACCTCGCGTATTTATCCTGAAAAGATAAAAACTAAACACCTACCTTTAAAATAAATAATAATGCCTTAAAATTATTAAAATAAATCAAACACTTCATATATTTATATAAAATATTCATTTTTAATTTAAATAGTAGCAATTATGCATGGCTTATACGTAATCTGATTTTCGGGTTCTACAAAAAGGCCAATGAATAAGACTCATCATTACGAATTCATCTGCAGTATATTTCGAGCAATTTCCATTTATCAGTTAAGCCTACTAATTAGCGTGTTTCAGTTTCGACGATTCTCGGTTTGGTATCAGTTTTAATTAGGAAATTCGAAATTCGATTCCGCTTTTTCTTGTATCTTCGGTCATGTAGTTTATTTTAAGCTACCACTATATCTGTGTACAAAGTACAAACACGATTAGTTAGTTAGAATGATTTACTATGAATGATAAAAACTTGCGTGAGACGATCTCACAGATCGTATTTGTGAGACAGATCTGATTATTACTTTTTATACTAAGAGTATTATTTTTTATTGAAAATATGAGTAGGGTTGACTCGTCTCACAGATTATGATCCGTAAGACGTTCTCACACGAGACCCACTCACTAAGAATTCGATATGACTCTAAAATCATTTTCCTCCTCCTCCTATAACTAATTCAAATTTTCATTTTCTTACAAGCAAACCAAAAACAACATAAACAACCACCAAGCAACAACCGAACCACGAATCATCACATGGCCCGATGATGTCCCTGGATTATTAACGAGCTCATGTTTTCCAGTATCAATCATTATCTCGTACCTGCAAGAAGGGTCCCTAATTCCAGGATCAATCTTTGTAACAACAGACAAAGAACCGAACTGCTCGCACGACCCTTTCTGCTGATTAAATCTCTGGTAGTAGGCATTAAACGCATGCGACGCGTTGCTTCTAGCATCCAAACCCCCGCAAGATGACCCGAATCCAAGGCTAGTGCAATCTGCATACGTGCACGCGAAATTCAATTTCTCTGGAAGATTGGGGTCCAGGATGTCCGCATCAGGCGCCATAATGCACCACTGTCTCGCCAGATATCGAACACCTTTTGCCGCTGTGAGATTCCTTCCATTGCCTAAATCCAGGGGATACTTTATGGTCCCGTCGAAATAAAAAATACCCCAGTGTCTTTCAAACTTTCCAGGATCGATACTCTTTGCATCTTCATCTGTTAAAGCAAACAGGTAAATATCAGGCGGGGTGCTGCGTTTAGGCGTCCCTTGGCCCTGGTTTATTCGGTTAAGTAAACCACGGTAAAATCTTCGCGCCATCTGCGGGTTTGCGTTCGGGTCCCCGTCTGATGGCCAACCTATCTCGCCTATGATGATTGGAATGGAAGAAAACCCGTTTTTCTCCAGGGCCGAAACGAGTGTGTCGTAGTTTGCTTCGAACACGTTGGTGTAGGCGATGGATCCATCCAGTAGAGGAGAGGCAGAGCCATCGAAGAAGGCGTATTCGACAGGAAAATGAGGGTCCGCTTGCAGACTGAGAAAAGGGTAGATGTTGATTGTAAGGGGGGCCCCATTTTGGCTTAGGAACTTGACCAAGGAAACCATTAGGGTGTGGATATCAGCACGGAAGTTGCCGCCTGAGGGCAGGCCTGTTTCAGTTTCGTAGACATCAGCGTTGAGCGGGACGGTGGCTTTTACGTCCCGGCCTAGACCTGCCTTGATCAGGGCTGCTTGGATGTTTTGTAGGGCTGGAAGTGTTACCTGTGTGAATTTGTTTTGGTATGTCTTGAGAAATGGTTCGTTTCCAACAGCAACATATCTGAATAACCACAAATTATAGGATCAATGCTGGTATATCAAATGCTTGAAATCTTGGGAAAGAAAAAATTATATTGGTTTTGTAACAGTCAAATTTTAGTATATATTAGGAAAAATTCAAATTTTGAATAATCGATTATCAAAATTTTGTATTTTTATAAAATTGGTCTTAGTGTTTGTTTTAGGCCTTTGTTTGCACACAAAGAGACGAGTTAACGTACAATATTATTAATTACCTTAAGTTTTTAGAAAGATTAATTCAAGTTTTTTAACAAAAGTGTACCTACGTACCTTATGTCCACCCCCTTTTGGGACAAAAAATAGGAAACATTTTGCGACACCCATTCTTCAGCAACTCGAACGCTACTCGCTAACGACGCTAACATTTCGTTAGGGATCCCAACCATGACTTGGATCCCCGACCTGCCTAGTGCCTGCATAGCCCAGGGGTCGGCTTCGAACAGCTTCACTTTGTCGAATCCGTTTACTTTCATCAGATTCACAACTATGTTCGGAGGGAGAGGGTGAGTGGCTCGTGTTCCCCAGTTACAACCGAGTCCATCGACTCGCAGACGTCTACCTAGAATGGAAATAAAAAAAGGGTCATGAACATGTAAGGAAAACCCATGATCCTGGAACTAATTCTCAGTTTATCTTTATTGTTTTATATAAACAAGAAAAATAATATTGCTTGCTTTTTGTTCGTTGTGTTGGTATTGGAAAGTTGGTACTTTGTGGGGGGGTAAAGGGAAGGAATTGTACCAAGGATTCAACAAGGAACTGATTCCATAATTTCAAGATGAAGTATACCTCGTTTGAGAGATAAATTTTTGTTCAATACATGAAAAAGTGTTAACTTTCCGTAATTAATATTTTAATGAGACAAAAATTTATGTAAGACCGTCTCATGATTCGTATTTTGTGGGACAAATCTCTTATTTGGGTCATTTATGAAAAAGTATTACTTTTTATGCTAAAAGTATTACTTTTTGTTGTGAATATCAGTAGGGTTGATCCATGTCACAAATAAAGATTTGTGAGATCATTTCACAAGAGACATACTCTTTTAATGAAGAGTCGGGGAACAAACTACAAGTTTATTAGTACTGATTGTGTTTCAGTACATTAAATTGATTTTTTTTCCGTAATTCAGTTATTTTTGTTCAAGTATATATTGACGTCACATCGAATATATCATCAATATCTGATGTGATAATATGAATTCCAGTGCATGTTAATGTCAAAATTTGACTACTTAAAAGTTCCTAACTCCAAAATAAGTCAAGATTTTGACATTTCATAGTAAAATCTAGAAGAGTGAACATGACGGACCCTTGTTCGCCTTTATAAGGAAGCAATAGATGAATATGTGCTTGGGGTGATGTTTGGATTCAAGTCTTTGCTTGGCTAATGGAAAAAATTCTTTTGCAACAATTCATGTAATATTCTCTATTACATCAATCATTGATTGCTATGTATCTGTTTGCGCAGAAAAATACATAGTTGTGCCAGGCACGAGATCGTGTCAAAGTGAATAATCTGACTTCTATTATAAAGCAACATGAATACTGATTCGATTGTTAGTTCTAAATCCTTCGGTAAGCTATAAACTGAGAATTTAAATGATGAATTTGACAGAAATTGTATAAGAAATGCACGAACAACAACTAATTAAATTATGTTATTATGAACTTGAATAATATTTTCACAATTATAATTGAAAAGCAGGAGGAATAAAATGAACCTTTTCCATTAATGTCTCCGTAGATTTTCATTAATGATGGTTTATTCCTATTTTAGAATTTGATTGTTAAAATTATTATGGAATAATAAATCAAATGATTATTTTGAAAGTAGGATTTTTAAAAGGTTTTGTTCTGTCTTAGATTATTTGATTTTAAATTTTGATCTTTATTTTATCTGATTTCGTTTTAATATAATTTAGACTATGCTTTTTATTATTATTATTTTAAATACACTCTATTATTAATGTCCATTCCATATTTTAGATTAGTTTAATATTTTGATATAATATATTAGTTAACCTTTTGAGTTCCTACTTAGTCATTAAACCGTCTATAATCGTCCAAAATCATTCAAAACCACATGTCAAGTTTTTATTTAGAAATCTTTCAAAAGTTTTCAACCCGAATCGAACCGGACATGACAATTCAATTTGAATTTATTGAATAAATGTCCAAACCAAAGAAACTCTAGTTGTACTCTGTTCTAATAGGGACTTCACAAAAACCCCATTCCATGCATCAAGAATCAAGAAATAGGCTTGCTTCAAGGAAGCAGATCATCTCCAAGCAAGTAAAGCAATTTCTCCACCGCCCAGCTCGGCTGCACCACGGGCGGCGGAACAGAGCTACCAGCCAACAGAGACGAGCGACACAGAGGGCACGTCAACCGCGGCACAGCCACTTCTCAAGACAATGCTTGTGGAAGACATGGCAACAGTTGCTTAGCTCCCACACCTTGTTATTCCTCCTCAACATGTTCAAACATACGGCGCAAAATATTTCGAGGATACCGCCACGTTTTGCGGCAAGGAATTCGAATAGGCGATCACGAGTAATAAATCGATTTATTCGAATCAATCCTACCGTCACCAATTTGTAGTCTTGAGTAATAAATCGAACAATAATGTTAATCGTAATTCGTACGTACAAAAAGGTTGTTCAAGATATCCAACCATGAAGAAGCTTTAGGAGGAAAAAAGATTAAGGTAAAAGTATAAAAAAATATTATTAGCAATATCTGGTGAACAATGTCAAGTTTTTTTGTTTTTTTTTGTTTTTGTTTTTTTTTTCTCATTATGTGAGAACATACTGCCGTTATTTTTTGGTACGTACAAGGTAAAATTTTGAACTAATGCAATATCCTGCAAATCATACAAAATCACGTAAAGCATATTGTGCATGTTTTATGTGACAAGTTCGTCCGAAATGTATTGGTAGAAAAATTAATCTCCTGATTATTGATCAAATATTCATCTACTCTATCAACACGAACATTCTGCTAAAGCTTGTGATCAATAACAAGTTTGACTTGGCACTGGATGGCTACATCAAGAAGACTGTGATTTACTAATCTTGAGCATATAATTTTTTTAAAAAAAGATGCCATATATGTAAAGCCTCAGCATTGGAACATAAACGCCTATTTTTTTTGCGTAATTTACAAACAGGGGTGACTCGAACATAAAAAAAAAGAACAAAAAATGTTGAGAAGGCTGATTTTTATTAGACAAAATAAAAAATGGACGAAAACAAGTCCAAAATCTTCGAGAATACCTTCAAAGTGCTCGAAACTATAAATACAGGGGCGGAGCTACACAGGCTAGGTTGGGCTCTAACCCCACCTAATTTTTTTTTTTTTTAAATAGGTATGCTTTATTTTAAAAATTTTTGACTAGCCCCAATCAATTTTATCTCTCTTATTCACTCAATGCACCCCCTGTGGCAGCTCCATTCTTCTCCCTGAAGCCATCACAATTTTCGTTACTTGAAATGGCCGTAACTTCATCGTCGGTCGTCGGTTTTCAAAATCGATTTTAGATTCGGAAATTCCATGACATAAGCTTTCTTTTAATATGAATTTTTCAAGTTTCTTTTTCGTCTTGAAATCGGTCGTTGTCTATCGGTCACTGCTTTCAACGGAAATCGTGAGGAAATTTTAGTGTTATACTTACTACAACTCGTTCTTGTTGTTCTAAGTTAGATTTTGAATTTTAAAGATAATTTCAAATTTTAGTGTTTCGAAATTCGGGTCTTTTGGTTTTTTTTTTTTATTTCAATAATTGTTATATGTTAAATTGTTGATTGTAGGTACTATATTTGAGCCGATTGGAGGTGTTAATAATTTTTTGGAATTTATTTGGAAATTATTTCGAATTTCTAGATTTTATATTGGGATTTTCGCTTTTTAATGTTGATTATTTATTATTTGGATGTTTAGATTTTATAGAAAATGTAAATGCAAATTTATGGATTTTTGTAGGAATTTTGGAAAAATTCAGAATTATGTAAATGAGATTTTCGAATTTATAAGGCAAATTTTATATTTAAATGTATTATGCTTTAAGATTTTCATATGTTAACTTCGAGAATTGTTTTGGAATAATTATAATTTTTCGAAGCTTATTGAATCAAAGTAACAATTATCTAGTGTCGGTAATGTTGATTTGATTCAGTTAGCCATAATAAGTTAAACTAAAGTGATATTTTATGGTGTAGACGGTACCAAGGAGAAAAGAAACTCAAGAATGAAGAAAAAGAAAACCATCGCCTCATTTTTTAAACAAAAAAGAGCAGACATCGACAAGTCAGGAGAATTCTCCATCCGATAATGATATCTCAAATCCAGTGAACAACAGCTTAACAAATATCCTAGAATTGATGTTGATGTGAATTCTCTTGAACATGATCCGACATTACGTACTCCGTTATGAAATATCCTGTTAATCAAATGGATGAAGTTAGACGATCTTATATCAAGATGGGGACATATCAACCAATTAAGAATGAGTATCCACCGACCAAATTTGGAAGTCAAAATCGACGATTCCATAGTCATTGGTTTAAAAAATTTACTTGGTCAGAGTACTCTCCTTCGAAAGATGCTGCATTTTGTTTTCCGTGGTTCTTATTTGAACATAATCATCCTCATAATCCTGCATTTACAATTGATGGATTCAAATTTTGGAAGCGAGTTAATGATGATGATAGATGCACATTTTTTTATGCATATATGATGCAATACTTCACCACATAATAATGGTGTGGAATATCTTGATAATTTGATGAATATACCTCGTCATATTGACAAAATGATAAATGCACAATCTTTACAAGAAAAACAGAATAACAGATTGCGACTTACAGCAACTATGAAAGCATTCGATGACTCACTTTGCAAGCATGTGAATTTAGAGGACATGATGAATCTCCATCTTCTAATAATTGTGGAAATTTTATCAAGATGATAAATTTTATAGGAAAAATGAATAAGAGTATTGGGGACATCGTCTTAGAGAAAGCTCCAAAGAATGCAAAGTATACTTCACTTGATATTCAGAAAGATAATTTGAATATCATTTCCAACCAAGTGAGAGCCAAGATTCGTAAAGAAATTCGGGGTGCAAAATTCTGCATTTTAGTTGATAAAGCGAGAACTGCATATGATAAAGAGCAGATGGCTATTGTATTAAGATTTGTGGATACTGAAGGATTTTTACAAGAGCGGTTCTTTGCCATTGTACGCGTGACAGATATAACAGTTGCAACACTTAAGAAAGAAATATCTGATGCACTTGGGCATTATGACTTGCATATCCACAACATGCGTGGACAAAGATATGATGGTGCTAGCAATATGCACGGCTCTTGGAATGGATTGTATGATCTTTTCTTGAAAGATTGATCGTGTGCATATTATGTATATTGTTTTGCTCATCGGCTTCAACTAGCATTAACTGCAGCTGCTGAAAAAGAGGCGTCCATTTGGTTATTCTTTTCAAAATTGAATTTATTTGTAATATGATCCATGCATCTCCTAAACGGCATGGTGAGTTATATTCTGCTCAAAGAATTGAAGTTGCGCATATGGTAGCTACTGGTGAATGTGATACAGGTAGAGGATGTAATCAAATTGAAAATTTATTACGACATGAAAGACTCGTTGGAGTTTTAATTTCGACTCAATTAGTAGCATGATTGATATGTATAGCTATGTGATTACCGTGTTATAAAATATGAGGAATGATGGAGCTTATAATTCCATTCGTGGTGAAGCTAGTGGTGCATTGATTGTGTTGAAGTTTTTTGATTTCATATTCATATTACACTTGGGGTATGTTTGGTAGGGTTGATTAAACCTTGATAGATTGTGTACCCCATGTTTGACTCGATTTAAAGGAGATTGACTGCTAATTTGATAGATTATTTGTACTGTTTCTATTGGAAAATCGGTCCACCACTCTGCCACATATTAAATCAATCCCTCCCATTACAAAAGATAATATTTGGAAAAATATGAAATTGTCCCTGCATTTTAAATCAACAAAATTTGACAATTGCTAAACTTAGTTTCTGATTAATCTCTTTCTTCATTGCCGATGGAAAATTTCGTATACAACCCACATTTGAAACAGAAGCTCTGAAATGGAAGAAAACAAGACAAAAAAACATTATCGGAGAACAAATCTGAAGACTCATCCACCCGTGTCCAAGGTGAAATTATGAAGGTTAAATTTCTAAGATTGTCGTTAGTTATATGCTTATCATGAAGAAATCCATTCCGAATATTTTTGGAATTTTTTCAGTGTTACATATGATAATGTATATTACATAAACTTTTGTTGGATTAAAAATCTCATTAGATCTGCTGGTGCAAGAGAGCTCAGTAACTTCATTGTAAACCTTTAAGCAGTTTATTTTTGTTGAACATTCACAATAGAATATAGTAATTTACCGAACTATATGTATGTAATAGTTTTTTTTCCTAACTTTACTGATTAACCTTTAAATATCTCATATTTGTGAGCTGAAATATTTGTCCCTCATAATTTTTGATTTTTTCTTGTTATGTGACATGAATTTTTTGGTTATGAAATCCCAATGATGCAGATATATTGTCAAAGTAACATGATTATCTTTTTGTAATGTAGAAAAGTATACTGATGTACTAGAGTTCAAAATTTTATTAACCAATTTTTTGCAGATTAAGATATTTTTTTAAATATCTTCTCGCTTTGGAAGTAATTTTGCGAATGGACAGTAGATGTTGTTACGCTATACTCTTTGTGCTGCTGCAACACATGATGATTCGTACGTTTTTTATGGTATGTCTGTTAATACGAAATCTACTAAATTACTCGCAAGAAGACAAAGTCAAGTACGCAGAACATCATCTTTCTACACCATGACTCAAAGAATGACTGCACAAATAAACCATTTGCGTAGGATTATCGAAATTGGAAATGTTCAATATGTTGTGAATTTGAGGATGAATAGAAATGCATTTGCCCATTTATGTTACTTTCTAACTTATGTTGGGGGGCTGGGAGATTCTAAATATGTTAGGATTGAAAGAAAAAGTGGCTAAATTTTTGTTTATCTTGGCACATCATAAGAAGAATCGAATTATTGGTCATGCTTATGTACAAAGTGGTCAAACAATCAGCGCTCATTTCCATGAAGTTCTAGGCTCGGTCCTCAAGTTACATTTCTTGTGAAGCCTTCTGCACGAGACATAGAAGTGGTTCAAGGTAATATTTGCATATTACACATATATTATTTTTTGGAAATGTCAGAAGAGAAGAAGGATATGTCAAGCATATTGATGTGCAATACCGACATTGACATATAATTTTTATATGCGTAAATTTTATTGTGCACGACTGTGTTGGTGCATTGGATGGTACCTATGTAAACGTTCATGTACCAATTTCTGAAAAAGGAAAGTATAGAACTAGAAAAGAAACCATTGTTGTTAATGTCTTGGGTGTGTGCAACCGGATATGAACTTCATTTACGCACTGTGTGGGTGGGAAGGATCGGCCAGCAGATGCAAGAGTTCTTCGTGATGCATTAACTCGGGAGGATGTACGGAAAGTTCAAAGAGATTAAAATATTTGTTTTAATATTGTGATATCAGTTCACTATAATGTCTTCATGTTATCATGAATTTAAGTCAGTATTACGTATTGAAAAAAATATATGACTTTAATTGTAGGTTGTTATTACTTGTGTGACACCGGATACGCAAATGTACATGGATTTTTGACTCTTTATAGAAGAGTACCGTACCATAGGGATGTTTGGTGAAATCGCACATGTGCCCCATAGAATTTTAAAGAGCTCTTCAATTGGAAACACAACAAAGCTAGAAACTTGATATAAAGAGCTTTTAGTTTGCTTAAAAAAAGATGGGCTATCATGTGAAGTCCTTCTTTCTACTCATTGAAAACTCAAAATAGTATCATTAAGGCTTGCATTTTGTTACACAATTTCATTCGATCTCAGATGCCGGACAATCTTGTCAAGGATATGGAAGATGACACACTAAGCCCACATTCCCAAACAGATGATGATTTCGTTGACAAATTCATCTAATGCAGGAGATATATGGAGAGATAACTTTGCGATGTCGATGTACCATAGCTAATAATTATTTCTGTTTTTGTATTGTCTTTGTAAACTTAATTTCATTTGCGATTAATATACCGATCGTGTTTTCTTATCTTTGCAATTGTGGATGCACAAATGTTTTGTAGCAAGTATTTTCTATGAAATTGGAGATATTTAATTGCGAATTTGTTGTTAAGATGTGTTTTTCCGTACACCCTACTGTACTTTTTTTTTTGCATATAACTCATGTTTTTTTTTACGTTTCTCAGGAATACATCATAGGAATACCTGAAGCGATGGATAGCTTAGCAACAACTGAGAGCATTAATTGCCAAGGTAAAAAGGCGGATAAGTCGTGTCATTGTTGGACAACACCTAAGGAAGAGGTGCTAATTGTAGCTTTGAAAGATGTAAGCAAATGATATAAAAGTGAAAATGTATTTCGTAATGGCTACTTACCTTTATTGGAATCGGCCATGAAAAGTGCGCTTTCAGATACTGATATACGCGGCCATCCACATATAACTTCCAAAATCCACGCGTGGAAGAAAAACTACAGTTCTTTGTTGTCTATGTTAGCCAACAAGTTTAATTGGATGGAATCAGATGCAAAACATGCTTGATGCTACAAATGAGGCGCGTGAAGCACAATTGAAGGTAGTTTGTTTTCGTCAAATTGTTTACATTCTTTTTTTTAAAAAAGTTATGTGATGTCCTTGCAAAACATGTTGTAGGTGGACAATAATGTACGTGTTATGCGATACAAGTGGTGGCCATACTATGAAGACTGGTGTGAAATATACTGTTGTGCAATATTTGTTAATGATAGGGCAACGGGTAGCCAAGCGGAGAGTTTTTTAGCTGCTGTCCATGGTGTGTTAAATTTGACAGAACAAGTACCTAATGATGTGGAATTTGACATCTAAGATATATATCACCCCATGGAAGGAGATGGAGAATCAATGTCTGTAAATCATACATCACCGTCCAACCCAAGTGTAGGTACCAAGGTGAAGTCAAAGAAACGAAAAAAAATAATTGAAGGTGACGAAAAAATTGTTGTTGCAATCAACAACTTAGCAGACATCACAAAAGAGACCATGTCAAACCTTATAAAAGAAATGGCCGCTGAAAAGAAGTTAGCTGAATCACAAATGACAAATGCTATGGACAGTGTGTTGGAAACATTACGAACCATTACGGATTTAACTGCTGATGAGAAAGTCCGTGTGGCGGAGTTGTTGGTGGATAACCCCAACAAAATAAGTATTTTCTTGAAGCTCGATCATGACGGTAGGCTTAGCTTAAGCAAAAGGCTGTTGAATCCATAAGTCTTGTTGGTATGTGTTTTGAAAATTTTGATGGGATAACATTTTGGTATGGCATCGACTACGAGTAGGCTGTGTTTGCACATTTGATATGATTTTGGTGTGTAACGTATGTACATGTTAAGTGTGTTTGGTTAGTTACGATGGTACTTGATGTTGGTGGAAGTAATATTGAAAGTGCCTTATATGTGTACGTACAGTATCCCTGACGTGTTAATGGATTTTGAATATGTTCTATTACTTTTTTCTAGTATGCTACGATACTAATAGCACATATGCACAACCTACTTGAAATTGGGACAATAATATTTGTCCCTTGGTTGCAAACCAATATTTATTTTTGGTATGGTTATGTATCGCAGATAGAATTCACATGACCCGTAATGTGTGCATGTACCTTGACTCCAAGGAATAGAGTTATTCTTAAGTGAGTCTTTCATTACATGTCTGAAGTTCCTTGTTCTGAAACTCATTTTTTTCTTTGTTGGGGATGCCATGGGGAGACTATTATATATATCTTCAGAATCAGTAGGCCTGCAAAGCCAATTATATTCGATCACCAAGTATTCTGTGTAGGTTTTTCTTGTGCGATTGGATCAGCATTACACCAAACACAGACACTGATAACATGAATAAGAAATTCATAGTTACAAAGAAAAAGGACAAGATACATTTTATGGACATACATAGTTAATCTTATTACTCATACAAATTGTTGGCAGCGTCTTCATCAAGAATTCCATTGCCTGTCAGTGTTTTCCGTCTCGGTGTTCTTAGTTGTGGTGTCTGGATTCTGAACTGAAGTGTTAATTCTAATTTTCATATTCTGAAACACTAACGAAGTGGCGCTTATTGCACGCTTTGCTACATTTTCATATGCCAATTCTTAGTATCAGGAATAAATATCAAGTGTCAAAGCAATATATACCTATTATGAATAGGTAAAATGGGAATGGATTAGGTGATTAAATACCCATTTACAAATAAAATAAACAAGTAAAAACCTGTTGTCAAAGAACATAAATTAACTAAATAATGCTCAACTTCAGATGCTTAAAATAATATAAAAATGAATGCATTAGTTGGGAACAACTATTTATACAAACATAGACACTATTACATAGAAGTTAGAACTAAGATGCATTTTCAGTATGTATTATGACAACAAAACCAAAACATATTAAAATAAAATAAACACAGTCATGTTGTTTTTCTCTACATATACCCAAAGGACTTCATGACTGGGAAACAAACACTAGTACAATACACCGAATACACATTAGGACACCACTAGTAAACGGAAGCAAAAGGGTAGAAACCAAACAGCGAAAACAAGTGCAAAAAGTAAACTGCAGCAAACAACAAATTCAATAAAACGAACAACAATGATGAGATTTATAGATAAAGTCTCATTGTGCATTTTTCTCGTCGTCGGAGCTATCAAGTACTATATACGGAGTTGTGTCCTTCCTGATCACAGACTGCTTTGAAGAGTTAGCTGCGGGATTATTGACACAACGTTTTCTAGAGGTGTTTATAGGTAGCTTCATAACTTTATTGTAGTCATCCATCATCGTGCAATGTGTATTCTCCTTCTATGTCATGGACTTCAACTCAAAAATTGGACTTATGTTTGCAGCAGATTATGTCTTCTTCTGCACAGAAACAACTATCTCTTTTTTGCTTCTCATGTTCGTCATCTGAGAGGGTAATAACTTCGACTCTGTACTTTGTTGTCACACTTTCCTCGGAAGTTGCTTTGTTTGTCATTAACATTGTGTGTCTGTTCAAAATAACTTTCATAAACTTAGAACACTTACTGGGCTTGCACCCTTAAAGGAAAGGAACATGGTATTTAAAGATTAGAAAGTAAACTAAGCATTAAATATAGTCACCAACCTAACTATAAATGTATGTCATTCTAAAGAGAAAATGTATCATAACGATGTCATATACCAATATAGGTCAATACCTAGTGTCATAATGAATATTCATGATGACAAAATCCAAAAAAAGGAAAGGAAAAAAATGTTTTGGAACAAGTAAAAATAATTTATTCTCAATTCAATTGTACAACATACCAAAATACCAGGACATTATACAGTACACTTTGAACAACATCTACCACCTTGGTGAATCTTCAAGTAATGAAAAAATTCAGTGTACTAGTTTTAGAATACAACAACAAGAAATATAAACATTGTGGCGGTATTATTTGTTGTTACTTTTATTGTTATGCACTGCAAATGAAAATAAACTATGAAGTAATAAAATATTGAATTATTCAGAAACATACCTTACCGTTGATTGTTTCATGGATATATAAACATTGCTGCAATATTATTTGATGTTAGTTTCATAGTCATATAAGTTGGATGTATGTATGAATCACACAAATTTAATGAACCATGAGTAACAGATTAATTAAAACACTTGCACACAATGCATTAATAAAGAAGTTATGGAAAATACATTGCAAACGGGGGTTCAACAATTCAATGTTTCAATTTTAGAAGCATAAGTAGACAACATATATCGCATTCTAATTACAAGAATTATGATGAGTAGAAAAAAGAGACAGGTCAAGGTGCAAAGGAATCCAAAACAGCAACAAGGTTGTTCACGTCCATAAGATGTGCTCATCATGCACTACAACAAAAACCGTTGTCGTAGCCTAAAAAACCCCGCTTATAGACAACGTTTTTTCAAAAACCTTTGTCTATATAAGATTCTATCAAGGGTCAAAGACAACGGTTTACACAAACCGTTGTCTTTCGGATGGTTTTCTAACTACGACAACGGTTTTTTAAAACGTTGTCGTTTCTTAGTGTTTTTTTTGGTTAAAGACAACGGTTTTTGAGAAAACGTTGTCGTAGTTTCTAATTTTTTTTAAAAAATCGGTCAATATTTAGCGACGGTTTTATATGTTACCGTCGCTAAATTTAAATTTAGCGATGGTTTGAAACACCCGTCGCTACATTTAGCGACAGTTCCGGATAGTTCGTCGCTAAATGTAGCTACAGTTAATAGGAAACCGTCGCCGACGTACATCGGCGACGGTTTAGGCCCACGCCGTCGCTACTAGCGACAATTTACTCAAATCCCGTCGCAAAAAAGTATATAAATATCCCCATCCTTGGTCATTTTCTTCACACCACTAATTCATTTCCTTAGTTAATTTCACTTCTCAATTTTTTTTTTTCCGCATTTTGTCCACGATTTTCCTTAAACTTAAATTTTAAGTTAAAGATTATAAGTATATTAATTTAGTAAAATTGTTATTTTATTTTGTTAAGTTTTTATAAAATTATAACCGTAAATTTTTTTTATTTTACGAAAAAAATTAGCGACGGAATTTAGAACCAAACCGTCGCTAATTAGCGACAGTTACCTATTAGCGACGGATTACTAAAACTGTCGCTATTAGCAACGGAATTGTTTAAAAAACATCGTCGTAAAATTTTTTTTTACAACGCTTTTTCAATGCTACGACTACGGTTTTTCACCGTCGTCTTTACATGTCTACGACCACGGTTTTTCACCGTTGTCTTTGAGCGCACCTTTTTTAACCACAGTGCCTTTAACAGAGGTCTTACAAGACCTACGACAACAGTTTTTCACCGTTGTCTTTGATGTCTACGAAAACGGTTTTTCACCGTTGTCTTTGTGCGCTATTTAACAACAGTGGCTTTAACAACAGTTTTTTTGATAAACGACAACGGTTAAAAACTGTTGTCTTTCGCCTTTGTTCTTGTAGTGATGGTCTCACTGGGTAACTTGTGTGTTGCAGAGGACATGGCACATACTGTTTAGACATATTTATCGGTAGAATACGGATGACCTTGGTTTGAAGGAGAATCATATGGGCTAGAGGATGAATTAATTGTGTTGTTCATACAACACCTTCTATTACTACTATAACATGAATGATCTTCAAAATCATTTGAGTTGCTTTCGTTGTTAAATGATTGTTCAGCAGTGGATTGAATTTCTGGCATGGTATTCATTGTACCAGAAAAATTGCAGTATTTGTTGGACAGCTGGTAACTACTCAACCCAGCTGTAGTATTGTTGACTACTCAACCCATCTTAAGATATAAAAGCAACTCAAATGATTTTAAGGACAGCTGGTAACAACTACTCAACCCATCTTCAGATCTAAAAGTTGTGTGGTCTGTTTATAACTTCAAAAAAAATTGCAGTATTTGCAGATATGAAAATACTCATACACAATCATAATTGCAAGTCTTCGCTGATTAGTGCTTGGTGCTTTCACCCTTCATTTCCTTTGAAGCATTGTACAAGAAGAAAAATTGCCGTCGAATACATCTTCAAGGGAAGACTTGAAAGAAGATATTTTCTAGCCTCTGTCCAAAAGAATAGGGTAACTAGTTCTGTCAAATTAGATTGTGGAATATGGATTGAGTATTGCAGGGTATTGTGAGATTTTGATTGAGGTACTGGAGGGCATTTTGGTCAAACAAAAATTTATCTCATTAATAAAAATTCTACCACATGAAATAATTAATTACACAATATTACACATCATTCCTTATCAACTACATATCAATCAAATTATTAATCATTTAATTATCCCATCTCACGTACCAAACGGTCTCTTGATGCATAAGATAACGGGGATAACAAATTTGCTTTGTCGAGCATTGCAAGAGAAATCTCTAGATATTTTAAGTGCAATGGATTATGTTTCAACGACCAAAACTTTGCTTCGTACTTGAGAGAAGAAGGATTTGATCTCCTACTTAGTCATGTGAAAGAAGTTTGTGTCAAGTATGACATTGAGATACCTCACACGGAAGCTCGTTATAAATCTGGTACAGACTGTTCTTGTCAACGAAATGATTCAATGACAGTTGAGCACCACTATCGATTTGATGTATTTACAGCTACAATAAATTTTCAAGTTGAAGAGCATAATAATAGATTCAAGAATGATGCAGTTGAACTTCTTAAACTTAGTTATGATTTAGAACCTAAAGAAAACTTTAAGCTTATTGATGTTGATCATATATGTCGACTTACTGAGAAATTCTATTATCTTTATTTCGATTCACAAGATTTGCATCACTTGATAATCCAATTGGATCACTATAAACTTGATATTGTTAGTCATGAAAGATTTCAGAATTTATCAACTATTTCTGAATTATCTCGAAGATTAATCGAGACAAATAAGTCAAGAATCTACGATTTGATTGACAAGCGATTTATACATTTTTATCTACGTCTTTTACTAATTTATCGAATCTGATATATTTATTTAATTGACAGGTTGATTTATCTTGTTTTAACTCTCTTCGTTTCTACAGCAACAACGGAACGAGCATGTTTAGCAATGAAACTTGTTACAAAAGCTCTTAGTAACTAGATGGAAGCGGAGTTTTCGGAGATTTTATGGTAATCTACATCAAACGAGATTTTGTTGAAAAAATTGATAACAATTTAATAATTAATGTGTTCTAAGAAAAATCGAAGAGCACAACTTCAGTAGTGTTTTAGCTTCATGTTTTTGAAGATATTAAATATTAAATACTCTTGTTCTATGTTTTCATGAAGTCAATGTTTACATATTTTTTATTTTAATTTTTTAAGTTAATTATTTATTTTATTAAATACTGTATGGGATGGAGTCAGCCCCAAATAATTTTGAATCCTGACTCCACCTCTGTAAACAGAGTATTCATAATATATAAAGTTTTAAACCACATTGGATAAATCATGCGCAACAAGCTTATCTGAGAAGATGTTGGTAAAGAGAATCGAACTCCTAAACATTGATCAAACACTCAGTTACTTCACAAACACAAACATTTCCTCAAGGGTAGGGATGAAGAAGGGTCGGGTTCGAGGTGGTTTGGCCAAACCCGATATCCAACTCGCCTAGCATTGGAACCGCCCCACCCCGTGAACCCGACGAATCCAATCCGAGCTGGACCTGTAGACCCGTCGAATTTATTTATATATATATATTCAAATACAAAATTTAAAATTAATTAATCATTAAAGTTATTATCAAAATTTATAATAATAATATTTAGTAAAAAAATATTATCACAAGTTAAAACCTATCAAGTTTAAATAAATTAAAAATTAATTATCAATTCTTATTCAATTAATAATTAATTAAAAAATGTATAATTATATGTTTTCATAACAATCTTAATATATATATATATATATATATATATATACGGATGGGTTCCGTGTTAGGCCTTCAGACCAATTTAGACAGGTATAAACCCATCCCCTCGGGCGTTTTTGCAGAACCGGATTTCGATCCGATCCATCATCATCCCTGGTTGAGGGTAGTATTTCTTTCTCGTTAACACCCTAAAAGGCCATAGGGAGTTCACTTTGCTGTTTGGAAAAAAAAAAAAAAAGAAAACAAAACTTGGTGATGAAGTCGTTCTTGGCTAGTATAATATATCCACGTTTGGTATGAATGATAAGACTTCATATGATTGTTCCATCCCTTGTTTGATTCGATTGTTTCATCCCTTATTTGATTCGAGTTCAACGATGATTGAAATTAAATCTATACATCATAAATAATTCACTATCATATCCCAGGAACCAACATTCAAATAATGTTTTTCAACCTTTTTAGCACAGGAGAATAATGGATCCACAGACAACACTTGAGAGGAAGTCGAGACGGATCTCGTGAGGAGAATCTATCTATCTAAGTTTCACTTGGAAGACACCTTTTATTGTTCATCAACATACATGTAAAATATAAATATTTTTTACATGCTCTACGGCTATGTCAGACTATTCAGCTCCTTTTTTTCCGGGGTAAAAGTAAATAACATCATGTGGGTCGAAAGAATCACCTACGAAAGTGAATATTAACAACTGCTGGCTGCAAAATTAGGCTCTGTTGGACAGAGATCGCTAGAGGTAATGTTGGATGGAATAGAAACGAAGATATCTTCTTTGCTCGGGCATCAGCACTGCCAGACTCAGGTCCTTTGAAAAATAAGGATTGTGTTAATTCAAAAGTCAGACAAGAAAATAACACTAGATACATACAAGGGTCTGCACATATATTCGACGAAGCACGCACGAGGTTTAAAGTAAGTACCTGGTTTGATCTTGAATTTAAGAATATTTGGTTGCTTCCGTGATATAAATTTGATGGGGTGGTCAGTAGACTGTCTGTGTCGGTCGGCCGCTGAAATTAGCTGCAGTAGTTATAGCATGTAGTTAAGGAGATATTCCAATCCAATGCATAACTTTATTATACACGAAAACCATTTTAGACGTCGAAATAAACTCTGGTTCTATCCAACCATAAGAAATCATTTCATCTCTGATGTGCCAACAATATGTTTTCACCTTGTTTTCATATCTCAACATAATTATTTCTTTTAACTCAACTTTTCATATTAAAATACTTCTATATCTCCATCTGTGCTCAACCATCTGAAGGCTGAGTATTTTTGTTTTCTAGTAAACACAAAGCCCAAGCGAATAAAATGCCACTACAATGGCTTATTTCCACAATTTTTGAACAATCTAACTCCGCGTCTTACGAGTAAAATATCTTCAAGCTAGTAAATACCACAGCCTAAATTTGAAGTTTCCACATAAATTTAGAATGTAACAATAGAACAAGGACTATCAAATCAAACCTTTTCGTCATATCGAAAGAGCGAGTGATCAAAATAGGGTGAAGGACTCTGTGACTGACAACTAATAGGCAAAGTGGCTAACATCTTCTTCACAAACTGCAACATAAAAAAAATGACAATATGATTGTGCAAGAATTATTAGAACGAAAGTTGATATAGATGAAACAGATAACTCTAAATTTGAGTTTTCCTAGTTCAAATACCCCCAAAATGTAAATACCTGAGGCAAGCTGTTAGCTTTATCCTTATTACATCTTAGTTGCTCCAGGGCATGTATATTGTTGGAATGAGTAGATATAAACTTCACAAGGAATGAGTTCTTCGACGAGGAATAGAAGTGGTCAGAGAACAGCTCAAACAACGAATAAAGATCATCCGCCGAGTTCTACATAATAATCCACCGTATCAAAGCCGATACTGATCATATTTTAGTGAACTAACATAGTTTATAGGTGAAATAGAATTTCAACATTTAAAACCTGATAAAATGCAACAATTTCAGTTGTCTCCATATTATATACAGCAAAAAACGCAGGATGGTTTTCCGCATTTCGTGCCACCTGTAGCATGGATCAAACCAGTTAGCAGATCAACACGGATTCGTTTTCATGAAACATTTTAACTATTTAGAAACACTAAATAAATGGCAATTGACATGCATAGACATATGATGCTCAAGATCTCTAAGCTCAAGCTTGACCACAAAGCTCTAAAAAATTCTAAGCATTGGTAATAGAGCCGATAATGATAGCTGAGCCAATAAAATTACAGAATAAGTTGAAATTAGCTATCTATTGATCTACCTTTCATTATTCTCGGAATGTGAGATTTGTTTTTTATGCCTTTAGGGTGTTTTGTTTTAAAATTTAAAAGTTAACTATTATTTTAAAAAATGACTTTTTTTAAAATAAAAAATTCTAAGAAAAGCGGCTTAAATTTTATTTAAAAAATATGCGCCCTTTCACGCTTAATTCGGTCAACCTAAAGTTGACCATTTTTTTCCCACTTTTGCACAATCGAAACGTTTTACTCATGCATCACGCTTAATTGACACTTTTTCCCACTTTTTATAACACCGAGCAAATCAAAGTTTGCAAACGGAGCTAACATTATGGGGAAAATCATTGTCCTAAAACTCGGGCCAGACAGCCGCCTAGGCGCTAGGCGCCGCTTGACCGCACCGAAAAGGTTTTAGGCGGCCAGCCTATGCGGCAAGGGCGCCTAGGCGCTCTTAGGCGGTTCAAGACGGTTCAAGGCGGGCCTAGGCGTTTAAAGTTTATTTGGGAAATTTTTTTTGGGCTTTTAATTTTTGAAAGTCGAATTAAACTAGAACATGACATAAGAAAGAATGATAGGCTCGTGCTTTTAATTTTTTGGGATTGAAAGCCCAATTAAAACCACGATTTGTTGGCTTGCGCTTGTCCTAACAGGCCACTCTCATCTTGTCCTAACAGGCCACTCTCTAAAGGTAATTTTTGTCTTTATTTTGATTTCTTTTGCATTGCCTATTATTCTGATTCGCCTTAAGCACGAGGAATGAAAAAGTTGTCAATTGGATTTTACAAAGTTTGGACTGAAATTTAGTCTAAGAACCATTACAAATTTCTTGATACCGTGAATCCGCCTGGCGATACCTAATCCCCGCCTACGCTCTAGGCGCTAGTTAGCGAATTTTAGAACCATGGGGAAAATTATAAGCATTATTTGAAGCTATAGTAGCACAAATCAAGTGGCAGTTATTTGCATCTTCCCCATATGTTCAGCAGCAATTTAGATTCTTGGACAAACCAAAAGGTGCCAATCCCCAACTAGCACGAAGATAAATGCCATTAAATTGAATCAATCAATTGATAAAAAAACAACTCACCCCACCATCCACGCTACCAAATTTGATCAACAGATGATGGTGGTCTAGGAATTGCACCTGTCCAATAAAATTTATTGGATATAAAAAAATTCAATAAAGTAGGAAAATAAACACGAAAGAAAAGCATTTAGACACAACAATAAAAAAACAAAATATTATGTCCCCAGGGTGCATAAGTTTCTGTAACGTTGATTCTATACCTTCCAGATAATCAAATCAACATAATCTGGGAAATGGAAATAAAATTTCTTCTTCAGGCATTGCATTCTCTGATACAAAAAAAAAAGAAAAAAGAAAAACTATTACGAAAAAGACTTGATGCATTATGTTTAAATTAAGGCGAAATGATTGACTGACGGAAAGCTATAAAATAAATAGGGCTTCAAAAGATCTAACACCCAAAGCTAACAACCCACAATAGATAGGATTTTATCACTAACATGATATAATTATTCTCTAACTACTGTCCCTCAAGTTGGAAATATAAAGTCGTTATTTCAGTCAATAGAGTCTTCAGCCACATCGATTTACAAGCTGGATGATACACAGCTCTATTACTAGACTTCTGCATTAATATCAAAACCACATTTCAATTCTACTTCACTCATCAGGTTTCCACCAAGATACATACAATAACTGATGTAGATTTTTCTACGAACTCCGTCACAAGCATATCCAGTGTTTGGATAGGCTTCGACATTCAAATGTCCATTGTTCCTATACACCAAGCCTTTTTTAGGAGATGTTTGAATGAATGTAAGCAATTATTCTCAACGCGCCTTCCAATTTACAAGCTTAGGGTTCTACACAATTGACTTACAAGTTCCACAGCAAATGCTATACCAGGTTTTGTAACAGTTAAAGATAAAAGGCCGTCTGGTTAACAATACTGTGATGAGTTCTCAAAACATTTGAGATCCACAGGGATGCTTTCAAGTTTACACCGAAGTGCTCCAGTCTCTTGTAAAAGTTCAAGTGCATATTTCCTTCAAGACAGATTAATATCTTATTTAACAATCACTATCCCAAGAAAGTATCTAGGTCATCCCATATCTTTTGTCACAAAAGAATTTCTTAGATAGTTTTTAATGTTTATGCCGGCAATGTCACTACTTGTCAATGGAATGTCAACATAAAAACTAGTACAATCCATGACGAACAAAAATAGAACGATCTCATTGGCAATGACAAAACCCACCAAACATCATCACCTGCTGAATTTTGTCATACCAAGTACGTGGACTTTGTTTCAAGCCATACATAACTTGATTATGTTTTCACACCATTAGCAACATATTCTGTTGTTCCATAAACAATCTTCTGCAAAGTCACCATATATGAAGGAAATATTGAATTCTAGTTGAAAAACGGGTTACTCCCAGATCACAACAATAGAAAGAATTATTTGAATTGAATATGAGCAAAAGTAGAGAATGTCTTGAAATAATCTACATCATATGTCTGAGATTCTGTGGCTAAGGAGAGTTCTAGAGGAACTCAAAAGACCAGCGAGTTGTCCTATGAAGCTCTAATGTGGTAACAAAGCAGCTATCAATATTGATCATAATTCAGTTTTACACGATGGAAGAAAGCGTGTTTAAATGGACAAACACTTTATAAAGGAGAAACTTGAAGAATGAACGATTCACACTCCATTCGTTCCAACTACTAAAGGTCCACGTCAAACCCAATGCCTCCCCGAGGTGGCGTTTCTTTTAAAAAATATACTTGGATTTTATGCCTTAGGCCATCAAGGAAAGTACCCAAAATATAAACGAACTTCATTTCCTTGCTATTACCATAATCCTTCATCTGAAATCAATTTGGAAAAAACAAAAAAAAAACATGTGGGATCACCTGTTCACCAAGCAGTGGAGTTTATCGATGTCATCATGAAGGCTTTCCAACTTTTTATGACTAAACACAATTAAAGAAAGATGCAGCATAGTAAAAAATAGATGCATGAACGACCAAGGAAATAAAAATAACGAGGAAAGCAATTTATATTGATAGTGAGGCAAAAGAAAACAACAGAAACTCCAGGATCCTCAATAAAGATACAACTTACAAGTGTAGGGTCATCTTCTTCATTCCATATCCCTTGGACAATAAATGAAAGCAAGCGCTGCTTTAAACCACTCAAGAAAGAAACCTCTTGAATTTGAACCTGTTGCAAACCATTTCCGTGGGTGTCATCCTGGTTTGCTCCAGTTACACTTGATTTTGTCATATACTGATGAACAAAATTGTCTGTCAGGCTACCACTTTAAACAAATGATCAACAAGAAATCATAATAACATAAATAACTAGCTTAAAAAGAAAACATATCAAGTTCTTCCATCCTTTCGATGCTAAGTCTCATCTCCATAATCATATGCCGAACAACAATCCCACCGCTTAATGAAGAAGTCAGTTGTAAAGTACTTTTTGGTAATCTAATGCCTGCGCTAGCTGTTCTAAGCATTTATAAATAATATTTACCAATCTAAATTGGCCTCTACCTTCCACAAGTAAATTTATTTAAGCAAACTAAAAAGGATACAAAATCTTGAGATTCGTTTTCCAAACTTCCATAATAGAAAGTGCTGTCTTAAATAAATATATCCTCCAACTATATGATATTACACAATTGTGTGCGACAAGGATCTGTTAAGCCAAATTTATAACGAATGAGTTTGGTATTTTTAGGTTTTCAATGATGCAATAAGCAAAATTAAAAAAGAAATACAAAACACCCATACAACTTTAATGATTGTTTCAACAGCCTTAAGCAAAACCACTTGCCTGGGCACTGGAATTAAGAAAAAGCTCATCATCTTCACGACAAAATTCCCCAATCGCCCGCACATCGACAAAGATGCCAGTGTCTCTAATCTGGATAATGTGTATTCTCTGATAACGGAGGGACAGTACAGCCAATAAATCATCATACAAGAAAACACCCATGCTATGTGCTAAATTGATATAATCATTGTGGAAAATCCTCTCATCAAGTATTACTCCATCTTCCAATCTATTTGAATCCGTTCAAACCAAAAAAATCAAAGTTTAGTCATATAAATGTCACAGTACTTGGAACTCGACAAATATACTACACACCTCACAAGATGAAAGGTTATCTTTTCAATGGATGGGACACCTTGAACTGCACCCCCAACTGCAGGTGCGTCGTGGATTTGAGCAGAGGAAGTCGCAAAAATTCCAAACTGATTCCTCTCCGTGTAAAGAAAGAAATCTTTGCAAATGAGCTCACCAGCGGATGCAAGAGTGACACTGTATAATCGAGTGAAGAAGCTCTCAAATTTGCTGGCTTTAGAAGGAAGATCTTGAGCATCACAATAGTGGTTTTTGCAAGAAAATGAGAGCCACGTTGTTCTGTAAACAATGAGATCCTGATGATTCCGGCTGAAAGTTATGAGGTATTGTCCATCATCACTAAATTTACGAAATAGAAGGTCTGGGCACTCAATGTCGTAAATAGTATGACTTGGAACTATGTTTTCGTAAAATCGTCTGGCGCAATGGACCTGGAACCAAGAAATGGTTTAGAGTTCACTGATGTAGCTAGGTTATTGGAATATAATAGAGATCAAGTAAAATCTCGAATAATGACAAGAGAATATCGAGTTTGTTGTCTTTATAGAGTTCATGATCATGACGGTTTTGTCCTTTGCATAAACAAAGAGAACCTGATTAATCCAGCTGAAGGATATAAGGTACTATACCTTGTCACTGAACTTAAACTTAAAAAAACTAGAACGTTCTAGAATTTAATGTTTAAGGGTATGCTTAAGAAATTGTTCTCGTAAAATCATCCAACAGCAGGACCTGAGGAAAACAAATAGCTATGAAAATCTATGCGTCAGCCTTTGCTATCAAACAGTGATAGAAATCCAGAAATTTCACATTACTATCTGCATAATACTTGAACCAGTTCAAAAAATGCAATCTTTCCCAGAAATGTGACTAGACTGTTCAAATTCTTCAAGCAATCACAAAGCATTGAAAGTTTGAGTGCAATTGTGCCTAACTTCTTGGATATGCCGATCTTGATGATCTTCATACTCTGATAAATTAGAGCTCAAGATGCTTGATTCTTAAATGTATAAAAGTGATCAAACCTCCAAATCCACGCTCTCCATTCAGGAATCAATAAGGCATGCTAACTCAGCCACGACTAAATTAATTCACGTTTTACACTGTCCACTCAGTTATCCCAGGTCAAGCAACGATGAATACACAAGTCAAAAAGTATAATCCTACTACCACCCAAGTCCAATTCATCACTTCAATGCTACAGAGCACCAAATGGATCATTTGCAACAAAAATTACTCTAATCTAGGCCAAACTCCAGACCCGTTTCCCATCATTTTTTTCACAGAAAAATAATCAAAAACTCATAGGATCGACAACAAACCGATAAAAATGAGTACGAACAGAAAACATAGAAACCCATAAAGAAAAGAAAGTACACTGGTGCCAGGAGCAGGGGTAAAAATCTGGCGCTCGAAAACTCGGGCCGCAACATTGTTGCTTCTAAACATTAATTTTCACGCAAAGATCCTCTTTTTCCCTTCTCTTTTCCAAACTTATCCACTCATTCTTCCCCAAGCCATGTAGAAAAGCTTAGGCTCGAAATCCCACCAGAAGACTTTTGTCGGCTTCCGCGTGCATATATTAGTTGATTTCCGGAGGATTTTGACTGGTGAAACAGGAAGGAAACAGCTGAAGGTTTGAAGGGATGGGCGTGGTTTGTACGTGTGAAATAGTGGGTGAGAGAGAAACAGTGTAATTTTTGGTTGCGGTGTATTTAGTCCACATATATATGCTTCGAGGGAAATTAACAACGTTGTATCCATCTCCGCTGCACAAATTTTGAGGCCGTCTACTGCCCGCCTAACATGTTTGTTACACGATCCAAAATATCTTTGCCAAAATGACAATTATATGAGTTAGAGATTGCAAAAGTTAGGATTTTGCCTTGCTTCAAATCCTAATTTTAAACAATTGTGTTTTTTTTTTGCCATAGAACTTTACTAAAATCGTAACTTTAGTAATAAATTCATTTTATTTTTCTTAATCACTCTCATTACTTTCTCCGATCACATTTATGTTGAAATAAAAAAATAAAATTATTGATAGATTATAAGCTCAATTTAATCATTTAACTCACTTCATTTACAAAAGTCCAAGTTCGTTGAGTACGCAAAAAAAATCTATAAGTAAAGGATCAATGTCACTATCCAACATGCACTCTCATTTTTCTTATCCGAGCTCTTCAACTTTCAGAGAAAATCATTATGTTTGATATCCTCGTTTGAATGTGATTTGTATTGACCTGATAAACATCAAGCCCATTAGTCAAAATGATGAGCCCATATTAGATACAGTTAAAGCCAAAGTAGATGTCCTATAAATTACTCGGAGTCCAAATCATTACTCTGCTCTGAAACGATCCCACATGGTATACCCCGAGCAGTCTAGCACATTATGGCCGATCAGCCAAACCAAGAATGCACCCACCCGAACTCATACAAGTATGACGATGAATAAAGTATCAATTGTATAAAACTATTGAATAAATCTTTTGTATTAAGAAAGATATATAATTCAAATTATAAATTACTAAAGATAAGATCAGACTAAATCTCTAGTTTAAGGTAAATTACCATACTAGAGTTCTTGTCATACACGGGCTATGGTCATTTATACCCCTATAAATAGCAGGTACTCATCATTGTTATATTGATAGAGTCAATACTTACACAAGAACTACTATATTTGCACTTTTATGTTTCTTTCCTGACTGACTTAAGTATCGGAAGGTTACGCGCAAATAGTTCTCGTGCCCTCTAATGTTTGTTCGTTCGCACAAGTATTTAACTAGGGAGATACAAAGCAGGGGGACATTCTGATCATAAAATAATTCAATGAAGAGAAGCTCGACCAGGGCATCTACAGCAAAGATTGCCATATTTTAGCTTACCAGACTGAACCCAAGGTACGTTAAATTTGTAGCATGATCAATTGGCGTCATGTGTAGGAAACATAAGAAAAATGACTAAGATGTTGAGAGGAAAAGGAAGACGTGGTCGTGGAATAGGCTATGGACCAAACTGGGAGAATGAGGCCAGTATCAATCAAGATTCGAGCATAGAAAATAACCCTTCTCCGACACCTCATCCTTTGAATATGGCCCAAATCACCCGATTGATCGCTACTACTATAAAGTAAGTGTTGGCACATAGACAAGCCGATGATACTCCCTCGGGTCAGAACGAAGTTGCGGATGATATAGTAAAGCTCTGGGAAGAATCGCAACAACTACGAGAAGCTCAGGGAGGCCCTCATCCACCTCTCGTGAGCCCTCCCTTTCTTGGCGGAGGTACTAGCAGCCATGCTTCCTTAGCACTTACAATTTCCTAGTATAGGGGAATACACTGGGAAAAGAGATCCATACGAGCTTTTGGCTTGGTTCGAGAATGTTGTCGTGCTGCACCAATACACAGACCCCATCAAATGTCAGGTCTTCCTCAACACCTTAGTAGGAGCAGCAAAACAATGGTTTAACATGATTGAGACAGAGTATTACAACTTTCGAAGACTTCAGCAAGATGTGTTCTCATAGATTTCCTAGTCGGAAGAGACAACCACTCACTACGTTTATTTTACTATGTATAAAGAAACATGATCAGGAAAGTATGCGGCCTATCTCCAAAGATTCACTACAAAAGTGGTAGAAGCCCCCTCTACTATGCCAGACTTACTGATCACACCTTCATTCAAGGGTTGAGGAGGGGGACCTCTTCAATTCATTGGTGAAAAAACCTTTCATTATATTTGAAAGCTTACTAGACAAAACGGAAAAATACGTCAATATAAAGAAAGACCAGACAGCTCGGGTGGAAGAGACCAAGAGAGGCCCCCGACCCCGATGGGGGGCATGGCCAGAAAAGTTCATAGCTTGGTCCATTCGAGCCAACCCTACCCCCCTGCTCGGGAAATTTTCTATGTAAACTCCATTGAAAATAATTAAGTCCCGAGCTTTGGAGATATGTGAGCAGAGACACCTTATTCAAAGACCCTGAGGAAGCAATAAGGGTCCTCGAGCACGTCCTTTTCGACGGGTATTGTGATTTTCATGATGATTATGGCCACACCGTTGATGAATGCAGTCATTTGGTGGAGGAAATTGAACGTGTAATCTGAAGGGATTCGAGCATGAAAGCCATATTGACACGAACCACATAAGATTATAGCCCTCCAAAGCAAGCCATGGAAGAAAGGAATCGCCGTTATTGGAGAAGGATGCCTAAATTTCCGAGACAAAGACCACAGGGTCCCGTACAAAATAATCCTAGGGCACATCCTTGTGTTACCCCTCCTCCTAGAGGAGTTATAAATATGATTTATGGATGACCTATCAACGGGGACTCCAAACCAAGCATGAAATACCAATTGTCAAAAATTGATAACTTAGAGATAATGACAAAAGGTTCCGAACCGAGATGTTGATATCGTTCAGACCTAAATATATGCAGGGATTATCTTATCCCCACAATGACACTTTGGTTATCCGAGCTATGATAGCCAATTATAGCTTGAGTATTTGTTGATTCTTTCAACTATGTTAATGAGCTATTTAAAGGAGTCATGGATCAAATGAATTTGGGCAAATATAAATTAGAACCAATGGTGACGTCATGTTTGGATTCATGGGACATGTTGTTGATCCCGTTGGAATGATATATATGTGCCCTTCTCCATGGGCGAAGGCAATGCAAGGAAGACCCATAGAGTCAGTTTTATTGTGGTTGAAATCTCCTCAGCATACAGTGTGTTAGAATATTTCTATTAACCTTAGTTTTGTTGATTGACCAAATAAACAACATCGAGCTGTTTCAAGATCCAGTCATTCTCTCTTATGTCAAACATGTTTTGAGACTGCTGGATAAATTCAGGAATTTCAAGTCATTTGGGAGTTCAAGCCATTATGCTAACAATTCAAACTGTTGCTTTTATTGAATCTAGCTACAAGAGATCGTTTGAGAAAATTGACATGTCCGAAAATCCAATGTAGAGCAAAGATCAAACTTTCTTATTCCAACAACATTACAAACTGACAGTAACATTTATTTGAGGATATCACAAGTCAAGTCATTCAGATGAATGCTAGAAATGAAAAGATATCATAGTATCCTACCAACCCTCGAAAGGACTGAGATACCTATTTGGTCTACGGTCTTTCAGCTTTTCAAATAACATGGACTTAAAACTGCAAAAGCAAGAAGAACATAAAGAGAATCTAATGATACACACAACAATTGAAAAAAACTTGTCCATATTGTCGAGAAGTACTACAGATGATCATTGAAAAGAAAATCCGAACATTGGAGTTTTTTAACTATAAATATGCAGAACATTCAAAGTGAAGAACACCAGAAAATATGCAGAATATTCCAAGCGAAGAACACCAGAAACTCTGAGCAATCAAGTCTTTCAATCGTTGAATTAAAAAATTCTACAATCTAGATATTTTCAGATCAGTTGAGCACACTTAACAGCTTACATTTCAGACTGTTCAACCAAAGCACACACTTACCAGATTAATTTAGATCGTAAAGGATCAAAATGTACTACCTCATCCAAGTCAAGCCGTTACAAAGCTGACTGTTGTGTTATAGTTACTTGAATGATAGGATCGGTCAATGCAGTTGGAATTTTTAGAAAATGGGATTGAATAAATATTCTGGCCTGATCAAGATCAGTTTATCACAGTCTTCATAGATGATATTCTGATTACTCGAGGAGCAAAGAAGAGCATAGTCAACATTTGAGGACGGCACTACAAATATTGCAAGATCGAAAGTTATTCGCTAAGTTCATCAAGTGAGAGTTTTGTCTTGAGAGACTGGCGTTCTTAGGCACATTTTTTCTAGATATGGGGTCGAGGTCGATCAAAGCAAAGTCGAGGCATTTAGAGAATGGCCAGTACCAAATAGTGTAACTGAGATCTGTAGCTTCTTGAGTCAGCTGGAAACTACCCGAATCATTCAAGGATTCTCTTCAATTTTGGTACCCTTGATCACCTTGACGAAGAAGAATGCAAAGTTTATTTGGGGATCCGACAGTCAAGAGAGTTTTGAGAAGCTGAAGCAAACTTTGGCTTCAGCGCTATTTTTATCATGCTATTAGGGCAAGGAGAGTATATTCCATATACGGATGTTTTTAAGCTTGATTTAGGTGCAGTCTTGATGTAGAATGACCAAATGATAGCTTATGCGTCTAGACAGTTGAAGGTCCATGAGAAGAATTACCCAACTCATAACCTCGAGCTCGCAGCAGTAGTATTTGCACTCAAGTTGTGAAGACATTATTTATATGGGGAGAATTGAAAGATTTTCACTGACCATAAAAGTTTGAAGTAATTCTTCACCCAAAAAGAGTTGAATATGAGGCAACGAGGATGGTTAGAATTGGTGAAAGATAATGACTGCGATATTAGCTACCATCCGAGAAAATCTAATTTAGTTGCGGACTCTTAGAGTAGAAAGACAACTGTTATCGCTCAATTGATAGTTCAAATACCATTGAAAGAAGATATTCGGCCATTAAAGCTTGCAGTGTATACAAGGAGCGAGGCTCCTAATCTTGCTACTATGACAGGACAGTCGACTCTGAGGGATAGAATTCGTGAAGTCAGTCTTCTGATGAGCAGTTGCAGAAATGGAGACTGAGATGAATCTAAAGTTCGGAAGCTGTATTATGATGAGGATGGCATAGCTCGATATCGAGATCGACTATGGGTTCTTAGTGGCGATTTACTGAGAGAGGTTATTATGAAATAAGCTCACAATAATCTGTAGTACATTCATCCTAGAAGTACGAAGATGTACAAGGATTTGCAGTCATTATATTGGTGGCAGGGCATGAAGCGAGATATCTTGCACTTTGTATCTTGGTGTTTGACATGCCAGCAAGTTAAGGTAGAGCATCAGAGGCCAACAGAGAAACTTAAGCCACTTCTTATTCCCGAGTGTAAATGGGAAAATATTATTATGGATTTTGTTGTGGGATTGCCAAAGACTATTAGAGGATTCAATGTCATTTGGGTGATAGTTGATCGTCTTAAAAAATCAGCACAATTTCTACCTATTAAGACGACATTCACCATAACACAGTACGCAGAGCTGTATATCCGAAAAACAGTCCTACTGCATGGTATTCAAGTATCGATTTTTTCTGACAGAGATCCGAGGTTCACATTGTCTTTCTGGAAGAGTCTGCATTCAGCGATGGGACAAAGTTGTCGTTCAGTACCTCGTTTCACCCTCAAACCAATGGTTAGCCCGAAAGGGTGATTCAAATTTTTGAAGATCTACTCCGAGCTTGTGTGATCGATTTTCAAGGAAGCTGGGAACCGAAGTTACCTCTAGTGGAGTTCACCTACAACAATAGTTATCAATCATCTAAAGGCATGGCTCTTTACGAGGCACTTTATGGGAGGAATTGTAGATCACCGATACATTTGGACGAGGTTGGTGAAAGAGGAGAATTTGGTCCGGACTTGATCAATCAGATAATGGAGCTAGTAGCCAAAATCTGAGATAGGATGAATATCGTTAGAACTTTTCAGGTTCGTAATCTTGATTTTGATGTTAACAAAACTTGTTATTTTGTATTGCTAATAATCTACCTTAGTGTGAAGAAGCTAGGATAAGTCACGAGCTGTTTACATCGCAAACTGAAGACTCAACCGATCGCACAAACTGAATCAGTCTAACTGTTACATTAATTGAGCAGTCCAGTTGATAGGTGGTTCAGCAGGAGAACCTCAGAAGCCTGGCCAGCCGAAGGAGTATTCAACTGATGAAGAAACCTAGCTGATCATTACAACTGAACGACAGTGAAATCAGTTCAACTGACGAGTCGGCTGATTTCATCAGCTCAACTGAAGATCAGTTCAGCTGACTAGTTCGAAGCATCAGTCAGAATATTTCAGTTGTAGATCAAGACAAGCTCTTTCTAGTGGATTCCAGCTATACACAAAGTTACAAAATAATTGTCTAGTCAAAGGACAATAAAGGACGTTGCATCTGAACATTAAAGACAAACTTTTCAGAAGGGAAGTCGAAAAATCGAGACACAAGTCCAAGAAACGAATTCAAAATGCAACGGATACAATAAATGAGTCTCACTGTACGATCTAACTTCGCGCCTAGAAATGGAATATGAAGATCAATGAAGATAAAGAGAGCAAAAATGCAAATACCAAAGAGAGTGTGGTAAAAGAAAGAGCAGGCTTATTTGCTCATCAGCTTTCAAGAAGCAATCGGCCCAGAGGGATACCAAAGACATATCAGTTTAGTTTAGAAGCTTATCTCCCTCAGTGTGTGAGAACATCCTTGTTCAGTTCTCACACACAAACACTCTCATCACCACTCAAATACAGTCTTGCACAAAGACGTTAAACTTGTGTATGTAGTTTTTGACACATAGACGTTAAAAAAATGTTGGCTGGAAGGTGCTGCAATCGGTCATAGCTAAGAGTTCAGTTTAGGCAGTAGTGTAAGTCTTAGCTGAGTGGTTTGTACAAGTAGTTGTATAAATCAAAGTCTTCTAGTGGATCCTACCCATTGAGGTAAAAGAGGTGACATAGGATCAGTTGAAGTCTCCGAACATCCATAAACACATCTTGTGTATTTAACTGATTAATTGTTGTTTTAAAACTGTTTGGATCAGTTAGAATATCTGTCAGTTCAGTTGTTACCATAACTGAAATGATGAATGCAAAAACTAATCTACCATTTTTCAATTATTCAGTTTACCTGAGTTAAAATGTTTTCTATTTTATTAAACAAAAATGAGTTCTGACATAGATTTTTCTATTTTATTTCCTAGCTTTCTTGTTAGGTTTTTAATTTCTTGAATCATGTAATCACTACAAGAAAAACGACTTTCCGCAGCACGTCATCAACAGCGTGCATTAAAAGCACGCTGCGAATACTACTTTTCACGGCGTGCACCCACCTGTGCGCCGTTAATAGTGTTGCACTTGATACTATTAACGGCGTGCATTAAAAGAACGCTGCGGATAGTACTATCGGCGGCGTGCATATAAAGCCCGCTGCGGATAGTAACTTGATACTATTTAACAGCGTGCATTAAAAGCACGCTGCGGATATTACTATGGACAGCGTGCATTAAACGCACGCTGCGGATAGTGATATTTGCAGCATGCTTTTTGTGCGCTGTTAATAAATTATATAAACGACAGCGCACAATAAATGCACGCCGTTAATAATATTATTAACGACGTGCAAGTTTATGTGTGCTGTTAAAAATAAATAATTTTTTTTAAAAAAAATCGTATTCAGACATTAACGGTGTACATTAATCGCACGCCGTTAATAGTATTATTCACGGCATGCATATTATTAGCACGCTGCCGAAAATGAGGTCGAATTTCGATTTAAGGCCACATTTAGCGACGGTTATCTAAAACCGTCGCCGATTTAAATCGGCGACGGCTGCTGAAAATGAGTTGATTTAAGGCCACATTTAGCGACGGCTAACTAAAACCGTCGCCGATGTCCATCGGCAACGGTTACTAGATAACCGTCGCTCATAGACAGACATCGCGGCGACGATTTACTTATAAACCGTCGCAACAAAGCGCAAATTATCTATTTAAACCCGATCTCCCTTCCATTGTCTTCCACATCATTTAACAACACTTAAAATTTTTCTCTTGTTATACGATTTAATACCTGTTTTTGTTTCCATTTCTGGTTAATTTTTTAATTGAATTTTTTATTAAAATTTATAAATTATAAAAGTAATTTTTTTTTATATTTACGCAAAATTTAGCGACGGCTTTAAGAACCGTCGCGAAATTTTAAACCGTCACATTATTTTAAGACCGTCGCTATAGTAGTGACGGTGTTTAATTTCTGAACCGTCGCTGATATGCGACGGTTTTATCCAAAACCGTCGCTAGTAATTTTTTATTTTATGGCCATTAATGGCGTACGCATGCACGTTGCGGAAAGTTGTATTAACAGCGTACATATGCACGCCGTTGATAATAGTATTAACAGTGTGCAATGCACGCCGCGGATAATCCTGAACTTTTAACGGCTTGGAACTTTGCAGCGTGCAATGCGCGCTGCGGAAAGCTTATATGCGCGCTGCGGAAAGCCGTTTTTGTTGTAGTGAATGATGTTTTTTGAAAATATGTAATTTATTTCCATGTAATCTACTTTCATTTATCTAAAATAGTCATTACAGAACTAACATATATATTCTGGTGAGGATCTTTTCTTATCAACCACACTAATATTTTTCTCTATTTCAAAATGGTCGGGTTGTTCATCAAACTTTATGGAGAAGACTGGAGAGTTTATGGATGATACGGATGAATAAATGCTGCTTATGATACTTCTTTCAGCGGAAAACATAGAAGACGATATTTGAATCGTGATCGTGAAATCGGACGCTCGTCTTGTCAATGATTACTTCTCTAATGCACGAGTATTTCATAGTGACATATTTCGACGACGATTTTGTATGCGAAGAGAGTTATTATTTCGCATAATCGAAACCTTGCAAAAGCATTCTAAATATTTTCAATGGAGAGCTGATGCAATGGAGAAGAAAATGTTGTCTCCACTTTTGAAATGCGTGACATATTTTCGAAAACTTTCCTAAACGAAATGATTTTCCTACATTCTGATAGGCCTAATGAGCCTATTATTCCCAGGTTATTGGATTTAGCTTACTACACTGTTATTTATATCAAACTTTGATATCCGAAACCCTAATTTCCAAGCCAAACTCACGTACACAACATCATAAGGAACTAGGACTCTCTGCAACAGCAGAAACACGCACACACACCACGTTAGGGTCTGTTCACGTGAGTTTGAAGGACAAAAACGCAGCAAGTTCCCCTCTCTCCGCCAACTTCCCTAATTCAAGGATTGTTTTCGTGCATGAAACACACAAAGACACGCCTTAATCTTCCTTCACTCATCATTCATACCATACTACGTGTTTTATACATGAATGCATGAAAAACATGATCTCCTCTTATATATTTTCGTTTTTAAGGCTTGTACATGATAAAACTTGAGTTTTCGTGCTTTTAAATTCATTCTTTTGTTGCACAAAGGGACTTCCATGGTAGGTCTATGGGAAGAGACGTTTTTCAGCATGATTAACCCTAGAGTTATGGCTAAGGGTTGGAAAAATAAGGGAAAAGGTTGAACGAAAATTTGATGTTTAAGAAACTAGGGTTTTGAACTTGGGATTCTTGAAGAGGTGGCTCATGCATTGGTTAGGGGCTGTGTCCAGTAGTCCTAAGAGGATTGTATGATGGTCCTGGAGGGGTTAAGGGGTTCTGGTACAAGGAGGATGGTTGTAGTCCTAAGGAGGGGGTCGTGCATCATGAAGAGGTGATGGGTTGAGGGCTGTGCTGGCTAGGTTTGATAGTCTTGGTCCAGCAGCTTGTATAGGCTTTGGGCTAGGTCCTAGGATGGTCAGCTAGGGTCTGGTTGTGTCGGCCATGGGCTAGGGCCGAAGGAATTGAGGGTTTGTTCAAGCTATGGTTTTCGAAATTGTCCAGAATTTTCCAGCAAAGTTCTAGGCTAGTTCAAAGGTTATAAATGATTTGATTTGGGTTGCATAGGATATTATTACGTGTTAACAAGTTATGGTTAAAGTTTGGTAAGATTTGGTTAACTTTCGAGTCGATTCGGGTTAAAACCGAGACGTAGATTTATGTTTTAAAATGAATTGGGAAATTAATCGAGAAGCTTAAGTTTATGGCTAAGAAATGTTTATAGGTGTATTTTAATGTGTTATGTTAAGTTTGGAGAGATGTGGGTCGTCGTTTTAAGATCTAAGGGCGAATTGAGAAAGTTAATGTTTCTGGGGCAAAACGGTCGTTTTACACTTGAAAAATGTTATATATATATTTCACTGTTGCTTGCGAATCAATATGTATTACTTGTTATCATGGTTAATGTTTGTTAAGTTAATAGATTCTATAGTTGTGAATGATGAATGTGAGCATGATTTTGTTGATGATGGAGGTGAAGATCAAAAGAAGAAACACACGAATAATGCATACCAGCTTATAAGAAGCAAACAACCCAAATTTGAGGGAACACTTCAAAGTTTTATCAGCTTAGATTAGAGCACAATTCCCTCAGTGTGTGAGAACACCTTTGGTTGTATTCTTAGATCAGTTCTCACACACGCACGCACACCATCACTCACATATACAGAGAGTTGAGCTTATTGAATAGCTGAGTGAGTCTTGCACAAAGACGTTAAACTTGTATATGTAGTCTTTAACACATAGACGTTAAACAAGTGTTGGTTAGAAGATATTGCCTTCAGTCTAGGCTGGGAGTTCATTAAGCAGTAAGGTAAGTTCTAAGCTCAGTGGATTTGTACAAAGTTTTGTATAAATCAAAGTTTTCTTGTGGAGAAGGTAGAAGGGGTGACGTAGGAGAAGTTGAAGTCTCTGAACATTCATAAACATATCATATGTACTAAACTGTTTAACTATTGTTTTCAAATTGATTTGACCAGTTCGAGCTGTTATCAGTTCAGTTCTCACCATAACTGAACTGATATATGCAAGAACCGACCCCCCCTTATATCAGTTATTCATTTTACACAAGTTAAAAGCTTTAAACTGATTAGATTTCTTAACGAATGATTAATTCGAGTATTTTCCGCTTGGTTTAAAACCAAACTCGATCTAATTCATTGTGTTTACATTCTTAGAACACGAGCTGTTGCAGCTCATTAAGAATATTGTGTTTGAAGCACCCTTGTAGGTGTCCGAACCAATCCATCAATTGGTATCAGAGCTAGATGTTCTAATAAGGATATTTGAAAGCTAATATTTTAAAATATGTTTCAAAATGATTTTTAAAATGGTTTTCAAAATCCCTTAAAAATTTTATGTGAGCTTACCGTGGGAAGAGAGAAGATTGTTGGATTTGCAACTAACATTGTAGTCACTTCTCTCGACTCCGGATTTAGTTTTTTTTAGCAACTTGCATAGTTTTGAGTTCAAATGACAGCAGAACAGCTAAACTGGTCAGTGAATAAGATTTCAGTTGCCAGCCTACAAGTTCAGCTGATCAACATACGAAACCCAGCTAAGCTGAAATGGTAGATGATTAAAGTGGAGCTTAATCATCAGCAGAATACCGCCGTTTAACTGCCATAGCATATCAGAGTAGAAGATCAATGCGGTTCAGCATCATTTGAGTCTAGTTTGAGTAAGCTCGACCAGTTAGCCAGCACAGAGATCAAGTCCAAGGCAAATTAGCCACTCTTCTGGCAAAAAAAGACTCAAAATCGATGCAGCATTTCAAAGCATTCTAGACAACCAGTTATTGGTATATTCAATTCTATTATGTATAAACTAACTGATATTTGATATTGCTTAAAATCTGTTATTGTAGTAGCATTTCCATTATATATGATGGTGTGCTTAATGTATAATAAAAGGGACGTTTATTTGTAAATAAATATCTTGTTTATCCAATTAGTTTGAATGTAACTGAACTGATATTTTCAGTTAATGTGTTGCCTAAGCTGCTTGAATGTTAAAAGATGCTAAAACTTCATTAAAACGCGTAAATGATTATATCTTTAAGGGAGAGTTTTTAACTCAATTCTTGAGGTGAAGTTTTTTTCCTCGAACTGAAAAATGTTTTAAATTTGTTTTAAACTCGTTTTTATATTTAGTTCTTGAGGGAGAGCTTTTTTATCCCTCAAATAAAATTTTTTAAATTGTTTTAAATGTTGTTGATTCTCACAAATTGGGAGAATCAGCTAAATTTTAAAATTTTAAATCGCTTTAATTTCTCAAGTTTTGTGATCATCAAAAAAATGGAGATTGTTGGAATATTTCATGTTCGCAATCTTGATTTTGATGTTAAAAAAACTTGTTATTTTGTTTCTAATGATTTTACCGACGTGCACAAAAAATGGAATGATCAAGATTCGAACTGATCAGTTATCTAGACAAAACTGAAGCTATCAAGATGCAAAACTAAAAGCGCAAACTGATCGCCCAAACTGAACCCGTTCAACTTACTGTCCAGCTGATAAACAGTTCAGCAGAAGACCTTCAAAAGCCTGGCCAGCTGATGAAGAGCTCAACTGATGAAGAGCTCAGCAGACCAGTTCAATTGAAGCAGTGAAATTAGTTCAGCTAACGAGCCAACTAATTTCACCAAACCAGTTCAACTGACCAGTTCAGAATATAAGTTAGGAGCCGATCAGTTTGCATAACACGACAAGCTTATCTAAGTGGAATCCAGCTGTGCACAACGTTATAAAATCAATTGTACGATCAAATTACAATGGTGAACGTTGCAGCGGAGCTTAAAGACAAGAACAAATTCAAACAGCATCGAACATATTTGATGAGTTTTGATGTACGGACACGAAGCTTCTATAAATACAAGATCAAGACCATCAACAAATGAGTGTGTGAAGATCACAAGAAAAAAGGCACACATAATGCACATCGGCTTACAAGAAGAAAACAACCCAGATTTGAGGGAACACTTCAAAGTGTTATCAGCTTAGATTAGAAGAACAATTCACTCAGTGTGTTAGAACACCTTTGTGTTGTATTCTTATATCAGTTCTCACACACGTACACACACCATCACTCACATATACAGAAAATTGAGCTTATTGAATAGCTGAGTGAGTCTTGCACAAAATTGTTAAAATTGTGTATGTAGTCTTTAACACATAGATGTTAAACAAGTTTTGGCTGGAAGGCGTTGCCTTTAGTATAGGCTAGTTTAGTTAGGCAGTAGGGTAAGTTCTAAGCTGAGTGGGTTTGTACAAAGTTTTGTATAAATCAAAGTCTTCTAGTGGATCCTACTCGAGGAGGTAGAAGGGGTGACGTAGGGGCTGTTGAAGTCTCCAAACATCCATAAATATATCTTGTGTACTTAACTCTTTAGCTATTATTTTCAAACTGATTTGATCAGTTCGAGCTGTTATCAGTTCGGTTCTCACCATAACCAAACTGATATATACAAGAACTGATCCCCCTTATATGAATTAATCAGTTTACACAAGTTAAAAGTTTTAAAATGATTAGTTTTCTTAAAGAATGATTATTTCGAGCATTCTTCGTTTAGTTTAAAACCAAACTCGATCTAACTTATCGGTGTTTAAATTCTTAAAGAATGATTATTGCAGTTCATTGAAAATATTGTGTTTGAAGCACCCTCGTAGGTGTCCGAACCGATCCATCAAAGCATATTGAAATCAAGTTCCTGGTTGTTAAAGAAATAATTCAGAGCGAAAAGTTGTTTATTGAGCATATCGGTACAAACTTCATGAATGCGGATCCGCTTACTAAAAGAGTACCACCCAAACAGTTTCATGAGTACACTGCACGTATGGGTGTTATTTCAATTGAGGAAATTCAGTTTTATTGAAATTTTGTTATTTTAAATGTTTTTCAGTTATATACATTTTCTGTTACAATTATGTAAATATATTTCTGTAGAAATAAATTTCAAGTTAAGTCACACACTCTGATTATATTTTAAAGTTTGATCTAAATAAGGTTTAGAGATGACCAATTGGAAAAGTCATGTTATGATCACATTGCATGAAATTTTCATGCTGCACATCCACTTCATAATTCATGTCATTCAGTTGTATTATCATGTGTGATTATTGATGGGTCTAGTTACCATGAGTGTAGCGAAGACTGCTTGGATCCTATGTTGGGTGATTTATGGACCAGAATGGTTATAGATACATTTCGAAATGACAACATTTTTGAGCTCATAAGATTTTTTAAAAAAACATAATTATAAGTTTACACATATAACCCAAAGTGGGAGATTGTCCGATCAATTTTATTTATATGGGATTATATGTGATAATACTAACTATATGTTGTGAGTTGTCAATTAGGTTAAGCTCAAAATAAAGTAATCAACTAATGTTTCAGGTTATTAAGCTTTAATATATCTAATAGGCTGTTGACAATTAATGTGAAGAGACATAAGTGTAATTTCTATTTTTATAATTAGCTAAAACAGAAATATCAGAAGATAATGATATACATTATCTATATATTGGTCGTGATCCACAGATCGCGCGGCATCGTTTTTCTTATTCTCTCCCCTCCATTATCAAATAGTTAAGAAAACAATACTAAATGATTCTTTCTAGGAAAAGAACGCGATCTCGAAGATCGAGACACGTGCTAAGGAATTCAGGATTATGATTTTAGAGCTTCTATTTAAGTTTTTAATCAAATTTTTAATGATTTAACATGATGGATGTTGTGGTTTATATGTCCCCAACAGCTTTCTCAAATTATGTAATTTAGTTTTCATGTAATCCACTTTCAATTTCTCAAAACTAGCCGTTAAAAAACTAACCTATATATTCAAGTGAGGACTTTGTCTTCTTTCAAGTGAGGACTTTGTCTTCTCAACCACATTAATATCTCTCTGTTTCAAAATGTTTGAAGACCAAAATCACTTAACCAACGATAGGATAATTGAACTCTATGAAGAAGAGTTGAAGGATGATACGGATGAACAAATGATGCTTATGATACTTCAGCAACAACAAATGATGCTTGAATATGCTCAAACTACTTTGAGTGGAACACATAGAAGATGGTATTTGAACGACGATCATGAAGTTGAACATGCTCGTCTTGTCAATGATTATTTCTCTAACGCACAACGAAGTTTGGACAGTTTGGAGGATTTGAGTAATACTGCCGAAATGAAAAAAATACGAAATTCTTATGAAAGATATTGTGACAATGAAGAATAAAAACTTCGTATACATCTTAATGCATGTGAAATTATTAAACAAAAATGAGTTCTGACATAGATTTTTCTATTTTATTTCCTAGCTTTCTTGTTAGGTTTTTAATTTCTTGAATCATGTAATCACTACAAGAAAAACGACTTTCCGCAGCACGTCATCAACAGCGTGCATTAAAAGCACGCTGCGAATACTACTTTTCACGGCGTGCACCCACCTGTGCGCCGTTAATAGTGTTGCACTTGATACTATTAACGGCGTGCATTAAAAGAACGCTGCGGATAGTACTATCGGCGGCGTGCATATAAAGCCCGCTGCGGATAGTAACTTGATACTATTTAACAGCGTGCATTAAAAGCACGCTGCGGATATTACTATGGACAGCGTGCATTAAACGCACGCTGCGGATAGTGATATTTGCAGCATGCTTTTTGTGCGCTGTTAATAAATTATATAAACGACAGCGCACAATAAATGCACGCCGTTAATAATATTATTAACGACGTGCAAGTTTATGTGTGCTGTTAAAAATAAATAATTTTTTTTAAAAAAAATCGTATTCAGACATTAACGGTGTACATTAATCGCACGCCGTTAATAGTATTATTCACGGCATGCATATTATTAGCACGCTGCCGAAAATGAGGTCGAATTTCGATTTAAGGCCACATTTAGCGACGGTTATCTAAAACCGTCGCCGATTTAAATCGGCGACGGCTGCTGAAAATGAGTTGATTTAAGGCCACATTTAGCGACGGCTAACTAAAACCGTCGCCGATGTCCATCGGCAACGGTTACTAGATAACCGTCGCTCATAGACAGACATCGCGGCGACGATTTACTTATAAACCGTCGCAACAAAGCGCAAATTATCTATTTAAACCCGATCTCCCTTCCATTGTCTTCCACATCATTTAACAACACTTAAAATTTTTCTCTTGTTATACGATTTAATACCTGTTTTTGTTTCCATTTCTGGTTAATTTTTTAATTGAATTTTTTATTAAAATTTATAAATTATAAAAGTAATTTTTTTTTATATTTACGCAAAATTTAGCGACGGCTTTAAGAACCGTCGCGAAATTTTAAACCGTCACATTATTTTAAGACCGTCGCTATAGTAGTGACGGTGTTTAATTTCTGAACCGTCGCTGATATGCGACGGTTTTATCCAAAACCGTCCCTAGTAATTTTTTATTTTATGGCCATTAATGGCGTACGCATGCACGTTGCGGAAAGTTGTATTAACAGCGTACATATGCACGCCGTTGATAATAGTATTAACAGTGTGCAATGCACGCCGCGGATAATCCTGAACTTTTAACGGCTTGGAACTTTGCAGCGTGCAATGCGCGCTGCGGAAAGCTTATATGCGCGCTGCGGAAAGCCGTTTTTGTTGTAGTGAATGATGTTTTTTGAAAATATGTAATTTATTTCCATGTAATCTACTTTCATTTATCTAAAATAGTCATTACAGAACTAACATATATATTCTGGTGAGGATCTTTTCTTATCAACCACACTAATATTTTTCTCTATTTCAAAATGGTCGGGTTGTTCATCAAACTTTATGGAGAAGACTGGAGAGTTTATGGATGATACGGATGAATAAATGCTGCTTATGATACTTCTTTCAGCGGAAAACATAGAAGACGATATTTGAATCGTGATCGTGAAATCGGACGCTCGTCTTGTCAATGATTACTTCTCTAATGCACGAGTATTTCATAGTGACATATTTCGACGACGATTTTGTATGCGAAGAGAGTTATTATTTCGCATAATCGAAACCTTGCAAAAGCATTCTAAATATTTTCAATGGAGAGCTGATGCAATGGAGAAGAAAATGTTGTCTCCACTTTTGAAATGCGTGACATATTTTCGAAAACTTTCCTAAACGAAATGATTTTCCTACATTCTGATAGGCCTAATGAGCCTATTATTCCCAGGTTATTGGATTTAGCTTACTACACTGTTATTTATATCAAACTTTGATATCCGAAACCCTAATTTCCAAGCCAAACTCACGTACACAACATCATAAGGAACTAGGACTCTCTGCAACAGCAGAAACACGCACACACACCACGTTAGGGTCTGTTCACGTGAGTTTGAAGGACAAAAACGCAGCAAGTTCCCCTCTCTCCGCCAACTTCCCTAATTCAAGGATTGTTTTCGTGCATGAAACACACAAAGACACGCCTTAATCTTCCTTCACTCATCATTCATACCATACTACGTGTTTTATACATGAATGCATGAAAAACATGATCTCCTCTTATATATTTTCGTTTTTAAGGCTTGTACATGATAAAACTTGAGTTTTCGTGCTTTTAAATTCATTCTTTTGTTGCACAAAGGGACTTCCATGGTAGGTCTATGGGAAGAGACGTTTTTCAGCATGATTAACCCTAGAGTTATGGCTAAGGGTTGGAAAAATAAGGGAAAAGGTTGAACGAAAATTTGATGTTTAAGAAACTAGGGTTTTGAACTTGGGATTCTTGAAGAGGTGGCTCATGCATTGGTTAGGGGCTGTGTCCAGTAGTCCTAAGAGGATTGTATGATGGTCCTGGAGGGGTTAAGGGGTTCTGGTACAAGGAGGATGGTTGTAGTCCTAAGGAGGGGGTCGTGCATCATGAAGAGGTGATGGGTTGAGGGCTGTGCTGGCTAGGTTTGATAGTCTTGGTCCAGCAGCTTGTATAGGCTTTGGGCTAGGTCCTAGGATGGTCAGCTAGGGTCTGGTTGTGTCGGCCATGGGCTAGGGCCGAAGGAATTGAGGGTTTGTTCAAGCTATGGTTTTCGAAATTGTCCAGAATTTTCCAGCAAAGTTCTAGGCTAGTTCAAAGGTTATAAATGATTTGATTTGGGTTGCATAGGATATTATTACGTGTTAACAAGTTATGGTTAAAGTTTGGTAAGATTTGGTTAACTTTCGAGTCGATTCGGGTTAAAACCGAGACGTAGATTTATGTTTTAAAATGAATTGGGAAATTAATCGAGAAGCTTAAGTTTATGGCTAAGAAATGTTTATAGGTGTATTTTAATGTGTTATGTTAAGTTTGGAGAGATGTGGGTCGTCGTTTTAAGATCTAAGGGCGAATTGAGAAAGTTAATGTTTCTGGGGCAAAACGGTCGTTTTACACTTGAAAAATGTTATATATATATTTCACTGTTGCTTGCGAATCAATATGTATTACTTGTTATCATGGTTAATGTTTGTTAAGTTAATAGATTCTATAGTTGTGAATGATGAATGTGAGCATGATTTTGTTGATGATGGAGGTGAAGATCAAAAGAAGAAACACACGAATAATGCATACCAGCTTATAAGAAGCAAACAACCCAAATTTGAGGGAACACTTCAAAGTTTTATCAGCTTAGATTAGAGCACAATTCCCTCAGTGTGTGAGAACACCTTTGGTTGTATTCTTAGATCAGTTCTCACACACGCACGCACACCATCACTCACATATACAGAGAGTTGAGCTTATTGAATAGCTGAGTGAGTCTTGCACAAAGACGTTAAACTTGTATATGTAGTCTTTAACACATAGACGTTAAACAAGTGTTGGTTAGAAGATATTGCCTTCAGTCTAGGCTGGGAGTTCATTAAGCAGTAAGGTAAGTTCTAAGCTCAGTGGATTTGTACAAAGTTTTGTATAAATCAAAGTTTTCTTGTGGAGAAGGTAGAAGGGGTGACGTAGGAGAAGTTGAAGTCTCTGAACATTCATAAACATATCATATGTACTAAACTGTTTAACTATTGTTTTCAAATTGATTTGACCAGTTCGAGCTGTTATCAGTTCAGTTCTCACCATAACTGAACTGATATATGCAAGAACCGACCCCCCCTTATATCAGTTATTCATTTTACACAAGTTAAAAGCTTTAAACTGATTAGATTTCTTAACGAATGATTAATTCGAGTATTTTCCGCTTGGTTTAAAACCAAACTCGATCTAATTCATTGTGTTTACATTCTTAGAACACGAGCTGTTGCAGCTCATTAAGAATATTGTGTTTGAAGCACCCTTGTAGGTGTCCGAACCAATCCATCAATTGGTATCAGAGCTAGATGTTCTAATAAGGATATTTGAAAGCTAATATTTTAAAATATGTTTCAAAATGATTTTTAAAATGGTTTTCAAAATCCCTTAAAAATTTTATGTGAGCTTACCGTGGGAAGAGAGAAGATTGTTGGATTTGCAACTAACATTGTAGTCACTTCTCTCGACTCCGGATTTAGTTTTTTTTAGCAACTTGCATAGTTTTGAGTTCAAATGACAGCAGAACAGCTAAACTGGTCAGTGAACAAGATTTCAGTTGCCAGCCTACAAGTTCAGCTGATCAACATACGAAACCCAGCTAAGCTGAAATGGTAGATGATTAAAGTGGAGCTTAATCATCAGCAGAATACCGCCGTTTAACTGCCATAGCATATCAGAGTAGAAGATCAATGCGGTTCAGCATCATTTGAGTCTAGTTTGAGTAAGCTCGACCAGTTAGCCAGCACAGAGATCAAGTCCAAGGCAAATTAGCCACTCTTCTGGCAAAAAAAGACTCAAAATCGATGCAGCATTTCAAAGCATTCTAGACAACCAGTTATTGGTATATTCAATTCTATTATGTATAAACTAACTGATATTTGATATTGCTTAAAATCTGTTATTGTAGTAGCATTTCCATTATATATGATGGTGTGCTTAATGTATAATAAAAGGGACGTTTATTTGTAAATAAATATCTTGTTTATCCAATTAGTTTGAATGTAACTGAACTGATATTTTCAGTTAATGTGTTGCCTAAGCTGCTTGAATGTTAAAAGATGCTAAAACTTCATTAAAACGCGTAAATGATTATATCTTTAAGGGAGAGTTTTTAACTCAATTCTTGAGGTGAAGTTTTTTTCCTCGAACTGAAAAATGTTTTAAATTTGTTTTAAACTCGTTTTTATATTTAGTTCTTGAGGGAGAGCTTTTTTATCCCTCAAATAAAATTTTTTAAATTGTTTTAAATGTTGTTGATTCTCACAAATTGGGAGAATCAGCTAAATTTTAAAATTTTAAATCGCTTTAATTTCTCAAGTTTTGTGATCATCAAAAAAATGGAGATTGTTGGAATATTTCATGTTCGCAATCTTGATTTTGATGTTAAAAAAACTTGTTATTTTGTTTCTAATGATTTTACCGACGTGCACAAAAAATGGAATGATCAAGATTCGAACTGATCAGTTATCTAGACAAAACTGAAGCTATCAAGATGCAAAACTAAAAGCGCCAACTGATCGCCCAAACTGAACCCGTTCAACTTACTGTCCAGCTGATAAACAGTTCAGCAGAAGACCTTCAAAAGCCTGGCCAGCTGATGAAGAGCTCAACTGATGAAGAGCTCAGCAGACCAGTTCAATTGAAGCAGTGAAATTAGTTCAGCTAACGAGCCAACTAATTTCACCAAACCAGTTCAACTGACCAGTTCAGAATATAAGTTAGGAGCCGATCAGTTTGCATAACACGACAAGCTTATCTAAGTGGAATCCAGCTGTGCACAACGTTATAAAATCAATTGTACGATCAAATTACAATGGTGAACGTTGCAGCGGAGCTTAAAGACAAGAACAAATTCAAACAGCATCGAACATATTTGATGAGTTTTGATGTACGGACACGAAGCTTCTATAAATACAAGATCAAGACCATCAACAAATGAGTGTGTGAAGATCACAAGAAAAAAGGCACACATAATGCACATCGGCTTACAAGAAGAAAACAACCCAGATTTGAGGGAACACTTCAAAGTGTTATCAGCTTAGATTAGAAGAACAATTCACTCAGTGTGTTAGAACACCTTTGTGTTGTATTCTTATATCAGTTCTCACACACGTACACACACCATCACTCACATATACAGAAAATTGAGCTTATTGAATAGCTGAGTGAGTCTTGCACAAAATTGTTAAAATTGTGTATGTAGTCTTTAACACATAGATGTTAAACAAGTTTTGGCTGGAAGGCGTTGCCTTTAGTATAGGCTAGTTTAGTTAGGCAGTAGGGTAAGTTCTAAGCTGAGTGGGTTTGTACAAAGTTTTGTATAAATCAAAGTCTTCTAGTGGATCCTACTCGAGGAGGTAGAAGGGGTGACGTAGGGGCTGTTGAAGTCTCCAAACATCCATAAATATATCTTGTGTACTTAACTCTTTAGCTATTATTTTCAAACTGATTTGATCAGTTCGAGCTGTTATCAGTTCGGTTCTCACCATAACCGAACTGATATATACAAGAACTGATCCCCCTTATATGAATTAATCAGTTTACACAAGTTAAAAGTTTTAAAATGATTAGTTTTCTTAAAGAATGATTATTTCGAGCATTCTTCGTTTAGTTTAAAACCAAACTCGATCTAACTTATCGGTGTTTAAATTCTTAAAGAATGATTATTGCAGTTCATTGAAAATATTGTGTTTGAAGCACCCTCGTAGGTGTCCGAACCGATCCATCAAAGCATATTGAAATCAAGTTCCTGGTTGTTAAAGAAATAATTCAGAGCGAAAAGTTGTTTATTGAGCATATCGGTACAAACTTCATGAATGCGGATCCGCTTACTAAAAGAGTACCACCCAAACAGTTTCATGAGTACACTGCACGTATGGGTGTTATTTCAATTGAGGAAATTCAGTTTTATTGAAATTTTGTTATTTTAAATGTTTTTCAGTTATATACATTTTCTGTTACAATTATGTAAATATATTTCTGTAGAAATAAATTTCAAGTTAAGTCACACACTCTGATTATATTTTAAAGTTTGATCTAAATAAGGTTTAGAGATGACCAATTGGAAAAGTCATGTTATGATCACATTGCATGAAATTTCCATGCTGCACATTCACTTCATAATTCATGTCATTCAGTTGTATTATCATGTGTGATTATTGATGGGTCTAGTTACCATGAGTGTAGCGAAGACTGCTTGGATCCTATGTTGGGTGATTGATGGACCAGAATGGTTATAGATACATTTCGAAATGACAACATTTTTGAGCTCATAAGATTTTTTAAAAAAACATAATTATAAGTTTACACATATAACCCAAAGTGGGAGATTGTCCGATCAATTTTATTTATATGGGATTATATGTGATAATACTAACTATATGTTGTGAGTTGTCAATTAGGTTAAGCTCAAAATAAAGTAATCAACTAATGTTTCAGGTTATTAAGCTTTAATATATCTAATAGGCTGTTGACAATTAATGTGAAGAGACATAAGTGTAATTTCTATTTTTATAATTAGCTAAAACAGAAATATCAGAAGATAATGATATACATTATCTATATATTGGTCGTGATCCACAGATCGCGCGGCATCGTTTTTCTTATTCTCTCCCCTCCATTATCAAATAGTTAAGAAAACAATACTAAATGATTCTTTCTAGGAAAAGAACGCGATCTCGAAGATCGAGACACGTGCTAAGGAATTCAGGATTATGATTTTAGAGCTTCTATTTAAGTTTTTAATCAAATTTTTAATGATTTAACATGATGGATGTTGTGGTTTATATGTCCCCAACAGCTTTCTCAAATTATGTAATTTAGTTTTCATGTAATCCACTTTCAATTTCTCAAAACTAGCCGTTAAAAAACTAACCTATATATTCAAGTGAGGACTTTGTCTTCTCAACCACATTAAGATCTCTCTGTTTCAAAATGTTAGAAGACCAAAATCACTTAACCAACGATAGGATAATTGAACTCTATGAAGAAGAGTTGAAGGATGATACGGATGAACAAATGATGCTTATGATACTTCAGCAACAACAAATGATGCTTGAATATGCTCAAACTACTTTGAGTGGAACACATAGAAGATGGTATTTGAACGACGATCATGAAGTTGAACATGCTCGTCTTGTCAATGATTATTTCTCTAACGCACAACGAAGTTTGGACAGTTTGGAGGATTTGAGTAATACTGCCGAAATGAAAAAAATACGAAATTCTTATGAAAGATATTGTGACAATGAAGAATAAAAACTTCGTATACATCTTAATGCATGTGAAATTATTAAACAAAAATGAGTTCTGACATAGATTTTTCTATTTTATTTCCTAGCTTTCTTGTTAGGTTTTTAATTTCTTGAATCATGTAATCACTACAAGAAAAACGACTTTCCGCAGCACGTCATCAACAGCGTGCATTAAAAGCACGCTGCGAATACTACTTTTCACGGCGTGCACCCACCTGTGCGCCGTTAATAGTGTTGCACTTGATACTATTAACGGCGTGCATTAAAAGAACGCTGCGGATAGTACTATCGGCGGCGTGCATATAAAGCCCGCTGCGGATAGTAACTTGATACTATTTAACAGCGTGCATTAAAAGCACGCTGCGGATATTACTATGGACAGCGTGCATTAAACGCACGCTGCGGATAGTGATATTTGCAGCATGCTTTTTGTGCGCTGTTAATAAATTATATAAACGACATCGCACAATAAACGCACGCCGTTAATAATATTATTAACGACGTGCAAGTTTATGTGTGCTGTTAAAAATAAATAATTTTTTTTAAAAAAATCGTATTCAGACATTAACGGTGTACATTAATCGCACGCCGTTAATAGTATTATTCACGGCATGCATATTATTAGCACGCTGCCGAAAATGAGGTCGAATTTCGATTTAAGGCCACATTTAGATAACCGTCGGCGATCGGCGACGGCTGCTGAAAATGAGTTTATTTAAGGCCACATTTAGCGACGGCTAACTAAAACCGTCGCCGATGTCCATCGGCAACGGTTACTAGATAACCGTCGCTCATAGACAGACATCGGCGACGATTTACTTATAAACCGTCGCAACAAAGCGCAAATTATCTATTTAAACCCGATCTCCCTTCCATTGTCTTCCACATCATTTAACAACACTTAAAATTTTTCTCTTGTTATACGATTTAATACCTGTTTTTGTTTCCATTTCTGGTTAATTTTTTAATTGAATTTTTTATTAAAATTTATAAATTATAAAAGTAATTTTTTTTTATATTTACTCAAAATTTAGCGACGGCTTTAAGAACCGTCGCGAAATTTTAAACCGTCACATTATTTTAAGATCGTCGCTATAGTAGTGACGGTGTTTAATTTCTGAACCGTCGCTGATATGCGACGGTTTTATCCAAAACCGTCGCTAGTATTTTTTATTTTATGGCCATTAATGGCGTACGCATGCACGTTGCGGAAAGTTGTATTAACAGCGTACATATGCACGCCGTTGATAATAGTATTAACAGTGTGTAATGCACGCCGCGGATAATCCTGAACTTTTAACGGCTTGGAACTTTGCAGCGTGCAATGCGCGCTGCGGGAAAGCTTATATGCGCGCTGCGGAAAGCCGTTTTTGTTGTAGTGAATGATGTTTTTTGAAAATATGTAATTTATTTCCATGTAATCTACTTTCATTTATCTAAAATAGTCATTACAGAACTAACATATATATTCTGGTGAGGATCTTTTCTTATCAACCACACTAATATTTTTCTCTATTTCAAAATGGTCGGGTTGTTCATCAAACTTTATGGAGAAGACTGGAGAGTTTATGGATGATACGGATGAATAAATGCTGCTTATGATACTTCTTTCAGCGGAAAACATAGAAGACGATATTTGAATCGTGATCGTGAAATCGGACGCTCGTCTTGTCAATGATTACTTCTCTAATGCACGAGTATTTCATAGTGACATATTTCGACGACGATTTTGTATGCGAAGAGAGTTATTATTTCGCATAATCGAAACCTTGCAAAAGCATTCTAAATATTTTCAATGGAGAGCTGATGCAATGGAGAAGAAAATGTTGTCTCCACTTTTGAAATGCGTGACTGTTGTCCATCAATTGGCGTATGGAACCCATTCTGAACATTAAGATGAGTACTTACCGGTTGACAGAACCACCATTGAATGCTTGTACAACTTCTGTCGATATGTGATTGATGTATTTGTTGATTTTTTCGTTCGATGCACATCGGAAGGTGAGAAAAATTAGATTAAACAACTTTAAAAAGTTTAACAACTTTGTTTAGATCAAAAAAATGAATTTAAACATTTAATATTATAATATCGTCATGATTCTACGAAGGAGTTTAGAATTGCTACCCAAATCTTCGGACGTTGATTCGTGTCTAAGATTTTTCGTTCTCCAGAATTCTTTCATACCATGATTTTCCTCACCAATTCTTCGAATCAACCGACACACAAGAGTGTGGGCTTTCCTAACTTATTCACAAAATATTATCAGATTTTTTCACAAAAATACTAAAAGAAAATAGAGTGAGGCGTGCAAATGAAAGTGGAGAGAGACTATTTGACTTAAAGTCTTGCTTTTTGGGGAATGTCTAATATATATAGAGATTAAAAAGAGATTTGAATTTTAATCGAATCAAGACTTTTGAGACTATATTTTTGAAAATTTATTTGGCAAAGGTATTGTTAGTGATGGGCAGTTTTACCCAACCCGATATTTTTAAAAAGGCGGGTTTAGCACCGAAAGCGAGTTTTATATGTTTGGTTGGTGATCGGTAGGATAAGTTCTACCCGATATCTAATCGAGTAGAGACAATAAAAAATATATGATTCATTTAAATTTAATAAATAAAATGGATTCTGACTTTTTAAATCGAGAAAAAGGGAGTTGACTGCTGTTAGTTAGGTGAGTTCATTTATTAGGTCATTAATTAGTTAGTTAGATTTTATTTTTTCAAAAATATTTTTTAACTGATATCGTTCCCTCCCCGAGGTTTCATTTAGTCCTGTTATTTTTGTGTTCTTCACGAGAAAATAATCAAAAATCATTTGAAACTTTGAAGATTTACAGAGAAGTAAGTACTCGAATGTTGTATTGCTACATTTGTTTCAGTTTAATTCTGGTTGTTTTTTGTTAGAATTTTTGTGAGTGGAGTTTGTGTGAGTATTTACAGTGCAATGTAGTATGAGTTGATCGTGTGGGTCGAGTGGATGAATGGAGTGTGCTGATGTGAGTCGAGCATGATCGTTTTGCTAGGTAGTGTGTTGGTGAACACATGTGAGTGTCTATAGATGGGTCGAGGTGCGCCTGTGTGTCAAGGTGCACACCTCGACCCACAGTTGTGAATAGTGGATTGAGCTCTTCACACCTCGTGTCTGGGTCGAGGTGCACGTCACACTCGACTCAATCCAGGTGTGAAGAGTGGGTCGAGCTGTTCACACCTTGTCTGTGTGGGTCGAGTGATGTGTTGGTGGAGTGATATGTTGGTTGAGTGATGTGTGGGTCGAGGGATCTGTGGGTCGAGCATATTTTTTTTAAAAATAAATAATATTGTCTATAATATAATATTCTTATCTATGTTTTGTAGGTTATGCCAACCGTAATTCTCTTTTAGTACAATGGTGAATAGAAAATTAAAGAAGATAATATATTTAAATGTTGTTCATGACCGAGTGGTAAGTTAGGCAGCTATTCCTTTGGATTCTGATAATTGTTATATGAAATATATAGAAAGTGAGATATACATAATTATGAGTCTAAGTGGCATAGAAAAATTGAAATTAAGTTATCTTCCTGATGTGAAACATTGCAATATTCGTCCAATTTATATTGAAGATGATAATGATTTGAAAGCATACTTATATTTTGGATGTACAAAAGAAAGACACGTACTTCATGTCGAATTTGAACTCAGTGTTGTTTCTCTTGATATTGTTGAAAGTGAAAATATCATATCACTGGATTTAAGTTTGACTCATTTGGATGATGAGTGTGTCGATGATGAAACAAATAAGTATGATTACTATTTTTATAGAACTTTTGTCTCAAATGACCGTCGTACCGATAATGATGTATTAGAAGATATAAATATACTTCAACTGAAAATATGGAAAATAATTATGTGAGAAGCACGGAAAATGATGTGGAGGTTATAGATGCAGTACATGTGGATGATAATGATGTCAACATCCACCACATCAGTGTAGCTCATGATACTAAGACTCATGTTCAAGCTGATATATATTCATTTACCGATGGTTCAAGCTTATTTATTGGTCATATATTTTCAAGCAAGACTGAAGTGAAGAAAGTGCTATCCAAAATTGCTTTGCACTCATCTTTTGAGTTTGGAAGTGTCAAATCTTCTCGAAATATCTATTCGGTTCGTTGTGTGAATAAAGGTTGCAGCTGGAGAATTTGGACTTCAAAACAGGAGAACTTTTTTGTGATTCATACATACTGCAACATACACAATCATGACTTGACTAGAATGCGTAAAAGGCATCGACAAGCCATCTCATATGTCGTTTGTGATATGTTGGTAGAGAAATTTCGAGGACAACAGAAAACACCTCAACCAAAATCTATTATGAAAATTATGCGGAATAAAGAGGTTGACATTACCTATTACAAAGCCTTGAAAGGTAAACAATTTGCTCATGATATCTTCAGAGGTGATCCTTAAAGAAGTTTTGGTCTTCTACATTCATATTTGAAAATGGTCGAGAGAATGAACCCTGGTAGTATAATAGATTTATTAGTAGATGAGCATAATAGATTCAAGCATTTGTTTTTAGCATATGGCGCATGTGTAAAAGGATATAGGTTCATGGGAAAAGTCGTATCTATTGATGATAAATGGTTGAAAGGAAAGTACGACGGTACTTTACTTGTGGCATCAGCACAAGATGGAGATTTTCATCAATATCTTTTGGCTTGGGCTGTTGTTGATGTAGAATCCATTGGTTCATGGAGTTGGTTTTTGACGAAGCTCTTGGAAGTAGTGGTTGATGAGGAAGAGCTGGTGATTATCTCAGACAGACATTCGGGCATCATTGCTGCAGTTGCGGACATTTACAAAAATGCACATCATGGTCATTTTATATTGCACTTGTCACAAAATATGAAAATTTGTTGAAAAAGAAAGGTTGTACCGAAATGTTTATGTGGTTAGCAAAATTTACAAACAAATCGACTTTGACTTGGAGTACGAAAAGTTTAAGAAAATATTTCCCGATGGTGCAAAAATTTGTATGAAAGTGATTCATTTGATCGATGGACTCGAGCATATAGCCCAAGATCTCGGCAAAACATTATGACAATGAATGGTGTTGAATCAATAAATGCAAGATTGCGTGAAGAAAAACAACTTCCAATCATTTCACTACTAAATTCTTTGCATACATTGACTACATCTTGGTTTTCAAGGTATTGAAATGATCCATCACATCAACAACAAATTTCACTCCAGCTATTGAGTCGATTCTGCGTGAAAGGTTTAATATTGGTCGGAGATATCAAGTTTATGAGCTGGGTACCCATTGATATCAGTCGGGTATTATCGTGAAATTAATCCTAGCCATGCAATAGTTATGTATTAAATACATAAAAATAAATAAACACATGATTTAAATAAAACCCTAAATTGCATGCATTCAGGTTACGAAAAATTTAAATTTACTGGACCTTACAGAAAGAGTATCTAATTAAAATTTACAAATACATGATTTTACTCTCCTAGATACTCATATCCAATTATTTTGGGATGCCAAAATATAATTTGAAATTAATATTGAGTGGTATTGATGATGACATCCATGAAGTAAAATTGTGATACCTAAATTAATAAAAATAAGACATAATTCAAGTCCACAAATACATGATTTTACTCTTTAAATACTCAAATTCGATTATTTGAGGATGTCAAAATATATAGTTTGAAGTTAATATTGAGTGTCATTTGATGATGAGATTTGTGAATTAAAAATATGGTACCTAAATTGGCACAAATATAACCTAATTGGATCTCACATATACTAGCTTTTACCCTTTTAAGACTCAATTTTGATTATTTTGGGATATAAAAAAAATATAATTTCAAGTAATATTGACTGACTTTTGATGTGTCATTTGTGAAATTAAAATATGATAACTAAATTGGTACAAATAGTATCTAATTTGAGTCTACCAATACTTGATTTTACTACTTAAATACTAAAATTCAATTAATTTTTTATGTAAAAATATATAGTTTGAAGGTTTTATTGAGTGTCATTTGATGATGATATTCGTGAAATAAAAATGTGATTCCTAAATTAATACAAATAATATCTAATTTGAGTCTAGAAATACTTGATTTTATCTTTTAAAAACTCAAATATTATTATTTGATGATGTAAAAAAATATAGTTTGAAGTTAATATTTTCTATGATATCATTCATGTGAAGTAAAAATGTGAAACCTGAATTGGTATAAGAAAAACCTAATTCGAATGACAAATAGTTGATTTTACTCCTTAAATACTCATGTTCAAATATTTGGGGATGCCAAAATATATAGTTTAAAGTGACATCATCAAAAGACACTTAATAGTACTTGATATTTAAGCATTTTCTTACAAATTTGAAATATTACAATAGTCAGATTTGGAACCCAAAATATATACTTTATCGGTCGATATAATTATTTTTCTAATTTCATGATGTGTGAGAAACTATGTATTTTCAAAAATTAGATGACATGAATAAGTCATCTTAATGCTTTTTCAATGAAAAAACCAACAATTACTGAATTTATGGTGATTGTTCGAAGATCCAGTATTTTCTTACACATTTGGAGTATTCAAAGAGCCAAATCAAACATCTGAAACTCCAAAATAGGTATTTTTTAGGTCAAAATAAATACTTAATTTTATTTCATGATGAGTGATGAATTATGTTTTTTCCTAAGTAAAATGATATGAATAAGTCATCATAATGCATATTTCATAAAAAGACTTACAATGAATGAATTTGTGGTAATTACTCGAAAATATAGTATTTTCTTATACATTTGGAGTATTCAACGAGTTAAATCAAGTATCTGAAACCCCATAATAGGTACTTTGTATGTCAAGATAAGTATTTACTCTTATTCCATGATAATTGAGAAACAATATATTTTTTTAATTTTTTAAAAAATATATTTTAGATGGAGAAGACACGTTTAATTCTTGTGAATAAAATAATATATTTATTTAAATAATAAAAAGATAAAAATGTAAACTTAGGTTTGTAGGGAGTTAAAACTAAAATGATCATAATATTGTCAGGTACTGAATCTTAAAAATTTGTGGTTAGGTACTAAATCTTAATTTAAACAATGACAGAAGTATTTTTCACAAATTCACCGAAGTTTTATAATGATTAAAGTTTCATATATTAGTATTGAATTATGTTTGATTAAGTTTCATTATACATGCATTAGTTAATTAGAGGCAGCGTCCTGGGTAAGGGCTTTACATAACATGTTCACTCAAAATATTTGAATAGTTCATCGATATAAGCAATGCATTTTAGTAGCATTGCTGTTACTAAAACATTTTTTAATGAACAAATCCAAAAACATTAACACAAACAAGGATTCTATGATTATTGGGTTTGAGATTGATCTAATAATAAGAGACGTTGATTCAAGTCGTTATAATGATACTTGAGCAAAGAGTACTCTAAAATCACATCTATTCCTTGTCTTAGGGCACCCACATTGGTATGTTAATGGGTGTTATTAACACCCATTAACATTAAAGCACCAATGTGGGTGGAGGTGTTATTAATTTTTTTGTGCCAAGTCAGCAGAAAAATTCATCAGAATGAGCCGTTAATCCGAAATTTGAAAACCGTCGCAAATTCAAAAGCGTCACTACTTTCTTATTTTTTTAAAAAAAAATCGCAACTTGCGACGGTTTTGTAAAAACCGTCGTTATTTGCGACGGTTATATTAAAAACCGTCGCTAATAGCGACAGTGTTTGAAAAACCGTCGCTAACATTATTCACCAACGGTTCTTTCATAAATTAAATGTAGTGAAATTAAATGAACGTGGGTGTGTGTTAATAATGGGGAAGTGTTAATGTAATGAATATGTGGCTCGTGGACCCCATCATTTTTGATGAGATGGAGAGTTATTAACATGAATTAATTCCGACGGATGCGGATGCCCTTATATAATCATATCATATAAGGCAAAACTTGTGTGAGACGGTCTCACGGGTCCTATTTGTGTAACGGATCCCTTATTTGGGTTATCCATGAAAAATTATTATTTTTTATGCTAAAAGTATTACTTTTTATTATGAATATGGGTAGGGTTGACCCGTTTCACAGATTAGGATCCGTGAGACGGTCTCACATGAGACCCACTCATCATATAAATGCCTCTACTTAGTGTCATCACACCAACAATCCGGATAAAACCGTCATATTTATAATCTCAGCAAACTGCATTAATAATTACCAATCAAAGATCTACACTCTAATCAATCACATACATTTTAAATATATTATCTGACTTTAATCCTCAAGAATATTATATTATTATATACTGAAATCATAGTAATAATCATATATTTATATTATGAATTTTATATAGATATCAATTTTTACACAAAATAGCATACAACAATCAAATATTAAAATAAATACTTTTTATATTTATATAAGCAGTTATTTATATTAATATCAGAAGTTGATGTCAAGTGAGATGTTTTTGTGATTTTCTTGACTTGAAGTTTATTTCATTTCACTCAAGTTTTGCTACGATGGTTTCTTGAACAATTACTTCGGATAAATCTTTTCCGTTAAATTTTGATTTTGAACATGTAAATGTTTTAAAACTTGAAAATTATTTAAAAATTGAGTAGGCCAAACTATTCGATCTTTGTTTTTTCTTTGCAGCCTAGCTTCTAGCTACCAGGCTTAGAGAAAAGAAACGGGTCTTCGACCTAACTTACCTGTAATCATTGTAATGCACATGGACTGTTCCCGGTTGGACTGATGCAACACGGTTATCCCATTACCCATTACTCATAGAACTTCTCCAGCCCAGGCACTGGAGTTTTTGCCTTCCCCAGGATTAGAACCCAAGACCTCCTGGACTTATATAGATCTTACCAGGATTGATGCCAAGATCTATATAAGTCCAGGAGGTCTTGGGTTCTAATCCTGGGGAAGGCAAAAACTCCAGTGCCTGGGCTGGAGAAGTTCTATGAGTAATGGGTAATGGGATAACCGTGTTGCATCAGTCCAACCGGGAACAGCCCATGTGCATTACAAAAAAAAGCAATCCTGGTACCAGTTGAGTGATCGCCGGTGCCATCAGTTGCACGGACAATGAGCGGCTCCTGGCAGGCTTCTAGGTGGAGGGAACATGAATGAACCGACCCACACGGGAATGAGAGGGATTCTGAGACTGTGCAATGTAATGGACTGAACAGTTGAAGAGGGCTTAAAAGATTTGATTGGTACTACTCATATCACGAAGGTGCATCTTCTTTTCGGTAGCTCATCACATAAGAACTCCAAAGCTAAGCGTGCTTGACTTGGGGAAATTTTGGGATGGGTGACCTCCTGGGAAGTTTCCCAGGGTGCGTGTGAGTGAGGACATAAGCACGCTGGAAAGACCCGTCTTGATACAGTGAGGACAGTCGTCAAATATGGGGCGTTACAAGTGGTATCAGAGCCGACCTCTCTTAGTACGGTGTGGTTCGGGGACGAACCAAGCGGAAGCTGGTGGGCATGTGAGGCCCGGGGCCGAAGAGGGCGGGGGGTGATCGCCGGTGCCATCAGTTGCACGGACAATGAGCGGCTCCTGGCAGGCTTCTAGGTGGAGGGAACATGAATGAACCGACCCACACGGGAATGAAAGGGATTCTGAGACTGTGCAATGTAATGGACTGAACAGTTGAAGAGCGCTTAAAAGATTTGATTGGTACTACTCATATCACGAAGGTGCATCTTCTTTTCGGTAGCTCATCACATAAGAACTCCAAAGTTAAGCGTGCTTGACTTGGGGAAATTTTGGGATGGGTGACCTCCTGGGAAGTTTCCCAGGGTGCGTGTGAGTGAGGACATAAGCACGCTGGAAAGACCCGTCTTGATACAGTGAGGACAGTCGTCAAATCTGGGGCGTTACAATCATGATACCCCAATCGGGTTGCCACAGAGGAAGGTAAAAGGATTGGCCCATTCCAATTCTTTCCATTCTTCTAATCAGAAAGTCTCCTCGTACCCTTCCTTTTATTCTCCATAATAGTAACTAAGTTGATACGATCTCGCTGAAATGGGTGAGCCGGGTAAGGAGCTCCAACGGGTCGAATCAGTAATTTATAATGGTTGGGAATTCTGAACGAAGATAATGGCTTAGAGAGCACCTGTAGATAATAAAAGGAGCTCGTGAATGGGCGTCGGAGGGGTGTCCGACGTAACCACTCCGATGCTAAAGTCAGCAAGTTGGCGAACAAAGAACACATGTAATATTTTGAAGGAAAATATATAAGTACTCTTTGTTTTTAGGATTTCAGGATCATTAAATGAGATTAATACTTGCTATTTATAGTGGAAGAGTGGGTAGTTACCTCGATTATCACACCGTCTACTAAGTCGGTTTATCATACTAGCTTCTGATGACTTCTCGGACACTTCAAACCCAAGTGGTTCTGACAGATTGGACTGCCTGCATCGGCTGTACTCGAGTGGGGTTCATACCCCGAGGTGGTGCAATTCTCGAGGTTGCCCAAGTGGTAACGTAACCGGGAACTTAACCCGGACAGGTGAGAACTACGAATGAAACCCCAATGCCCGGGAAGGGAAGATTTACCCGGGCCCTCATAAAATGACCCGGTACCCCGGGTTGTAGATACGGGTATCAGGTGAACGCCGACCCATATCCTTATAAGGGTATCAACACCCATCCCTAAAATATTCGGGCTAGAGCTTGACTCGCTGTCCCGATCCAGTCACACATCATAATCCCAAAGCCTGTAAAGTGAACTGTACACGTCGAGATTTAATATCTCCCCTGCCTTAAGCATCCGTTATGAGTACTCTTGGGAATTTCAAAAGATATTATTATGATGCATGCACCGGAGCATTGAATTCGCCGAAGATCGCTCATTTTCAAGGTAATAATGAGTCTGTCCCCTCGATATACGTATACGTCTTTTCACATGTACGCACGATTTCATAGGCTTTTTGCGATCGTTTGATTAAATTCAGATCGAGGGTGGAAATTAGCGCCTTCCCTTATAAATAGTAACCTTACTTATTCTTTCATCATATCTCACAGATTTTCATCGGATAAGTGAAATGGCAGGCTCGAGCAGTTCGAAAGTCCTGGATATGGCGGAGGAACTTATGACATCTGCAATAGAGAAAAGGAAAACGGCTATGGAGGACGAAGTCTTCCATAAAATACTTCATTTCTGGGAAAAACTGTACGAGCTGGAATCCTCTCAGTATGTAGAGGGTGTTCCTACTCTTGAGAATGTGGTTCTTATGCGGAAATATCGTCGACGCCTCGGTGTTGCGGATTACGTGGACATCTTTACTCACCATGGTGTCTACGCATTAATGCTACAAAGGGAGTTGAAGATCCTGGAAGATATAGCCGGGTCAGATAGCTTTGGCAAGACCGCTACCGGAAATCTCAGCGGTTGGTTGCACAAATGGAGGGTTGTTGTTGAAAAGGAATATCTTCATGTACTTTCTGCTCATTTTTTTTAAGTAATGAAATATCCCTTTTGTTTTGTTCTGGCATATATCTGGTAAATGACAAAACCAAGTTAAACGAAGGTAAATAACGAAGATTATCATGACTAAAACTCCCCAGATAAAATGTTTGGGCCTCCGAGATCTCAGCCTGTCAACCGATATGCCGAGATCCCGAATTCTTTAGTCCATAAGGGAATAAATCGGGACCCATAATCCCCGGTCTCCTGATGTAGTGACGCGATTCATCATTAAACTCCTGCTAGACAAAAACGTTCTGCATTCCGAGATGCGTTGGATTGACGCTTTGATAACCGTTCATGCCCTTTCGATGGCTCAGCACAATTTACGAAAGGTTTCCTGGGCCTCCACGTGTCTACATCCGACGGTTTCGATTAATTCTTGTTTTTGAATAATAAAGGAGACGTTCGATTGGTTGAGACCGTTTGACTTCCTCCGCACTTAAGGACGCTTACCTATAAATAAGATAGTAGAAATGCAAAGCGAACCTTAATTTAAAATGTCGAGTTCAAGTGGTTCCAGTGCTTGCAGCAGTACTCATGTCCTAGTGACTGATGCCATGCGTCCTCATATGGAGGATTTAAAGAAAACCATTGAAGACCTTATCTGGGTGAAGGTCATGAATGTATGGTTCAAGGTTCAAGACCTGGATAATACCTACCGCAATCGTCTCGCCCCTACTCGAGTACAAAGAGCAAGAGCAAGGAAGTATACCCGAGAATTTGTCGTAGACCGGGTGACAGATCTGGCTGATGACGAAGTTCTACGACATATGATGTTGTGGAAAGAATGGCATGCGCTGAACAAGATAATGACCGACGAATCCTTTGTCAACCTCCGAATTCACGAGTTGACTAACTAGATAACAGAGTGGCAGGATTCTGTGTCTCACATAATGGATAACATAACTGTTCGACGCTATTTTCTGTAATGAAAAGTTTATTGATTTTTATTAATTCATTACTCTTCTGCAAACAAGTCTGTACGAATTGACGCGCACTGAAACAACAGATGTACAATAAATCGTAATAACCGGATCTCTAAAACTGAAACGCCTTCGCGACATACCTGACCAAAATATGATTCCGGGGTCGGGTACCCCCCCCCCCCCCGGACTCAAGACATAATACCGGGTAATCAAATCTTCGGATTATGAACAAGATGCCGGGGCCTCGCACTTACCCGGATCTAGAGATCATCACCCCGGGTTACTAGGTTTTCCGGGTTACGAGACAACCTTGCCGGGGTCTCAAAAACCTCTTGGCTTATTAACGCAGCGTCGTAATGACACGTGCTCCTTTACTCCAACGGTCAGTGACGTCTCGCATTCCGAGGAATTGATAAGCCTGACACTTTAATGATTGCGTGTGTCCCTTCACATACTTACCGATTCCCGAGGATCATCTCGACCATTCGATTGGATGCAAATCAACGGTAGAAATCGAATCCCTCCTTTTATAAGTAGTGGTTCCCAATTTTTTACCGAAATCATTCTCGAATTCGGATTTTCAACAGAGCTCTTGCGCTTTTTTCTCTCTTTCTCCGTCGTGCAAAGTCATCCTCCTCCGGCGAACTCCCCACCGTCTTCCCTACCTATTTGTAAGTTTTTCTTTCTCAAAATGTCTGATTCCACCTCTTCCACGTCGGGAGCCAATGCGCGCGGTTCGCCTAGCGATGAATCCGCCGCATTGCGCTCTGATGCCTCTCAATCCCAACCCCCCCCCCCCCCCCCCCCCCCCGCCGCTCTATCACCCAACCGGCTAAAAAACCAGTAGCCCATCAAACTAAACCTCTTTCTTCTTCTAAACCCTCTAGTTCTAGCCACTCCAGAGCTATTGCCCAAAAGAAAGGTAAGGGTAAAGCCCGGACTGCAGGCCCTTCTCATACCGAGGCCCCAGGAGTACCCTGGTTCTCCTCTCTGAGCAGCACCCTATGCTCGGAGGCTGGTGCGGAACTTCGGGCCTTAGCCCGTATTCCTCCTACTCTTTCTATTCTGATACCCGGGCCTTCTGATAGAGCCAACAACCCCCCTCCCGGGTATACCACTTTCTTTCGAGACCAAATTAAGAATGGTCTCCGATTTCCTGTTCATCCTTTCTTCATTGCAGTCGCCAAATTTTTTGGTGTACCAGTTAACCAATTTCACCCTAAGTCCTTTAGAATAATGCCTACCACCTTCGTCCTTTTCCGAATGACCGATTTTCTCATCAACCCTCTCATCCTTCACTACTATTTTTCTTGTCGGTTTGGTGATAATGCCTTTTCCTTGACCGCCCGGCAAAACACCCGTTTCCTTGATGACATACCCTCTTCGCAGAAAGGGTGGAAAGGAAGATACTTCTTTATTCGACTTTCAGGGGATCTTCCCTGTCTAACGGGCTTTCTCTCCTCTCTTCCCACACAACCTTCCCTTCCCGGGACCTATAAATTTGAAGAGCTCTTCCTTATCAGTCAAGATCTGGTAGAGGGGCGTAAATATTCGTCCTCCACCCTCATCTCTGATGAAAATCTGACTACTTACGGGTTGAGTCCCCAGCCTGAGGATCTCGAAGACCGCATAATCGATGAGGTGGCGGGCTCGGGCTCTCAACCCGGTAATTCACCCTTCCGCCTTATTGCTCTTTTTTTTTTTGTTTCCCTCTCCATTTACTTACCATTATTTCTTCTCTGTGCAGATAATTCCGAGATGCAGGCAGCTTTTGCTAAGAGAAGGGCAGCTGAGAAAATCGCCCGGGAGAAAGATCTTGCAGCTCGTCGTGCTACTATTGAAGCGGAAAAGAAACGAGCTGCCGAGGATGCGTCTCAGAAAGTCGAAGTTACCCGGGAAGATCCTCACCGGAATGACACCCTCCGGGGGATGGCTGAGACTTCAGAGGAAACTGAGGATCTTGTCCCTCTAAGTCAGAGGAAAAGAAGAGCTGTGGTAGAGCCCGAGCTGGTCATTCTTGAAAATCCACCTGAAGGTGATCCAAGTGCTTCCCAGTCTACCCAATCCCGGCCTTCCCAACAGCCTGCTGAGGTCCCAACTCCTGAGCTTCCTTTGAATAACATTTTTTTCGAGGGAGCTACTGCCAGTGGTGCAAAACGCTTTAGGCAGATGCTTCATCCCGCCGAAGCAATTTTTCTGAAGAGTGTCCCTGCTAGCAGCAGGTTTCTTGAGGGATCAAATCGGCTTTTCTCTGTAAGCTCTCCTTCCCGTTGTTTAGCATTTATACCGACCTATTACTCCTAAACTTTGTTTTTGTTCAGGCTGCTCAAATGATAGTCTCGGCCTTCGAAGAGGTGGCTGTCGTGGCTACTAAGACGAACAGGCAAGCTCGAGCGACTCAAGAAGTCCACGACTAACTTCGAGGGGAGATCGCTCGAGCTGAAAAGCTGCATGAGGAGAAGGTCACCGGTCTCCTCGCTTCCTTGGAAAGAGCCAATCAACAATTGGACTCAACTCAGCGTGCCCGGGACGAAAGTTTGGCTCGAGAAGAGGCCTCTCAAAGGCAAATTACTTTCCTGGAATCCCGGGCTCAATTTCTCGAAGAAGAAGCCACTCTTCAACAACATCGGGTTGTGGCTGCTGAAGATAGGCTCAAGCAGGAGGAATGGAAGACTGTCTTCCTTCAATCTTCGGATTTCCAAGCAGCTGTTGAAGATAGATCGTACAACTACTTCAAAGTTGGCTTTGAGAAGTGCCGGGAACAATTTGAGGAGGAGGGCTTGATTCTGGCAGACAAGGAGGGCTTTCCGGACATAGACCGAGCCATCGACTCCCTTCCCAAGGACGATGCTGCTGACAAGGAGACCGAGAAGGCTCCCGAAGAGGCCTGGGAGAAATCTGATGCAGTAGTTTTAGCGTAGGATTGTTTCTTTATATTTCCATACTTTCTTGTGTAATTCTCGCCCCCGGGCTTTGGTTATAAAAATCATTTCCTTTTCGCAATATCTTGATTTAGGGCGGATCAAATATCTTATATTCGATAGGAAGTTAAAGAATGCAAACCTTGCTAAATCCGGATTCCCAACATGGGTTCATATTCTTGGAGTGGGAAGCTTGGTTTACAAAGAAAATCCTCAAGCTCCTTTTGACCAAAGAACAACCCCCCGAACCACGGTGTAGTTCCCTGGGCTTTTAGATAACCAAGGTGCGGAGCCTTGGGCCGGGGAGCATGTCCCGGGACTTGTGAATGGTCGAGGTACGGAGCCCCGAGCCAGGGTGTAATTCCCTGGGCTTTTAGATAACCAAGGTGCCGGGGAGCATGTCCCGGGACTTGTGAATGGTCGAGGTACGGAGCCCCGAGCCAGGGTGTAATTCCGTGGGCTTTTAGATAACCAAGGTGCGGAGCCTTGGGCCGGGGAGCATGTCCCGGGACTTGTGAATGGTCGAGGTACGGAGCCCCGAGCCAGGGTGTAATTCCCTGGGCTTTTTGTTGTTTCTTCCGGAACATAAGATGCAATAATACAATTCTTTCGAGAAAAGTAAGTCTTTCATTTATATCCTCAATGAATCGATTACATTTGTTACGTATAATACTGCTTTAAATTAAATACATTCCAAGGTCTCTTTAGAGACCGTCCTCGTGCATCCTCAAGATAAAAAGATCCTGAGCTAACCCTCCGGGTGATTTTGTAGGGGCCTTCCCATTTTGCTTCTAACTTTCCGACCTCTCCAGCGGGGTTGACTTTTTTCATGACTAAATCCCCGATTTGGAAATCTCGGACTCGGACCCTTTTATTGTAAGATTTCATTACTCGACCTCTGTATGCCTCCATTCGGATGAGCGCTTGGTCTCTTTTTTCCTCCAATAAGTCCAATTCTACGGCCCGACTTTGATCATTTGCGTTCGGATAAGATTCTATCCGGGAAGAAATCTTTCCAATCTCAACTGGAAGCACTGCCTCAGAGCCATATACCAAGCTGAAAGGTGTTTCTCGAGTAGGTGCCCGGGAAGTAGTTCTGTAAGCCCAAAGAACACTAGGTAGTTCTTCAACCCAATCCTTTCCTCTGCCTTGCAGTCTTGTCTTCAATGCTTGCACAATAATCCTATTAACAACTTCTGTTTGGCCATTTGCTTGAGGATAAGCGACGGAGGTGAAAGATTGAGTGATCTTCATTTCTTGGCACCATGACACAATCCCTTTGCCCTGAAATTGTCTGCCATTATCTGAGATTAGTCTTCAAGGTACTCCAAACCGGCACACAGTATTCTTCCATAGGAATTTCAGCACTTCCAGCTCGGTGATCTTTGCTAAAGGCTCAGCTTCTACCAATTTGGAAAAATAATCGACTGCTACTAATAAAAATTTCTTCTAAGCTCGGGCAACTGGGAAAGGTCCCACGATATCCATACCCCATTGATCAAAGAGAAAAGATGCCCAGATAGGCTTCATGAGAGTAGCTGGGCTGTGTCTGAAGTTTGCATGGTGCTGACAGCCCTCACAGGTTTGAACCACCCGAGCTGCATCTTGACTAAGGGTGGGCCACCAAAATCCGGCAAGCATTGTTTTGCGAGCCAAAGACATTCCTCCGAGGTGTTCCGCACAACATCCTTCATGAATCTCTCGGAGTACATAATCTACCTCTCTTTCGGGTAAGCATTTTAATAGAGGTCCCTGGAATGACCTCCTATATAAAATAGTATTCAAAAGAACAAACCTGGGAGCTTGCCTCTTGATTTTTTGAGCTTGAGTTCTGTCCTCAGGTAATTCATCTCTTTCAATGAATCTCATCAAGGGTGTCATCCAGGAGTCTTCTAGATCTGGGGCCATTTCCTCCTCTGTGGAGAGGATCAGACGGGAGACATGCAATACTTCCCGGGTGTTTATTTCCGCCAATGAGGCGGCCATTTTTGCCAGAGTATCTGCCTCACTGTTTTCTTCTCGGGGTATTTGTTCAATACTCCAATCCATAAAGATCTCTGCTCGGGCTTTGATGAGTTGTAGGTATTTTATCATTCTGTCATCCTTGGCTTCATATACACCCTTTATCTGTTGAGTGATGAGCTGCGAATCAGAATACAGCATAATCCGGGAAGCATTGACTTCCCGAGCAGCCTGGATTCCAGCTAATACGGCCTCGTATTCGGCCTCGTTGTTGGTTACCCGGGAATCAATCCTCAGTGCTAGTTTAATTTTCTCTCCCAGGGGGGATATTATCACAACCCCCACTCCACATCCCGCAAGGCTGGATGCCCCATCTACAAATACTCTCCATACCTCCTCCTCGCCGGGCTGGATCATCTCAGATAAGAAGTCCGATAGAGCTTGTGCTTTAATAGCCACTCGGGGTTTGTATTCGATATCATACTCCCCCAACTCTATCGTCCACTTGATCATTCGCCCGGATACCTCTGAATGAGTCATGATTCTACCCAGAGGGCTATTGGTAAGAACCACTACTTGATGTGATAAGAAGTAAGGTCTTAGCTTCCGGGCGGTCATGATCAAAGCCAAAGCAATCTTTTCCACTTCAGTATACCGGAGCTCAGGCCCTCTTAGAGAATGGCTGACATAATAGACAGGCCTCTGATCAGAGCCTTCTTCTTTGATCAAAACTGAGCTGACAGCATGCTCGGTAGTGGATAAATATAGGAATAATTTCTCCCCGGGCTCTGGCTTTACTAAAATAGGGAGCTCTGCAAGATGGGCTTTCAAGTCCTGGAAGGCTTGCTCGCACTTATCGTTCCACCTGAATTGTTGGGCCTTTCTCAAAACTTGAAAGAAAGGGTAACTTCTGTGTGCTGACCGGGAAATAAATCGGGAAAGGGAGGCAATCCTCCCAGTCAGCTTTTGTACTTCTTTTACAGATTTGGGAGAGGGCATGCATAAGACAGACTTGACCTTCTCCGGATTTACCTCGATTCCCCGCTCTGTCACCATGAATCCTAAGAATTTTCCACTCTTTACGTCAAAGATACATTTGGCAGGGTTGAGCTTGATCCCATGTTGCATGAGAGTGGCAAAAGTTTCCTCCAGATCATTAATGAAGCTAGTAACCTCCCGGGTTTTGCCCAGAATATCATCCACATAGACCTCCACGTTCCGCCCTAGCTGCTTTTCGAATACTTTGTCCATAAGACGCTGATAAGTGGCCCCTGCATTCTTCAACCCGAAAGTCATTACTATATAACAAAATGTACCTCCCGAGGTGACGAAACTGGCTTTGTCTTGATCACTTTTGGCCAAGGGAATTTGATGATACCCTTGGTACGCATCCATGAAACTCAGCAATTCATATCCCGAGGTGGAATCCACCAGCTGGTCGATCCTAGGCAGCGGGTAATGATCTTTGGGGCATGCCTTGTTTAGATCGCGGAAGTTTACGCACATACGCCACTTTCCAGTAGATTTGGGCACTAAAACCACATTGGAGAGCCATGTAGGGAATTGAATTTTCCTGATATGTCCCGCCTTCAAGAGCTCCTTTACTTGCTCACTAATGACTTTGTCCTTTTCAGGACCAAAGTGCCTCTTTTTCTGCTTTACCGGGTGAGATCCCGGTAAGATGTTCAAATGGTGCTCCGATATAAAGGGAGAAATCCCTGTAAGCTCCTGCTGAGACCAGGCAAACAAATGGATATTAGTTTTCAAACACCTAATTAAACTCACCCGGGTGGATATGTCAAGATCCCGAGCCACCCGGATTTGTTGGCCTGGCCCAATTTCCACCGCCTCCTGCTCTTCTTCTGCTACAAAATGTATCTCCCCTTCCTCCACTATCCTTCCTCCTGCTCTATCCATCTTAGCCCTCTTCCCTTCCCTCTTAGATCTGCCCTGATCCGCTCGGACCGCCTCTACATAACACTTCCGAGAAGACGGTTGATCTCCTCGGACCTCTCCTACCCTGGCTCCCACAGGGAACTTTATTTTCTGGTGGTAGGTAGATGCCACAGCCCTCAACTCGTTCATGGCTGGCCTCCCAAGGATGATGTTATAAGATGATGGGGAGTCCACTACAGTGAAAGAAGTCATCACTGTTTTCTTGAGATCTTGAGAGCCCAAGGTCAGAGGTAAAATAATCTCCCCCTCCAGATAAACCACGTGACCGGCGAAGCCAAAAAGAGAAGTTTCCACTGTTTCCAGGTGATAGCCCTGCAAATCCATCTGCATAAAGGCATCTTTGAAAATTACATTTACAGAACTGCCCGAGTCTATGAAAATTCGCAGAATATCGTAATTCGCCACTCGGGCCTGGATCACTAGAGCGTCATTATGGGGTAGATTCACCCCTCTCAAATCCTCCGGGCCGAAACTGATCACCGCCTCATTCCTCCCTGCCCCTTCCACCTCTAAACATTCCTTCCTACTCCTCGACTTCCTTGCCCGGTTAGAGTCTCCATCAGTAGAGCCTCCAGATATCATTTTAATCGTCCCTACAACCGGGGGCGACTTCTTTCTCTGCTCAGGTTCGGGCCCCCTTCTCCTTCCGGGTTCGATCCTGGAACTATTTCTGATACCTCCTCCCCGAAAACTAAACCCTGGTTGCCGGGGCGTCCATGGCGGCAACCTCAGCATCTGGGCATTGTTGAGGGGTCTTGGAAAGGAGGGCGCGACAGAGTTTCCCTTCAAAACTTTGCAATCCTCAGTGTTATGGTAGCCTAACTTGTGAAGTGAGAAAAATCCTGTTTTTTCTGGCCGGGACAATTGATGGTCCGGGACCAAGTCTCTACTACACTCCTGCACCTCCCTCTCTCGGCCAATTTTCAGAGGCACATGCAGAGAGAAATGTCCTGAACTGCCCCTCTTTTGTCCCCTCTCCTCGGGTTTAGATACCCGGTCTCCCCTTTCTTTCCTCACGGCTTCCCTCTTTTGCTTATGAGCTTCCTCCATATTTATGTACTTCTCTGCCCGGGATAACAGGTCCTCAAAATCCCCAGGCACCTTCTTTGTCAAGGACTTGAAGAATTCACCTTCCCTCAAACCCTGGGTGAAGGCCGTAGTCTTAGTCTCAGCAGCACAAGATGGGACGTCTAGGGCTACCTTGTTGAACCTTTTGATATAAGCCCTCAAACTCTCTTCCGGGCTCTGCTTCACCTCAAAAAGACTAAAAGCAGTCTTTTTGTATTTCTTGCTGCTACTGAAGTGGTGTAGGAATACCTTTTGGAAATCTCTGAAAGAATGCACACTTTGAGGGGGCAAACCCTCAAACCACCTATGGGCGGAGTCCACCAGAGTTGTCAAGAATACCTTGCACTTGATTCGATCAGTGTAGCAGTGCAGCATGGTCATGTTCTCGAATCTGGCGAGATGCTCCTCCGGGTCCGCATTGCCATCGTAATCTTTTACTTTGGCAGACTTGAAATTCCCGGGAAGAGGTTCCCGAACAATAACATCAGCAAACGGGCACCCTTTGGCAACAACCCGGGTAGCGCTACGGCTCTCCAACTGTCCCTCCAGGACCCTCATCTTCTGCTTTAACTCTCTCAACTCCTCTGCTGTAGTCGGAGCTTTTGACCCGACACTATAATCCATGTTATCTCCACTCACTTCCTCCTACCCCCCCCCCCCAATCCCCGCTCCTGCTCTTGCTCCTGATCCTGCTCTTGCTCTTGCTCTTGCTCGGGCGGCGTAACAGGCCGAGAAACTTCTTTCCTGGCCATAGCTTGAATTATTGCGTCGGCCATAACTTTCTTAAGCTCCTTCTGGGTCATGGTTACGAGATTCTGTCTAATGTTATTAGCACCCGTTTGTCTCGAGGATTGTCCCCCATCCCCCTGGGCCTGGGAGTTATCCTGGTTTTTTTTCTAGTACGAGCCATATCAACGTCTCAAGCTCAATAAGATTTCCCACAGACGGCGCCAATGATACGATCTCGCTGAAATGGGTGAGCCGGGTAAGGAGCTCCAACGGGTCGAATCAGTAATTTATAATGGTTGGGAATTCTGAAGGAAGATAATGGCTTAGAGAGCACCTGTAGATAATAAAAGGAGCTCGTGAATGGGTGTCGGAGGGGTGTCCGACGTAACCACTCCGATGCTAAAGTCAGCAAGTTGGCGAACAAAGAACACAGGTAATATTTTGAAGGAAAATATATAAGTACTCTTTGTTTTTAGGATTTCAGGATCATTAAATGAGATTAATACCTGCTATTTATAGTGGAAGAGTGGGTAGTTACCTCGATTATCACACCGTCTACTAAGTCGGTTTATCATACTAGCTTCTTATGACTTCTCGGACACTTCAAACCCAAGTGGTTCTGACAGATTGGACTGCCTGCATCGGCTGTACTCGAGTGGGGTTCATACCCCGAGGTGATGCAATTCTCGAGGTTGTCCAAGTGGTAACGTAACCGGGAACTTAACCCGGACAGGTGAGAACTACGAATGAAACCCCAATGCTCGGGAAGAGAAGATTTACCCGGGCGCTCATAAAACGACCCGGTACCCCGGGTTGTAGATACGAGTATCAGGTGAACGCCGACCCATATTCTTATAAGGGTATCATAAGTGTAGTCATTATATGTACCCGTCTATCTATGAACTTTAGCAGAAACGAGAAAATCATCATCTCTAGAGCTCCCATTTCGAGTCAAGAGATGGATAAATAAAAGCATCTCATTGTACTTATTGTTTTTTCCTTTCTGCAGGACTAGGAGATTAGATCTAACCGCAAGAAGAAGAATGTTTCTTGGTCTTCGACCCTTCTGTCACTACGAACGCCTCCGATCAATGCAATGAGCTGTGTTTATTTATCTATCAGTTGACTCGAAATGAGAGCATGTTTGAAAAAAGATCTTAGAGTGTCTAGGGTTGAGTCAGAAGATCTCTTAAATGTGTCAAACACGGTTGCCAATTACTGGTACAGCTAGTCGCAAACGAGCCTTCTCTTCCTCTCTTTGACATTTCCTTTCATTTTTAGAAGGATCACACCAAGATCGAAATAAGAATTATCCGAAACACGTTCTATAATTTTTAGAAAGCTAACTTTAACATATTTCTTCAATAACATATTCATTCAGTTTGGTTTCCTACAACAATAACTGATACAAGTACTTCTAGAAGATAATACATACATATTGATGCATAAAGCACATACACCTCTTGCTCTTAGTTGGACTCAGGAATATTCTGAACGAGAAAAATAAACTTGATTTTTTTAAAAAAATATTACATATTAAAAATCAAGTTTTATTATTTTTAAGTGACATCTCCACCTTTGCTCAACATCTTTTGCGGTAGATATATGGACTTCCAGGAATTATGTAGATTGTTGTATCAGATGACGCTGCAATAACAGATTGAGCAACTGCATCAGATGAAATCACATCAATACATTCAAAAAATTAAGATGAATACTTTATGTTTTCGTTAATCGAGCTTGAGTTTAAATCCTTCTACATGCTCGGCTCAATTTGAAGCTCGAGTTTGGCTCGACTAGAAGTTTGAATTTAATTATTGAGTTAGCCCAATAACTTACAATGATAGTCATTCAAATTCATAATTAATAATATCATTTTATGTCATAAGATTCCACCTATATATTCTTCCGTTACTAATGCGATAAAATTATAATAGAAATTTATTGATTTCAAATCCACTTCGTTATTAACGATAAAACTATAATAAAAATTCATGGATTTCAAATCCATCTCCCCAAATACGTTCTAAAAACAATTTGAATGATGCTTAAAACGGTTTAAAAAGTCGTAGATTATATTACCTTCAAGGGACATTTCTTGAAGAGAACAATATGGTCCACTTGCCATAATAATAATATTTCAGCTCCACCTTACACAATGGGATTTCAACCATGAACACCATGGGATAGTTTTGATTTTTCTTGAGATCTTCGTCCATGGAATCTTGCTGGGACTTTATTGAACTAGCGAACTCGTTTAAATAGGCGCAGAGGAAAGACGAAGGTGTTAGTGCATGCGAGTGAAGTTGGTGCAACGTAGCTGTTAGTAGCATTTCATGTTGACACGTAATAAGATCAGTGTCGACGTTACCTGCATGTATTTGATCACGTCGACACGTAATATGACCAACGTCAAGTTTGATTATATTGATCATGTCTGATTCACTTGCATGTATTTCATCTTAAAAGAGTAATAAAATTGCATCTTAAATACTAACATACATAGAAGCTCCACCATTAATATATACCACCTGTTTCATTATGCCCATTTTGAGAATTTTTTTCTTTTTTTTATAAAATTTAAATGTTTCTTATATTTAAAATCTAAAATTTTATTTTTGGTTATATAATATATATTTAGATTTTGAACTTCGTTAACAATATTATTTTAGTAATATTAGAGCTTATTTTATTTGTAACTTTTTGTTTAAAAAATATATGCTTATATGTACGTTGTTGTTTAAATTGTAAATCTTGGTAAATATTTTTTTATTTAATTATATACAAATTTAATATTTTTAAAATTTTAAATATATTATTTACTATATTTTATACAATATATCAGTGTTTCGATCTGACAGACCGATTGAACTATTATTTTAATGTGAACCAGTTCCATTACCGGTTTGGTTATTAAAACATTGATATTATCCATGTATTAGCACCACAAATTAACTTTTAAATCATGATACTACATATATCCAAGCAAAAAATTCCAGTCAGATTTAATATAATTGCTAAATTATTTGTATAAAAACTCACATATTATCCACATAAATTATAGAGATGCTTGATATAATTGCACCATTTTGGGGGGAAGAAATTTCATATTATCCAAGAAATAAAGAAACTAATTAAAATATTAGTACCACAAAATAGTTACAAAAATTTTCAACACAATTTCTTATATTTTGTATAAAAATTGACTGTATATCTCCAAAAACAAATATTTGGAAATAACATCCATATAAACATGAAACACGTACAAAGATGCCTACATATATAAAAAAATTCCCATGGAAAAACTTGAAAACAAAAAATTGAGGAGTTCATTAAATATTTCATTTCCAACACTATAAAAAAAAAATCATGTAGTAACAACCAATATTTCGGTTGTAAATCTAATCACGTGCGGAATTTGAGATAATAAAACCCTAAAATAAAGAATAAACTAGACACCGAGATTTACGTGAAAAACCCCTAAAAAATTATTAGGGTAAAAACCACGGCCAAGATGAAAAGAATTTCATTATAATATTTTGTGGTGTACAACTCACTCACTGTGTTTCCAAAGAGAACACACATTCTCTTAATACGTGAGAACAAACACCTCACAAATATTATAGAACTAAGCACTCAATGCTTACAAGATGAGAGAAAACTCGAAGAAGAGATGAATGAAATGATCGAATTGTGTCTCTATTTATAATCAAAATTTTGAGTGTGAAACCGCGTGCATTTATTAATTTCGCATGCAATTTCGTTTCTTCATCAACCTGCAAAATAAGACCCATCATTTCCACAAAATAAGTCACCATAGAAATTTCCTATTTGCCGACAGTAACTAAGTGTAGTCATTATATGTACCCGTCTATCTATGGACTTTAGCAAAAACGAGAAAATCGTCATCGCTAGAGCTCCCATTTCGAGTCAAGAGATGGGTAAATAAAAGCATCTCATTGTACTGATTGTTTTTTCCTTTCTGGAGGACTAGGAGATTAGATCTAACCGCAAGAAGAAGAATGTTTCTTGTTCTTCGACCCCTCGGTCACTACGAACGCCCCCAATCAAGGCATGAAATGTGTTTATTTATCTATCACTTGACTCGAAATGAGCTCATGTTTGAAAAAGGATCTTAGAGTGTCTAGGGTTGAGTCAGAGGATCTCTTAACACCGTCAGAGTTATTTAACAAAAACTTGCGGTCCTCAGCTAATTAGATGTGTCAAACACGGTTGCCAATTACTGGTACAGCTAGTCGCAAACGAGCCTTCTCTTCCTCTCTTTGACATTTCCTTTCATTTTTAGAAGGAGCACACCAAGATCGAAATTAGAATTATCATAAACACGTGCTAAAATTTTTAGAAAGCTAACATATTTCTGCAATAACATATTCATTTAGTTTGGTTTGCTACAACAATAACTGATACAAGTACTTCTAGAAGATAAAAAATACATACATATTGATGCATAAAGCACATACACCTCTTGCTCTTAGTTGCACTCAGGAATATTCTGAACGAGAAAAATAAACTTGATTTTCTTAAAAAAACATTACATATTAAAAATCAAGTTTTATTATATTTAAGTGACATCTCCACCTTTGCTCAACATCTTTTGCGGTAGATATATGGACTTCCAGGAATTATGTAGATTGTTGTTCAGATGACGCTGCAATAACAGATTGAGCAACTGCATCAGATAAAATCACATCAGTACTATCAAAAAATTAAGCTGAATACTTGACATTTCGTTATTCGAGCTTGAGTTTAAATCCTTCTATATGCTCAGCTCAATTTGAAGCTCGAGTTTGGCTCGACTATAAGTTTGAATTTAATTATTGAGTTAGCCTAATAACTTACAACGATAGTCATTTAAAATTCATAATTAATGATATCATTTTATGTCGTAAGATTCCACCTATATATTCTTCCGTTACTAATGCGATAAAATTATAATAGAAATTTATTGATTTCAAATCCACTTCTTTATTAACAATAAAACTATAATAAAAAGTCATGGATTTCAAATCCATCTCCCCAAATACATTCTAAAAACAATTTGAATGATGCTTAAAACATTTAAAAGAGTGGTAGATTATATTACCTTCAAGGGACATTTCTTGAAGAGAACAATATGGCCCACTTGCCATAATAATAATATTTCACCTCCACCTTACACAATGGAATTTCAACCATTAACACCATGGGATAGTTTCGATTTTTCTTGAGATCTTCTTCCATGGAATCTTCTTGGACTTTATTGAACTAGCGAACTCGTTTAAATAGGCGCAGAGGAAAGACGAAGGTGTTAGTGCATGCGAGTGAAGTTGGTGCAACGTAGCTGTTAGTAGCATTTCATGTTGACGCGTAATAAGATCGGTGTCGACGTTACATGCATGTATTTGATCATGTCGACACGTAATATGACCAACGTCGAGTATTATAATATTGATCATGTTCAGGGGCGGATCTAAAATTTCGACTCTGTGGGAACCGCTTATAAAATACAGACAAAATATTAAAAGAAGAAAGACAAAAATTTCATTGGTTATATTCAACTAAACATAAACATCACATTTTAAAAAGAAAATTTCTAATTAATAAGAATTCGCGTTCCTTAATATTTTCAAATCTTCAATAATAACATCTATACAAATATTTTAAGCAATTTTTCTTTCAATAAATATCATCAATACATTCAAGAGAAAATCATCATCCATTTTGCTTCGAAGCCTAGTTTTGACGATATTCATAGTTGATAATGACGGTTTTGTAGTAACGATAGAAACTGAAAGAGTCAGCAGACTCGGCACCTAATAGTAGAAAAGACTTTTCATAGATGATAAATTTAAATTTAAGTAATAAAGTATTAAATAATTTAAAAGTAAATCAATTATTAAAAAAAGAAGAAAAAAAATATTTGAACCTGGGTTTACACGTACAGAAACTCTTGACTTGCCATGGAGACACAAGCTCTTTAATTTATTGTAGTCGGTATATATATATATATATATATATATATATATATATATATATATATATATATATAATGTTTCAAAAATTCAAATCAACTAAAAAAATTTAAAAAATTCGGGGGGTTGTGGCCCTCGTGAGCCCTAATGTAAATCCGCCCCTTCATGTCAGATTCACTTGCATGCATTTCATATTAAAGAGTAATAAAATTGCATTTTAAATACTAACATACATAGAGACTCCACCATTAATATATAAACCACCTGTTTCATTATGCCCATTTTAGAAAAAAATTTAAAATTGAACTGTTTCTTATATTTAAAATCTTAAATTTTATTTTTGGTTTTACATATATATATATATATATATATATATATATATATATATATATATATATATATATATATATATATATATATATATATATATTATTTGGATTTTAAACTTTGTTAAAAACATTATTTTACTAATATTAAAGCTTATTTTATTTGTAATTTTTTGTTTAAAAAATATATCATGTTTATGTGTACATTGTTGTTTACATTTTAAATCTTGGAAAATATTTTTTCAATTAATTATATACAAATTTAAGATTTTTAAAATTTAAATATATTATTTACTATATTTTATAAAATATAACCGTGTTTTGAACTGACAGACCGATTGAACTATTATTTTAATGTGAATCAGTTCTATCATCGGTCTGGTTATTAAAACATTGATGTTATCTATGTATTAGCACCACAAATTAACTTTTAAATCATGATATATACTCTATATATATATATATATATATATATATATATATATATATATATATATATATATATATATATATATATATATATATATATATATATTGGTAAATTATTTGTATAAAAACTCACATATTGTCCACATAAATTATAGAGATGCTTGATATAAATGCACAATTATTTATTTTTGTTTTGGGGGGAAGAAATTTCGTATTATCCAAGAAATAAAGAAACTAAATTAAAATATTAGTACCACGAAATACTTACAAAAATTTTCAACATAATTTCTTATATTTTATATAAAAATTGACTGATCTCCAGAAACAAATATTTTGAAATAACATCCATACAAACATGAAATACGTATAAAGATGCAAACATATATAAAATATTCCCATGGAAAAACTTGAAAACAAAAAATTGAGGAGTCGATTAAAATATTTCATTTTCAACACTATAAAAAAAATCATGTACTAACAACCAATATTTCCGTTGTAAATCTAATTTGTTTAATTGTTTGGGGTTTCACAATCGATCTTTTAAGTTCACCAACTGTTGAGGAGTCCTGATTCTGTAAAGTTCACAACGATACAAATCCATTTGAAAACCTAGTTTCAAAAGCTCAGTTACAGAACCCATAAATAAGTTGTTTGCTTTGAACGATTAGATGAGTTGGTCCACGACCCATAATGGATGATCGTTGAATGTGGTTGGAATTACTCGGAGGAATTGAATAAAAACCAACATAAATTATCAGAAAATCTCTGGTAAACTCATAAGCAAAAAGCTATAACAAAGCTCTGAAAATTCTCTCAATTTTTTGTTTGGTTATTTCAATTTCTAGTAGTTTAATTTCTTTTCAACATGTTCATCCGATTTTTTTGTAACGTTGTTTAAGTTCATAATAAAATAATTAAATTTAATATTGTTCATGGATTATTTCTATAATTTTTATCAGATTCTTTGTTTAAATTCTTAGTTTTGTGGCATATCGAAAGAGTTAGAACTAACAACTTAATCAAGATCCACGTCATTTGATAATCGAAATCATGTTATTTCACAACTTTGACATGATTTCATGCTAGTACGTTCTCAAATTTTCTGTGCGAACACCAATATTTATGATCTGAAGGCAAATTGATGTGTTAGGATAATATTTATCATTCCAGGCGTAGAAATCTTGAAATGCAATAAATTCATAATAGATATTTTTACAAGAAAGATCTAAAAATATTTAATCTTAGAATTATTAATTTTGTTTCAAGATATACACATTATATTATATTATGGTAGTTTTTTCAAATGTTTTAAAATAATTTTTTTTTACAAGTCTACGAAAATTTGTAAAAAAAAAAGAAGTTTTATAATAATTTTTTAAGTATTTTCAAACATTACCAATATACATATTATATAAACATAAACCCAATAATTTTTTTAGAAACAAAATACATTTTATGCATCAAGACTTAAGAATGTGTGGTCAAAGGGTGTGAACACGTGAGGCGCACGTGCCTCGAGCAGGTCCAGATGCCTTCTCATGAGGTGCATGTACACGATCCAAGCCCCATTCCCATCAGCGCTGGGCATAGGCATCACGTACCCGGTCTCTCCACCCCACGGAAAATGGTACGACCCGAATACAGGCCCACCCCACCCGAAATCAAGATCCAAAACCGGGAACCTCTGACCCGACGACACGACGATGGCTGCGTCGTCGTTTTCATCCTTACAGTACACTTTCACGACCGCAGGCTTCGGCCTCCGCAGCTCCACCCAATCGATGAGAGCTGAGAAATGCTCCGCCGTGGCCGCCGCCGCCACGAGTCCGTGCACCGTCTCAGCGACACTCTCAAGAGACGCCACTTGGAGATCGGACACTGACGCCTGTACATACGGGATGGAGAGAACGTTCCCGAAATACCTGTCCAACGGCCTCGATTCGCCTTTCACGTCGGTGATCAGCCTTGATCTACCGTCGATTACAATCCCTAATTTCACGGTTCTCGATCGATGAGCGGCGATAGTGTCCGCGATTGATTTCCAGAGAAACGCGCTAAAGGACTCGATCCTGCTTCTCTTTGATCCGTCGCTGCAGCTCGCTTCGTACTGGATCCGATCAATTTCTTCAGATTTCACGTAGTAGATTCGGCTAGTGAGGTGATTGAGGGGATCGTCGTCGCACGTAGGCGGCGGCAGGGATGATAGCGGCACATAAAATTGGTCGAGCGATTCATGCGGTTGCGGAGGGCGGCGCGGATTGAGAAACGAGCGGCGGAACGTTGGAAGGAGGGTGATTTGCTTGGATTGAGCGACCTCCGCCCATGCCGTGAGGAACATGTTGGCGGAGTGAGCATCGGCGACACGGTGGTCGAAGGTGCAGCCGATCACTAGACCACCGCATTTCAGATCTGTCACCTATAAAAACTCTAAGTCAACATCTGTTCCTCCATACTATGTTTCTAAATAATATAAAATAAATATTTATTCACGTTGTGTCCGCTTTAATCCGACCTATATATAATATTAAAATTTTAAAAATAAGAAATTTTTTATCAAACGTGTTTAAAAAAATTTGATTGATCAAAATATAATTTTATTATAATAAATTGGCTTATTATTCATTTTTAATTTGATTATTTTTTAATATAATAACGTAGTCTAGAATATGTTAGCAATATATATGATCATATTAAGAATATCATTAAAAAAATCAATTATACAAATAAATTTTTTATTTATCTTCATTTAATGTGTACTTTAACGATATTAAAAATTGTTAAAAATATCCCATTCTATAATGAAACATGTGTATTGGTAAACAAAAAGAAAAAATACTATTAAAAATAAATATTTATCTATTCCGAGAATGAAATGTCATTTATAAATCGAGGGTAATTAAGTCATTTGTAGTATATTTTATTATTAAATTAAAATTATCACACCTAATAAAAGGGACATTTTATCTTTGTAAAAAATTATTTATCAAGAACCCATGATATTATCATGTGCTTTTTAAAAAGATACCAAACATGAGATAATGAGGAATATTTATCAATCCCTCCTTTATCTCATGTATCGAACTATTCCTCATGATATTACTTATATATAGGTAATAAATATCTTCTTGCGCATTTTTTTTAATAAGATAATTTGCACGTCATGATATACTAATCCAATATATAAATAAGATTGTAAAATAATAATTAGAGTGGGTTAGGTGTCGGTTGTCGGGGCACAAAGTCATACTTATTAATTAAGTAGTTTAAGAAATAAGTTAATTTTCATATATATTTAAAACATTATATATATATATATATATATATATATATATATATATATATATATATATATATATATATTTCATGCAATTATACAAAGTCATACTTGTAGTTTAAGAAATTAGTTGGCGAGAAAGGTAGAATTAAACGTCATTAATTTCAACGTGGTGGAATTGGTATATTTTTGGCAATCTAACTAATTTATAATTTTGTCCACGTATGAATAATAAATATATATATTTATTCAAAAAATAGATATATTGTGAGATGGTATCATAAATCTATATCAATGAAAAATGTCAATCCAACTTATATCTATAATGAAAAATAATAATTTTGAGAATATGTCTCTTGTGAGACGATCTCATGAATCTCTATTTGTGAGACGGGTCAACTCTATCGATATTCACAATAAAAACTAATATTTTTTCAAGGATGACCCAAATAAGAGATCTGTCTCATAAAATACGACCCGTAAGACCGTCTCACACAAATTTTTACGTAATTTTGATAGAACCAATAATATTTTTTCGTTAATTAGTCGATCAAAAATCTATATAACAAAAATAAACCTGGAGAGTTAACACGATGGATTTTAATTTCTGAATATTATCATGACTGAGCAAGTGTACCTGAACGGCTAGCACGCCATGCTTCTTGAGAGGAACAAGTCTCCCATGAACAGACACGTCCGGGTGGTGAAGATCCAGATCCATTAACCCTACATCCGCACAAGCGTGCACGAAATCGACGCCGTGGTTGTTGCACAGGATCTCAGGCTCGTCGTGGCGGTTCTGCACGACTTCTCCGGCGAACGGGTAGAAGGATACCAGGGTTTTGGCTAAGGCCTTCTTCATCACGCTCACCATGTTGTTGTCTTGGTTTCTCTTGTAGCAGAGGAAGATTCCGAAGTCGAGTGGCGGGAGGAGCAAATCCAGGTTCGACATTGGCAGCCAATGCTCTTGCATCGGCAAAGCGGCGGCAGTCACCACCTCGTGCCGCTTCACGATCAAGGGAAATGCGCCGGAATCCATAAACAGTGGATGTTTTTGCAGGTTAATTAGAAACGAGAAAACGGTGACATTTTTTTGGAGCGAAGGCTAATAAGCTATATATACAAAAAATGTCGTTGTTTTCTCGTTTCTAATATATATATATATATATATATATATATATATATATATATATATATATAGCATTGTCAATATTTACATTTATGTAAACACCGATGATGAGGTGATACACATCTATTGAATATGAAATTTTTATATATTTTATCAAATTCAATATGTGAGTGTCACGTCATCGATACTTATATAAGTGTGTACGGTAGGGGTGTGTTTGGTTGGGTGGATTAAATAAGGATAGATTAATAGTCCAATATTTATCGTTAAAATTTTAAGATGTTTTAATAATCATTTTGATCCTGTTTAAGATCCAATTTTATTAATCAAATAGTTATCCATAAAATTAGATCTTAAACCGGGTCAAAATGATTATTAAAACAACTTAAAATTTTAACGATAAATATTGGACTATTAATCTATCCTTATTTAATACACCCAACCAAACACACCCAGGTGTATAACACATCAAAATTATGTCACATCGTCGATACTTAAATAAGTGTATACGGTAGGTGTACAACATATATATATATAAAAAAAATTTGTTGATCATTATTATTATTGTTATTATATAAATAATGAGTGTTGTAAAATAATTACTTTTTTTTTAAAATAATTGTTTTACTTAGGAATAAACCATAAAATAATTACATATTAAAATAACAAAAATTTAAAATAATTTAAAAATAAACATCATGCTCCTGCTATATTAATTGTTATGATTAAAACTCATGCACAAAATAATTAGACCCTAAAACGGTCCCTACTCAGGATATTATTTTACCTAATTAGAAACAATCGTTTGAAAAAATTGTCCCCAAACGTTCTTAATTCTAAATTATTTATATGTTAATTGGTTTGAAGCAAAAAATAGTATATGTACCATATAATAAGCACACAAAATATGCCAAGATTGTTGGTTTAATCAAGGTCCAATATAATTATGAAATTGAAAAAAAAAAATACAAAAAATAAATACATATTTGGATAAAAACCGAGACTTCTTAAAAATATAATTTTGTGAAATTTTTCCGTGTATTTTAAAATAGGTAAAAACTTATGTGAGACGGTCTTACGAGTCGTATTTTGTGATACAGATCTCTTATTGGGTCATCCATGAAAAATTATTAATTTTTAGAGTGAGTCTCATGTGAGACCGTCTCACGGATCATAATCTGTGAGACGAGTCAACCCTACCCATATTCACAATAAAAAGTAATACTCTTAGCATAAAAAGTAATGCTTTTCATGGGTGACCCAAATAAGAGATCTGTCTCACAAATACGACCCGTGAGACCGTCTCACACAAGTTTTTGCCTAATTTTTATGCTAAGAGTATTACTTTTTGTCGTGAATATCGATAGGATTGACCCGTCTCACAGATAAGTATTCGTGAGACCGTCTCACAAAAGACCTGTTCTTTGAAATAAAATCTCAAAAGGATCAAAGTAATAATATTGCTCATCCGTTTGTGATGGAACCACCACTAAGGCGCCGTCGCTTTTGATAAATTGAAATTTAATAAAATAAATGTTATGTTTCTAGTAAGTTAACCCACTAGATAGTTGGTAGAAAAAGTTTTATGTTTTCTATAATGGAAAACTGCATTTTTTATTAAGTTATGTTTATTTTTTCGGATTTTGATCTTCTACGTATGTCCTATATATATATGCTTATCTATGGTCACGTATGCTTTAGAGGCAATATTCGATATCGATTTTCGATTTTGATCTTGGTAGAGTACGAAATTTGAGTAATCGCTTAATTTTGATTTCGAACAATTTTTCAAGACGAAGAATGCAAGTTTGCAATGTGGTGACAATATTTTTCAAGAAACCTACATTAATCGATATTGTTCGAAAATTTACTTATTTGTATATCTTCGAAAGTAATAGGGAAATTTCTCAAATTAAATTAAAAAAATTTCTATCATTTTTATTCAATTTAGAATTTAACTATTTTTTATTTATGCTATTTTCTAAATTAGCAGATGACAGCCAAAATTATTGAATCGATGCCAGTGAAATTGTACCAAACTTGAAGACTTATATATTGAAGTGCAATTCAAATATAACATAGAATAGCAAGAAACTTCATTAGTCTAAAGTGGATAAGTAGATATATATATATATATATATATATATATATATATATATATATATATATATATATATATATATATTGTAAAAAAAATATATATATTGTAAAAGGTCACGTCTAATTCGGTGGGACGTCTTAATCGGACGGACTTGAAGGAATATAGGAATTATATTAATTATTTTCGAATAAAAAATGTGCAACTAATTATCTATTTTATAAATTACATATAACTATTGGTTGACAAAATATACCAAAACTTGTGAGATGGGCAAAATTTGTATCATGAAAATTTGAAACGTTGGGAGCAATAATTACCTCTACTGCAAGATGGATTGAAAGTGAAGTTTGGTTTATTGTATAGTTAAAATATTTGAGTTCACTACAAGATTTTTATTTATTCTGATGCACAGAGCGACCAACGTCGCCAAATGTAACAATTAGTGTTGGAGTGCATGTTGCATTGTTATCAACTATAATTTTGTACAAGAATTCAATCTTACAATGAGTATTGGAGTCGAGTCCACGTGTTCGACTCATATGGATTGTAATGAACGCAATCATTGACATATGGATTGTTGAGAGCCATAGATGTTTGGGGCGATATAAGTGATAGAGGGATAGTAACTCATATCACGGAAGGAAACTTCGCGAATTATTCATGTTTGAAGAGTGATCGAAACGTGACGTTTGTGCAATTATATGGTTTGAAATATTTGTGTTACATAATCATCACTAGTTATAGATTTTAGTGCTAAAGTAAAAGTTCTCGATTTTAAATAAAATTTAATCTTTGTTTGAACGGAATTTCAAATTGTAATCAACCGAAAATAACCATTTCTGGTATGACCTATCAACTAATTGTTTTCCAATTTGCCCCGATATCATATTTGTATTGATTTGTAAAAAAAAACTAAATCAATTATTTTAAAATAATATATATTATATTATAAACATTCTACTTATATGCACTTGTGCTAGTTTACTTGTGTGAGGGCATACCAACAAATAGTTTGTGGTATGGCCAATTCTCAACTTGCTCCTTGGCAATTTTATTACAATATTTGTAACGATCATGGGCTATTCCGATCTTGAGCTCTCTCGGGGGCTTTTTCCCATCTTGGATTTCCACTGGGGTCTTTTCCCTCACGGGCTTTTCCATGCGCCATTACTCATAGGACTCTCCACACCAGGATGGTAGAGTGGTACCTCCCCAAGTCTCAAACCCATGACCTCCTGGCATAAGTACATAGTTCAAAGAGACTTAATACCAATTGAGCTAGTAACTCAATATTACCTAATTTTGCAAGTACATAATTCTCCTCGCTAATTTTATATTAACAACATAACTTGTATTATAGTATAAATCAAATAAATTATAAAAATATTTATTAATTTTAAAAAAATTGTAAAAAAAAACCATAAAAGCACGTAATGTGTGCACAAACATTAAATAAAGTTTATCATTAAAGACTTGATTGTGCACGTAATGTGTGCACAAACATTAAATAAAAGCACGTAATGTGTGTAAGAAATAACGAAGATTATCATTGAAGTTTGTCTTTTGGCAGGTGATATACATGGTAGAATATCTGTTCAATCAAGTTTATTTAAAAAATAAAGTTTCTTAAATAAGTCGTGATAAATGCTAAAATAAATACAGAGAGCCATACACGAAGAAACTGGACCAATCTTATGTTTCCAAACATTAAAATTTTTATGTTATTATATTAAAATTGTGACTTTCACAACCAAAAAATTATTTTTAGAACTCACTTTTACACATAACAAATATGAAGGAATAAATTTATTAAATTTGGTGAATGTGTGAATAATTAGGCCATCACAAATATATGATAAGAAATCAAATATTCAAATTATTTTTAGAACACACAACAAATATAAACGAATAAATTTATTAAATTTGGTGAATTTCTTAGAATTAATTCATTACAAGTATGTTTTATGAAATGTATCGAGGAATAAAATATTTAAATTGACGATATGCTAGTGCCTAGCTTGATTCGCCTGCACCCACCACGCCGTTTGTTCTATGAAAATGTATCGAGATCGAAAATGTAACGCCCCAGATTTGATGATTGTCCTCACTGTATCAAGACGGATCTTTCCAGGGTATTTATTTCCTCACTCACACGCATCCTAGGAACCTTCCCAGGAGGTCACCTATCCCATAATTGCCCCAAGTCAAGTACGCCTAACTTTGGAGTTCTATGTGATTCTTTTCGGTAGCTTATCACATAAGAACTCCAAAGTTAAGCGTGCTTGACTTGAGACAATTTTAGAATGGGTGACCCCCTGAAAAGTTTCTTATGGTGCGTGTGAGTGAGGACATAAACACGCTGAAAAGACTCGTCTTGGTACCGTGAGGACAGTCGTTGAATCCGAGGCGTTACAGAAAAGTGTTTAGCGAGAGGTTGAATAAACACTTTAAAATAATTTACTAAATTTGAGTTGACTTTTAATAGTTTTTAGTTGTTAAAACATTTTCTAGAATGGTTAGATTGAACTGAACCATTAACAAAAATTTAGTTCGAAAACGGTCCAACTAGACTAGTGATATAAGATATATTCAATGCAAACAATCAATTAAATATTAGCTAGATAAATAATAGGCTGAAGAAGTAACTACGTATGTAAAAGAAACAAGATTTTAGGAATGTTCGGTGACTATAACTCCTACATCACCCCTTCTTTCACTTGGAAAATAATCTACTAAAAAAATTTGATTGGTACAACTCTTATACAAACTCATTTTAATTAGGGTTTATAACCGCGTAAATTGAAACCCTTAGTGATAACTTCGCATGACAAACTCTGAATGTTTAAGAACCCTTAGTTTTCTAGAAACAACGAACTTTCCAATGGATAGATTTGAACGGCTAGAGTTTGAAAAGTAGCAAAACTTGATCCTTCATGATATGATGTATAATATAAGTCTGTACTAATGAACGTCTTGATATTTGAGAAAATAAGAGTGCTCAAAATCTTGTACATTGCATATTGTAAAAAAATTTAATCTTGTGGTCTTTGATAGGGTGTGTAACGGTCGGTTTGGTTCGGTTTTAATAAACTTCGGTTTGATTTTTCGGTTTAAAATTTTTCGAATGCCTAATCCTAAACCAAAATATTTTAATTCGGGCCGATTTGATTTTTTTTTTTGTATTACGGGTTGGTTATTATGGTCGATTAATATGGTTTTTGTAATAAATTTAGTTGTAAATAAAGTTGTACATTATAAATTTTAAAAAATATTAAAAAAAACCACAATCAAATTGGTTTTTATTATCTTACAAAAATCAAAATAAAATAATCAAAAAGAGGCACAGCTATAATTCGTGTAACCAATTTGTTAAGTATATCACAAACATCAAAATAAAATAATAAAACATATAGTTATGACAATTGTAAGCAATTTGGAATTTAGATATGTTAGTAGTGAATAATTCCAGCATTGGATATTCATCAACTCCTGCAACAAAAATCCTCATGTGTAGGGAAATTAAAATATCAACCCATTGTGAAAAAGAATAAGTTTATATAAATTAGATCAATTTAACAAACCTGATTGAAAATCACAACTATATATCAATAATGCAAGTCTCTTACATCATTGATAAAATCTAGAAAAATTTAAAAAAGAGTATCATCAACCAATAAAGAATAAATTAATTATAACATAAAAAGATGAGATACATAGATACTCACCAGATTCAAGTCGCTCAAGATAATCCAGGTCTTGTTCTACTTTAACGGGTGAATATTTATTTCGAAGCCAATCTTGAACACAAACAAGAGCTTGCACCAATTTAGGAGTCAAAGAACTTTTAAATGAATCAAGAATACGTCCTCCGATACTAAATGCACTTTCCGATGCCACTGCAGAAATCGGAATCGCTAACATATTACGAGTCATCTCAGCAAGAGTAGGTAATCTAGGTTCATTCATTTTCCACCAGAGTAAAATACCAAATTGTTCATTTTTAACCTCATTTTCTTCACCAAGGTAACTATCCAACTTTGTTTTAGTATCCATACTTCCATTCTTTGCTTTATGTCTCATATATTCTTGTTGTATCAGTGTTCCTTTATGAATGCTTCCGAAATTTATACTTGATAAGTCCGATGTGTTACAATGTGAATCAGATGAGACTCCACATGATTTTGAAGTTATCTTTCGATACTCATCAAATAAAAAAGTCATATATGTCTTAAATTCATCTATCATTTTCTCCCCTTTTTCTTGCCCATACATCCTCAAAAGAACTAATGCGACATAATCAAACTTGAATCGAGGATCAAGAACACAAGAAACAAAAATCATCTTATTCATCTTCTCTGGAGCACCCCCAATATTTGTCAAATTTAGCTTTTATTCTCCTTGCCATCAAACTCAAATTAATATCATCACCCTCTATCAACAATTTCAAAACACAATAAAGCTCGCCAATTTCATGGAAGTGAACATTTGAAGTTACAATTAATGAACCTGATACTCTCGGTATAAGATTATAAAATGTCTCAAGAAACTTCTCCATCCGTCTTACATTAGCCCAATCATCACTTGTGAGGACTCCTACAGTCTTTCCATCTTACAAACATAATAAGAAGTTATTCCAGAAACCCAGGATCAAGTTGTCATAACTTACAAAAGAGTTTTCAAATTCTTGAGTAGCTTTTAACATCAAATAAATTGAATTCCACCTAGTGACAACATCTGAACACAAGGACCTTTTATTTTTTATTTTTTCAATTTCACAACAATCTTTTCATCATTGTAGGAGATTGTCTAATGTATATCACAGCTTGTCTAGCACGTCTAACAAAATCACCAATTTCTTTTAAACCATCTTGAACAATAAGATTGATCACATGAGCCTTACACCTCACATGAAGGTGATGACTATCCATCAAATTTGTTCCCCATTTTCTAAATTTTTTTGACAATTCTTTCAAAGTAATATCATTTGAACTAGCATTATCAAATGTGATTGTGAACACTTCATCCAAGCCCCAATCAAGTAAACACTTAGTTATAGCAAATGTCATATCCTTTATGGCTACTAACATGGCAAAAATTTAGTATCTTCTTATGCAACTTCCAATCTTTATTGATAAAATGAGCGGTGAGACACAAATAATTAATTCTTTGGATTGAAGTCCATATATCTGTAGTTAGGCAGACTTTTTGATTATTCTCCCTTAAAAGGTTCTTAAGCTTTTATTTTTCTTCATAAAAAAGTTCAAAACAGTCCCTCGTCACTGTCGTACGAGATGAAATTCGAAATTGAGGTTATGCCACACTTACAAAGTACTTAAATCCTCCATTCTCAACAAAACTAAAAGGTATCCAATCTACAATTATCATTTTAGTTAAAGCTTTCCTACATAATTCTTGATCAAATTTCCAAATACTCATTGAAACATCACCTTTATGATATTTAGAAGCTTGTTGAAAACCTATTTTAGCTTAGCTGGTTTCAACATTGTGGAGATTTTGTTTACATTTTCTCAAATGAGCGCTCAAAGTTGATGTGTCATTATAGCTTGTATTAGCAGCATTATTAGAACTACAGTATTTACACCTTGCTCTAGGAGCCCCATCAAAATCATCATACTTCTCAAAATGTTCCCACACAGCAGATCTAGCTCTTACCACTTTCCTTTTTTTTTTCCAGCATCACTATTAATTGTAGATTCAGAAGGAGGTGCATTAGCATTTGAACCTTCACTATCATCAAGTTTACCATCTTATTCGGCCATCTATTAAGATATTATTATAAATAATTTATAAGGAAGATATAAGAAACTTTTAATTTTGAGAGGTAGAATAATTAATTAGAGTAAATAGGGAAAAAAAAATTTAGAGCAGAACAATAAATAACATTGTCAATGTTGTATCGTGCAAGAGAAATCAGCTATCACCTGCAAAGTCACTTTGGAAAGACATGGCCCGTTAAGAAACAAATGTTTCTTATACCGCGCATGACTGACACAACATATACGACACAACACAAAAGTTCAATTTCTGGGAAAACCAGTTTGGGTAATATGCATAGTTTGGTATGGGATAGTTATCTCATCAAAGAAAAATTTAGAATGCACATATTGTGGTTACTCTGCAGGTGAGATTCCAAGCACATGGACTGTGATCACTGATCACTAATATTAGGGCCTCTTTTTCTCCACCCGATCCCACTATACATTTCAGCATGTTAGAAAGCTAGTATTTCAATAGTACTTGTGTAACTAAATCGATGTAAATTATATTCACCATTTCCTTGATTTTTTACTTTTTTTTATCACATCAGCTCGTGAGAATGTGAGATAAAGTAAACAAATAATGACAAAAATAATACTGATATTAAACATATTTAATAAAGAAAATATCATCAATGCATCATCAATTACTTTTTTAATCACTCAATCCACGATAAAAGAAATTAAGATAATAATTTTATCATAAAAAATACCATGAGCAATATAGAGATTAGAGAGTAGAGAACTAAGAGTAGTGAACTCTTGAAGGCCAAAGCAACACATGTTCTTCTTCTCCAGTCTAGACTTGTGATGTTGTTGATTGATTGAAAAGGGAAGGTGTGAAGCAGCCCGCAGTCACAACAATTCAACAAAGGCTCGAAGCAATGCCTCTTTTACCAATCTTGATTTGTGCGACTGAAATTCTGAATCGTCAATTTCAAACGTCAATATCAAAACATAAATAAAATTAGTTTATTATTTATTCACTTATTTTTAATTTTTAAGTTAGGACGTGTTTGGAGTACAATACAATAAAGAAAGAAACAATTCTCATATATTCGGTTTTTCGGTTATTTCGGTTTTAAAAAAATCGAAAACCGAACTGGAAAATTGAAAATGCGTAATATCGAAACCGAAACCGGCGAAGTAACCGAAAAAATCGAATTTTACGGTTCGGCCGGTTTTTTTGATTTTATCCGAAATTTGAACACCCCTAGTCTTTGATGATTTGAATATGGATATATACAAAGTTCCTAACGGATAGAAATTTTTTCAAACGATCATCTGTATTGTCTCCCGACAATATGGTATTATCAACTGCTCTTCATCGTACACTGCATTCGATATCATTTTCTTTTTTGTCTTTGACTTCTTTAGCTTCAGAAAAGTTTAATGATTCATAAAATTTTAGGAAACACTCATGTCAATCGAGAGTTGAGAGGATATTGTGCTTGACATTTTATCTGATGATATTGAACAGCTCGAGCCCAAAGTATCCACATTGTTACGCCTTAAACGCATACAAATCTCGAGGATGAGATTAATGTTTTTAATGCTGTAACATATCCCAAAGTTTTTGTTTTGATGATACCAAAACTTGGCTTAAAAATGTACTAATGTTTTATATTGAGGCATGCAGGAAATTAAGAATAAGGTTACGTTCGGAAGATCCGAAATTTGGTTCGGACGTTCCGAAATTGTGCCAATCAGAAGCAAAATAGAAGCTGTTCGGAAGCTGCGAGGAGCAAGTTCGGACGTTCCGAAGACTGGATCGGACGTTCCGAACACAAGCAATCAAATCACTTCAATCTGGAGACAATTTGATCTGACTGATTGATTGAGTAGATTTCGGACGCTACGATGGACATGATCGGAAGCTACGAAGTGTTGAAGATTTCAAATCTCCGGAACGCGAGAATGTTCGGACGGTACGAACTGGAGTTCGGACCTTCCGAAGTTGTTCATACACTGTCTGAAAGAATTGTTCGGAAGAAACGAAGTTTGATCGGTCCCTCCGAAGCATATGTTCGGACCCTACGAAGTCAAGAACGGAAGATCCGAAGTCATTCCAGAATTACGCAAATTGATTTCAATCACTTCGGAAGTTCCAAAGCATAAACAGAAGATCCGAACCTTGGCGTCCAAGACTAGTATAAATAGGCCTTTGAGGATGCATTCTCAATCATCCCACTCCATTCTCTCATGTCTCTTACAAAGCTTTCTACTATCTCTTGTGTGCGTTGATTAAAAGAGTTGTAATATCAAAAGAGTTGTAGAAAAAGAGTGAAAGTTATACTCTCGAGTGGGTTGTAAAGTTCGTGGCTATCCTTGGAGCCCTCAAGGCCAAGTAGACGCATCGAGGCGTGGTTGTAAAAGCTAGCTTGGAGCTCCTAAAGCCAAGTCGTTATAGTGATACCTCGATCCTCATCGAGAAGGGGAGACGTAGACGATTCTTCGTCGAACTTCCATAAACATCTCTATCCCTCTTTACTTTACGCATTTACTTTATTGCATTTAAATTACGCATTTATTTTACGCACTTACTTTACGCATTCATTTATCGTATTTATTTGTGATTGTCCCTCAAGTCTTCCGCTTGCAATTTTTGCAAACTCGTTTTAAAAACGCTAAAGGGCCTTAAAGAACCTATTCCCCCCCCTTTAGGTTCTTCAAGTGGTATCAGAGCCAAGTTTTTCAAAATTTTTTAAAAATGGCCAATCTAGCAAGCGAGTATGCCCAAAGACAATCCACAAATCGTCCCCCTCTTTTCAATGGTACTAATTACGGATATTGGAAGAATAGAATATCTCTATACATCCAATCCGTCGATTACGACCTTTGGAAAATAACGGTGAAAGGTCCCTATATCCCCATGAAAACGGTGGATGATAAGGAAATTTCTAAGGGAATGGATGACCTCACCAAGGACGATATGAAACTTATTTCTCAAAATGCTAAAGCTATGAATATTTTTCATTGTTCCCTAGATATGAATGAATACAACCGAATCTCGGCTTGCACCTCCGCCAAAGAGATTTGGGACAAATTGGAGATTTGCCACGAGGGAACCAATCAAGTCAAAGAAACGAAGATAGATCTTCTCCAACTCAAGTACGAGACCTTTGAGATGGAACCCAAGGAGGATATCGACACCATGTTCCGGCGGCTCACCCAAATCATCAATGAGCTTGCCCAACTTGGTGAGAACTACCCAACTAAACAAGTGTGGAGGAGAGCCCTTCGAGCACTACCGGCGGAATGGAATGCAAAGCGCACGGCTATCATTGAATCCAACAAGGGAGATGCGGCATCCTACGATCTTAATCAACTTCATGGGACCCTAAAGACCCATGAACTTGAAGTATCTACCCAGAAGGAGACAAAGAAAGATGACGACAAAGTAAAGGCGAAAGGGATCGTCTTGACCAGTCAACTTGAAGATAGCGACGATGAAGAAATGGCACTCCTCACTAGAAAGTTCAAAAGATTCATGCGGAGTTCCAACTTCAACAAGAAGGACAAAAAGATTGAGAAGGAAGTGACCTGCTACAACTGTCAACAAAAGGGTCACTATGCAAACGAGTGTCCCTCCAAGAAGAAGGCCGGCAAAGACAAGAAGAAGGCCCTTCTAGCCACGTGGAGCGACAGCGACAACGAAGAGGAGTCTACCCTATGCTTCATGGCGAAGGAAGATCATCTGACCGACTCGGATGACGATAAGGTACCCTCTTACGATGAATTACTCTCCGCTTACACTAGTATGTACAATATGGCTAAGTCACTTAGAAATAAGAATAAGCAACTTAAAACTGAACTAGAAGCTAGGATGCATGACAACACTAGGATCAAGACAAACCTAAGAGACTTAGAGAAAGCCTTCAACAAGTTCAATGTGAGTAGCGGTAAACTAGAAAACCTCTTGAGCATGCAAAGGTGTAACTTCGACAAAGGAGGTCTAGGATATGAAAAGAAATCAGTCAACTTCGCTAGTCTTATCGCAAAGGCAAAACTAAGAACACCACCAACATGCACTTACTGTTGTAAGATAGGCCACATAAGACCTAAATGCAAGAAACTTAGACACCAACACAATAAGAATAGTTATTGGAAATGGATCCCCAAATCCCCAACTACTACTAACCTCAAAGGACCCAAAGAAACGGGTACCAACTATCAAATTGTATCTCAATCTTATAGGGACAAAGGGGAGACAAGTCATCGAGCACTTGGTATCTTGACAGTGGATGCTCTCGACACATGACGGGAGAAAAGAAGCTGCTACAATCCATTCGACCAAAAGAAAAGGGATCGGTGACCTTTGGAGACAACAGCAAAGGGATCATAGAAGGCATCGGCTCAATAGGTATATCTAACTCTACTATTATTGATGATGTACTTCTTGTGAAAGGAATTAAACATAACCTCCTAAGCATTAGTGAATTGTGCGATAGGGGTTATGAAGTCAAATTCACACCACACGATTGCACTGTATCACTCACAACTGACAAATCCATTAGTTTCAAAGGTTATAGAAGTGAAAATGTTTACAAGGTCGATTTAAAGACTTCATCTTTTTCAAAAATAAAAAGCCTTGTAACATTAAATGTTGATGACAACATTCTTTGGCATAGACGACTTGGTCATGTTGGGATGAGCACCATAGAAAAACTTTTAAAACTTGACCTAGTTTCCGGAATGCCAAAGCTGAATTTAAAATTAGATTCTTTTTGTGATGCTTGTCAACTTGGTAAACACACAAAGGAATCTTTCAAAAATAAAAATTTTGTATCCACTTCTATGCCCCTTGAATTACTTCACCTAGATTTATGTGGTCCCTCGAGGACAACTAGTCTAGGAGGTAAATCCTATGCTTTTGTCATTGTGGATGATTTTTCACGTTTTACTTGGACATTGTTTTTAGCCCATAAAAGTGATGCCTTTGATCATTTCAAAATTTTTGTCAAAAAGGTTGAAAATGAGAAAAATCTTTTGATCAAACAAATCCGTAGTGACCACGGAACAGAATTTCAAAATGAAAATTTTTCAATTTTTTGTCAAAACAAAGGCATTGGTCACAACTTTTCTTGTCCTAGAACTCCTCAACAAAACGGTGTCGTTGAGAGGAAGAATAGGACCCTAGTAGAGATTGCAAGGACCATGCTATGTGAGCATTCTCTACCAAAATATTTTTGGGCTGAAGCGATGAGTTCTGCTTGTTACATCATCAATCGCGTATCAATAAGGCCAATTCTCAAGAAAACTCCATACGAACTATGGAGAGGGAGAAAGCCTAACATTTCTTACTTCCGCGCTTTTGGATCAAAATGCTTCATCCACAACAATGGTAAGGACAACCTGGGTAAGTTCGATGCTAAATCGGACAAAGGTATCTTTCTTGGTTACTCTACTTCTAGCAAAGCATATAGAGTCTTTAATAAACGCACTTTACTAGTTGAAGAATCTATTCATGTCATATTTGATGAAACTAACCCTTGCTTGCCTAGACCTGTTGTTTATGATGATGATGATATAGATATCCTTGGCGAAGAGTTGGAGTCCACAAGCCTAGATGATGTTCCTAAAGATCAAGAGGACGCACCTCTTCCGAAGGAGTGGACTACGCACAAGGATCATCCCATGGACCTCATCATTGGTAGCCCATCGAAGGGAGTATCTACTCGCTCTTCTAATATGTGCAATTATCTTGCTTTTCTTTCTCACATAGAGCCTAAGAACATAGAAGAAGCTTTACTTGATGATTCTTGGATTATTGCTATGCAAGATGAACTAAATGAATTTAGAAGGAATAAAGTTTGGAATCTTGTACCTAGACCCACTGATAGACCTGTCATAGGAACTAAATGGGTATTTAGGAACAAGTTAGATAAGCATGGTACAATCACTAGAAATAAAGCTAGGCTAGTAGCTAAAGGATATAGTCAAGAAGAGGAAATTGATTATGATGAGACTTATGCCCCTGTTGCTAGACTAGAATCCATTCGCATGCTACTTGCTTTTGCTTGCTCTAGAGACTTTAAATTGTTTCAAATGGATGTTAAAAGTGCTTTTCTTAATGGTGATTTGAAAGAAGAAGTATATGTTGAGCAACCTGTTGGTTTTGAAGATGTGCACTTATCTGATTATGTGTATAAACTTGATAAGGCTTTGTATGGTTTGAAACAAGCTCCTAGAGCTTGGTATGAGAAATTGTCTACTTTCTTGCTGTCTAATGGTTTTTGTAGGGGTAAAGTTGATATTACCTTGTTTACCTTGACTAAAGATAATGATTTGCTGATAGTACAAATATATGTAGATGATATTATTTTTGGTGCTACTAATGAACACTTGTGTAGAGATTTTTCTAAGCTTATGCAGGATCACTTTGAGATGAGCATGATGGGCGAGCTCAACTACTTCCTTGGTCTCCAAATCAAGCAATGCAAGGATGGTTTCTTTGTCAACCAAGGGAAGTACATCAAGGAGATGCTCAAAAAGTTTGGGATGGAGTCTTCCAAAGCCTCATCCACACCTATGAGCACGACAGTCAGACTCGACAAAGATGAGGGAGGTAAACCTGTTGACCAAAAGTTATTTCGTAGCATGATTGGCTCCCTACTCTATGCGACTGCTAGTAGACCTGACATTATGTTTAGTGTTTGCTTGTGTGCACGATTTCAATCATGTCCAAAGGAATCACACTTATTCGCCTTAAAACGCATTTTCAAATATCTTTCAAATACTCCAAATCTCGGATTATGGTATTCTAAGAACTCATTTTTCGATTTAAAAGCTTACTGTGATGCCGACTTTGGAGGATATAAGGTGGATAGAAAGAGCACTAGTGGTACTTGTTTCTTTTTGGGAAATTGCTTGGTATCATGGTTTTCTAAAAAACAAAACTGTGTTGCACTTTCAACGACCGAGGCCGAGTATATGGCTGCCGGTAGTTGATGTGCACAAATTCTTAGGATGAAGTATCAATTACTCGACTATGGTGTTACTTTTTCAAAAATTCTAATCTTTTGTGATAATACAAGCACCATATGTCTAACAAAGAATCCAGTTCAACATTCTCGTACAAAACATATTGACATTCGACATCATTTTATTCGTGATCACATTGAGCAAAATGATGTTGAACTTCACTATGTTGACACCAAGAATCAAATTGCTGATATTTTTACAAAACCACTAGATGAATCTACTTTTACTCGTTTGCGTGGTGAACTTGGCATGATTGAGTTGTAAACATTAGTCAAATACTCTCGTACATATTTGTTAAATTGAGGGGGAATATTATTAATGTGAGCATTATAATGTCGGATAATACAAATTAATTGTATTTATCCATAATTATGGCTCAACATTCATTTATGTGCTAAATATTTTAAATTTTAGGTGTTCCTCATCTTGGCTACTTCGGAATCACCGTTCCTTATTCGGATGCTTCGTTTCACTTCGGATCCACAGAACGTGTTCGGATCGTCCGAACCTGACCATAGGTTCCAGAACCTCCGATTCACTCTTCGGACCATCCGAACACACATCGGATCGTCCGAACCTCCTTCCGATGTCATTTAATGTTCGCGCCTTCCCAATGCCTGACTGTCGGACTTCGGACCCTCCGTTTACTCATCGTAGCCTCCGTTCTAGGATCGGAATGTCCGATTGTTAATCGGATCGTCCGAACGTCTTGCCAGATAACCGATCTGTTCGCATTCCGGACCTTCCAAACTCATGTTCGGACCGTCCGAACATGACCTATAAATAGGCGTTCGGATCCTCTGATTCATTTGCTAATTCACATCCTTCTTTCTTTCCCCACACGAAACACCCGCTACTCACTATGCCTCCGCGCCGTAACGCAGCTGGCCGAAATGTTCGCCCTCGTCACGGTGCCTTTCACCATGATCTTAACCAACCACCCAACCCTCGTCCTACCCCACCTGAATTCGAAAACCGTAACATTCTGCCTGGTCGTACCCTTCACACCGAATACCTCCGTAGCGAATTCCTTTACGTTGATTACTTTTATTGAGTCTCAACGTTGGGGAAATTTTTTTCTACCTTCCGTACCCGATCTCATCTACCCCTCTCTCATGCATCAGTTCTATGCGAACTTTTCCCTAGTTGTTGGTGGTGATGACACTCGTGTTGTTACCATTGTTCAGGGTCGGTTCATTTCTTTTTCTACCGCCGACCTCTCTACTTGGTTCGATCTTTCTCGAGACGGACCGAGTGAGTTCTTTTCTCAGTCTTGGACTGAGAATGACCCCACTTTTGATCGAGTCACTGCCTTGACCACCATCTTCGGTCGTCCGCCTACTCCTGCCGATGACCGTCCTCATGCGAAGGACCTTCCTCCTCAGCTTCAGCTTGTTCAAAAGCTTATCACTTCTTCCATTGTTCCTCGCAGTGGAGACCTCTCCACTTGCAAGTATCTCGATCTACATTCTCTATTACTTAGTCTCCCAGCGCCCTTTTAACCTTCCCGTTTTCTTATGTTCGCCATGGAGTACGCGGCTACTTCTACTCGCGTCTCTTTTCCGTTTGGCCGGTTCATTAACCGGATTCTCGCCCATTTGGACATTGACTTTGCAGGTGAAGAATCCGTGTCTATTTCTCCCCACGAGACTATCGACCATGATACCGTTGTTAAGATGGGACTCTCTTGGAATCCCGTCTTATCCTCTTGGGTCGTCGACAAGGATCGCATCTTTGCGTCCTATCGTCCGACCGAACACTTTTATGTTCCCTTCGGTCTTCTTCCTCCTCACGTTCAGACGAGAGGATTTCCCGCTGGTCCTCCTACTACGGGTACCACTCCTACCCCTTCGTCTGATATTCCCTCTTCATCCCAACAGCGTGGTCCCGACCCTATTAGCACTCCTTTGTTGACCATTGATGACCTTCCTCATGGCTTCACTCCGCCTGCTCCCTCTGGACCCTTCGATCGGATTTTCGAGTCTCTCGAGCGATTGGAGACTCGTTTCGACACTCGTTTCTCTCTTTTGGAGTCTGCCTTAGAGCGCCATCATACTGAGACTTCCTCGCGTCTTGATTCCATCGAGGCTGAGATAAGGAGCCATAGAGAGTCGCGGGATGCGGATTCTTAGCTTATGTTTTTGTTATTTTTTGTTTATTTTATCTTTATGCATCATTGTATAAAAGACTTGCATTTATTAGTGGATATTTTACCTGTTTATTTGTCTCTCTTTATGCTTATGTCTTTTTGATTATCGCAAAAAGTGGGAGAATTTATTTGGTTAAAATTGCTATTAAATGGTTATTAAATAAATTCGCCTTAATTCAACCTCTTAGATTTGTTATTTGACTTAAGGGGGAGTTATTTAATAACATTTAGATTATGTTGATTATTGTTTCTCAATTTTTAACCAAGTTTTGTGATCATCAAAAAGGGGGAGATTGTTACGCCTTAAACGCATACAAATCTCGAGGATGAGATTAATGTTTTTAATGCTGTAACATATCCCAAAGTTTTTGTTTTGATGATACCAAAACTTGGCTTAAAAATGTACTAATGTTTTATATTGAGGCATGCAGGAAATTAAGAACAAGGTTACGTTCGGAAGATCCGAAATTTGGTTCGGACGTTCCGAAATTGTGCCAATCAGAAGCAAAATAGAAGCTGTTCGGAAGCTGCGAGGAGCAAGTTCGGACATTCCGAAGACTGGATCGGACGTTCCGAACACAAGCAATCAAATCACTTCAATCCGGAGACAATTTGATCTGACTGATTGATTGAGTAGATTTCGGACGCTACGATGGACATGATCGGAAGCTACGAAGTGTTGAAGATTTCAAATCTCCGGAACGCGGGAATGTTCGGACGGTACGAACTGGAGTTCGGACCTTCCGAAGTTGTTCATACACTGTCTGAAAGAATTGTTCGGAAGAAACGAAGTTTGATCGGTCCCTCTGAAGCATATGTTCGGACCCTACGAAGTCAAGAACGGAAGATCCGAAGTCATTCCAGAATTACGCAAATTGATTTCAATCACTTCGGAAGTTCCGAAGCATAAACAGAAGATCCGAACCTTGGCGTCCAAGACTAGTATAAATAGGCCTTTGAGGATGCATTCTCAATCATCCCACTCCATTCTCTCATGTCTCTTACAAAGCTTTCTACTATCTCTTTTGTGCGTTGATTAAAAGAGTTGTAATATCAAAAGAGTTGTAGAAAAAGAGTGAAAGTAATACTCTCGAGTGGGTTGTAAAGTTCGTGGCTATCCTTGGAGCCCTCAAGGCCAAGTAGACGCATCGAGGCGTGGTTGTAAAAGCTAGCTTGGAGCTCCTAAAGCCAAGTCGTTATAGTGATACCTCGATCCTCATCGAGAAGGGGAGACGTAGACGATTCTTCGTCGAACTTCCATTAACATCTCTATCCCTCTTTACTTTACGCATTTACTTTATTGCATTTAAATTACGCATTTATTTTACGCACTTACTTTACACATTCATTTATCGTATTTATTTGTGATTGTCCCTCAAGTCTTCCGCTTGCAATTTTTGCAAACTCGTTTTAAAAACGCTAAAGGGCCTTAAAGAACCTATTCCCCTCCCCCCCCCCCCCCCCCTTTAGGTTCTTCACACATTGATTTGCTTATAACTAGCTGGTTGGAGAGTTGTTAGATTTTGACTCTGAACACTTCATCGATAAAGCGGTATGATTAAAAGAAGATCTAAGTAATGATCTATGCAACATGAGCTTCTGATAATGTGATATGATCGGCTTGGCTTGACTTGTCCAACAGTTGGAAACCAGTTAAATACATGAGAGTGGAAACTGGACTTAGAAATAGCTCGATGCATATTTTTGGCATTGCCAAAACTTAGGGTATTGCAAACTTTACAATTTTATCATTTTTTGTGATGATAAAACCAAACTGCAAGACTAAGTACAATCAATACATGATTAGTTAAACATAATATAACCAAAAATAGAATGATAATGTTTTTCATTGAGAAAATGAATAACATTGTTACAAAATTTATAAAAATAAAACTTATTTACACCTACGGAAAAAATAAAATCTATCTACATAAACTTGATATGTCACCACATCTCAAGCCCAATCAATTGTTTTTCACCAAACTCATCCTAACAAAGAGGCGATTGACATCGTCTGCCATACATAGCCTAAAAAAGAGACATACCAATAGTCACTTAAAAACTGTTATTATAAGAAAATTTCACTAGTGGTAAAGCTTCCTGCCAACTTTCCTTGAAATCCATAACTATAGCTCGAAGTAAATTCTCGAGTGTCTAGATTGTACGCTCTGTTTGACCATCTATTTGAGGATGGTAAGCAGTACTCAACACAAGTCGTGTACCCATTTCTTTTTGGAAACTAGTCCAAAGCTTTTATGTGAATCAAGAATCATGATCTGAGACTAATACAACTGAAATTACATGTATTCTGACTACATTCTCTATTTAAAAATGAGTCATCTTCTTATATGAATAAGTTCTTTCGTACGGAATAAAGTGAGCTAATTTAAAAAATCTATCGACCACTACCCAAATGGCATTGAAGTGATGAGATGTACATGGCAGATGCGTGACAAAATTCATAAACATGTTCTCCCAGTTACACTTAGGAACCTCAAGACAATGCAGCAATCCTCCTGGTCTCATATTCAGATCTGACTGTGTAAACATATATTTCAAAATTTTGTTATCTGGATAGATTTACAAATTGCTCTCCAAAGAGATTATGCCTCCAAATCTTAAGTGTAAATACAATAGCAGTCAATTCCAAGTTATAAACATGATATTTTTACTCATGTGGTTTCAACTAACGAGGTTGAACTTGATCTCTCTCTCTCTCTCTATCTTATGCTTACTATCCGGTTTTCATCCTAAATCGTAAAGTTTAATTCTTCGTAATAAAGTTATATCACTTGTTCGAGTTGAATGGTCAACGCATAGCGTAGAAGAATCAAATTGGGAGACAGGGGAGAAGATGAAAGCATCTTATCCAAATCTGTTGGGTGCAATAATTGTCCTTGCTTGGTAGAGCGATCGAACCATGGTGCTTGTGCTGCTGTGCGGTTTAAAAGATTTGAGCTGCACCATTACCACTAGCTATAGCTTTTGGTAAAGCGGTAAGCACTCGGTCCTACAATTGGTATCAGAGCCAAGGTCATGGGTTCGATTCTCATTGATTGCAAGGAGTGCAATTATTGGGAGGGAGATTGTTGGGTGCGATAATTGTCCTTGCTTGGTAGAGCGATCGAACCATGGTGCTTGTGCTGCTGTGCGGTTTAAAAGATTTGAGTTGCACTATTACCACTAGCTATAGCTTTTGGTAAAGCGGTAAGCACTCGGTCCTACAATATCTGTTAGATTCTTAGTATTGCGTTGTTGTATTTTAATCGAATGTAAGATGTATGTGTATAAACAGAAATTTTTTAAGGGGTAGAGAAATGTAAGACCATAGAATTAATTATCTAGTAATTTTGCATAATTAGAATATTTATTAAGTTAAATAATTAAAGTAATTAATTATGTCAAATAAGTTCAGAAATTGTGTTAAAATATGTATTTTAAAATATTGGAGTTAATATGATATAAAAAGATAACCGAAGATTTAAATAACACGTGAGATCAAAATAAATTCAAAACCGAGTTAAATGAGTATGAGTTATTATTTTTAGTAACCAAATTAAATTAAATAAATTACATATACATACACATACTTGCCATTATTGGAAAAAAGGAAAAATTATAATGGTAAGTATGTGTATATGTATATTATTTATTTTAGTTTGGTTATTAAAAATAGTAATTAATGCACATTTAACTCAGTTTTGAATTTATTTTGCTCTTGTATGTTATTTAAATATCTTTTATTTTATATTGTATTAACTCCGATATTTTAAAATACATATTTTAACACATTTTCTGAATTTATTTTTCATAATTAATTATTTTAATTAATGAGCTCAATAACTATTTTAATGATGTCAAATAGTCGGATAATTAATTTTAGGGCCTTATATTCCATCATCTCTCTTTATCCTAGCTTCTTCTCTTTTCTTCATCTCTCTTGGCTTCTTCATATTTGTCCCTCTCTGTCCCTGTTCCTCCATATTTTTTATCTCTCTTTTTGGCATTATCACAGTGCATATACTCGATAATTTCTGGTAACTTTGCCTGCCAAGGGATTTATTGAATGTGAACCGATCCTGAGGTCCATGTGAATTTGATATGTTTAATCTGGACTAGAAGTTCTCGTTCATGTTCACACGGGGTCATCAGGTTAGATAAGTCGTTAGGATCTGAGATGAAGTCGGAACGAAGAATAGCCTGAGGGGTTCTGGTTTTGCTGGTCAAATGGAGAGAGTCCTGATGAATCACCAGTTCCCACCGGGTTAGAGTATGGGAGAGATATCCTCATCCATATATGGTCGGATGGACAGTGAGTGATGACTGGTGAAGATGGAGCTCTAACCATTTGTTCTGTGAAAGGAATATATTATTCTCGAATCTATTTTGTCCTTAATACGATTTTGCACTTCTAGACAATAATTGATATATTTGTTTCCTTAGCCATAGTGTTTATATAAGTAAAAACTCATCTATAAGATATATGGTGTATCGTGTTTAAAATTAGAGTTTGAATTCTATTAAACTCAAAGTTTCTTTATACACAGGTGAAAAAAAGATCTTTGGAGATCGAGCAAAAAGATATGCTGAATATATAGTGGAGATCAATCAGAGAGAAAGGTAGAGAAGCAGAGAATAGAACATACGACTGCAGAGACTCAAGGTTTGGGAGTATTGAATTCAAGCGTGAGGATTGGTTAAGGAACCGGAAGGACTGCTTCAACCACTGGAGCGTGTTCAATCCAGTAGTGCCATCATCCTAGAACAACACTGACGCAGAGTGGTTGTTTGAAGGGTGTTCTTTGGTTTTGTGATTAAACAACACGATTGATTTATTTATGCATCTAGAATTTACTTTTAAGTTTTGGTGCATCTAAACCCCTTGGCATGTCAAGGAATTTGGTTTAGTTTATCTCACTAGTATTGATTTTGTGTAAACGATCTATCTAATTTACTAGTGAATTTTTTGCCATGAGGCATCGCACAAGTATTAGTACTTGTGCATAATTTACATCTGGTGTTCAGTTATTTATGTTATATTTGTGTGTTACAAATTAATTTTCCGCTGTCGTATTGTGTTCCGTGTTGTCAACACCGGACGCAACACTAACTACTGATATACACAAATATATTGAATTCCTGTACAACAATTTCTTACAAGTGGTATCAGAGCCGACACTTGATACACTAAGTGACTGATTCTGTTATTTTACTGTTCGTACAGGGAAGAATATATTCAAAAACCTGATGGATCCACTTGCTTCAAGCACAGCTTTTAGACCACCAGTCTTGGACGGTTCAAACTATGCCCTTTGGAAAGTTAAAATGAGGATGTACATCAAATCCATCGAAGAAAGGGCATGGCAACGTGTCTTAGACGGTTGGTCCCCACCAAGGATAGTTGATGCTGACGGTGACAGCAGAAGTAAACCAGAAAGTACTTGGTCAAATGATGAAGTCCAAACCTCGAACTTCAACTCAAAAGCGCTCAACGCTATATTTACTTCTGTTGACATCAACATGTTCAGTCTGATAACTAATTGCATTTCTGCCAAGGAAGCTTGGGATATTCTTCAGAAGCATTGCGAAGGGTCAGAAAGTGTTCGCAGAACCAAACTTAGAATGCTAACCTCAAAGTTTGAAAACTTAAGAATGGAGGAAAACGAGACTATTATAGAATATGATCGAAGACTGCGTGATATCGCAAATGAGGCCTTTAGTCTTGGTGATCCTATGTCAAATGAAAGATTGGTAAGCAAGGTTCTGAGATCCCTTCCTGAACGCTTTAATATCAAAATCTGTGCCATTGATGAATCCAAGGACACATCTACACTGAATCTGGAAGACCTGATTAGCTCTCTCAGAACATTTGAAATGAATCTAGATTTACAAAGAAGAAATACTGGAAAAACTGTTGCTTTTCAGTCTACTGATGATTCGGTGAATAGCCTAATTCAAGAGGCTAAAGATTCTGATCTTGGTGAGGAATCAATCTCTTTGATCACAAAGAAGTTTGGAGACTACCTGAAAAGGATGAGAGACAAAAAGAAAATTGTGCCAACATCGAAGCCACAGTTTACCTCTTTTGAAAGAAACAAAACAACTGCACCGATTCAAGCAAATCCCAGACCAAGAACCAATCTATCAGGACGACCAGAAGCGACAAAACTTGATTCAGTCCAATGTCGAGAATGCTCTGGATTTGGACATTATGCAAATGAGTGTGCAAACCGACTTCGCAGAAATAAAATCATGACAGTCTCTTTAAGCGACGATGATACTGATGAAGAATGTGACTTAAAAGAAGGAGATGATTGCACCTCACTATCTGCTATTCTGAAAGACATATGCTCACTGCAGATCAATCCCCATGGTGTTGCCACTGGTGTTGCCATTCCCAACCACAACACCATGCCAAACTCATTGTGCCTGAATGCCAAAGCTTTGAAAAACACAAAAATTGAAGAAATTCAGGAACTTGACCAAGAAGAACTCACTCTGGAGATTGTACAGATGATGTATGAAGAACTATATCATGATTGGCTCAAGAGGAATGAGACAAACGCAGTACTTTCAAAAGAAAACACTGATCTGAAAAATAATTTGTCTCGCCTTGAAGTTTTGTTAAGTAAGAAGGATCTTGAACTATGTAAAGCCAAGAATGATCTTGAAAAGGCAACAAAGACTCTTGCCAAATTCAGCTCAAGCTCATCCAAACTCGATGAAATGCTGGCTATGGGAAAGGATGGAAGGAATGGTCTTGGATATGTTAAAAGTATTTATGAACACAGAGAGTCATCTAACACTGATTCAAAGACTACGGTTTTTGTGAAAAGTGTAAAGGACTCCACTGATGTCTCAACTCCACATCCTCCCTTGAAAAATAATCCAAACTCAAGACCCACCACTGAACCGAATCCGAAAACAGCTAATTCAGTAAGTTCACACTCAGAAGATCTCTCTTCATCAAAGAAGTCTCAAGTCAAAAAGAAAGTGCAAATTACTCAACCCAAGCAGAGAATGCACCGCTTCATCTGTCACTACTGTCACAAGGCTGGACACATCAGACCTTTCTGCTACAAACTCCGAGATGACTATCTGAAGTGGCATTCGAATTGAATGTTGCACAGGGTGTTCCAAAACACCAAGCACAACACCACAGTCAAAAAAACTTCTGCAAGGAAAATATGGGTACCCAAAACTGTGATTCAATGCAATGTCATTTATACTTCTTTAAAAACTAACATTGCAGGAGCATGGTACTTTGATAGCGGGTGCTCACGTCACATGACTGGATCTATAGAACATCTCACTGATTATATCGAAGTAAAAAGTGGGCGTGTAACCTATGGTGGTGGTGCCAAGGGAAGAATTGTGGGCAAAGGAACACTGAATGTTGATGGACTCCCCGAACTTCACAATGTTCTACACGTTGAAGGACTTAATTCGAACTTAATAAGCATTAGTCAACTCTGTGATGATGATTTACATGTTAAGTTCAACAAAAATAGCTGTGAAGTTCTTAATGAATTAAATGTTTGTGTTATGACAGGTGTTCGTTCTGCTGATAATTGCTATCTGGTCGTAGAAGGTAACTGGTGTCGAAATGCCAAAGTAAGCGAACTGAATCTCTGGCATCAAAAATTGGGTCATGCGAGTTTCAAGACCTTGAAGAACCTGTGTAAGTATGATTCTGTGAGAGGTTTGCCCAACTTAAGTTCAGGCACTGCATATATCTGTGGTCCTTGTCAGAAAGGTAAGCAAACCCGTGTTGCGCACCCAGTGTTGCAACACTTTGGCACAACACGGTGTCTTGAACTTTTACACATGGATCTTATGGGTCCAATGGATACTGAAAGCTTGGGTGGTAAGAAATACTCTCTGGTATGTGTCGATGATTTTTCTCGTTTCACCTGGGTAAGATTTATAAAGGAAAAATCAGATACGTTTGATGTCTTCAAACAATTGCATGCTAAAATAACCAACTTGCATGATGAAAGAGTAGTTAGAATACGAACTGATCATGGCAAGGAGTTTGAAAACTCTCTTTTTACTCATCTTTGTGAAAAGAAAGGAATATCTCATGAATTCTCTGCTCCTAAAACTCCTCAACAAAACGGCATAGCCGAAAGGAAGAATCGAACTCTCCAAGAGATGGCACGAGTAATGTTAAGTTCAAAAAATGTGTCAAAAAGGTTTTGGGCTGAAGCCTTGAACACTGCATGTCATATTTCAAATCGTGTGTTCCTAAGAAGTGGTTCCACCATGACTTCCTATGAAATCATCATGGGGAGGAAACCAAATCTCAAGTACTTCCATGTTTTCGGGTGTATATGCCACGTTCTAAATGATCGAGAACATCTGGGAAAAGTTGACTCGAAAAGTGATAAATGTCTATTTCTCGGATATTCAATGAATAGTAGGGCTTATCGTGTATTTAACCTGAGAACAAGAACAACCATCGAATCTATTAATGTGATTTTTGATGATCTTGCAGATCTAACAGGGAAATCAAAGGAGGATGACACCGAAGGATTACTGGAAATAGGCGAGCCAATGATCAGTACCGGTGTTGAGACTGGTGTTGGGACCATCGAAACAACACCAAGTACAACACCACCTCCTGACAGGACTGATGTCATGGAAGATGAAGCTGACGAGGATGATGATGAGATTATCGGCAGGGGGAAAGAATTTCCCACCAAAATCCAGAAGAATCATCCACCATCACAAATCATTGGTGAAGTACATGGAGATATGAAAACAAGGAAGAAGGACAAGGTTGATTACCGAAAAATGATTGGACTGGTATGCATGACTTCCTCTTTCTCTAAGGTAAGTTACTCTTGCTTCATGTCTCAAATTGAACCCAAAAACATTTCTGAAGCACTAAAAGATGAATTCTGGGTCAATGCAATGCATGATGAACTTGAACAATTTGTACGCAATGATATATGGGATCTAGTTCCCCGGCCTTTAAATGTCAATGTCATTGGAACAAAATGGATCTTTAAAAATAAAACTGATGAATCCGGTAACATTGTCCGTAATAAGGCTAGGTTGGTAGCTCAAGAATATAATCAGATTGAGGGGATAGATTTCGATGAAACCTTCGCTCCTGTAGCTAGAATTGAGTCTGTCAGACTTTTACTTGCCATTGCTTGTCACATGCGTATTAAATTGTTTCAAATGGATGTAAAAAGTGCCTTCTTGAATGGAATTCTGAATGAGGAAGCTTATGTGAGTCAACCAAAAGGTTTTGAAGACCCTCATCACTTGGATCACGTCTACAAACTGAAGAAAGCACTCTATGGACTGAAACAGGCTCCTCGTGCTTGGTATGACAGGTTGGCCGAATACTTGATAAACCTAGGCTTCAAATGAGGTGAGGTCGATAAAACTCTTTTCATTCAAAAACTGAATCATGATATTCTGATATGTCAAGTGTACGTAGATGATATTATCTTTGGTGGTTCATCACTTAATCTTGTTGACAGTTTTGTTGAAAGTATGTCATCTCAATTCGAAATGAGTATGGTTGGTGAGTTAAATTTTTTCCTTGGATTGCAAGTTAAACAAGTGCATGATGGTATATTTTTATGTCAATCCAAGTATGCACGGAACTTAATTAAGAAATTCGCAACTGACTGTTCTAAGCACATGAAAACTCCTATGGGGTCTAGTGAGAAACTGTCCACCGATGGTGTTGGCGAAGGTGTTGACAACACCATGCATCGCTGCATTATTGGCAGCCTTTTGTACCTAACGTCCACTCGTCCCGATATTATGTTCAGTGTGTGTTTATGTGCTAGATACCAAGCTAATCCGAAATTATCACACCTAAAAGCTGTGAAACGTATACTTAGATACGTAGCAGGTACTCTAGAACTAGGCTTATGGTACACACACGAAACAAACACCAACTTGGTAGGATTCTCAGACTCTGACTGGGCGGGTGATCTAGACGATAGGAAAAGCACATCGGGTGGATGTTTTTACTTAGGAAACAATCTTGTATCATGGACTAGCAAGAAACAGAATTGCATATCCTTATCTACTGCAGAATCTGAATACGTGGCAGCTGCGAGCTGTTGCTCACAACTAGTATGGATGAATCAAATGATAGAGGACTATGGATTTCATAGTGATACTATGATTGTTTATTGCGATAATTCAAGTGCTATAGACATTGCAAAGAATCCCGTTCAACACTCTCGAACGAAACACATAGACATAAGACATCACTTCATTCGAGACTTGGTTGAAAAAGGAATAATCCATCTGGAATTTGTTAGAACTGAAAATCAGCTGGCGGATATTTTCACAAAACCTTTGGACTTTGAGAGATATTCCAACCTTCGGAAGTCTCTCGGCATGTGCATACATTAATTTTATTGCCTGGGTTGTCATGGATGTTAACAACACCATTGACAACACCAGTTTGTGAACAACCTTTATTAGGATATTAGACATTCTGCATAATCATACACCATCCTTATACTGTGTTACGTATACTGTGTTGACAAAATCTCTTGAGTGTGCACCCTAACTTTGTACAATTCTTCTATATTCATTCTCGAAAATGTCATGAGATGTCAAGACTTTCTTGATTACATCCAATATGAAGGGAGTAAAGTGAATTTCCTATGATCACTTATGAGATGAAAAACAGAAAAGAGTTATAAAATATATACAATAGTTTAGAAGAAAATGGAAAAAGCTACCTAGAAGAGTCCTTTGAAGACCGTTCTTCTAGAGTGGGAGCTACCACTTCTAAAAACCAATATAGCATTGGAAAAAGCTACCTAGAGGAGTCAATTGAAGACCGTTCTTCTAGAGTGGGAGCTACCATACCTAAAAATTTATTGAAGGACTTGTACACTTGCCAGTGGTGTTGCACCCTCGTGTTGTCAACACTAAGTACCGACACAGTATTTCGTGCATAATTGCCTGACACTTTGATCCTTCATCTGAATTAAGGCATCCTTAGGACATTCATATTTGGTTTGTGTTTTTCATCAAGTCCAGCAGATTATTCATGACTATCTTACAACAGTGGTTTTTCTTTTTTTTTTTCCTTTTTCTTGAAGAAAAATGACCTTTTGTGTTTGTGGAGTGGATTCGATGTGGGGTTGATTTGGATCATCCTTGTAAATGTTTAAATCATTTTTTTTATCCTACGTAGTGACAATGCAATTAAGTAGCAGGAAAAAATTTCAAATTGTTACCGTTGGAATAGAAACAGTGTTTCCGAATTCTTTTACTGTCTCTTCATTGCGTTGTTCTGGGGTATAAATCTTACCGTTGGGATGTAGGCTTATATCTACGCTTATCAAATTTTTCTCGTACATTTTTTTTTCTCGCATTTTCCTTGTTACTCATCGAGATCTTCGGAATCTACTTGTCTATCGTGTAGGATGGCTAACGATCAATTTGATCCACTGGATATACGCAATGAAATGGCAGGCAGCCAGGGTGTTTCTCCTCCGACGACAACACCACCAACAACACCTCCCTCAGATACCCTTTCTGAAAATCCACTACAGATGGTGGTCCTTGCTCCAGAACCTGTGCCATTGGAAGCCATTGCTCCTGGAGATCCGGGAAATCCTTGGGATACTGACAATCCTCCAGACACTGAAGCCTATCGGCGGGCCTTTCCCTCACAACCACCTTTCTCGTATCGCCGGCAATCAAAGCGACAAGCAGGGTATAGCCCTAATTTTGATCAACCAAAGAAGCCGAGGATGGCCACCTATTTTACCCTCGATCCGGACTTTTCATCAGGAGATGACTCCAATTATGAAAACTTTGAGTTAGTAGCACGAAAGCGGCCCCCTACTTCAAAGAAATCTTCAAAGTCCACCACCGCTTCTGATACTCCACCTGCACAATCAACAGTTCGTCCTACAGAGGTACATTTCTCGTCTGATGAAGAACAGAGCAACTGCCTGCTGCTGTCAACACTAACCTCAACACCATTGTCAGTTTAAGGGGGAGCTACACTTATTTTGATTCAGGGGGAGTTACGCCTAGGGTGAGATGGTTTTGTCCAGAATTGCAAAAAGGGGAGATTGAAAGGAATATATTATTCCGGAAATCTATTTTGTCCTTAATTACGATTTTGCACTTCTAGACAATAATTGATATATTTGTTTCCTTAGCCATAGTGTTTATATAAGTAAAAACTCATCTATAAGATATATGGTATCGTGTTTAAAATTAGAGTTTGAATTCTATTAAACTCAAAGTTTCCTTATACACAGGTGAAAAAAAGATCTTTGGAGATCGAGCAAAAAGATATGCTGAATATATAGTGGAGATCAATCAGAGAGAAAGGTAGAGAAGCAGAGAATAGAACATACGACTGCAGAGACTCAAGGTTTGGGAGTATTGAATTCAAGCGTGAGGATTGGTTAAGGAACCGGAAGAACTGCTTCAACCACTGGAGCGTGTTCAATCCAGTAGTGCTATCATCCTAGAACAACACTGACGCAGAGTGGTTGTTTGAAGGGTGTTCTTTGGTTTTGTGATTAAACAACTCGATTGATTTATTTATGCATCTAGAATTTACTTTTAAATTTTGGTGCATCTAAACCCCTTGGCATGTCAAGGAATTTGGTTTAGTTTATCTCACTAGTATTGATTTTGTGTAAACGATCTATCTAATTTACTAGTGAATTTTTTGCCATGAGGCATCGCACAAGTATTAGTACTTGTGCATAATTTACATCTGGTGTTCAGTTATTTATGTTATATTTGTGTGTTACAAATTAATTTTCCGCTGCCGTGTTGTGTTCCGTGTTGTCAACACCGGACGCAACACTAACTACTGATATACACAAATATATTGAATTCCTGTACAACAATTTCTTACATTCTGGTTGCGTCTCAACCAAATCTTCCATTGGTTTTGGTCTTGGTTGGACCTGTTCAAAGAAAAATTGGAAGAGTGACTCCACTACATCATCCACTGATGTAAGTGACATCTCTGGTACATGTTGCATACGAGATTAAGACGACAGAGGACATGCATTGTTGGTGCCACTGGTTGGCAAAAAACATTTACACGTGCAACGATGGTTCCCATGACCATAAATTTCTCAGTTGTCACTTTGTAGAAGGCTGAGCCTTTTCCAACAGGGACTTGCTCACCAAATAAGTGAGTAGCGTGTATTCCTAATTCAAGTCTTTCTTCAAACAAGTGAGAGATGACAAAAGAAAGCCAGATATAGAAAATTATACCCTCCAGTGTGCAAATTTCCTTTCGGAAGCTCAGAACATGCATTTAGACTGTTGGATGGTAAGTCGAAGGTATCCACGAACAACTTCTGGGAGATGATGATGTTGGCTCCTTGGATGGTGCATATAACATAGCCATGTTCAATCTTGACTGATGCAAAATACTCTAGTGCTACAACCTAGAAACTTGTGTAGGCTAGATGAATCCAACATCCTTAACATATTAACAATGGCCTCATTCTTCATAGCCAAGAACGATTCAAAGTGAACCAAAAAGGATTGGTTGAATGGCTTGTCATTTTTTTATATAGATTTTGGTGAAACGGCTTGACCTGTTCCGGAAGAAAAGTTAGGAAGCAAGAAATCAAAAAGGTATACACAGATTTTCCAAGTGTGATGAAGGAATAATGAGAGAAAAAATGGAATGTATATATGATCTTATATGATTGACATGAATGCCCATGTGTCTTCATGTCACATACTTAAATTAAAAAAAAAATGAAAATTCAAAAAGTTGCTTTCTGTGATTTATGTATCCACGTATTAATACACACATTTTAGATGTGGAGATTAACCAATTAAACAATAAATACAGAATGTAAAATAATTCAAACACTTGAACTTTTAAACATTGAATCATTCGGAAGAATTAATATATTTTAGAGGAAAAACGGTTACAGATATAATGAAATAAAGTTTCCACAAGCTCCATCCAAAGCGGTCGGAGTTGCAAATCAGCTTGACATATTGTGTCACTGGTTCGATTTTAATTTCTCCTAACACATTTAACTAAATATACAAAACCAAGTATATTATTAAAGTAAGAAAATTTAGCGTCTAGTAGTGGTTTATTAAAGATGTCGGTGGCTTGTTGAACTTTCAAGATGTACTCTAGCCAGAAGTCCTTCTTAATCACATGATCTAGAATAAAATGATGGCATATCAATATGAATGGTCAAAGAATTCAATACAAAGTTGTAGGTGATTTCTATAGCACTTGTCACAGAAAATCGGAGATTCAACCGCTTGAAGATCATAATCTCTTAATTGTTGTTGAATCCATAATAATTTTGCACAACTTCTTTCTTCGGCTAGATACTCAGCTTCAGTCGTTGATGTAGTGAATGATGTTTTCTTTTGCTGAATCACAATATATGTATGTCTCCAAGAAACTAATATGATTCACTGGTTTTCTTTCTATCAATCTTACAATCTACGTAATATACATATGAATAGACAATCAAGTTGAAACAAGGGTTTTTGGGTTACCAAAGGCCCACACAAAGAGTATCATTTAAGTATTTAAATTATTTTAGCTGTAATATAATGAGATTGTTTATGATTAGCCTGATTAACCCTCTATACATGGTTATGTCCACTGAAATTTCCTTTGCATTTTTATCTTACTTGATTGATGAGCTTATACGGGTAGTAGCAAAACATAATTCTCTGCTCAAAATTTATTTAATGGCTTTTTGGTGTATTTGGCATGCTTGATAAAAATAACATTGTCTAACTGCTTGACTTGCAAACCAAGAAAAAATGTTAATTGTCACATCATGCTCATTAAAAAAATTTCTTACATCAACTTGGAGAATTTCTCACAGATTTTAGGGTTAGTGGTACCAAAGAAAATGTCATCAACGCAAATTTGTATTAATAAGGCATGATCACCCTTGGTGAACTTGAACATGGTTTTATCCAAAGTTCCAATAACAAAATCATGGTCAAACAAGAATTTGTACATTTTATCATACAATGATCGAGGATCATGTTTTAATCCATACAAGGCTTTATCAAGTTTATACACAAGATTAGAATTAATATACTAACAAAGTCAGGTGGTTGTTTGACATATACTTCTTTATGCAACAAGACATTAATAGATACAGATTTAACATCCATCTGATATACTCTAAATTCTTTATAGACAGCAAATGTAATGAATATTCTTATGGCCTCAATTCTAGCTACAATAGCAAATGATTCATCAAAATCTATATCATCTTCATGTTTATATCAACTTGTTATTCCTTACAACTAAGACACTCTCATCTAGTTTGTTCCTAAACACCCATCTAGTTCCAATTATATGTTGATTAGAAGGTCGGGAAACTAGGTGTCAAACTTTGTTTCTCTCAAACTGATTAAGTTATTCTTGCATTTCATCCATTCAGTTTGAATATTCTACATCCTCATCTATCTTACTAGGTTGAAGTTGAGAAATAAAAACATGCATGAATTCATCTATCATTTGTCATCTAGTTCTAAGAGGAATGGTTGGGTTATTGATGACCATCTCAAGTGGATGATTCTTATTCCATCATAGGCATGGTCCAAAGGATTTGGTTCTTGATGTTGAATCATTGGATCTTCACTTGCAATCTGCAATAAACTTCTCTTGATGTATTTCTGGCTGGTGATCACTCCAAATGTGATACTTAGTCCTTTATAGTTGATGAATTCATAAAGCATCTTGACATCATCGGTCATATGTTTGGAGCATCCATAGTCCAGATACCGGATTTATTCTTTGAAAAACTGCTTCTTTAATGTTTGCATTCATTCATATAAGCTTTTGATACCCAAATATAGTCGGATCCTGGTCGGATTCACTCTTTTGAGACTCATACTTGTATTAGCCTAACTGTTTTATTAGTGTGTATATCCAAAAGAGTGGGAGCATGTGCATAACCATGTGAAGTTGTGTGTTTTGTTTTCTATCTCACTGAATGTTGTTTAAGTTGTTCGTCCTTCCCATTCAGTCTGTATCACTTTTGAATTGGCTTGCAATTGTGATATCATCTAGGTGGATTTGGATTTCTATGAGACCAATTCTAGCTAGTGTGACCAGCTTGAATTTGTATGTATTTTATCAATGTTTGGCATACATAAAAATATTTGGTTTAACATATTGAAAACCTTTATGCTTAGCCTTATTCTCAAAAGTTAAATTATGACTGGTTTGAATTTCTGTCTGGTCATATTCATACAGCGTGTTGGGCTGGAAAAAGTGTATTGTTTTAAGCTTGTCTTTCTCCAGAAACGATTGAGTATTTGTCTCTGAAGTGTTGCAATCACTATTTCCAAACCCTCAGTCATTTATGTCTCCGACTAGTTTTTGCATTTCATACATCTTTTAATTGGGACAGTAGACTTGTTCTGAGAATTGACTAATTGCAGCAATCATTTATTCTTATTGATAGTTACCCTAAAACACTCTTTTAAAATAGTTATTCTCAGTCACTAGCAGATTGAGTTTCACCTTTAGACTGTCAAGTTCTTTTCTCTGTGAGCAGCTAGAGTCGCTTGACTTATCTGTTAGGCTTTTATTTTTTGCCTTGACTTTCTCGAATGATTGCATAGACTTTTAAACTCTTCTATCATGCTATGTAGTGTTGTGACAAGATCTGCTCTTGTAAATTCATCGGATTCAAAGTAAAATACCATACCACTGGCAATCTGCAGCTCGACATCTGTGATTTCTAGCTCAACAGCTGCCATGATACATTGGACATTCTCTTCATCACTTTCACTAGAAGAATTTTCTGAGGATGAAGGGTATGAGTCTGAATCTGCCCACTTGTTTTTGTTATCCTCAACTACAAGTACTTTCCGATCCTCCTTCATCTTAAAAAATATGTTCTCATAGGGCTTCTTATCATCTCTATATGGTCTGTTACAATCTGCAGTGAAATGATCCTTCTTTCTACAGTTAAAACAAGCTTGATCATCATTATCTTGATCATTTTTATGATAAGAATTAAACTTGGTTTGATTATTTCTCATAAATTTGTCAAATTCTTAACAAATAAAGACATTGATTCATTGTTTATCTGGTCAGTAGATTTACTGCTGAAATACTCTTCACCGGCTGTTAGTGTAGGTGTTGTGGAGGCTAGAGCTTTGGTGGGTTGAGCAGTTGAAGGTTATTCTTCAGTCCGATCCTTAGCTCGAACTCATATGTCTTTAAATTTGAAAACATTTCACGCAACTCAAGTTTGTTGAGATCCTTGAACTCTCTCATTGCTATCATATTCTCATCTCATTCTATGAGCCACGCTCTCATTATCTTAAAAGTAATTTTTTGGTTAGAGTATTCTTTTCCAAGTGAAGCAAATTCAATTATAATATCACTAAAACGTTTATCAAACTCATTTAAAATATAGTCGGGTTTCATCTTTGTATTGTAAAATTTTTTTAATTTCCATGCTCAACTTGTTCTCATTCGTTTGATCATTTCCCTCACAAAGCTGGGTCAATTTTTCCTAGATCTCCTTGGCGGTTGAGCAAGTATTGTTATTACTGAACATGTTCTTTTCGAGGGTCTTGTAGAGGATGTCTTCGGTCATGTTGTGCAAGTTAGCTTTTTTATCCTCAGTGGTCAATTCTGACCAATGCTTTTCCACAATTTGTGGTGCGTTTTGTTATATGGCTATGGATGTATTGGCTTTAAAAATCTTCATTGGACCATCGGTAATGACGAACCACATGTCATCATATTATGCGGTTAGGTATTCCTGTATTCGTATTTTTCAATCATCATAATCTTTTTTTTGAGAAATATGGATCTTGTTAAAAGATTTCATTCGAATATATGAATATCAGAGTTTAAAAAAAAAAACATGCTCTGATACCACTTGTTGGGATCGATAATTGTTTAGAGGGTTAGATTTTGAACGGTTTGACTCTGAACACTTCATTGATAAAGCGGTCCGGTTAGAAGCATATCTAAGTGATGATCTTCTGAAGGTGTCTACAGCTTGAGCTTCTAATAATGCGATGAGCAGTTTGACTTGTCCAACGGCTGGAAGCTGTTAAATACATAATAGCGGCAACCAAACCTTAAAACAGCTCGATTTTTTTATCATTATAAAACATAGGGTATTTCAAACTTTAACAAAATATACTTTATTTTAGGTCTCACATTTTATAAAATCAATTCATCAATTCAATTTTACATTATTTTTTAAGAAATCGCATCTTGTCCCAAATAAACATGCCGGAATCAAGAAAATTAACAACAATTGCTGTAAAGGCCCGTATTTCGTGTTCGTATTTTGCGGAATTATTTAAAATTTTCTCTTTAAATAAATAACATGCATCATTCATAAAATAAACTGATAAATAGATTTAGCTTTGAAATAGCAGCGGAAGTAAATATTGTGTTCAAAACCACAACTTAAAAATAATTCAACATATTAAAACTGAGTTTGAACATAAACAGTAAATGATGAAATGTGAGGTCCTCGGGTTCCTACTACTGCTGATCCAAGCTAGCTCACTAGTCTCCGCCCTCAGTCTCGACCTCATCAGTATCTACAACAATCAAGTCTAGTGATTCTAAAGACTCAACATGCATATATCGTGAATAGCAAGTAAATATATCATAAATCCATGCAACGTAAAAATATTGTATCGTAGAGCGTAAGGTAAAAATAGTGTCATGAGTAATTATAAATACGTGCATATCTGAAAATCGTACGTAAAAGATTTGCTCGATAGAGCCCTGTCATAAAAATATCATATCGAAACTTTCCTAGTAGAGATAATGTTTCAAAGCAAATGGCCCGTAACATAACATGAACGTCTGATCAGACTAAACCACAGTATATTGGGCGGTATAGATCACCACAGCCCTTGGATTGGATGTCCGTACCCATACATAAACATAAACCGGTCGTAAGTCACCGGGGTGGAGAGATCCCATAAGCGTGAGGTGGCCACAAGACATATCGCATATATCTCAAAAATAAACATTTTATATTTTATGCACGTAATATATTTATAACCCTGTTTTACCGGATGAGTTGAATCGTTCCCAGCTTGCTGCGACCTAATACTAACATGAGACACATGAAAATATTCTCAACTTGGCCAAAAACTTCATATCCGAACCAAAAACGAGACAACCGAGACCAACAATCTAATTTCCAACCATGACTCCGTACCAACCCGAACCAACATCGAACCATCGTTTAGTCATGATCAAAATGCACCTAACATAATGAAATAATGTTCCTAATAATTGTAATACACGAAAATAGTGAATGGAGGCCAAAATCATAAAACGCTCTTTCGAGAGTCACTTTGGCATATTGAACCGTAAATTCTCGTACGACCTCTAAAATTAACCAAATCACAAACTGCCAAAAACATGGCCTTCTAACTCATTGAGGTACTGTCCAGTCCAAGGTCATAGGCTAAAAGCCAACCAAGAACTCGAACCAACCTCCTGAACCGAAACATTGATGTTGTCCAGAAGCACGGTGGCAGCTGCTACGTTTTTGCTGTGGTTTATGAAACTAATTGCCATTGGGGCTTGAACCACCGACCAAGGTCTCTTATCAACATCCTAAGGGGTGGCTTGGACCATGGCTTACGGCTCAAATCCAACCACAATCCAAGCAAACACCTATGATAGCTCAAAGCTCCAAGCGAGAGCATCACTTTCTGCATAGTGTGATGTGTTGAATCGTTTTACTGTCTTTGAGTCATTCCAGTGGCCATATGATTGACCATGGTTAGATGTAGACATGATGATGTATTGTATGACTAGAAACGATCCACCCAATCACCCAAAACCGAAAGCCAACTCACACAAAAAAAATCAGAAATGAAAACCGTGGGGCACTTTGCATCGTTGTTGTATAAATTTGATGGATCCGTGAACCATGCCTTGAAAGGTTGTCTCGGTCACGTCCTAGACATTCTAAGGGAGGGTTCCAACCATGGTTACAGGCCCTGGACCAATCAAGATTCGAACCTTCACCTTAGGCGACCAAACAACAAAACTCGAGACCCCAACTTGCATCTATGGGGAGATTTGCTGTCAAGTCCTTACCCTGAGTGCATGGGCTGAAACCAATGAACCAACATGACTCTAACACACTCTAATACATGCTTAGATGCAGCCTGGAGCACGTGGAACCGAGCCAACCTCCTGAAATCACAAAACAAACCACACCGTGAAGCATAGAGGAAATGGCCGAGAAGGCTTGTACATAATTTTACAAAGTTGCTGTCATTTTCGGTTTTTGCTCCTTAAATCATGAAGATATAATGTTTTAAAATATCTATAGGACTTGATTGAAGAGAAATAAACAATATATACATGCCTGGAAATCAGTTTTTGAAAGAACAAACAAATACGACGAACAAGGCGCGGCAGAGTCAGAGTTTCTTTCTTATTTTTCTGTTGCAAGTTCTCGATTTTTGTTGCTGCTAATACACGGTTTTTGCTGTTGTTTTCTCTGTTATTCTCGAATGTGAGGGTGGAGGAAATGTTAAGAATTGAAGGGGAAGTTTACAAGGAAAATAAATGAGTCATGAAAGGCAATTTAGATGAGAGGTGCAAGTGATGAGTTGATTGTCAATTCAATTATTCCCTTTCCTACTTGTTGCACGTATTGCATGGCTTAATTATGCTAGATTGGTGGGTTGAGGGAAATTAGGTGAATAATGGTGCTAGACTTATCACTAAATGGTGAGTTAAAAAGGGAGGGAATATCATACCATGAATGGACCATTGAAGGGGTGACTAGAAGGGAGGGTTACCAAACTTAATTAAATTGGTTGAGGGGATGGCCGAAACTTGCTATGAATTTGCAAGGAAATTTGTTGATTAAATCTAGTAAACTTTAATTCTTAAGGTTTTAAACACCCATTACACATTTTAGTAAATTAATAAATTAAATTAGAGTAACAATTTCTTGCATGGCATGGCTTGGGATAACAATTTATTATTAAAATGTTAGGTTTTAATTTCTTGAATATATTAGGCTTAGATTAATTTATGGTTACACTTCTAGGCTTTTAATTAAATATTGGACATGAGATAACTTAATAAATCTTAAAACATTCTTTAACATTAAAATAAATTATTCCTTGGCTTAAATTAAATTTATGAATATTTTCTTATCATTAATTTTATCTCAATACTCCAACTCCAGTCTTGTCTCGCGTAATTATCCGAAAAGATAAAACTAAACTCCTCGATTAAAATAAATAATCATGACTTCACAAATTTTAAAATGAATTAAACACTCCACATATGTATTAAAAAAATATCGTTTTTATTTTAAATAATAGTAATTATGCATGGCTTATATGTAATCTGATTTTTCGGGTTCCACAATTACTGTGGTAATTGAATGTACTGCACATCATAGAAGGGGGTGTAGATTTTTGAGATATGATGTGATTCTTACCATGAACCATACATTTAACATAAACTACAAACTGTTTCAATGGCTTTGATGCTTTTCGATTCAAAACTTGAGTGATCATCCTTGTATATTAGCGTGTATGGATTGTGACGCCCACGTACAAATTTATACTAAGATTCTTACCTCTTGAAACTTTTGCAAATTTTAAGACCTTAGTACCAAGTAGGCTACAATTCATCGACAAGTTATGTATTTCAAGCGTGTGCAAATTTTGTATCCTCGTGAAACTTTGTGTGTGACAGCATGTTAATATTAGAGTAAGTGTCCAGCAAACCAACTTGTAGTTTGGACTTTCATTGACTCTAAAGTAAAATAATATTTATTTTAAAAATATTTTACAATTTTGTTCGATTATGGAATTATACTTTATCTGTATAGTCATGCAACCTGTATAGATAAGGTACTTGAATATACAAAAGGTACCATGAGGTCTGCCTCTCAAGTAAGATCATGAAACTCATTAGGAAGTGTACTGTATATTCTAAACAGGTTTCTAATCGAATCAGCCACCTAAAACAAAGATAAATGTCGCTTGAGCTCGAGACTAGCATCTGTGATGTAAACGTCATGTTTCATTGGCAAGGCCATGAAGACTTCCAGTCATACATATGAGTGATCATATGATGATGAACTGAACAACCCTTTCTCTTATTCTCCAAGTGGTTCTCAATTCGCGGTTATGGTTGTGCACCATTAGTCTTTTGACCCGGGACAATGTAGGGCTATACGTAGTAGCATGCACTTTGATCCGTTTATTGGATCTATTGAGGGTCATCAGGTAGCGATGTTGTGTGTAGTTTCGAAATATGTAGGAGCAAATGCATTGTAGTTGGGGATTCATCGCCTTCCTACATGTAAAGATATCTTATGTGATCTGATGAGTTAATAGTACAAGGAATCTTTGGCCAGAGTAAGACATGTGCAGTTTGGAAATGTGTTTCCTCAGTTGCTCACACCATGAAACTATTACTCAAATATAAATCACATCGTTATCGAATTCATATGCAACTCTCGATATACCAATGGGTTCAGATTCGATCGGTATATATGAGTTGAAGTGACCGTATTATATGCTAATCATGACTAAATGTTCTTGCAGACACTATCAACGATACCTATGAGATTATGGGGTGATGCTACTAGACGCTCTTACCATGATTCTATGGGTGCAATCAGAAATAAGTTCTGACATTCTTGATAAAGGAATTGATGAAAAGAATGGATTTAATTAGGGTAAGCCCGAATAAGAATAAATGTTATTCTGAATCACATGAAGATGTGAACCCACGGCTAACTGTGTCCCTTAATCATTGAGGATCACACAAGTATCGGATCATGTGTTCCCGTTGAGAAAGTCAAAGTTCGAAGAGTTAAAACTTGGCGACTATAGTTTGATAGAGATCAAACATGATGCTTATAAAAGAATTTATAAGTTGGTTCCATAGGATGGAACAAATGAAAGTTACCTTAATTGCTAATTAAGGAAGGAGAGTAGAACTGCCTGTTTTGGTGAAGGAGTTCCTATGTTGACAGCCATCCAATATGGTAAATGAAAATTTGGATATTCGAAATTTTCATTTTTATTGCATGAACAAGACCTGTATACTTGATACATCACAAGTCTAGGTGAACAAATTTTTGGCCACTTCTTTTCTCCCATCGTCGCGCCTCCGTCGTTGCACCATCTCCGGATTTGGAAATTTTGAAGCTATAGTCTCCACACACAAATCGCTTGTGATTTCTAGCGATTGGAAATCAAAGCGAGGAAAGCAGTTTCCGATCGTGGACCTGATTAGACGATCAAAATTAAGGAATTACAAAAAGATCTATCTACGCTTAAAAACCGAAATAGTAGAATCCAGCGTTTTATACGCGAAAGTATAATTCTAAACGCCCTATAATGGCCTAAAAAACATACGACGTCCAAAGACCGTTTCGAATGTCGAAATGTAAAAATTTTAAACTTGCATTGCGCCTTAAATGTGAGAACATGATGTCTCAACAGATAGCTACAATGATACATAAAAGAATCCATTATAAGTTAATACAGAAGCGTATTACTCAGAGATGGACACTCTTTCTCATATCTATTCATATATTCAAAATGATGGATCAGTTCGGGCACCTTTGAAGGTTTCAAACACAATATTTTCAATGAGCTGCAATAGCTCGTGTTCTAAGAATGTAAACAACGGTGAATTATATCGAGTTTGGTTTTAAGCCAAGTGGAAAATACTCGAAATAATCCTCCGTTGAGAAAGCTAATCAGTTTAAAGTTTTTAACTTGTGTAAACTGATTAACTGATATGGGAGATCAGTTCTTGCATATATCAGTTAAGTTATGGTGAGAACTGAACTGATAACTGCTCGAACTGATCAAATCAGTTTTAAAACAATAGTTAAACAATTAATAACAAAATATATGTTTATGAATGTTTGGAGACTTCAACTGCTCCTACTTCACCCATTTTACCACATCGGGTAGGTATCACTAGAAGACTTTGATTTATACAACGCCTTGTACAAATCCACTCATATTTGAACTTACACTACTGCCTAACTAAACTCCTAGTCTAGACTGAAAGCAGCACCTTCTAGTCAACACTTGTTTAACGTCTATGTGTTATAGATACACAAGTTTATCGTCTTTGTGCAAGACTCACTCAGCTTATCAATATGCTTAATTCTCTGTATATGTGAGTGATTGTGTGTGTGCGTGTGTGAGAACTGAACTATGAATACAACACAAAAGTGTTCTCACACACTGAGAGTTTTGCTTCTATACTAAGCAGTTGGCATACACGTTTTCTCTTCTATCTTCACACACTTGTGTATTGATGATCTTGGTCTGATATTTATAGAGGCAATGAGACCGTATACCAAGACTCATCAAATATGAACGTTGCAGTTTGAATCTGTTTTCCTCGATATTTGTCTTGTACTTTCCGACAGCCATTCTAGAACGTTTGGCTTTAAGCACTGCTGTAACGTTTATTATTGTCTTTTGACTAGACAAAAGTTTTTCCTCAGTGCGCACAGCTGGATTCCATTAAATAAGCTTGTCGTGTTCTGCAAACTAATTGATTCCTAACTGATGTTCTGAACTGGTCAGCTTCTTTTTTTCTCTTCATTCAAACCATTTAGTTTCGTGAACTGATCTTGAACTGGTTTCGTGAAATCAGTTGGCTCGTCAGCTGAACTGATTCCGCTGCTTCAGTTGAACTGGTCAGCTGTACTCTTCATCAGTTGAGCTCTTAATCAAGTGGCCGGGTTTCTGAAGGTCTTTTTCTGAATTGCCTATCAGCTGGACAATCAGTTGAACTGATCTTTTGATATTTCAGTTGAATTGATTCAGTTTGGGCTATCAGCTGGCGCTTTCAGTTTGCGTCTCGACAACTTCAGTTTTGGCTCGATAACTTATCAACTCGAATTATGATCAGTTCCAGTTTCTGCGCACTTAGGTAAAATTATTAGAAACAAAATAACAAGTTTTGTGAACATCAAAATCAAGATTACGAATATCAAATGTTCCAACACAAAAAAAACGACCTAACCCAGAGTCAGCCAAATTTTGTAAGCAAGCATGTTTTCGAAAAGAATGTAGGTATTGTAAATATGAATAGTGAGTCATAACTTCTCATAGAAATATAGTGACTCTAGCAAAGGTCTTTTACTACATTCGTACTTGTACTCAATCTTCAGTATCCCGTTCCAAGAATCTAAAATATATGGAAGTCTAGATTCGTTTTCGACTACAACAGACTCAGATCTTACGGTGCTGGCCAAAACAATATCACAGAGTGCATGACTTAAGTGGATAATTGAAGCCAAAGTTTTTTACATAAAATGGAACACACAGCTCTAACGGGCTTTGAGTTCCTCCTCAAATTTAAGCAGTCTTTCCTGGAGAGGCTTCAAAAATGATTTCAAATCCCGACTGATCTGCTGCTTCTCTTGGGGCTTAAAATCTCTGTCTTCACTAAGTCGTACTTCAACCTGCAAAATAAGACATAGATTTCACCAAATTGGGATCTTGTTTCAATTGGCTTAAGAGAAAAGAAGATGAGAAACTTTTATAGTAGTATCACTGTTCCACGACCACATGGGCTTGCGAGAAAAGTTCTCAGTGATTTATATGAGTATACATAATATCTCCCAACAACATGAATCAACAATTTACAAAATTGTTGCTAATTGATCTTATGCCATAGAGTCTAGCTAGAGCAGAACCTGAACATTCCATTTCTCTATTGTTCTGAGTTCCTTCCAACAAGGTTAAAGCATTTATGTATAGTTTACCTGCAAGTCGTCTAATTCACCAAAAGTGAACTCAGGAACGTCTAGGTGCCCTTTGACCTTCTTATTCTCACCTCCGATATGCCATTCCCCTAATTTCAATTTTTTTCATAAATGCAGATGTCAGAGATAGTACGGGGGAAATGAAAAAGATTGAAATAAGACTTCAGAATTTCAGATCAAATCCAAAATAGTGAATTTTAATAGTAACCTTTCACATTTAGTGTCAGCTCATAGGTGTAGCCAACACGTTTTTTATTTCGAACAGTGACCAAGAAGGCCTGCGTCGCACATTTAGACACGATAAATAATTCAGTTGGTTGATGTCAAGAGTCAGGGAACCAAATAAATATCATCTCAGACATCTAATAATTTTGCAAGAACTAACATCACCAAAGCATTTTGTAACTTCCGTAATTTCTGCTCTGCCACCAGAGAACTCCAAGGACCCCACAGATACAAGCAACTCCTACAATCAAAGAAGAATATTATAATGCAACAGCACAGGGTACCAAAATGTTAGCAAACCCTATGTAGTTTCTAAACTAGATTAAAAAGTTGGAAATGAGTATTGAGGATAAGCCAAAATGGTTGTGTTACATATGGGTGGTGGCTTCAAGAACTTGCACTGGATTTCAAATAACAATTAAAAAATCTTAAAAGTCAATAAGTCTAGCATATTTGTTCTGAAAAATGGTTTTTCCAAGATTATTTAAATTTAGTTTTGATATGCATCACAGTATCTGATCTCATCATCAATGGATATCACATTTTCAGTTCAACCTATCATCTTAAATCTTTGATAAACACAGAGACTGATCCATCCCACCAATGTCAATTACAACTGGCAGCAAGTTCACATTATAAAATTGATGGATATAAGAAAATTTACTTGTAGTTTGTGACAAAATCGATATATATGTTAGAAAACGTTTATAAAACTTAATACATCCAAACCTTAATCCTATCACTTGCCCATGTATTTAGATTTTTCTCCTCCCATGTTCCAGCCTGCAAACAGAAAATAAAATTTAGAAGTATGAAACAAACAAAAAAGGTCTTTTAAAAACCATAGACAAACAGCAAGGCAATTCTTATTCATTTAACAGAAAGCATGAGACCTAAAGCCTGAATATTCCTTTGGCTAGCAACAGAAAACCTAGACCTATGGCATCAGACAATAGCAACTGCAACTTAAAAATGCACCCAAGGTTACGCTAGGCAGTGCAGGCAGGTGCAGACGCCTATACTCTGTTGCCTTCCGCTTTTCTCTGGGTCCCTTTTCCTGATCTTGGGATGTGATTGCGATCAGACAGTCACGTCCCTGTTGCCCCCTCCTTGGGGCTTTTTGGTTATTATGCTGGATTGCGTTTGCCTGTTGTTTTTGCCTACCGACTTCGTTTGCACATTGACTTTCCAGTAGTTTGCAGTTTTTTTGGACACAGCTCACGTACATATTTTGATGGATTTGCCCAGCCCAGGATCGATGCAATTGAAGGATCTTCCTTTGGCCTTTCCTGAGTTTATAAATGCTGCTGCCGCCTGCCGATGTCTGATTTACACAGTATGACCGTCTGCTCTGCTCCTCTACACTGTAGTTGTAGATATTTTAACTATTTCGCATTTTGTTTAGGGCTGCCAGTGGATTTATTAACTCACGTTGCCCTAGTTTGACTGTTATTATGATTTTATTTTTATAGCATTTTGGGGAGGTCTTGGCCTAGTCTCCATCTTCCTTTGGGTTTTTCAATTAAGCTCTTTTATGTTGATATACAGGTAGGGGTTTGCCAAACCCTCCACCATGCTGGCGGTGTTTTCCATAAAATAAAATAAAAATGCCGCCAATGCTGCAAAATTGGATGTTGTTACATGGGCCATTACACGTATTGCATATGGAGGACAAACAGATATTAATTGAATATCCTTGTTTATGCTGTAAAGGATTCAGAAAATATAAGGACATTGGCCAAGAAATAACCAACACCACGGACCATCCAAAAAAGAAAACGGAAAATATAAAAGTCCAAGCGGAAAAAATGGTCACGGCACAAAAAATGACTCCGAGTCTCTCTGCAGACTGAAAAGTAAATAAATGCAAAAATCAACATTCATTGACAAAATGCGAAGGAGAAAGAGATGAAGACCCCCAAGGTAATTCAAGTTCTTTATGGGCAAAAACAGCTATCAAGGGACATTTCCATGTCCTTGTGCTAGTTCAGATTAGGGATGGCAATGGGTAGGGTTGGGTCGGATTTGATACATCCATCCCCATACCCATTTATTAAATTCATCCCCATACCCATCCTCATACCCATCGGGTATTGAATTTCATCCACATCCCCATACCCATCGGATTATCGGATACCCATACCCTACCCAAATACCCTATTATCATATACAATTGAATTTTTTCAAATTTAAATTGTTTCAATGAAGTTATGAATATTTAAAAAATTATTTAAATGAACAATAAGAAAAATTATTATTGATAAAAATTTGCAAAGTAAACTTTATAAAAAAATAACAAAATATTAAAAATAGTTTATATTAGTTGAACAAAAGTACGCAATTTAACAAAAATAAATTATTTTTCAATTTTTAAAGTCAAACATGAAATAAACTTATCAATGAAGAAGATGAGAAATTGAATGAAAAATAAAAGAGCGGTAAAACCTTGAAACGTAAAAGTGAAAGTGAAAGGGAAGAGAAAAGAAAAAGTATCGATCTACTTGGATTTGAGAAAATGAATCTTTAATATAAATAAGTATAATTACTATATATATACATATATGCATACATATATATATAAAGAGAAAAGAAAAAGTATCGATTTATTTGGATTTGAGAAAATGAATATTTAATATAAATAAATATAATTACTACACACACACACACACACACACACACACACACACACACATATATATATATATATATATATATATATATATTAATTTAAACGGGTATTCGGGTAGGGCGTGGGTCGGATTATATCAAACCCGCCTCCATACCCAAACCCGAAAATCCCCATACCCGATTACCCAATTATTTAATCGGGTCTAAAAATCCCTCCATACCCCCTTCTATTCGGGTCGGGTATCGGATCCTCCAACGGGTTCGGAGGAAATTGCCATCCCTAGTTCAGATTGAGATCTAAAAAGTATCTAAAGATCATCTTTATATTTTGAAGTCTTCATTTTAAACTACCAAGGATACAGCTGAGTATATTCTTGTATGATTCTGAATAATCAAGTGTTGTAAAGGATTCTTTCATCCTTTATATCATAAAAGAGAGCCATAACTTGCTAAACCTATGGGATTTCGTAGCAATAAAGATTGAAAAATTCTTTTTTTTTCTTTAGACCAACATATTCAAACATTTTAACACTGCTTCGGGGGGGATTGAGAAAAGTGCAAATTCAAATCATCAAAAGCTTTGTTACATTTCACAAAAATTACCTTCGATTACCAACCTAACGCCAACTGAAATTCTCAAATACTTGAAACCCACAAAAGAAATCAACAAAGCATCAAACATGAAAAATAAGAGCTCGTGTTCTATCTTTATGTAAAAGCATACCCTATTCCAAGCAGACCCGAGATGGGTTTGGCTGGTTTGCTTGCAAAAATCCGCCGGGTCAATCTTCTTGGGCGTGGGCAAAGGAGCAGCATCGCGGCCCGCCTCCCGCACCCAATACGTGTAGGAAGCCGATTCCGCCTCCTTCTCAGCCGAAACCGCCGCCGCGCCTCCCTCCATTCTCACCGATCAAATATGGATCAAATGTTACCCGAAATGAATGGTAGATGAGGCAGTTGATGGATGATTACAAGAATATAATTCGAAATTTAGATCAATCAGCTTGAAATGGGATGATCTGAGGCTAGGGGGGCGGGAAACCAGAATGCATGCCGCCGATTCCAAGATTTGTGGTGCGATTTTGACTCGCTACGAATTGCTGACCAAAGAATTGTAGTGCTGACTACTGCTGAGGGTTTTCTGAAAGTTTCGAGTCGGTCTGTTTTCGGCCCAAAATCAAGAATAGAGGGTTGGACCAAATAAAAATTTCCACAAATTTTGATTTATTTGAGTGAAATAAAAAATTAGGTATAGTAATTTTGTTTTGCATGGAAAATTGAATAAGTAGGCAAATATTTAATTAAAAATTTGTATTATAAACAGTGGATATTTATGGAATATTAAAACAAATGCACCAAACTTAGTTACTTTAGGATTTTACTGTAAATAATAATATATCAGTAATCAGATACGCGTATTGCATGTATAAAAAGTTTTAAATAAGTTATAATGGATATATTGGAAAGTTTGATAACGATCATATATACCAAATAGACCAAGTTAGTAACTATGATAGATAGATAGATCTAATCCTAAATACAAGAACCGCAATTTCCTTTTCATGTCTCAAATATATAATTTGGTGTCTACTTTTGGTACTATTTTCTTTATTATTTTACCTGCTATAATAATTCATTAAATAAATTAATTACTTCCAACAATTTTTTTTATACAATCAAAAATACTCGTTAAATGAGGCTAAAATGTAAAATTTCTTTTTACATTTCCAATAATTTTTTAATCCGGGTGAAATATTCTTAGAATAAGCTTATAAGATACGTGTGTTCGCGTGTGCACGCTTTTTTGACATATGTGATTTAGAATCATATTTAAAAACATAAAACTAGTAATTGTGATATATGTGTTAACACTAAAATTTATAGAGATTTGCTCGAAAACAACATAAATTTAGAATGACTATATTTATATAAATATATATATATATATATAAATTTATTATCAATAGTAAAAGATGGATATTATTTATGAAATAGGCAAATGTTAATATTTTTGTATTATAAGAGAGCCAGATAGTTTCTCGTTTAACTGACTATAATACAGTAATCATATACATATTTACTAAATGAAGAACGAAGATGAATAAAAAAAGAATCTTTATCCAAACATCAAATTACATATGGTGAGACCAAAGATTCCTGGATCGAGGCACCAAAATCCATGTTGTCTTGAATTCAAATTACATTTGTGTGACTAGTAGTTAATTTAGGGAGAGATAAATTCATCCCCATCTTATTAATCAAAAAAAATCTATATAGGCTCGTGTGATTAGACAATAATTATTAATTAATAATAAAAGTTTAAGACATGAAAACTTTTTCCATCAAAAAAGAAAAAGAGATGAAGCAACTTGTTTGCTATGTTAATTGTAAAATAATCGAAAACAAACTTTTTTCAATATTTGTAAGAAGTGCAAAGTTTCCAAAAATGTAGTTCTCAGAAGGTTGTTAGTGATGGGAAAAATAAGTATCCCAACAATTGCAAGAAAATGCAAATTCTCCGAGAAGCTTCAGCGCTAGAGACCGATACGTGAACCCTGTCCTAAACTCAGGAATAATTGTACAAATCAAGTTGCTATCATCAGATTCGATTCGGGTTCGTACATGTTTTGACAATTTTCCTAGGCTGAGCCCCTCTTCCTCAGGGTATATGCTGTGGTAGATTTGGCTTAGAAAGAGAATGTTCGATACAATAAAGGTCGAATGAAGACTCTTCTTCCCTTGTTGGTGTCCACTGGAGATTCGCCTACTCAGCATTACAGCATCCAGTAGCGTTAGTTGATCTTCGGCTTCGGTCTTCTGGGCTTTAATACGATCCAGAGTACAACTGCAACAACCAAGAAGGCAGGTATCGTGGTCATGTCAAACTCTACATCAACTTTTCTCCGCTTGGTGCAGTGAATTGGGTGGAGAATTGCAATCGTAGAATTCACATAATCAGCAAATCTGCAAAAGAAAAAACGAGAATAAGAGAGGACACAATCAAACTGGAAGTTCATAGCAAAATCTCCAACTATAATTCCAGTGACTCACAAGAAACACTATAAGCTTTAAAGAAAGAAAAAAAACTATAATTCCAGCGACAATAAAAACATGTAAAATTTATTATGGATCTCACAGCATTAGATTCGTTGAAATAGATAAAATTGTTATAGTTATTTCCTATAGGGGATTCATGTATGATGTCAGTAGTCTAGGCTTCAGGGTTAATCAAGCGAATTCTCATAAATGCTCTCAAAAAATAAAATAAACTTTTTCATTATAGTACTTCAGGGTTAACCAAGCGAATTCTTATAAATCCTCTCAAAAAATAAAATATAAAGTACTTCAATGTCATGAGAGTATGTTTGGTTTGAAAAACTAATTGTTCAGTTTGCCAATTTGACGTATGGCCACTATTAATAGCCCAAGCACATCAAACACCAAATAAAATTTAAAGGCTAGGATTAAATAAATTATATAAAAAAACTAATTTAAACAAGATATCATGGATTAAAGCAAGATGGTAATTCAAACTTGCTGACCCTTTAGACGCATCCTCTAGAGTGTGAAGCAGTCTTAAGGCATCAGCATAACTTAGTTCCCCGGTAACAGTTGAAATCTGAAAGAATACCGAAAACAAAATTTATACACAACTATCCCAAACTAATTATGAAAAAAGGTCAGGAAAATAATCGATATAATGCATTAAATGACACTTACTCTTTTCCAGAGACTAACAACATACTTGTACTTGTTCATCAACTCACGTTCATGGGAATAAAATAGTTTGAAAGTCTGTTCCGCTGGTTCTCATTTAGTCAAAGAAAGTATTTTTCTCGATGAAACTAAATTTAGGAGGAATCTTCAATATAAAAAGCCAACATATACTCTTTAAACCTAATTCGATTTAAAACCCACACATTATTTCCATCATCATCAGAGTGGTTCCATAAAATGGCTGATGAACTGTGTGATTCCCAAATTTGCAAAAACTCTGCCTACAACCTACCTTAGTCGTGCAAATGTATGCTTCATTAATTTTTTAACAAAAAAAGGTATCAGGTTCTATTAAAGATCTTAATACAGCAAAAAAGGATACATGTACGCTCCATGACAAGAAGATGAATGGCTGAGTTCACAAGTTGTATGGTTTCCTCGAGAGTTGTTAATATATAACTCCGAGCTATGGTATCAGACTGGAACCGGGAGACATGCCAGCCTTGGGAGGTAACAGACAGTGGGTTGCAACCTACTGACCATATCCAATCCTGTTGCAAATTGAGATGTGTTAAAATAAATGTATTACGAATACAGTAGATAAATTTCCAACTCTATTCCCCAATATAGAGTTGACATCATCATGTCTAAATGATATTAGCAAGCAAACAAAAAAAAATCCAACAAAAGTTTTACAAGAAAATGAAGTATGATGCACCATCACTTCAGAGTTCAAACGATGAGTGAAAAAAGGTGGTACTTGGTCATTCTTATGTGACTGGAAGAGAATTTAGCAAAGCCAGACATAATGTACAAACGAGAACAAGGAGATAATTGAAATTTATGTTCTAGTAAAGAATTCTGCATGACATGTACAATAAATTCAAAGGTATATCTACAAGAAAAAAAATTCTCTCAAACCCCGAAACAGATAATAAGAAGGCTGATACGAAGGTACAGATAACAAACTAATGTTGAAACATCAGAGCCAATTTTGAGTGACTTCCAAGTTTTAACAGGGGAAACTAATCTCGGTGACTAACTCCATTCTGTGGGGTGTCCAAAGTTTCTCTATTATCTATATCAAATTCACGAGGACAAGCAGCTATAATAATTGTATTGGTAGCATGAATTATTACTTCAAACAGCACCTCGTAATTATGCATTACAAAAGTACAATCAACAGACAATTATGCTATTATCCACCCTAGACCTACTGAGTTAAGAAGCAGATACCTAATTGGTACCTAAGCAGCTAAACCATAAAATTTCTAGAAGATCTAACCCATTAAAAGGACCAAGTATGCATTTAGGAAATATGTATTTCTTTTCATGTTCACTCTATGATACCACTTCCACACAACTTAATATCTAGATAGGCCTAGGTCCTTGTTTTAACTATTTTTTCAAACCTTGGAAGCAGAATTTTCAATCTTTTCTAGGAATGTCATAAATCGGGGTAAGCTGTGGTAAACAATTTACAACCTCAATGGCAGATTCATGGGCTTGACTGTAAACAAGATGAAGAGGAAGCAATCCAGCCAGGTGTTCTGAAACAGCAGCCACAGCTGCTTTTGTAGGTCTCCTGTATAATAGTAGATATTTTAACTTTTTGTTCGCCAATAAAAGCTTAACTAAAAATTTCAGGATATTTTAATAAGCAGCAATTTCCATGGCTTTTTTAGGTTGTCTTTGCAGGACGCAGAAACTAATTGTTTAAATTATTAAAATGCAGGATTAATCTTTGAGAGATGTAGACACTAATTGTTTAAATTATTAAAATACAAAAATCCAGCAAAAGATTTTCTCAATTGTTACTTTTTAATTCACCTAGCATTGAGAACAAAATGCTGAAACGAATATTCAAACTAATATAATGGAAAATACAATCAGAAACAGCACTGCCCTTAAAATTCAGGAAAATAACTTTGCATTTATGCAAAACCATATAGAGTACAAAATCATTCCTGAAAAGAAAAAAGAAAAAACAAACCCAACATTTAATCACTGATTAAGCAGCTAAAAAACTTTTGAGTAAGTTCTCAAAAAAAAAATTGAGTAACAATTATAGTGGGTGCAATGATCAAACTTCTTCTGCGTTTAAAATAAAAAGAATATGATGAGGTGCTGCTTATTATAACTTGATAGAGATTCAAAAGGGATTGCCTAATTGTTCTCTGTCTCCCAACTGGTGTGTGTTGTGTCGTAAGCATGTGGAAACACAAGATCATTTGTTCGTTCACTGCAAGTTCACTCATGCGTTGTGGTCTAGGGCTTTGGAAGTAATGCAAATGGTTTGGGTTGTGCCGCAGACAACCCAAGATTTGTTTACTACGGATTTGGGATATATGCTTGGCAAAAGAGGTCAGATTTTTTGAAGAGTGGTGATACATGGAATTACTTGGGCGGTTTGGTTGGAGAGAAATAGAAGAATTTTTGAAGATGTGGAAGAAACCGCGGATGAATGTTGGGGCAAAATCAAGTACACAACAGCAAACTGGATTCGGGCGGATAAAAACTTTCAGGGATTGTCTACATTTGATATTTTGAGAGATTGGTCATATGTGTGTTGCTAGAAAATAGCTAGTTCATGGCAGTGGATCACTAGTCCACTTCTTGTACTGAAAAACTCTAATATTAATAATATTTATATGTTTCTTATAAAAAAAAAAGAAGATATATGCATGACAATCTCACCATCAGTGCTTATTTCTTCCATGTTGACACACAAAATATCAGTGTAGGATGTCTAGATAATCTACATGCTTATGTAACTTATCTAATAAAAAATATTTCAAATTTTAGGAGTAAGAAATGAAAACCATCAAGTACAAAGCCAGCAATCATAAAATATGAATCACTATTGTCAACATAATTCATCACCACTGTGCATTAATTTAACCTCATGTCCCAGATAAGTGACCGCCCATTGCATTGCAAATGGCTTTCCCATGATGATGACTCCGACTGAACAACAATAACCATATCAGACAGTGCCTTTGCTTGATAGTGCTTGTCAATTAACAGAGCATCACCATGAATGAACCAAAAAATGGGGATTTCCAGCGTAGACCTTCTATGTGCATGCGAGCCTACATCATCAAAGAGAAGGTATAAACTAACAAACATTTTAATCTAACTTGAATGACACATGAAAATTTTTTGGCTGTTGCAAACAAAGGACAGTTTGATATAACACAATTTAGGCAAGTTAACAAATTTAGACATTTAAAAATGTGCAACTATCAACAGCACAATCCTTGAGCATATGTTCATTATTTCCTACGGCGGCATCTCAAGCCCATCCTCGGCAGCCAAAAACTCCTCTTTTGTCACGCTCTTTCCCAGTTTCGACTCCTCTCTGTCCATTCCAGTCACAAACTCGATGGCCACAACTATCCCCAATGGGCGCAATTGGTAAAAATTGAAATTTGTGCCCGTGGCAAGTTAGGTTATTTAACCGGTTACCCGAAGTCCACTGACCAGTCGTACAAATCCTGGTTGGTGGAGAGTTCTTTGGTTCTCAAATGGTTCATTAATTTAATGGAGCCCCAGGTACGTCGTCGTTACCTCTGGTTTGGGACAGCTATAGACGTGTGGTATGTGGCCTGAAGCATGTATTCAGATCTGGGCAATGCTTACGAGATGTTTCAAGTCGGTCCAACCTAAAGGAGATGAAGCAAGGATCGAAATATGTCAGAATTTTTCAGATTTGCAAGAACTCTACCAAGAACTTGATTTGTTCTTTGAAGAAGACCATGCTTGTGTTACATGCAGTGTTAAACTGTGGAAACATCTTGAGAAAGAAAGGGTTCTTTGATTTTTCTTGCGGGTCTCAATCGCGATTTGGATGAGGTGCATGGTCGCGTGGTGGCCCAGGATCCTTTCTCATTGCCGGAAGATGCTTTTGCAGAAGTTAGACAAGTAATGCTACCTGAAGCAATTCCGACGCTTCCCAATGTCCTGAAGGTTCTGCCCTTATTTCGCATAAGCACCCGTCCTCTGCAAAATCTCACTTTGATTCAAAGTCTTCCAACCGCCCAATTTGTGAGTACTATCATTATCCTGGCCAGTGGCCACACACAGGATAAGTGTTGGGAAATTCATGGCAAACCACCAAATTGGCAGCCGAAGGAGGATGTCAAAGCTTATCAAAATCTACAACAGGGAAATCCGGTTCCACTTCTGCGCCATTGACCCAGGAACAACTTGAACAAATCTTCAAGTTCGTGAATCAGTCTTCGGTCACCTCGCAGTCCCAGTCCAGCCCCACTAATGGATCTTGTTCTATAGCAAAATCTGGTACGATTTTTTCAGTTCAAAAATCTTCTCCTTTGGACACTTGGATCATGGATTCAGGGGCTTCTGACCACATGACAGGTTTTTTATACCTGTTTTCTACCTATATTCTTGTACTCATCCTACCAATGTTGTCCTCGATGATGGGTCTGTGACATAGGTTGATGGAAATGGTAAACATAAAACTGTCTTCAACCCTGGTCCTTCTTGCAGCCTATCATGTTCCTGCGCTAAAATGCAATCTAATCTCTGTCGCAAAACTAACTCGGGATAATAATTGTGTCACTAAATTTCTGCTCTCTTCGTGTCAATTTTAGTACCCACTATCGGAGAGACGATTGGCAATGCTAGAGTTCATGATGACCTTTACCACTTCAAGGCTGATTATGACAGAAGTCGACTTCGACTTGTCTCTAGCAATGTGTCTTTATCTGTGTCTAGTGATCAAGAAATAATGTCGTGGCATCAGAGGCTTGGCCATCCAAATTTCTCTTATTTACAAAGATTATTTCCCTCGTTGTTTGGCAATAAAAAGTTTACTTCGTTAAGTTGTGAAATGTGTCCATTGGCAAAACACACTCGCACATCATTCCATGCAATCCCACATGAACCGTCCACCCCTTCTCCTTAATACACAGTGATATACAAGGACTCTAAAAAATTTTCACCTCAAATGGTCCAAAATGGTTCCTCGGGTTTATAGATGATTACACACGAGTGAATTGGGTATATCTTCTTCACGATGAATCAGAAACCAGCAAAATGTTCAAAACCTTTCATACAGTGATCCTAACCCAATTTCAAACCCAAACTCAAACATTACACACAGACAATGGGAGGGAATATTTTAATCTGTTCTTAGAGAATATTTAAATGAACATGGGATTATTCGCCAAAGTCGTGTGTTGATACACACCGACAAAATGGGGTTTCGGAACGAAAGAATAGAAAGTATCATGGGCTCTTATGATTACTATGAATGTTCCCAAATATTTTTGGGGGATGCCATATTAACTTCTGAATATCTCATCAATCGTTTGCCAAGTCGCCCTCTCAACTTCTAAAAAACTGGTATATATTCTCCAAATGCGATATCCATCCTTCAAACCCCATACTCTTCCCTTGAAAACCTTTGGGTGCACAGCTTTTCTCCATGTTCATGTGCACCAACGTAGTAAACTTGATCCTAGGGATGTCAAGACTGTGTTGGGTATTCTTCAACTCAGAAGGGTTACAGGTGCTTTTATCCTCAAATAAAAGCTTTTCTCTATGTTCATGCGCACCAACGTAGTAAACTTGATCCTAGGGCTGTCAAGACTGTGTTGGGTATTCTTCAACTCAGAAGGGTTACAGGTGCTTTTATCCTCAAATAAAAAAAGTATGTGTCTCCTCTGATGTCACATTCTTTGAGAACACTCCCTACTTCTCATCAGCTTCGACTTAGGGGGAGAAAAAAATGAATCTAGCTTCTGGAACAGTTTGAGCGTACCCTTACCTGCTGGCCTTTACATGTCACTCCATATCCGAGCAGCAACCTTTCCAGCCCTACCTCGAACAATAACAGCCCTTCCAGATTGGAAATCGAGAAAGAACATAAGCCTAAACATCATGTCTACTCTCGAAGGAAAGGGCCACAAATTGGAAAGGAAGTAGGAACTCACCTCATTGCCAAACGGATTAACCAACAGTGGAGCCACTTAACAAATCAGGTACACCTTGTTCTATGCTTGATTCTGATATTCCAATAGCTCTTAGGAAAGGTGTTTGATCATGCACTCAACATCCTATCTCTCAGTTTGTCTCGTATTCAAAACTATCACCCTCATTCATGCTTTTACATCAAACCTATCTAGTATGTTTATTCCAGGACTGTCGAGGAGGCCATGATTATTCTAGAATGGAAAGCTGCCGTCCTTTAAGAATTTGAAGTCAAGGACCTCATAGCATTGAAATATTTCTTGGGAATGGAGATTGCGAAAAGTAAAAAGAAAGAAAATACAACTTGGATCTCTTGGAAGAAACATGGATGTTGGGATGTAAACCTTCGATTGAACTTGGTAACAAAGAAAGATGCTTGAAGGAGGATCGGTGGACAAGGGGAGTTATCAACGCCTTGTTCGAAGACTTGTCTACCTTTCACACACAAGGCCAGATATCGCATTTGCAGTCAATTGGTTAGTCAATACATGCATTCTCCATGTCAGGGCCATCTTAATGTTGTGTACCGCATTCTGAAATACTTGAAGCAAATACCAGGAGATGGGCTATTCTTTGCTAAGACCACTGATAGGAGTTTAAAAGGATTTACAGATGCAGACTGGGCTGGTTCAATTGATGATCGAAAATCAACATCTGGGTATTGTACAGTGTTATGGGGAAACTTGATCACGTGATATAGTAAGAAGCAGTTTGTTGTGACTAGGAGCAGTGCAGAAGCAAGAGTATAGGGACTATGGCACATGGAATGTGTAAGCTTATTTGGATTAAAAGAGTAATGGGAGAGTTAAAGATAGGATTTGAAAATTTTATGAGACTTTACCGTGATAACAAGTCTGCTATCATGATGCGCGCAATCCAGTTCATCATGATCGAACTAAACACGTTGAAGTAGACCTGACACTTTATTAAAGAAAAGATAGAGGGCCCAGTTGACATTGAATATGTCCTTACTTGGTACTTCCCAACAACCAACAGATCCATTCACCAAAAGACTCAGCAAACTTTTGAATTTCTTGTTTACAAGTTTGGCCTCATAAACATCTATAGTCCAGCATGAGGGGTAGTGAAGGAATAATTAGATTAGATTAGATCAAATCTTTTTGTATATGGTAGGATTGTGAATAGATATAGATTGATTCTTATACCAAAAATCATGAGATTTTGATTTGTATTCTGAAAATATAAAAGAGGATGTATTCCAAAGAGTATTGGACATAATTTATCAAAGTTTTTATTCATTTTTACAATAGCCCTTCTCTTCTCTCTAATTTCCTTATTTATACTAGTTGTTACAACTCCTAGTAACTAACTCATATAACTGTCCAACTCCTATTTGTGCTCTTTCCTCCTTTGTTGTATCAATACCCGCTTCGTCGAGAGAGAAAAACACCTTGTCCTCAAGGTGTGAGCTGGCAAGAATAATGGAGTTAAAGAGAAAGAAATTCAGAATTAGTCCAGCCTGATTCCTTTCCCTATAGATAAAGGTAAACGAGGGCAGCCTATTTCCTTGCATGTCCAGGCAAAACTCAATGCCCGTAATTTCCTCCCCAAAGATATCACTCATTCCCATAATCATCATAATGGTAATTGGACCGTATTTCCTTTTTCGTTTCCCAATTTATTGTTGGGCTACCATGAAAATATCCCAAAAAGGATTTGAGATTAAGATTTCCCATCCGTATCAGAAACCACAGTCTTCCACGGCTTCCCTACCAGTGTTGGCTGCAACCAAGCTGAATTCGGAAGTCCATATGGAACCACTGATTTACAACCACTTGACCTATGCAACCATCCTTCTATGAGGCCTTCCCAATTTTTATATAGAAATTTCTTTGCACTTTCCCAGATGGTAGAGCCAACTGATTTTTTACGCCTTCAAGCAATTATCTGGTATTGGAGACCTGGTGATGGCCTGAAGCGATTGTGTAGCCATATATGTCCACCTGCTTGAGAGCTCACCCATGTATCAACTTGCTCGACGCTTACAATTAACCGTTTTTCCTTATCACTGCTCGAGTTTGTCATCCAATATTTACAAACGGATCTTCAATTCCTTCGCTCAATTTGTAAGAAATTCAAGGCTCTTAGTTTGTTTATCAAGCAGCAGCATGTGATTCTCTTGAAGTGTTGCAAGTTCGGAGAGGATTTTTTCGAATTTCCATGTGTGTATCTTCTCCCATGAAGATCGAATCAACAATTTGAGAAACAATGTTCTAAGAGATGAGAATTTGATGAGAGCGCCAATGTTATGGTGGTGAGATTGCTAGTCTCCTGAGAAATTAGAAAGAGAAGAAGAAAGGATTGAAGCAAGAATTATTCAACTAGATTAGAGTTTGAATTACAATCATAGGCATAACCCTTCCTTTGTCTCTAATTTACTTATTTATACCACTTACAACTCCTATTAACTAACTCATATAACTGCCCAACTCCTATTTGTGCTCTTTCCTCCTTTGTTGTATCATAAGCACTGGATCGAAGTTTTTATTCAACAACTCGAATTCGAAAACTTCAAGCCCAAATTCAAATTATCTTGTTTATGCCTATTTAATATTATCTGTGTCTTGTTTCAAACAATTTAATCTTATTTTTGTTTATTCCGCAATTTTGCTTGGTTTTTCCAATACCATTCTCGTGTGCCAATGAATTGAGTATATCAACAATGTTGTATGAGGGTCGTATCATAGGGCATGCTACAATTACAACTTTGGCGACACAAAAAATATGCATAACAAATCAAATAAGATCTTGGTTGATCCAAAAACACATGAAAGGTCTTGGCATCAAACCTTTCAAGGAAGCATGATCATTTAGCCTCCGCAACTGATGATGAAGAATAGATGAATCGAGATAAGAACGGACTGTCTTTCTGTAAGTTCCATTCACAAGTAACAAAGGAACAGCAGCTGCTCTCCTAGCCACTGAGAAAGCCATTGCCAAAGAGGGGTCCTCTGAAAGTGGCAACCTGAGTAAGACATCATACCCATAAAACATGATTGTACAGGTTTTATAACAAAAAAAATCACGAAACAAGAAAAAAAAAAAAGTAGGGGAAAGTGATTTCCAATTTGTATGTATTTAGTTCCGGCGTAGAAAATTTAGTGTTTAGCGCTTTATGCAGTGATAAGATTTGTATAAAATTTTAGTCAGTGAATCATATATACAAAACTCGTATAAGAAGAATTCATCTAGGAAGTCGAACTAAGGAAAGGAAGGGCTGAAGGTGGTTAAATTGAGAAAAACTTTTTTATCTCGCTGAAAGTTAACATTCTCGATCTTCATCTCTTTTTCCCTCGACTAAAATTAAGAATTTGGGCACACTTAGAAACAAGAATTTCGATGTATTTTCTACAGGACAGTTTTACATAGTAAGGGACCTATGCTTCTGTTGCACCCACAACCTCAGCCATATAAACCAACAAATTATTCTTTATCTAAGCAATTGCTTGGTGTTTAATATTCCAGTGGATTGTGGATATTAACTTGGTGAGAGAGCAAATTACATATCTAAACTTAAAGTCAGTCAATGACATGATAGAAAGTAGTTTTGCAAGAAAAATATTTTTGGATCATATTAAAATAGATCTACTACACAATTCCTGTTAACAGATTATTGACTTTAAATGCAACACAATGATGAGTCGATGACTAAATTTTAAAATGGACAAGACAGATGAAATTTATTCAAAACTACACGTCAGGAACATACAAATTATAAATATGACTTACATTTGCGTACTAAACATAGGTTGCTGAGAAGGTAACAGCAGGGAGGAAAGCCCGTCCTTGAGACTCTTTAGATCAAGGGGTAACTGTTTAATATCCCTAAATTTCTGTACATATAAAGACAGAAAAAATAAGTTGCCATACACACTCCCAGTTTTACCGAGTACTCAATCATCCACATTTCCTTTACCTCCTGTGTAATAAAAAAAAGTTGAAAGGAGATTTTCTCATGATAGTGGAATGCACCATCAGCAAGAGAAGGCGATATTATGTGCCTCAAAGAACCCCACAATGTTGCCCCTAGATGTGATAGAAAAGTATCACGTGCAACAGTATAATTTTGGAAGTCCTGCAAAGCCAGAAGGCAGTCAGTACCAGAAATTGTCTTGTGAAGATATGCATCCATTGAACAGTTCTTTCAACAAGCAGCCACTGTGAAAAGATAGTGGAGAAATCAGAAATCCAATATCTGGTATGAAATATCTTACCTCAATAGTATCACCGAACAAATTCCAGTTCTCCATACGCTTCAATGCATCTATGGCTTTTTTCTTATGACTTTCACCATGTTCCTCACCTTCAAAAGACTGTAGCTCATTTTTCAAATCTTTCATGCGTGCATCAAGCTCTGGCATCATGATGAGTTTTAGTTAGAAATTAGAATCCAAAACAGAATGCAACAAAATAGTTCAAAAAAAATGTGGTGCCGCAATTTTCACAAGTATCATGGTGAAATTAATAACCCAATGAACAACACAATGTTGCTCACTAATATGAATTCCCATGTCCAAAAGATCATTAACCAGTTGTCAAAACAACCAAAGGTGTGAAGACTGAAAATGAAAAGACTAGGGAAGGAAATCTGTAAAGCAAGAACAAAAAAATAAATTACCTTCGCAAAGAGTAAGCTTGACCTTCCTTCCCTTACAATGTTTGAAAGCAAAAAGCTCATATATGTCGATTTCTGCGAGCAGGATATCTACGGCATGATGATCTTTCTGCAACAAAAGATAACTTGCTAGGGTTCAAGATTCCACTAAACTAATAGCCCGTCGGTCTTATCTCCACCCAAAACCAAACATGCAGACAACATAACGCACAGAAGCACCATCAATTACGTTATTCTTTGTATCTCAGATTTAGCTCGGGATTGGAAATTTCTATTGTCATGATTATGGGGTTGTAATTCGGTTTTATTTACTTTGATTGGAGCGGATTTCTTATCCGCTATTTGTAATCACTAAATTATCCATTAATAAAATGTGTTTCCTATCAAAAAAAAAATTACGTTATTCTTTCACAAACAACAAAAATTAACAAAACCTTCAAGAACCCTGATAACAGTGTATAACAATTAACAAGGAAGAAGAGTTACATATCACAATCAAAAAGGCACATGCTACTCTCATTCTTTCACAAAGACATGACGAAAGAGGTTTTTTTTTAACTTTTCATAAAATTCAGTGACCATGACTCTAATACCCCATGTCGTCTCTTACCCCATTCAGGAAGTGAAAGAATATGATACTCGTGGCCCAAAGAGCTCCATGACAGAGAACTCGTTGTTAACAACAGTAACTACAACCGCAGATGTTACAGAGATGGTTTTAGAAATTATTACGGCTATCTAGACATGTCTAAAGTTTCACATTTAAGCCTCTCCAACTATATGCATTTATGCCGTGACGTCAAATTCATCCATCATGTTAATGATGCAAACTAGAGGCAGATATCCTGTAGTCTTCTTATAAAAATGTTCATCGTTTGTCAGTGAAAATATTTCGACCATTTAATACCTGAATACAACTTAATTATACTATTATAATACTATATCTGGGGTATATATGCCTATTTTTGAGGTGAGATTGATACCTACGATGGCTAAAAATGAGTTCAAAGCTTTATCCAGTTTCAGAAAACAAACTAAATGGTTACTCGATTTTATCGTGTATAACCAGTCAACAAATTAAAACGAGTTGACAGTTAAATCCATTCAAACCAATTCCATAATATGCAATAAAATGGCAGAAATAATTCCATACATCACCAAAAACAGCAAATTTCTCCTGAATTGCCTCTTGCAAGCGATCTTCAGCTTCATCTTCTGAAATTTCTGGATGCATAGGAAATACTGTGATAATTAGATGAGTTGAGAGTGTGATGTGTTCACCATCCATAATTAATAACTAGCAAATTGTCCTATATTTTGGCCACTACCAATCTTGGAAAATATATGAGAGGACTGGATAAAGCTAAAGTTTCGTAAGCCGGCCACGCCAAATAGTTTTCTATTGTCCAAATACTTCTATGTCTATTTTCAAGTAAAGCAAGTCTGAACAGCCATCGTTCTATCAGAAATAAAATGCAAATATTAGAATAGTCAAATTCCATATTTTGCAGAGGCACATAAAAAAGCCAGATGCTTTGCTCCATTTGAAATTAATGGCCTCAAGGAAATTAGCAGGCAGAAAAGCCATTACCAAAAGAGTATTGATTACCAGTTACACCTCATCAAACATAACTTCACTTGACCACAATACCTGTGACCGCACCAATGGTTTTTTCTACATTTGGTAGGCTTTGTTCAGTGCGGACACCTTCTCCACCAACTGAAGGTCCCCAACAAAAAGGACCCGCAGTCAAGTCAATAAATGCCCACCTAATATAAAAATTATCTCCAATTTAACTCTTAGCAAATGAAGAGATAAAATACAAACTGGGGTGAAGAGCGAGAATTCACCTATGCTTCCCAATCCATGTATCAGTGAGGCATTCAGCGTGAAAACCACTGAAATCCCCAGACTTTAACTCTTTCTCAAGTATGAACTTTAAATCCTCACTTTCCCTTTTAGCAACTGAGGAAAAATAAAATAAACTAATTAGAAGGCACTAATTACAAAATGTTCATGAGAACATTCAGAATCTGATCTTTTCTGACTATTGCATTGAATATTCAAGCATCTGCCTTTTCTTAGCACCAACATTTGTCTTTACTAGCACATGCTGGTCACAAAAACAGAAACTAAGAATAAAACGTACCTGCAAAACTTTGCTCTGGATTATTCCAGTTGTGTCCTTCCCTTGATATAGTTTCTCAATGTCGTTCAATGCATTCAAGCATCTATTATACCACTCTATCTGAACAAGAGTACAGCGAAATGACATAGAAAGCTCTATAATTTCCTCGAAATATAGAGAAAGAAATATATAACCTTGTGGTCATTTCATAACATTTGGCTTTGCCATAGATAAATTAAAAACATGACGAAAACAAAACATTATCGATGATCGCACTTAAAAGAAAATTCAACAAGGGTCAGATTATTAAAGCTAATATGGTCAATAAAAGCTTCCATTACTTAAAAAAATATAAAAATAAAAAGCTTTCATTGTTGCAGATAGCGATTTTTGGCCAATCGATCAAAATAAAATAAAATCCTGTTTAAAAGAATTTCCTTTGCATTTTGTGCAGAGTCAAAAAGCTCTTGAATTTGTTGCAAACTAATGTGTGTGAGTAGAGTGTTAAAAAATATTTCCACTATTTATGTCCCAGATAAATCAATATCATCAAACTTTAAAGGAGGAATATGACGCACCGTATCAGTCTCCTCAATTGAAGTCCAGGAAAATTTTGCCATTGGATGCTTTTCATACAAGGGTCTTGTTATTTTATCAAGATCTGACAAGATTATAAACAAATGCAAAATATACTTCTTATCTAGTCAACAGGAAAGTAGAAAAGGATCCCAAAATAAGTTTTACACACCGGGAACATTTAAAGCAATACTCCCAGACTGAAGAATTCTTTCTTGCAACGTCTTATTCTGCAGAAATCAAAGCCATCATGGCTGATTCAATAAAATGTGATGAAAATCACATTCACGCATGTTTCACAGTAAATAGACGGAACTTGAAGAATTAGCAATAAACTAGAAATGAGTTAATTGCTCAAGGTGAAACACTAATGAAGGATTTGAAAATGTTAAATGTGAAAATTTTCAAGTTTGGGACAAAAATTCAATATAACGCATGATCAAAGAGGACCAGGATAATCTATAGTTTGTAATCAATATCTAATTTAGAAAACAAAAATAAAAAAATCATGCAAAGGGCACCAAATTTTTGTATGGCATACCTCCTTAAGCAAGTTTACTTCAGTCTCTGATAAGCCTCTCCTGTATAATCAAAATTAAAAAATAAACCCAAAATTGGAGATAAAACAGGACATCAAATGTATCACATAGTATCAAGGCAGAAACAATGAAGTGAATTAGTCTATAAACAATTGCAGGCTATATCAAAGACGCTGTTCTTTTTTTTTTTTTTGTGATAAGAAACTTAAGATTTATTATAATAGATTATAAGTTTACAAAACAAGTGGATGAGTGATCCACAAAATGTAACCGTAATTAAGACAGCCACAACTCTAGGAACAAATAAATTTCCAATCCCTGAACAGCGATCAAGACGCTGTTCTTTTATTTTTTTTGTTATAAAAATTTAAAACACAGTTCAGAGACACGCTTCCAAGCGTCAATTTATACCACAAGACTATTTTGGCCTTATCTATCATGCATGATGATGGAATGTGATTCTCAGTCATGCAATGAACAGAGTGACTGAGACTTGAGGCAATGTCTTGGCATTAACTCACACATTAGCATAACTAGCTTTAAAGGCTAATTATGGTTTTGATAGATGAAGAATGAAGCAGGACAATACCAAATTACTTTTTAAATCTCATATTTATTGCAGTTTATCTCTTTGTTTTATGGGAAGAAAAGGGGGGTATTAATTTTCGGTCAATACCATGTAAGACTAAAAAATAGTGAAAAATGGATATCTATGTAGTTATAACTTTAATAACTAAATGGATAAAGTAAAATTGGTGGCATCTTCCATGTTGGAACTAAGCTACGACTAGTTCCAACTTAAGATCTTCATTAATCATGTCAAGCTGTTCTTTCATTTGCCAGTTTTAGGCAGTAAAATTTATTTGACGCTTCAAAAGTCATACCATCAAAGTTGGGACAGATGCAGAACATAAAAAGAGAGAGCAAATTAGTTTCGTGGATGAAATGCATATGCCCATATAATGTGACATTAACAAAAACCCTCATAAAGATAATCATACAGATATAAAACTCTTTGTTCAAGGGTCATTCTGTAGATTCTCCGCACATCAATCAGCATGAAAATGATGATAATGTCAAAAATAATTTTATGACAGCACCAAAAAGTGGCAAAAGGATAACTTTAGTTGTCAAGATTTTTTTATTTCTAGACTTACCTATAGCCATACTTGGCTCTTCCAGCATCACGCTTTGGGTTCAAAATAAAGATGTTATATGCATTTTCCAATTGTAAATACTCGACAAGAGAGGAGAAGAAACCATCCATCATATCAACATCAACTTGCCATAAACCTGTTTTATCATCCCTTTGATGACGATCAAAATAAAATGATGAGGGAGACAAATCATGGCATGAAATTTAAAAGATCATAAATTTCACCTAATTCCTGGACACTAAATACCTGGTACTGGACACATCATCCCTGCGGCCAAAGATATCAATCGCACGTTCAAATATGGATGTGACTTTTTCACCCATTTGAATGGCGTGGACAGAGAAGCTACAAGAGCATTTAACATAAAATAATTCGACAACCATATACACTTCCAATAGAAGAAAAAATTCAAAGGTTCCAAATCTGTTGTATAGATTATGGAACACGAAAAATTGGAATGGAATAATACATGTAGACAGTACTTGTTATTTATGTGACTGATGAGGGGAAGATGGTGGTGAAGTTCTGGATCAACATTAATCTTGTAGAAGGGCACAAGAACATCTCCAATTTGGGGAATCCTGGTGTGTTCAAATATATGATCGATTTTTGTGAACCAGCGTTCTAATTCTTCAGCATTTAGCTTAAATTCTGAAGAATGAAAAAGGGACAAAGTTAGATGGAAAAGAACAATTGTTCTACAAACTTCTGGGAAAGTCAAAACTCCAAAATTTTAACATAGCATCTCCACGTACCTTGGTTCCCCTTTCCTTCAAAACCAATAAATATGAAATTTACAGGGACTGGGAGATGCACTGAGTCAATTTCCAAAAGGTTCAAATAATTCGCAATATTGCCTGATATTTTAGGAAAAACATTACCTTTAACTGGGGATAAACAGAAATAAATTCATTGTTATCAACTATTTATGGGGTGGTAAAATAAATCATGCCCAACTAAAAATATTATTGCTTGTAATAAAACTGAAGTTATTGAATAAACATGCTAGAAAGAGAAAACATCAGACAAACTGTGGATTATACTATGAATTGGCAGATTCTAGCGGACAAATGACAGCATGCCAGTTTATATGGCCTTTGATCAACTAGGGGAGCACAAAAGAAAAAAGTACCGGCGACCTTTCTACAAAATATGCAGTAAGAAATTAACAAACTGATATCTTGTGCAGCAAAAAGTAAGTCCTCTTATTTGGCGAGAAAACAACACGCACCCCCCGCCCTCCAACCCTCCGCAGAAATAAATAACTTAAGCGTCTGAAAAGAACCTTTGTGACATAAGTCATAACACTTAAGACACTGAATTCAAGTAGTAGTAGCTCCGTCAAAGGAACAATAATAATAATTCAATCAAAATGGACAAGATAAAGTTAAAGTGATACAAGCTTGTGAACTGAGCTTGTTGTCTGAAGAGACATATTGCCAAACAAAATGACTACCTGCCTTCGTGTAGTTGATGATACTTAATTTGCCCAGATCAGAGGATTCCAAATCATCAAAATCTGGATCATCAGAAAATTCGAATGGCGTCACAGTAAAAATAATAATGATAATCATATGTGCTTCAACGAAGGTATGCAAACATATGCATGACAAATAAATATCGACTGGTTACAAAGAAAGTCATACCACTGCGTATCACAGACTCACTCCAGAACCGACTCTTCTCCTTGAGGTTGAACAGAGAAAATACTGATGATTTTCCACTTTTACGACTCTCAAAAGAAGAACCATTTGACCTATCACCGCAAAACTGAAATAAAAACCATACCAATGATTCATCAACTTGTCATTTTTGCCAGGAGATGTATCAATCTACTCCATTCTTTTCACATTGACTACTATCTGAATCCTACCAAACAATGCAATTACCTTGAGCATAAATACAGATAAAAAATTTTACAATTACACATTGATACGAGACAGTAAGGGGATCGTCCAAAATCCAAATTGTGAAAAATTAATAGATTCCAACAAACTTGATAAACAGTTGAGGAACGAATTGCAGTATACAATAGCAAAATAACTAAAAGAATACGATAATTGATCGCTAAAAGATCACTCACCACGAGGATAATCAGTATCACACAGAAAATTTGAGCAAGTTTATGATTAAACATCGAGGCTGATCCCCTCATTTGATACTGAAAATTCTTCAACAAATCCCCAATTTCAGAAATTTAAGCAAAAATCATAAACCCAGAAATCGAAACTCGGGTAGCAACCGATCTGGGGTTTTGCGAGAGAGCGACGAGTGTGAAGGATTTGGCAAGGACCATCTGACTTGAAAAGCGTAAATTTGCTAAAATAAAAATATAGATATAATTTATTTAAGCAAATAATATATGAATTATTATTTATTATTGATATTAGTGCGCACGTGAATAATATTTTTTTGTTACGTAATTTGATTTATATTTGATAAGGCTATGTCTAATATCATAGTTGAAAAAATTAATAATGATCAGACTGTCATTTAGATTGATTATATTTAAATCAAGTAAGTCTCTTCTGAGATGTTCTTACGGATCTGTGAGACGGATTAATACTACGGATATTCACAATAAAAGTAATATTCTTAGCATAAAAAGTAATATTTTTTCATACGTAATTTGATTTATATTTGATAAGGCTATGTCTAATATCATAGTTGAAAAAATTAATAATGATCAGACTGTCATTTGGATTGATTATATTTAAATGGAGTAAGTCTCTTGTGAGATGTTCTCACGGATTTGTGAGACGGGTCAACACTACGGATATTCACAATAAAAAGTAATACTATTAGCATAAAAAGCAATATTTTTTCATGGATGATCCAAACAAGATATTAATTTCACAAATACGACTTGTGAGACAGTCTTACATAAATTTTTGTCATTTAAATAATAGTCGTATCATAATTTTAAAATTATTGAATGACTAAATTACAATTTGAGTTATAAATTAATTTAGATTTAAATATACCAAAAGTGGTTTTATAAATATTTATTTTTCTACTATTTTTTATCTATGAACTATGATGATAATAACTAGCATAATTCACATGTCTTGTGCGTGTGCAAATGAAATAGATTTTGATAATTTGAAATTATATATAAATGTGCAATTGAATTTGAGATAAAATAATGAGAAGTTGAAAAATAAAAAATACGGAGAAAATGTGAGTGAAGGATTGGGAAATATGAGACGGATAATTATTTATCCGATGGAAAGTTTAAGAAATTTTGCATTAGTTGAGAAATTATCTAATATTTTTTTCTTAAAAAGAAAAAAATATATACGAAAAATTTGCTCAAAGTTTCACCAAACTAATTCAAATACGGCTATTATAACACTTTTTACAAAATAATATTTGTTTTTTGTTTCGATCAGAAAAATAATATATACTTCAGGAAAAATTACAATTTTAATCCAGTAAGTTAGTTTGTTTTGGGTTTTATTCATCTAACTTGTTAAATTTTGATTTTCATCTGGTAACTTGGGTTTTTTATCATTGTTTGTCCAAAGCTGATAAATTTATCGGATATGATTTATTTGACACTGATATTATCTTATGCAAAGATGACAACGAGGGCAGGTCTAAACAAATTTGGTCAAACTCATTACCTGTCCTGCCTTACCTTAAACCTATCCCAGAAACTCAATGGGTCCAATCCAATTTAGACTCATTGAACTCGCTAAAAGTTCTATTTTTTAAATTTTTATCATTATACAACAATTTTTTAAATAAAATAATAAATCATTAAATTTACGTTTCAACTTTATATTAATAAATCTTAATAATATATATGTATATGTATACTTATATGTATGTATAATGTGTGTATATATATATATATATATATATATATATATATATATATATATATATATATATATAATTGCTATAATTATAAAAAATATCATTCATAATTTGTTGAAATTCTGAAGGGACATTTTTAAGGCCAAATGGTATTATTGTCTATTCATAATGTCCTATTGGAACATTAAAAGCAGTTTTATACCTATCAGATTCTTTTATTTGAATCTACCAAAATCCTGATTTTAAATCAAATTTTGAAAATATGATTGCATTAATCTATCTAATAAATCTTTTTTATTAGGAATAAGATGCCTAATCCATTTTAAAACCTTATTAAGGGGTTTATATTTTATGACTAATCTAGGAACACCTCTTTCGTGTTCAGAATGTTTATTAACATAGAAAGTAGTACATGACCAAGGAGATTGAGAAGGTTTTATTAAACCTTTATTTAATAAAGAATAAATTTCATTCTTACATAATTCTAAATATTCAGAATTCATTTGACAAGGACGAGCCTTGGTTGGAATATTCTTTTCATCAAAATTTTCTACATATGGAAGAGAGAGAATATGCTTCTTACGATTCCAAAAAGTATTTGGTAAATCATTACATATTTCTAATGAAAATTTATTATATGTATGTATAATATATATATATATATATATATATATATATATATATATATATATATATATATATATATATATATATATATATATATATATATATATAGTGTCAGACATGTTTAATATAGGGTCGGGTTTCGACCGGTGGAGGAGTGGTCACTATTTTCAATCAATACTTAACATAACCAAGAAAGAGAACCAACGTTCTGAAAACCTGCATGATGGACAATTGCATACTCGTAATGCTCCAACTATCTTCTCAAAGCATCTAACTCAATTCGAGTAAAATCTTGACGATATAATTTTTGAGCAAGAGTATAAACATCCTCAATAATGAATGATTTGAACACATCATCACAACATTGAATAGGTTAATGTGATAATAATGTTTGATTCTTATATTGTTCTTCTACTGACAAGAACTTATTGTTCATTCCAAATATCGAGCACTTGTTTTGTGGATTTATATGTAATAGCTTTCAAAAATAATAATAATAATAATAATAATAAGACATGCTAAAATAATATGTCTTCACAATCATGTAGTGCAAAATAAGGTATGCTAACATAATATGTTTTAACTTTGTATTGTACCAATATCGAACTGGACATTTGACAATCACCCCTCGAGATTGGAGCACTTCAAATGCCCGTTCGACATCTTTTCTTTGAGAATCTTGTCTTTCCTTAAACAACCTTCTCTTGGGATCCTCCGGACAAAGAAAAATCTTCATGAAAGTAGCTCATTCCGGATATATTTCATATGTTAGATAGTAAATCTTTGTATATCGAGTGTTGTTCACCGTGAAATTAATCTACGGAGAATTTCCTTATAAGACATTATTAATACGAGAGATTCGTACAACATATTAATATCATTACACGAACTGACGACCTTAAAGAATGCATGAGATATCCACAAGTCTTTAGACGTGACAATTTCAAGCATGATTGTTGGTGACCCATGACCTATTGTAACTTGTCATTTCCAAGAAACTGAGCATTTTTTCCATTCCCAGTACAGTATAATCAACGCAGACCGACATAGCGGGGAAATCGAGCCTCTCGTCATGCATTTGAAGAAGACATTGAATATAATCATTATTCGACCAATATTCGACATTCTCAAGTATCGATCACCAAATATTTCAACCATTTATTCACGGAGCTTGCAAAGAAAGTTAATGTTAGTTGATTCACTCATAATTAGGTACTCACCAAGATGGTCGGTAGGAATTCCATAATCTAATCGACGAATCACATCCGTGCATTTTTGTAGTGGTCACAAGACTTTTCTTCTTGCAGCATCATCCTTCTGCTAAAAATAGTAAAATACGATGAACGATTCTCAAGTGCATTAACTATGCGAAGGAATAATTCTCTTCATATTTAAAATCATATTCGAAATAGTTGGTCTGGATACATCGGGTTTGTAGAGAAATAATCATTAACGGTTCTCAGTGGATGGGGAATATTATCGCTGATGTCCCCGCCGCCGGGTACCACGATTATATGTAGATGGATTCATCGCCTAATACGATGATACAAAAGTCACAACTGATTAACGGAATTAAAATTAAGAAAACGAACACGTATATGTTGATATGATGATATATGTTATGAATATGATTATGCTTTTATAGGTTACGATTTTGCATACAAATTTTTAAGATCATGAATTGTATTTTGATTATGGTACTTTTCACTGTTGCATTTATGCATATGATATAACGTTACATGTGCGTTGAGTCTTTAAACTCACAAGGTGTGAATGATGCATGTGAGCTTTTCTATGAGGAGACTGGAGGTGATGATGATTAAACGTGCGGAGCTGGTGGCGCACGTTAACCCGAGGACCTTGTATTCTTCCGCAAGAATATGATTTTATGGGAACACGTTTAAACAAATTTTTCAATGGTTGGTGATTTTATTTTGTTGAGGGTTTGACAGATTTTAATATGCTTGACGTTTATATTTTTTAAACGCTAATTATTTAGGTCGGTTTCTCTTTTCATAATTTTAACTGTAGTTATTTTATTCAGCAGTTTACGAATTGCATGTTTCAAATTTTGTTGTAACGTCCCAAAAATCGGAAAGTCCACGTGAACCACATGCATGCAAATTATTAAAGTTCTTTGGTATTTTATTAAATTATTTAAAGCATAAAATGCATGTTTATTTTATTAAATTGTGTCAAATTATTTTAAACATTATTATTTCATAATAGGATTTATTTCATAAAATTTTAAAGGTTCATGCATTATAGATTTTTAAATTTCATTTCGCACTCGAACGATGAACGAAGACCGGATAATTTTCGAGAAAATTGTTTTTATTACACGATTAATTTTTATTAATTAATATAAGATGTTTTAAAGGTATTTTTCAAGAATTTAGATTTATTTGGTATTTTTTTCTCGCAAGATTTTAATTTTTAACGGTGCACAAATTTAATCAAATCGGGGGACTTTTTGAGGGTTCGGCTAATATTTTCAAAAACTTTCGACACGATATATTTTTCGAGAGTGTGTTTGGATTTAATAGGCCTACTATTAAGCTTATTTGGACTTAAAATTCTTTTTAAACTCTTAATTATCAATTTAGGGCCCATTAGGTATTTGTTTACTATTTAATTAAATTCCTAAACATCATTTAAACTAATCCTACCCTACACCAATGATAGAACCAGCCGACACCCCATCATTCAGACATTTCTTCCTCAATTTTACAGCAGCCAACCATGGAGAAGCTTCGGTAGTCAATTGTTTTGCAAAGAGAAATTCATCCGGGTTCCCTTGTCTCGTTCTTGCACTTCAAATCACCAAGGCACGCTTTGTATCGTTTTTTTATGCATCCTACACATTTTATATGCTGGTGATTGTATTTGTGTTTGAAAACTTTCGATCTTACCATGCCCATGAAAGATTTTCGGTTACATGTGTTTTCCTTGCATTCTCGCTTATTGCTCATGATTTTTCTGAATTTTCGTGTAAGGGGGCTGCTGTATGGAGTCATCAGGGAGCTGTTGTTGTCGAGAGGGATGAGGATTAGTAGCTGGAGTCGAAGCTGGACCGATCTAAGTGGGATTGCTTGAGGGCCGATCAGAATTAGTGTGTTGTGGTGAAGAAGTGGGGTCGATAGGTGTTAGGAAGGGTTCGGCCGTACATGGACTCGAACTCAGCTGTGTCTCAGCCTTTGAAATATCTGATATAATGTTAGGAGTGGATCATAGGCACTTGGACGTGGGAGAAGATCGGTTCTTGGAGATATAGCTTGGTTGGAAGAAGATGCGATAGTTGCTCAGGTTTTACGTATGATTTTTTTTTACAGCAACATTTCACCTTGTTTTGGATTAGTTTAGGAGGTCCCTTTGGTCTTGAGGATGAGATTTAAAGGTAGGACAGGTGGTGGTTGAAGGGAGGGTCGAGATGTTGGAGAGTTTTGGGAGATGAGTGAACATGTGTTGGTGTAATGTGATAGGACCGAGAGATGTTGTCATGTTCTGAATATTCCAGCCGTGGATTAGCAGCTTAATGACATTTATTTAAGAACCATTAAGCGTTCTTAAGATGTGGTAAAAGTTGGGGAAAATTTGGGTAAAGTTTCGAGTCGATTCGGGTTAAAAACGGGACTTTGATCTAAGTTTTAAAACTAATCAGTTAAGTTGTAATATAGGCTCGAGTTTACGTCTAGGAACGCTTATAAATATGTTTTGAAATATTTTAAGGAGTTTGGTAAGTTTCGGGTCAATTTTAGAGGTCCAAGGGTGAAACGATAATTTTTGGGTTTTCAGGGGCAAAATGGTCATTTTGCACCCGGGGTGAGATTTTTGTCCTGGCAGCGCCCTGAGTACAAATTCATGATATTTTAAATGTTCATGCATCATGTTTACGATTTTTACGCAATTATGATAAATACGGTGCATGCTTGGTTTAAAAGAAAGTTACGCATATGCATATTTTATTAAGTGATGAAAATGATGATATTTTTGAATGATGTGAATTGGTTATGACTGACGATGTATATGTATACGATGATATGATTGGAGATATCGTGAGGGAAAAGGCCCCAGAGGGAGCCCGTTTACGGGAGAAGGCCCCAGAGGGAGCCCGACGATCGTATTTCCATTGACATGAGATATGATGAGCTGAGGCCCGGGCTCAGTGGGCGGGTAATGCTGTCGCTGATGTCCCCCGCCGCCGGGTACCACGGTTTTTATAGATGGATCCATCGATAGAGCTGATATGATAGAGCTGATACGAAAGTCACAACTAATGAACTGAATTCAAGTAAAAGAAAATGTTTAAGTTTATGACACGATGAGCTGTTTTGACACGTATATGATGATATGAGATGATATGAGTTGACACGACATGATTTTATACGACACGTTTACGTTATGCTTTTAAGTTCATGAAAAATATGTTGAGTATGATATTTTTCACTGCTGTGTGCTATGTATATGTACTTGTTATTAACGGTACATGTGTGTTGAGTCTATAGACTCACTAGGCGTGTGTGATGCAGGTGAGCTTGTTATTGAGAGGACTAGAGGTGCTGAACACTGAGTAGACAGACCTGATGGGGTGACACGACCCGAGGACCATATGTTTTCCGCATTTTGTTTTTATGAGATTTGAGATGATATAAACATTTTTATATGCTGGTTTTGATACGCTGATGATTTTCACAATTTTTACTCGTTTATGTTTACGCACTATTTATATTTTCAAATACTTAAGATATTTTTAAATGTTATTTCTAAAATGCGAGCTTTTATTTAAAAAAAATATTTCCGCGCTTTTTAAATGAGTAGATGTTTCATTTGTAGATTTATGTAGTCGTGGTTTCGGCCATTGCATTTTCAAAAAAAAATATTCAGTAGAATTTTAAAATGAGCAGACATTACAATGTTATTTTCATCCTTTTAAGATTTTTAAAAAAAAACATGATTTTAGAAATAAATAATAAAAATAAAATTTAGATGATGAGGATAGTAAAAAAAAATTGACAACGATTTCTGATTTAATATACGAAACTAACAAGTATTTATAGATGAATTATATTTTTTTATTCTCATAACCGTTAACTACTCGTTGGAAATTTTTGGTTTTTTAGTATAAATTCAGATTTATTAAAATAGATTACAATACACACACAAACACACACATACACACATACACATATAGAGAAATGCTACGCTGCACCATCATGGTGCACCGCTGAACTGGCGTCCAACTCATTTTTTTTAAATTAAAATTACAAAAAACATAAGATTTAGAACTCATCGACAAAGAAGATATATACAAAAAGCTCAAGATTCAGAAATCATCGGCAAACAAAATATTCTTTCTCTTGTCACGCATCATCAATCGATAGTCCTGAAACTCATCTTCCACCCCGTCTCCCAATCTCCGATGCTTGCCGTCCAAGCTCCGGCAAAAATTTTACCAAGGTATGCTTCGTATCTCGTGGATTTTACAATGGGTTTTTTAGATTAGGTCTACTAACCTTACATTTACAGGATCTGCAATTCCATATTTACAGAAGAATGAGGTTCAAGATTTGTGTTGCTATTACAGAAGAACATAGCTTAAAAATTTGTTTCTAATTACAGAAAAACAAAGCTTACGACATTTTATTTATTGCTTAAAAAATGGATACATTATTTTCAATTATTTTTCCGCAAATCTTTCTTGTTGTTAGTTCACGTATTGATATTTGTGTTTATTTTCTAGAACGGTGGACGGATAGCTTAAAAATATTTTCTTCACTTTATATTTTCATTTTTTATTTCATTTGTTTAAAAATATGAATGGTATATGCAGGTGGCATGTATCAGCTGTTGTGTAGGATGTAATGGGTTAGGATGCTACTCCGCAAAACAAATTTTTTCCAAGACTTTGTTACTAGGTTATGAAACTAAAATGGTGTTTTGTTGGTGTGACAATTTTTGAGGTAGGATTTCCTAAGTAGTGTTAGTGTAGTGCCCAAATTCAGTACGCGTATAACCCATGCATTCATTTATTTATTAAATAATTTAATTAATTTTTTTATATTGATTTTAGCGGTGCATGATTTATTTAAGTGCATTATTTTAAATTATTCATGTTCATCGTGATGCACGTTAAAATGTTTTTCGAGTTTCTTGTTTCAGGCGATTATTCGAGGCGGGATCGAGGAAAAGACCCGGTGACGATTGACAATTTAGAATGCGGTATTTTATTTTAAGATTTAGGATGGGACATTTTAAATAAAATTATAGAGTTTTAGTATTTTAAAGCCTTATTTATGTATTGAGTGAATTAAGAGTTTAAAACTTTTAAAATTGGTGTGTAATTATTTTAATTGTAGAGTTTGATTAAGTTAGTGTGGGTTACCCTTTAATTAGTATTTTTAATTTATTTAACTTAGCACTAATTTCTCCTAATTAATAACACACACACGTTTTCTACCCTAACACACACACACACACTTTTACACATACTAGTATGCGCATAAACACACACACACTCTATCATTCAAAATTTTAATATTTTTGAGAGCAAAAACTAGGGTTCTTAGCCTAGAAGTAGCCGCCCCTTCCCCTTTATTTTCCAGCAAGTTTCGGTGGATTTTATTGCAAGAAAACGGTGCCACGTTCGTCCTGGATCAACCTCGCTTACATCTCCGCTTCGATATCGCCGGTTCGGTAACGTTTAATATCATAAAGGCACGTATATTCTGTTCTTTCTGCACCGATCTTGTCATAGTATGCGTTGGGTTATTTTTATGCGTGAAAATCCATGTGTGACGTTCGTCGTTTGAGCGGAAAACGGTTTGAATGCGTTTGAAATACTTTTTAGATATGAAATCTCGTAACTTACTGTTCTGTTGAAAACTGCGATTTTTCTGTCGGGATTTTGAGAAAACTTTCAACTACAAAATTGTAGAACTTTTCGATGCCTTCGATTTGATATAAAATTCGAGATTTTTGGACAAAAATGAGTGAGTTATGATGTTTTCCGTGAGACTGCTCAAACTGTAATTTTCAGAAAAATTGTATTGATATGTTTCTTGAAGTTTTATGTTGCGGGCTTCGTTGGGGGTTCGACGGGTGATCGTTGCTGCGTATAGGTACTTTTTTTATGTTGTTGGGACGGTCACTAATGGTTCGCTTCGTGTCAATAGGCAATAAGTTGAATCAAGAGTCATAGGAAGAAACATTGTGTCGAATTTTGAGTTGCGTTGTTGTCATTGATGATTAGTCGCTCTTGGGGAAATTTTAATGTTCACTTGGGTTGGTATAATTCCTTAGTGTTCTAGGAATGACTCGTGATGTTGGTTCGTGGTCTGTACAATCGAGATGAGAGTGCTGAACAATCAGGTTCAGAATTTTCGTAAGTCTCAAGCCAACGAGCGAACACGGACCTGTACACGGACCCTGACACGGGGTCCGTGCCCTTGTTTCCTCCTTAGTGCCAAGAAACCGAGACTACACGGACCCTTACCCGGACCTCGGCACGGGGTCCGTGCCTTTGTTATTCCAGAGTGCCTTTTTCCAGAGTCTACACGGACCCCTACCCGGACCTAAGCACGGGGTCCGTGTCTCCCCTTTTCTACACACTTAGTTACCGTATGTACACGGACCCGGAGCCAGGCCTGGGCACGGGGTCCGTGTCTAGCATATTTGGGAAAAATATTTTTAGCATGCTTTGGGGTTCGATGTCATGGTTTAGTTCAAGGGTATCAACGTCGTGTCGTGGGAAATTATGGAATGTCCTAAGTATTGATTGAACTCGAGAGTAGGTATGATTAGCTACGTCTAAGTTATGCAATATAAGTAAGTGAATTCAAGTTAGTATGTGCAGCAGCGACGGCCCCGATCGAAGTCCAATGAATCCCTCGACGCCTAGTAAGTTTGTGACGTGCAAAAGAAAATATTTTAAGTTTTTGAGGTATGCTAAATGTCTTGTGACCAAGTTATGAATGGGTTTGGAAGTCGGTGAATGTGGCCGAGGACCTCTCCACCCCGTTAAATTATGAACGGGTTAGATCGTGGTTGGAAAGTGTTAAATTATGAACAGGGACCAACCAGCCCGTTAAATTATGAACAGAGATCTTATGTATGTGGCAGTGGATACGTCCCTGTCAGCCGAGTACTGTAGTTTGTCTGATCAGACGTTTATTATGTATGGGTCACTTGCTTTGAAACATCCTCTACGAAAATGGTGAAGTATGTATGTTCAAGTATGCAGTATGTTTATGAAAGTTTATGTTGATGGCACGTCTAGTTATGTACGTACGTATGTTCAAGTTTATCATGCAAGTCAAGTTTTAAGTATGTATGTCTTATTTTAAAGTTGCATGTGATTTTATTATGTACTACTCGTTACTACCAGTTTATACGTGTTGAGTCTTTAGACTCACTAGACTTGATCGATGCAGGTGACTATGTTGAGGAAACAGGAGGTGGCGACCAAGGGACAGGCTTGGACTGAGCGGAAGGCTAGACCCGAGGACCGCAATGTTTACATTTTATGCAAAGTTTAAAAATACTCTGATTTTTTTAATATCTGGAAACGAAATATTTTGAGACAGTTTCTTTTAGCAAAATTTTATTGGTGACGGATGATTTTGAGATTTATTTTTATGAATGTTGAGTGACGACCGTGTGGATGTTTGCATTTAAGAAAATTTTCAATTTTTCCGCAAAGTTTTAAGTATGAAATTACGGTACGTTACAGTTGGTATCAGAGCCGACCTCTCCGAGTACGGTGTGGTTCGGGGACGAACCAAGCGGAAGCTGGTGGGCATGTGAGGCCCGGGGCCGAAGAGGGCGGGGGGTGATCACCGGTGCCATGAGGTGGCACGGACAATGAGCGGCTCCTGGCAGGCTTCTAGGTGGAGGGAACATGAATGAACCGTTCTTACACCGGAAGGAGAGGGATTTCGAGACTGTTCAATGTAATGGACTGTACATTTGAATATGGCTTAAAGATTTGATTGGTACTACTCATATCACGAAGGTGCATCTTTTTTTCAGTAGCTCATCACATAAGAACTCCAAAGTTAAGCGTGCTTGACTTGGGGCAATTTTGGGATGGGTGACCTCCTGGGAAGTTTCCTAGGATGCGTGTGAGTGAGGACATAAGCACGCTGGAAAGACCCGTCTTGATACAGTGAGGACAGTCAACGAATCTGGGGCGTTACAGTGGTATCAGAGCCATGTTCTTGTAAAGGGTTATGCCTACTGCCAGTCGCAAAAAGCTCACGAAGTCACACCTCAAGTCTGTAAGTTTAAAGTTTTGCATTAGGTTATGTAGTAAGCATCAAGTTATGATTTCATTATGTGCATGTTTTAAGTTTGATTTACTTGCATCATAAAATATTGATATATGTTCATGCATATTGGGTTTAAGTGTTGGGTAATTTATTGGAACAGTATGCCTCGTAGACGTGTGATCGACCGTGAAACAAGGGAGGAAAGACAGAGAGCCTCGAGTTGAGGAGAGCGCCAATCCTCCACCACCACCACCTCCAGATATGCAGGCGCAGATGCTTGCGGGTATGACGCAGTTCTTCGCACAGTTTGCGGGGAATCAGGCTGCAGCGTTAGTTGCAGGGGCGAGGCCCCAACCAGAGGCGGTATATGAAAGGTTTAGGAGAATGAGTCCTAAGGAGTTTTCGGGTACCACTGACCCGATGGTAGCAGAGGGATGGATTAAGTCCACAGAGGTAATATTTGACTTTATGGACCTGACCGATGCAGATAGGGTCAGATGCGCCACGTTCCTTCTGACAGGGGACGCCAGGTTATGGTGGGAGAGCGCATCAGTGGCAGTCAATCTGCAAGTATTGCCATGGAATGGTTTCAAGGAGGTCTTTTACTCCAAGTACTTCACTGAGGAAGTACAATCCAGACTCACCAACGAGTTTATGACGCTGCGACAGGGAGACAGTAGCGTGGCAGAATTCGTGAGGAAGTTTGAGAGAGGGTGTCACTTCGTACCCCTCATTGAGAATGATGTCCAGGCAAAGTTGAGGCATTTCCTGAATGGTTTGGGGCCGATCTTGCGCCGTGACGTCCGAGTAGCTGGCCCTACTTCTACGCAGTCGCAGTATCTAGAGCATTGGCTGCAGAGCAAGATCTGAGAGATATCGAGATGGACAGGCAGGGCAAGAGGCCCTATCAGGCACCACCGCAACACCAGCAGCAACAACAGCAGAGACCCCAGTTTAAGAGGCCGTTTCAGGGGCCGCCTGGGAAAAAGCCATATCCAGGACCGCCAAAGGGCAAGGGTCCAATTCAGCAGCAAAGGGCGCTTCAGAAGCTCGGTAACTTCCCAGTGTGCCAGAAGTGCAATCGCCAGCATCCCGGACAGTGCCTATGGGGATCTGGGAAATGTTTTAAATGTGGGGCTACATATCAAGTGCTGAAAGAGTGCCCACAATGGAAGCAGCCAACCCAGGGCAGGGTATCCGCCATGCATGCACAGGAGGCGGACCTAGACACCACCTTACTGACTGGTAAACTTTTTTACCTAAGCTCAGTATTATTTTGCCTTGTATGTAGAATTTTTACTTGGGATTATTAGCGTGCTAGTAATATTTTGTGTGCCTAGGGTTATTGAGTTCTATTGTGCTTAAGGTTTATGTTAGTAATTTTGGAGATACAAGTTAGTTTGTGTGCTAACGTCTCTCAGGAAACATTTTTATTAAGAGATTATCCACAACTGCACTGATAGACTCAGGAGCCACTCACTCCTTCATGTCGGAGACGTTTGCTAATCATTTGGACCTTAAGTCCATTGGCCTAGACGTGAACTTTTCGGTGACAGTCCCGTCAGGGGAAGAGCTGTTGGCTACCAGTGTGATCAGAGACATTGATCTAGAACTACATGGCCACCTGGTATATGCAGATTTAATCCTATTGCCGATGACAGAATTCAACATTATCTTGGGCATGGACTGGCTGACTAAGAATAGAGTTCTGATAGATTTTCAGAAGAGATCCGTGTTGGTCAGACCGTTGGGCATAGTGCAGTTTCTATTTGAACCATCTAGATGGAGGAGTTTCCCTCGCATGATTTCATGCATGCAGGCGAGGAGGTTGATTTCCAAGGGGTGTCAGGCTTTCTTGGCCAGTATTATCTCAGCAACTGACGTGCCCACTCCTTCTATATCAGAGGTACCTGTAGTCAAAGAATTTCCAGACGTCTTCCCGGATGACGTCGCAGGCCTTCCACCAGATAGAGAGGTGGAGTTTGCAATCGATCTCATGCCAGGTACAGTGCCAATCTCTAAGGCACCGTACAGATTAGCTCCAGCAGAGATGTTACAACTTAAGCAGCAGATTCAGGAGCTCTTAGACAAGGATTTTATCCGCCCGAGTTGCTCACCGTGGGGCGCACCAGTGCTATTTGTGAAAAAGAAAGACAGAAGCATGAGACTGTGCATCGATTACCGTGAGCTGAACAAGGTAACGATCAAGAATAAGTACCCGTTGCCTAGAATCGAAGACTTGTTCGATCAGTTGCAGGGAGCTACCGTGTTCACTAAGATAGATCTTCGATCAGGGTATCATCAGCTGAAAGTGAAGGATGCAGATGTCCACAAGACGGCCTTCAGAACCAGGTATGGGCATTTCGAGTTCTTAGTAATGCCATTTGGTTTGACGAATGCTCCAGCAATTTTCATGGACCTCATGAATCGAGTGTTTCAGCCCTACCTTGATCAGTTCGTCATAGTGTTTATTGACGACATTCTCATATACTCGAAGAGCCATGAGGAGCACAACCAGCATTTGAGGACAGTTTTGCAGACCTTGCAGAGTCGCAAGCTATTTGCGAAGTTCAGTAAGTGTGAATTTTGGCTGCAGAAAGTTGCATTTTTGGGGCATATAGTATCCAGCAGTAGTATTGAGGTGGACCCAGCGAAGGTAGCAGCCGTTAAGGAATGGGTTGAGCCAAAGAACGCATCAGAAATCCGCAGCTTTTTGGGTTTAGCCGGTTACTACCGTAAATTCATTAAAGGATTTTCGTCCATAGCAGTGCCGCTCACTTCACTAACCAAGAAAAATGCTAAGTTTGTGTGGAGTGAGGAATGCCATAGGAGCTTCGACACCTTGAAGCAAGCTCTTATTTCAGCGCCAGTGCTAGCCATGCCGTCAGGACAAGGTGAGTTTGTGTTTTATACCGATGCATCTAAGCTCGGATTAGGCGCAGTGTTGATGCAGCAAGGTCGGGTCATAGCTTATGCCTCCAGGCAGTTGAAAGTGCACGAGAAGAACTACTCGACGCATGACCTTGAGTTAGCCGCCGTTGTCTTCGCACTGAAGATTTGGAGACACTATTTATACGGCGAGAAATGTCAGATTTTCACCGACCACAAGAGTCTCAAATATTTCTTCACGTAGAAAGAGCTGAATATGAGACAGAGGCGGTGGTTGGAACTTGTGAAAGATTACGACTGCGAATTAGCTACCATCCGGGGAAGGCTAATGTTGTCGCAGATGCTTTGAGTAGAAAAGTGGCAATTGTCGCTCAGTTGTCAGCTCAGAGACCGCTTCAGTCGGAGATTCAGAGATTTTGTCTAGAGATTTATCGAGAGGGCAGAGCTCCTAGATTGTCTAATCTGATAGTCAAATCTGGTTTGCTAGACCGTATCCGAGCAGGTCAGTCTTCAGATGAGCAGTTACAGAAATGGAGACTGAAAGATGAAGCCAAGGGCAGCGTGTTGTACACAGTTTCAGACGGCATTGTGAGATACAGAGGCAGAATGTGGGTTCCTAGTGTTGGTTCGATCAGACAGGATATTTTGACAGAGGCACACGCATCTCCGTACTCCATTCACCCAAGAGGCACCAAGATGTACAAAGACCTACAGTTATTGTATTGGTGGCCAGGGATGAAACAAGACATCCGTAGATTCGTATCAGAATGTCTCACTTGTCAGCAAGTGAAAGCTGAACATCAGAGACCAGCAGGATTGGTTAAGCCACTCCCCATTCCCGAGTGGAAGTGGGAGAAAATTACTATGGATTTTGTGGTTGGGTTGCCGAGATCAGTCAGAGGATCAAATTCCATTTGGGTTATAGTGGACCGACTCACGAAATCAGCGCATTTTCTACCAGTGAAGACGACTTTCTCCATGACGCAGCATGTAGAGATTTATCTCAGGGAGATAGTTCGTTTACATGGATTTCCAGTTTCAATTGTATCCGACAGGGACCCAAGGTTTACGTCGTCCTTCTGGAAGAGCTTACATGCGGCCATGGGGACGAAGTTGCTTTTCAGTACAGATTTTCACCCGCAGACAGATGGTCAGTCTGAGCGAGTGATCCAGATTTTAGAGAATTTGCTGAGAGCGTGCATGATTGATTTTCAAGGAACTTGGGAGTCTAGACTACCTATAGTGGAGTTCCCATACAACAACAGCTTCCAAGCATCTATTGGTATGGCTCCCTATGAGGCGTTGTACGGGAGGAAGTGCATATCACCAGTTCTTTGGGATGAAGTTGGTGAGAGAGCAGAACTTGGTCCTGAGATAGTTCAACAGACTGCAGACGTGGTGGTCAAGATTCGTGACAAAATGAAGACTGCCCAAAGCCGTCAGAAGAGTTATGCTGATAAGAGGAGGAGAGATCTCGATTTTGCCGTTGGTGATCACGTATTCGTCAAGATAGCACCTATAAAGGGTGTTATGAGATTTGGAAAACGAGGCAAACTGAGTCCGAGGTTCATTGGGACGTTCGAAATTTTGGACAGAGTTGGGACACTAGCCTATCGTGTTGCCCTTCCGCCGAATGTGGCCGGGGTGCACAATGTGTTCCATGTCTCGATGCTAAGGAAATACCTAGCTAAACCTTCGCACATTCTGAGTTTTGAGCCGTTGCAACTTGCTCCAGACCTGTCTTATGAAGAGAAACCAGTCCAAATCCTAGACATGCACGGTGCCACGTTCGTCCTGGATCAACCTCGCTTACATCTCCGCTTCGATATCGCCGGTTCGGTAACGTTTAATATCATAAAGGCACGTATATTCTGTTCTTTCTGCATCGATCTTGTCATAGTATGCGTTGTGTTATTTTTATGCGTGAAAATCCATGTGTGACGTTCGTCGTTTGAGCGGAAAACGGTTTGAATGCGTTTGAAATACTTTTTAGATATGAAATCTCGTAACTTACTGTTCTGTTGAAAACTGCGATTTTTCTGTCGGGATTTTGAGAAAACTTTCAACTACAAAATTGTAGAACTTTTCGATGCCTTAGATTTGATATAAAATTCGAGATTTTTGGACAAAAAATGAGTGAGTTATGATGTTTTCCGTGAGACTGCTCAAACTGTAATTTTCAGAAAAATTGTATTGATACGTTTCTTGAAGTTTTATGTTGCGGGCTTCGTTGGGGGTTCGACGGGTGATCGTTGCTGCGTATAGGTACTTTTTTTATGTTGTTGGGACGGTCACTAATGGTTCGCTTCGTGTCAATAGGCAATAAGTTGAATCAAGAGTCATAGGAAGAAACATTGTGTCGAATTTTGAGTTGCGTTGTTGTCATTGATGATTATTCGCTCTTGGGGAAATTTTAATGTTCACTTGGGTTGGTATAATTCCTTAGTGTTCTAGGAATGACTCGTGATGTTGGTTCGTGGTCTGTACAATCGAGATGAGAGTGCTGAACAATCAGGTTCAGAATTTTCGTAAGTCTCAAGCCAACGAGCGAACACGGACCTGTACACGGACCTTGACACGGGGTCCGTGCCCTTGTTTCATCCTTAGTGCCAAGAAACCGAGACTACACGGACCCTTACCCGGACCTCGGCACGGGGTCCGTGCCTTCGTTATTCCGAAGTGCCTTTTTCCAGAGTCTACACGGACCCCTACCCAGACCTAAGCACGGGGTCCGTGTCTCCTCTTTTCTACACACACAGTTACCGTATGTACACGGACCCGGAGCCGGGCCTGGGCACGGGGTCCGTGTCTAGCATATTTGGGAAAAATATTTTTAGCATGCTTTGGGGTTCGATGTCATGGTTTAGTGCAAGGGTATCAACGTCGTGTCATGGGAAATTATGGAATGTCCTAAGCATTGATTGAACTCGAGAATAGGTATGATTAGCTACGTCTAAGTTATGCAATCTAAGTAAGTAAATTCAAGTTAGTATGTGCAGCAGCGACGGCCCCGATCGAAGTCCAATGAATCCCTCGACGCCTAGTAAGTATGTGACGTGCAAAAGAAAATATTTTAAGTTTTTGAGGTATGCTAAATGTCTTGTGACCAAGTTATGAATGGGTTTGGAAGTCGGTGAACGTGGTCGAGGACCTCTCCACCCTGTTAAATTATGAACGGGTTAGATCGTGGTTGGAAAGCGTTAAATTATGAACATGGACCAACCAGCCCGTTAAATTATGAACGGAGATCTTATGTATGTGGCAGTGGATACGTCCCTGTCAGCCCAGTACTGTGGTTTGTCTGATCAGACGTTTATTATGTATGGGTCACTTGCTTTGAAACATTCTCTACGAAAATGGTGAAGTTATGTATGTTCAAGTATGCAGTATGTTTATGAAAGTTTATGTTGATGGCACGTCTAGTTATGTACGTACGTATGTTCAAGTTTATCATGCAAGTCAAGTTTTAAGTATGTATGTCTTATTTTAAAGTTGCATGTGATTTTATTATGTACTACTCGTTACTACCAGTTTATAGTGTTGAGTCTTTAGACTCACTAGACTTGATCGATGCAGGTGACTATGTTGAGGAGATAGGAGGTGGCGACCAAGGGGCAGGCTTGGACTGAGCTGAAGGCTAGACCCGAGGACCGCAATGTTTACATTTTATGCAAAGTTTAAAAATACTCTGATTTTTTTTAATATCTGGATACGAAATATTTTGAGACAGTTTCTTTTAGCAAAATTTTATTGTGACGGATGATTTTGAGATTTATTTTTATGAATGTTGAGTGACGACCGTTTGGATGTTTGCATTTAAGAAATTTTTTAATTTTTCCGCAAATTTTTAAGTATGAAATTACGGTGCGTTAGAGTTAGCATCGACTGAGATGTTTTGTAAGGATGATAAACTATTATAACAACAATTTTTTTTTTTGGGTTTCATTGATGTTCTTATTTGGATCTTTAAAATTTTTTATTTTTATTGTAACTTATTATATGAATGAATCATGATGCGATGAAAACTTATTAACAGTAACAGCTACGAATGACAGTGGAAAGAAATTTAAGATCTATTTAAAAATCCTTATAAATTACTATTAGTGGCTTTTTCAATGACGACACTACTAATTATCAATAATTATGAAGTATATGTGGCATTTGATTATTTCAATATTTTGTTCTTTGGCTTTACTTAATTATTAAGTAAAAACAAGCACACATGAGTGTCTTTGAAACATGGCATTTTCAAATGCCCTTAGAAGGGTTTATTCTTGGAAATGCAATCACTAGAAAGGGTAAATACATCAGTTCAAAGAATAGCATATCAACAATTAAGAAAATTCATCACAGAACCATTTACAAACGATTAAAACCTTAAGGTATTGCGTGCAGTAAATACATGTCAGAGTTTTCATAATTACTCTCTTATCTCGTAAAGCATCCATAAAAAAATAGCCAAATTAATATGAGATTTGTATCTATCATACAAGTTCTTTGCGAATTGAAGCTGTAAAAACAACAAAACTAATAGAAAAAAATTCTGAAAATCAAATAAATAAATAAATAAATACCAAAAAATAAGAACTTAACAATCTCATAGATGGAACTGAATGAAAAAAAGAATAACACGATGTACCAAAAGATTAAAAAATGAAAAACAAAAATGAGATTCTCGTACATAAATGAACTTAATTCATTCATCCAAATGTGTTCCAGTTATTCACATGTTGTTAGAACTTGCAATAATAAATACAATTCTTAACATCAATCTCTCATAACACTATTATGTAAAAAAAATTAAACATTTAAAGTACAGGTCATCGATGCAAAATCTTCTTCATCTATGTTGTCATCATTGTTATGATGATCATGTATAGTTGATCTAGTAAATGAGACATCATCATATTTACAAAATAAATGAAATTATTTGGTTTGTAAAAAATTTATAAAATATACACAATATTAATCAACACATACTCGTTATGCAAAATTGGACAATTACGCTTGTCATGAGACACACCTCGACTCCCGCATCCACGACATAGTCTGGCCTTTGAGATTGACTTCTCCTTTGATGATTTCAATCTCTTCCCACACCTTTTTGCTCTTATTTCAGAAGGATCAATTATACCAACGACCACATCCATGGTTTTCTTATTTTGACTTTCACTGTTGAAATTTTTACTGGTGTTTATCTCTTTAATTTTGCTTAAAATATAATCTAATTGTTCATCCAAGAAGTTTGTCTCTTCATCAGTCAACGGCGCATCATAAATTGTGTTGGAACTTTTAAAGTTCGCAATCTTGATTTTGATGTTAACAAAACTCGTTATTGTGTTTCTAACATATTTACTCAAGTGTGAAGTTGCAAACACAAGAAGCAAGTTGAAATTGATTGCTGCACAAACTGAATTTCTGGCAAGCTTTGGTATTTTGATGATATCTCTTAACTGGATGATGAAAATGACATTCCGTCAATTGGACTGATCAGAAAACACAATTTGGAACAAGTCGTACTTCACGTCAGTTGGGCAAAATCGGATGTTATCATGGTCTAACTGATCGCTCAATTACCGAACTGACACATGAAAACATCAATCAGTTGGGTTTGAGCAGCTGCGGTATTTTGGTCATATCTCTCATCTCGGTTATCGAAACGAAGCGATTCAGTATGAGTTGGAAAGATAAGACGAAGATCTACAAATAATTTTCAGAAGTCAAAGTCTGAATCGAAGCTTACGATGCTGATAAATAACAATGAAGCTACTGGTTCTGCACAAACTGAAATCAGCTAGGCTGCCCAGCTGAACTGAAACTGAACCAGCTACTGACCAACTGAACTGAACCAGCTGCTGACCAGCTGAACTGAACGACCAGTTGAGTTGACCAGAGTTGACCAGTTGACCAGAGTTGACCAGTCGGGAAAATGCCCAGCAAGCTGAATTTGACCGTTGCAATCTCGGAAACAGTACAGAAACTTTTCAAACGGTCATATTCTTGTGTCTAACATATATATCAGTGTTGGAGCCTATAAATACAACATATTGAAGATCAAACAAGAGCTTTGGAAGGGGATTCAAAGCATGGACAGTTAGCATGAAGAAATCAGTTAGTTGAGAGCACAAGCCCTTGTGTGAGGATACATTTGAGATGTACAATGTAACTGATAAATTACTCACACACAATCACTCACACATATACAAGAGAGTTGAACTTCAAAGATTAGTTGAGAGTCTTGCACAAAGACGTAAAACTTGCGTATGTAGTCTTTGCATATGAGACATTAAACAATATGCTGATTGTGAGGTGCTGCCTACAATCTTGAGTGCTAGGAGTTCAGTTTAGGCAGTGGGTAAGTCCTAGCTGAATGGGTTTGTACAAAGTGTTGTATAAATCAAAGTCTTCTAGTGAATCCTTCCCAAGGGGAAGAAGGGGTGACGTTGGAGTGTTGAAATCTCCGAACATCCATAAACAAATTCGTGTCTATTTGTTTATTGCATTTACTTATCATTTTCGTAGTTTTTAAAGGATGCATTGTTGAAGCATTTTATGTGTTCTTCAAATACCAAAATATTGTATACCAAGTGTTTGATAAAATGCTTCAACTGAAATATTTTTATTCATTCAACTTGCATATATTTTAAATGGTTTACAAAATATTTAATCGGTTTCTACGAAGGATTATTTCGAGTATTTTCCGCTTGGTTTGAACACCAAACTTGATTTAATTCATCGGTGTTCAATATTTCAAGAACTGTGCTATTGTAGCTCATCGATTTACTCCCCTAACCTATCCTAACAAATTGCTATGGAAGCTTTATAAGATAATCTCGAGTGTCTTGACATCAAACTCTTTTCTGGATCATCAATGCTATTTTTCTCAGTCATAAAATATATGGCATCAACCTTTGAACTTGTGTCCATCGTTTTAGTATATACTTATCAGGCAATTGATACACTTGGCTAATACGAAAAAGCTAACATATGTCTGCATGGAATGTCATCGAACTCAAATTTCATACAACTACATGATATAGTCCATCATTTTATTATGAGTGAGCACCCTTGGTTTGGAGGAAGAACGACTTTGAAAATTCATCACATTGTAAGCCACTAATTCAACTCCTTCAAACGTTTGTTGCAGAAAATTACCATCACTCTCATTCATTTCATTTTGAAACTGTAACCATTTTTTTTTCGTGTACACCTTAACCATTTGAGTTTCCATTGGCCTCTTTGACTTAATTTTGGGACACTCATTCAAATCAATATGGTCAGCAACTAACTCATTGTGTCTTTGATGTCGGAGTGTCCTATTGAAACAAGTGGTAAAATCCATCAACGAGTTCTTATTAGAGATATACTTCTTGAAAAATGCATGTGAACTTTCAGATTTCTGACTGCTTGATATTCCAGCACAAAATACGTGGTTAAAATATGATGGCACCCACTTCTGTCGTAATTCATACATCAATAACAACCAATCATTTTTTTTCCAAATTAGCACACTTGATAACATCTTCCCAAGACTTATCAAATTCATTAGGTGTTGCAGAATTTTGAATGACGTTCTTTATGTTTCGATAGTAGTCACGAAAAGTCACAGGATAATTTATCTGAAAATTTGTTCAGTATGTGCCACAAACAATATCGATGCACTACTTGTGGGAAAACTTGTGCAATGGCCTTTTTCATAGTAGGATCCTGGTCAGTAATGATGACGTTTAATGCACCTTTAGACATGGATTAAATTAAAGGAAATTAAAATATTTTATTTTTTAATATATTTTATTTCAAACGTAAGTTTATTGTCAAATTTTGACTTAATCTCATTTCATACACATTTTGCCGCTTTTACTGAGATTTTGATCGTTACAATTTCTTGGTATGAGCAATAATTAAGTTCAAAGTTAACCAAAATTTTTTAATATTAAAGTTGTTATCACAATCATAAAATGAGATGAGGACATCAAAGAACTTAAGCGATCCATCCACCGTCCTAAAAAATAAACACAAATATCAATAGGTGAACTAACAGGAACAAAGATTTGGGGAAAAATAATTGAAAATAATGTATCCATCTTTTACGCACAAATAAAATATTGTAAGCTTTGTTTTTTCTGTAATTAGAACACAAATTTTTAAGCTATGTTCTTCCGTAATAGCAACACAAATCTTGGACCTCATTCTTATGTAAATATGGAATTGCAGATCCCGTAAATGTAAGGTTAGAAGCCCTAATCTGAAAACCCCATTGTAAAATCCACGAAATACGAAGCATACCTTGGTAAAAGTTTCATCGGAGCTTGGATGGCAGGCAGCGAAGATTGGAAGGCGGGGTGGAAGGTGAGTTTCAGGACTATCGATTGATGATGCGTGACAAGAGAAAGAATGTCTTGTTTGCCGATAATTTCTGAATCTTGAGCTTTTTGTATATATCTTCTTTGCCGATGAGTTCTAAACCTTATGTTTTTTGTAAATTTAAATTTTTAAAAAAAATAATAAAAATGATTCCGATTAAGCGAGTGAAGTCATATGAGCGTTAGAATCCGATGTGATCGTAGAGCTATTGACTGCCATCCTTAGTGAATGGCCAAGACGAGAATATGATCTTTGAAAGCTTGAACGGTGATATCTATAATAAAAAATACATGTCTCAAGGTAAAGAAAGGAGTTCCAGGCCCAAGGTAAGTCAAATCTTTAGTTTAGGGAATTGCTATCAATTTAGCTCTTAGAAGAAGGGAAATTTTATTTTGAAGAGTGGGCATAAATAAGAAATGTTCTCTCTTTCCCGTGCTTGAGGAAGCGAGTGACCCGCGATCTTATTTGAAGAGAGTGAAGCGAGCCACGGGTAGGCAAGTCACAAAATATCTATCTCTAGAACTTATTATAGCAGCAGGGGCATTAGAGTTGGAGCATTCAATTGAGATTCTCTTAGTGGCTAGCTCTTGGTCACCGTTGTCGGAATAAAATAAGCGTAGCTATGTGTGTGTGTGTGTATAGAAAATTTGGGAGAGGACACCATACTACATAATGTGTATAATAACCTTTGGGAATTTATTAAAAAAATAGAAAATTTGGTGAGGACGCCATACCACACAATGATGCATTACCATCTTAGTTCTTCACCGACCACTCATGCCATTTAGTTGGAAATTGAACATTTCCTAGACATTCTTCTACAGACCGATCAATCATGATCATATACATGATAAAACAATGCCATCAATCTTATATCTCATGACATGGTCCAGAGTCTTAAAGGGTACAAAAGAAAAATGAAGCGTTCATACAGTGACAATAAGGATCCATTATGTCACACTGCTTTTGTGGTTGAAATTCGTAAGTACATGTAGTATGCATACATGCTATGATAGAGTTCACACATTTAAAATATGCTATTTTTGTAGCAATTTTTCTGTTCTCAACCGATGTATGTACTCATATGTAAAAACATGGAAGTTTACTCAAATAAAATATCATGATTATTCAGATATGTCTCTTTGTGATTGAATAGATATTCTCAGTTTTCTTGCCTACAATGCTTGAATGATTAAATGACTAATTAAATAATTCTCAAATACGGGTTTTCATTCAGTTTCTGAGGGGGAGCGTTTTTTTTAACTGAAAACATGTATTAAAATCCAATTACTCTCTCAGTCAACTGATAAATACTGTTTTAAATTTTTCTCCTTTCTACTCAGTTTTTAAAAGGTGTTTTTCTTTTGATTCAGTTGTTAAGAGGGAGCTTTCGACAATTTGAATGTACTAACTCTTAAACTGAATATATTGCGCTTAACTGCTCAAGTTTTATAACCATAAAAAAGGGAGAGATTGTTGGAACTTTTCAAGTTCGCAATCTTGATTTTGATGGTAACAAAAGTTGTTAATTGTGTTACTAATGATCTACCTTAGTTGTACAGCATCTAGGATCACCTACGAGTTGTTTACATCGCAAAACTGAAGACCCAACTGATCGCTCAAAATGAATTAGTTCAACTGGCTACATCATATGAGCAGTACAGCTGATTGACCAGTTGATAGGTAATTCAGCAGGAAAACCTCAGAAGCCTGGCCAGCCGAAAGAGTGTTCAACTGATGAAAAAACCCAGCTGATCAGTCCAACTGAACGAGTGTGAAATCAGTTCCACTGACGAGTCAACTGATTTCACCAGCCCAACTGAAAGATCAGTTCAAACTGACCAGTTCGAAGCATCAGTTAGAATCCTTCAGTTATGGACGATGATAGATTCCTTCGAGTGGATTCCAGCTGTGCGAGAAGGTACAAAGCCATTATCCAGTCAAAGGACAATAATGGACGTTGCATCAGAGCATTAAAGACAAACGCTTCAGAGGGACAATCAAAAAGACGAGACACATAGTCCAAGAAGCCGATTCAAATGCAACATATACAATAAATGAGTCTCACTGTACGATCAGCTTCCTCTTCCTTTATAAAGAGAAGAGCGGTGAAGACTCAACCAACAGAGAGAGCACATATACAATACTAGAGAGAAAAGGCCACACTCAGTTGCATATCAGCTTTCAGAAGCACTTAAGCCCAGAGGGAATTATTCATCGTGATATCTACTTAGTTTAGAAGCCTGTTATCCCTCAGTGTGTGAGAACGTTTCTGTTCAGTTCTGACACACATTCACTCTCAAAACCACCCAAAACAGTCTTGCACAAAGTTTAACAACCTAAAATCACCTTTGGTCTAAATAATTTTAAGTTGAACAAAATTTAAAAAAAGTTTATTCACATAATCTAAATCGAATTTTTTGTTTATTCCACCCTAACAAATAAACTTCCTCACTTTTCCATGACATCACAATCTCCCCCACACGCAACATCTCCTCTTTAAATGCACACATCTCATTCCTCTTTAAATGCACACATCTCATTGTAGGTCAATGAAGCAAAGATTTTGTAACCTAATTTTTAGAATCCATAAAATTATAGGGAAAATATTATTTTTTTACATAATGTTAGATAAATTTTTATATTGTATGCACATATAATGTAACATATGTGATCCGGACACTGGTTCTTATAATCTGTCATATTCAATTCTTAATTTTTAAAATTCATCGACTAAATCACCTTTTGTCCATAAAGTAATAATTACCATATCTTTATTTATTTAGCCAGCTCTTAAAATATACGCATAATACAATTGATATGCCATATATTATCACTATTTCAAAATAATAAAAAATAATTAAATATTTCTATCCTTACCTATATAATGGTAACGATAAACTATATAAATATAACCAATTGAATTTGAAATTTATATATCTAATGATCAGTTAAAAGAGGTATGCGAAATTTTAATTTTAAAAGTTCAAAAAAAATATTTTTAAATGTTTAATTTAATAATAATAATAATAATAATAATAATAATAATAATAATAATAATAATAACCAATTAAATAAAATAAATATATAAAAATTAATGAAATGCGGTAATAGTATGGCTCTGTAAAACCCTTTGGTGTTCATTCAAAGGAGGAAAAAAAAACCCTTTGGGGTGTGTGTGTGTTTTTCAAACCCTCCCGCGAAGCCATTTTTTCCCTTCTAGATTCCCCCAAAACTTCGATAATTCCAATTATTTGAGAATAATTCGAGGGTTTTTATTCACGTACAGTTGGGTTTATTTGGTTCAAATCTTTTTGTTCGTTTCGATTGATCTTCGATTTGGTTGTTGGATTGGATAGATCTGATTTTTTTGGCTCTTTTTTTCTCCCCTTTGATTCGTGTACTTTGGTTAAAAATTGGTTGGGTTCCATGGAAGAAACGAATCGGCAGAGCCTCGATCGATTCGCCCCCATCTCATCTCCTGGTTCGTTGTTATCCACTTATATGTTTTTATGTGATTATTTCTATGTTCTTGTATGTCTCAAATTTATTTATTTTTTACTCCTTTAGAACTGAATTTAGATTGCATTTTTATATGTCGAAGTCTTAGTTTTTTGGCGTGGGTTCGTGAACGAATGTTTTGATTTGAGATTTGAGGATTTCTTGCATGCACTGTGTAAACCGGATTTGAGCCGTAAAGCCCAGAACTACTCATAAATTAGGGAAATTTGAGCATAATTTGTAATTGTTCTTTCTTATGTTTGCTTTTTTCTGCGTTTGATTTTTCTTTAAATTTTTTTGGGTGGATTTGGGTTTTGTAAATAAGTTTAATTGTTGACAGATTTGGGGTTGGTTATGGAAATTAAGGCCCAGGAGAAGTCTACTCTGAACTTATAATTTTAAAAACTGGTGTTCTGATGTGAGTAAGAAAAGATCAAATCGAGCTTGTTGGTTACTCTGCATGATTTAGTAATTCTCTAAAAACCTAAAATCCGAATGATGCTCAGTATACGGTTTTAAAATGGAAAAAGTAGTTAGGATGAATTTCATGCTAAACAGTGATTCTTATAATTTTAATTTCTATCTTGTGTGTTTGACCATGTGCTTTCGATCCGTGAAATATTAATAGATACTTGTGTATGCTTAGTTTGATTTCAGCCATCCTTGATGAAGTTTAACCATCAGGGTACATAATTACTTACTTGTGTATGCTTAGTTTGATAATTGATTTCAGCCATCCTTGATGAAGTTTAACCATCAGGGCACATAACTACTCCTTCCATGGTTCTATCTATTGCTTAGCATGCTGATTTTTTTTATTCATTTAAACTGGCACCTGTCATGGTAAATAGATTCAGTCGCCCATATTGGAAGGCATTTCTTAGCCTTATATTTCCTTTTTGCACCCTTATCTGTATCAATTTTACCTGCACATCATCATGTGTCATGATATTGTTGGAGTACTATGAAATAACCCAGTCTTCATTTTCATGGACGTATATATAAGTTTGACTTGTAATTGAAAGGTTTGTACTATTAAAAGTAGCTTATTGATATTTCTCTTGCAATCTTTATTTCCTTTCTTGAAAAGTTACCGATTGTCTTGGTGATGCAGGCGACAGAACTGTTGAGCTGCATAACTTGACTGAACAGGTGAGTTATCAGCCACACATCTTTTTACTTGGTTTTTCTGCCCTTATAGATATATGCTTGAACTGAAGTAACTTTGATGATTTGCTTCATTTTCCTTTCTATCTGATTATATAATCAGCCACTTTCACCAAAAGATGAAAGGATTATTTCTGCAAATCCTCCTCCAAATGTTGCGATATCGGGGGCTTCAAGAAACACAAAAGATATGCCTGCAACTTCAGAAACTAGTGGATCTCTGACTACATATCCATTTAGTTCATATAAACCTCAAGATCAGAATTACTATTTTGGAGGTTAGTGGTTTGATTTATTTCTATTGCGATGTACTATGTAGGCAGTATGTACGGAAACATTCACATTCAATGATAAAATAGGAAATTAGTCCTGTTCGTGCAAGGATGAGAATTTTATTCTCACATTCGCTGATGCTAACTGACCACTTATAGTAAGATAATTGTCTAGGCATTTCGTGAATAATGAAAAACATGATTTCTAGTGCGTGTGATGCATCACAGTGTCACTGTTACTCACATAGAAAGTCGGGGACTTAAAATCTTCCGTCGATGAACTTCTATGTCGGTATTTGAG